>NC_080546.1:68504722-69704722 GCF_028640845.1 Ahaetulla prasina | reverse complement strand
TGAAATTGCCATGAATGTCATCTTTGCACCTCCCAACTTCACAGACATATTGGAAACACTATGGAATGCTCAGAGATGCACCAATGTCCATAAACCAATTCTTTGGAACTCACTGGGCTTTGAATTAACCATAAGTAAACTGTCTTAAATGTCTACAGGTTATCTTATTTCAATAGATAAATATTGAATATAATAATAAGGGTCTATGTAGATTGATTTCATACAAAATTGAAAGGAGATCAGAAATTTTGGAAGGGAAAAAATCTTAATTGACTTAACATAACATAACATCAGAGTTGGAAGGGACCTTGGAGGCCTTCTAGTCCAACCCCCTGCCCAGGCAGGAAACCCTACACCATCTCAGTCAGATGGTTATCCAACATTTTCTTAAAAATTTCCAGTGTTGGAGCATTCACAACTTCTGAAGGCAAGTCGTTCCACTTATTAATTGTTCTAACTGTCAGGAAATTTCTCCTTAGTTCTAAGTTGCTTCTTTCTTTGATCAGTTTCCACCCATTGCTTCTTGTTCTACCCTCAGGTGCTTTGGAGAACAGCCCGACTCCCTCTTCTTTGTGGCAGCCCCTGAGATATTGGAACACTGCTATCATGTCTCCCCTAGTCCTTCTTTTTGTTAAACTAGACATGCCCAGTTCCTGCAACCGTTCTTCATATGTTTTATCCTCCAGTCCCCTAATCATCTTTGTTGCTCTTCTCTGCACTCTTTCTAGAGTCTCAACATCTTTTTTACATCGTGGCGACCAAAACTGGATGCAATATTCCAAGTGTGGCCTTACCAAGGCATTATAAAGTGGTACTAGCACTTCACGTGATCTTGATTCTATCCTCTGTTTATGCAGCCCAGAACTGTGTTGGCTTTTTTAACAGCTGCTGCACACTGCTGGCTCATATCTAGATGGTTATCCACTAGGACTCCAAGATCCCTCTCACAGGTACTACTATTGAGCAAGGTACCACATATACGGTACTGGTGCATTTTGTTTTTGGCCTAAATGTAGAACCTTACTTTTTCACTGTTGAATTTCATTTTGTTAGATAGCGCCCTATGTTGAAGTCTGTCAAGATCTTTCTGTAACTTGAGCCTATCTTCTGGAGGCTTGGCTATTCGTGCCACCTTGGTGTCATCTGGAAATTTGATGAGTTCCCCATCTATCCCTCGTCCAAGTCATTGATGAAGATGTTGAAGAGTACTGGGCCTAAAACAGAGCCTTGGGGTACTCCACTGCATACTTCCTCCATGTGGATGTAGTTCCGTTGAGGACTACACGTTGAGTGCGGTTGGTCAGCCAGTTACGAATCCATCTGGTGGTGGTGCTGTCTAACCCACATTTTTCTACTTTATCTAGTAGTAGGTTATGGTCTACTTTATCAAATGCTTTACTGAAGTCCAAGTAAATTATATCAACAGCATTCCTCTGGTCTACTAATTTTGTCATTTTGTCAAAGAATGCGATAAGATTAGTCTGGCATGATCTGTTTTGACAAACCCATGTTGGCTTTTGGTTATTACTTTGTTTGCTTCTAGGTGTTCGTGATTCGTTGCTTGATTATCTTTTCCAGAATCTTCCCGGTATTGAGGTCAGACTGATAGGTCTGTAGTTTCCTGGATCTGTTTTTTTCCTTTTTGAAGATGGGAACTACATCAGCTCTTTTCCAGTCCTCTGGCAGCTCCCTGTGCTCCAGGATCTTTGAAAGATATAGTTCAGTGGTTCTGAGATCACGCCTGCCAGTTCCTTCAGAACCTTGGGGTGTAATCCATCCGTCCTGGTGATTTGAACTCGTCTAGGTAGACAGGTGTTCACTTACCATTTTCTTCCCTATTTTAACTTGTGTTTCTAATCTGTTTTTGTAGTGCTGTTTTGATAGGTTGGATTGTTTTTCCTTTTGTGTAAAGACAGATGCAAAATATGAGTTAAGTAGATCTGCTTTCTCCTGTTGCTTGTCATCTTCTTGCCACTTTCTCCCAGCAATGGGCCAATTGTTTCCTTGACTTTTTCTTGTTTTTAACATGTTGGAAGAAGCTTTTTTGTTATTTTTACTTTTGTCGCTAGCCTTTGTTCATTGTGAGCCTTAGCTTTCCTCACTTCATCTTTACAGGCTCGGCTATTTGCTGATATTCTGCCTTAGTTATTTGCCCTCTTTCCACTTTTTATATTTGTCCTTTTGTCTTTCAATTTGTCAGATAGTTCTTTATGCACCCATGCTGGTTTTTTTTGTGATCTACTATTTTTCTTCTTCATTGGTATTGTGTTAGACTGTGCTTTTATAATCTCACTTTTCAAAATTTCCCAAGCTTCTTGAGTTGTTTTCCCCTGAGGATTCTCATCCATTGAATCCTTCTCAAGCTCTCTAAGTTTATTGAAATTAGCTCTTAAAGTCCAAGACTCTAGTTTGACTTTGTTCTACTACTTGTATTTGCTTAATGTTGAATTCCAATATTGCGTGGTCACTTGCCCCAAGGTTCCTGTAGCTTCAACACCTTCTATCATTTCATCTCTGTTAGTGAGAATTAAGTCCAATATGGCTGATCCCTTGTCGCCTTCTCTATTTTTGGGAAACAAAGTTGTCTGCTAGGTTTGTTAGGAACCTGTTGGATCTTCCACTTGGTGCAGAGTTTGTTTCCCAGTTGATGTCAGGGTAGTTAAAATCCCCATTACTACTGTGATGTGCTTCCTACATACCTTAGTTAGCTGACTAGCAAAAGTTCATCTACTTCCTCTGTTTGGTTGGGTGGCCTATAGTATAGACCTATGGCAATATCGTTTTCACCCTTTTATATTGACCCAAATACATTCAAGATGATTTTCATCATTGTTGTGCTCTATTTCTGTACAGATGTAGTTATTTCTTATTACTCCACCTCCTCTTTTATTTGGTCTATTTCTTTTAAATAATTTATATCCTCTAGCTGTATGTTCCATTTGTCAGTTTCATCCCACCAAGTTTCCGTAATGGCAACAATATCACATCTACCCTCATTTACTTGATTTTCTAATTCACCCTGTTTATTCCTCATACTCTGTGCATTGGTGTATAGACATTTGAGTCCATTTGGATTGACCTTGTGTTTACTGTCTACATAAACCTGTGTTGACTGCCCCTACTTTCTTGCCACCTGTTGGGTTAGTGCACATGGTATGGCACTCACTGTTAAATGCTTGGTTTTGCTTGATAGCAGGGTTGATAGTCTTACCCATGCAGACATCTATGTTACATGCACTGATAACCCTTTTAGTTTTCGATTGCTGGGGACAGAAATTTTCTATATCAGTTAATTCTCTGTCCCCACTGTTCAGTTTAAATGTTTATCCAGAAAATCTGTGAATGTATTGCTAAGTAACTCAGTCCCTTTCTTTGATGGATGCAATCCATCTCTTTTGTACAATTTTTCATTGGACCAGTTGCAGACATCATGACTAATAAAACCAAAGCCTTCCCTTTTACACCACTCCTTTAGCCACACATTAAACTCCACTACACGCTGGCCTTTACCTTTTTGTTCCTTATGTACTGGTAAAACCTCTGAAAAGTTAAGCCTACAACCTATGCTATTAAGTTCATACCCTAAGCTCTGGAAATCATTCTGCACAGAAAGCACATCCTTTTGGGACAGATCATTTGTGCCAAGATGTATAATAGCATCAACATCAGAATCCTTACTGGCATTCTTGACTATCTTAAGAATACGCCTCTTGTCTCTGCTGGCAGTAGCACCAGGTAGACACCTGACGACTTTCAAAACCTCCATATCCTTTCCTAAATTTACATCCCTTACAATTGAATCACCAATCAGAAGGTGGCTTCTCTTTTTGGATACCTTGCTCTTCTTGTGTGACCGATCTGTAATACTTGATACACACTTTTCCAAAGTAGGTTCACACTTTTCCAAAGTAAGTTCTTCATCTTGAACCATAATCCCTTGATTGTTTGAGTTATCAGTATCACAACTACCTTGATCTGTCACTTTAGTGTTCCTATTTAGGTCAGCAAGGGCACTATATCTGTTATACTGGGACACTGTAAAAGCTTTGTGTTTATGGTTCACAGCTCTCACCCTGCCAGATCCCACGGTTGTCCATACTGCCCTTTTCCTGCAGGATCTTTGTGGTAGAGGGGGCTGATGGCTCAGCAGCTGGAATGGCTGAATTGGGTACCTAATTTCTGCTTGGAGAGCATAGATTAGAGATTCTAGATATGTAATCTGTCCACGTAGACTGCTAATTTGTTTACAAAGAGGACAGTACCCAAATTTAAAAAGAGTACTGCGAAAGACAGCAGCAAAACAAGTATTGCACTGAACTAAGCCAGTCATTTTGAATAGAATAAAATCACAATCTCAAGTGGACCAACCCTGAATATATTGTTGCTATCTTTGATTTATAGTGATTAGATTAGATTCGCGCGCCGTTAGGCGCGCGGGTTGTGAAAATGAGGAAGAAATGCAGGAATTTTCCACCCCCACTACTCCTTAAAGCAGCAACTCAGGAAGAAATGCAGGAATTTTCCACCCCCACTACTCCTTAAAGCAGCAACTCAACTCACGTGCTTTTCTGAAGCAAATCAGGAAGAAATGCAGGAATTTTCCACCCCCACTACTCCTTAAAGCAGCAACTCAACTCACGTGCTTTTCTGAAGCAAATCAGGAAGAAATGCAGGAATTTTCCACCCCCACTACTCCTTAAAGCAGCAACTCAACTCACGTGCTTTTCTGAAGCAAATCAGGAAGAAATGCAGGAATTTTCCACCCCCACTACTCCTTAAAGCAGCAACTCAACTCACGTGCTTTTCTGAAGCAAATCAGGAAGAAATGCAGGAATTTTCCACCCCCACTACTCCTTAAAGCAGCAACTCAACTCACGTGCTTTTCTGAAGCAAATCAGGAAGAAATGCAGGAATTTTCCACCCCCACTACTCCTTAAAGCAGCAACTCAGGAAGAAATGCAGGAATTTTCCACCCCCACTACTCCTTAAAGCAGCAAATCAGGAAGAAATGCAGGAATTTTCCACCCCCACTACTCCTTAAAGCAGCAACTCAGGAAGAATTCATATTATTAACTTTCAGACTTTACTATGATGGAGAAACATTACAAATCTTAATAACCAGTTCATGCCAAAATAAACAAAGTACTATTTTTCAGCACAAACACATTCCCCCATCAATCCCAATATACATATTTTTGTCTGTTAACATATACATGTGTGTGCGTGTGTATTTATGCTTTTAATTTAAAAAAAGGTGCTCAGAAAGTTTATGATATCTTACTTTTTTCTTGTCAAATAATCTTATTACATTTTACAAAGCATACACATAAAAAACAATATAAAGTAAGAAACAAGAGAAAACATAAAGAAAATAGCAATAAAAGAGAATAGGAATAAAAGTGTGAAAAGGAAGAAAGAAAGAAAAACATACCGGTAAACATATACAGAGAATGACTTCTAACTTTTTCCAAGGATATAAATAACACTTACATTCAACTCGTAGTTTGAGACTATAATATATTAATTATATAAGATTTCTTACATTTTATTTTATATATCTACTTATATAAAAATTCTTACTCCATTCTAGAACTCCATTCTAGCAGAAATTTCATTCCTGCCAAGAACAAGCTTAAAGAGTGATAAGAAAAAATACATTCTTTTGAATAGAAAAATGCAATTGCATCTAACTCCTGGTGATATAATGAGACTTCTTCCGATAACGTCAACTCATAAAAGTTCAATATCTCTGCATTAATATCTTTCAGAGCAAGGTCAACATGCTGCCTAGAACAGGGGGCTCCAACCCTGGCAACTTTAAGCCTGGCGGACTTCAACTCCCAGAATTCTCAGGGTATTGCTGGCAGGGAGCATGAGAAATGATAATTATGTGATGACAGTTGATCTCAACAGTGTGGCACCGTGGTAGCATTGAAGCCGCCGCAACTTTGCCAAATGTTAATTCCACAGGAGTAGCAGGTCCAGGATTTTGATAGATTCTTTAAGTTAGCCCATTAGAGATACATTGATTTAAAATATGTTGCCTTATAAAGATGCATTGTTTTGCCAAATCGAAGGTTAAAGCAGCAGAGTTTTAGTATTGTATAGCCTGAGATTTTGTTTTCAGAATATGTTATAAGTGATTGTATACATTGCTCAGAGTCTGTTAAATTGGGATAGTATTTAAATGTTATATAAATAAATAAGTTCAATTTTTTAAATTCAAGGGAGGCAGGCAGGCAGGCAGGCAGGCAGGGAGAGAGAGAAGGAAGGAAGGAAGGAAGGAAGGAAGGAAGGAAGGAAGGAAGGAAGGAAGGAAGGAAGGAAGGAAGGAAGTTATACTTATTCCTCATTTTAAAAAAATGTAACATTTGTGTTCACTGATCTTAAAACTTTGAGAAATATTAGTTTACAATTCTCCTTGTGCCTTCTGTGCCTAGTTTAATCAGTTTATGGTTTGGATTTATTAGTAGCTATCAAGTAGTTGAAACAAAAATAGAAATAGCTCAAAGAGCCTTTCTGTCTTTTATTTTTTGTGTATCTTAACATGATACATTGATATTTTTAGTTGATAAATAACTTGACAGCCTTTAATTTTTTCATCTTAATTTTGTTCTTGTTTCAACTGTTATGCATAAATATATATGCCTTTTCTTTTATTAAAAAATGAAATCCTTTAGTATTAAAGAATTTTATCTAATCTGGATTTCACCCATAACTTTCTTTTCACATGTGCTTCTTTGAAAGTTTTTCTCTAGTTAATTAATTATGCACGTTAATAATTCCAATTATTCCATCTCAACATTATTCTATTTAACATAAAAATCTCAATATTGTGAAGGGCAGTTACTTCTTACAAATATGTGCTCTAGAATCTCGTTCCTACTTACTGCAATCCCTTAAGAGAAAAATGGTGTAAAAAACTGGATTTCTTTTTTACCAGTTATTTATATTAGAAACATTGTCTTTTTCTTACTAATTGTTCCAAGTCTTCTACAGTTATGAGATCAAAAAAAATGTACATTCTAGCAAAACTTTAATTTAATTGAATTTCTTTATGTATTCAATTCATGCTTATACATATTATCTAATATGTACTTGACAAAAGAAAAAAGAAAAACTGAAATAACTTTGTGGGTTTATCCTAGTGCATAAACTTCTATCCTAGTGCAAAAGGCAGGATGGAGGAAACAAATCATAAATCTATTGCAACATTTTGATGCAAATGTTGTTCCTTATGTGCCTACATTAGATATTGAGATATAAATATAATGTAGATTTCATGATATGTTTCTTCTCATTAGAGGAAGCAGGTACTTATGAAAGAAACATGTCAGGGATTATTTCATAAATCATACTGGTTATTAATAATCATAGAATTTTCTGCAACATGGAATTTTGCCTGTAATAATATAAACCTTATTTTCTTCACTTAAAAATATAGAATTTTTGGAATATGAAGTTGCCTATAGTTCCAGCTTAATCTTATTTGAAAGTATATGCATAGACATAACAAAGAAAACAATTTCTGCTCAAATGCTATATATTATCTCTATCTCTATCTCTATCTCTATCTATCAATCCATCCATCCATCCATCCATACGTACATACGTACATACATATGTACATACATACATACATCCAGCTATCTACAGTATCTATTGCTTTTCCTTGTATTCTAAAATCAGCTCAATTGGTATTATATTGCAGTAATTTTTGAATCTTCTAATCTAAAATTCATCCATTCTCCTGGATGTACAGTTGTCTTTAGAAGAACATATGACGGCCATCGCCAGGGGAGCTTTTTATCAGGTTCGCCTGATACGCCAGTTGTGTCCCTTTCTAGACTGGGATTCCCTATGCACAGTCACTTATGCCCTTGTCAGTTCCCGCCTGGACTACTGCAATGCTCTCTACATGGGGCTCCCCTTGAAGAGCACCAGGAGGCTCCAGCTGGTCCAGAATGCGGCTGCGCGGGTAATAGAGGGAGCAACACGATGCTCCCATGTAACACCTCTCCTGCGCAAGCTGCACTGGTTGCCGGTGGTCTTCCGGTGCAATTCAAGGTGTTGGTTATCACCTTTAAAGCGCTCCATGGCATAGGACTGGGTTATCTACGGGACTGCCTACTGCCACCAATAGCCTCCCACTGACCTGTGCGCTCCCATAGGGAGGGCCTCCTCAGGGTGCTGTCAGTCAAACAATGTCGACTGGCGACCCCCAGGGGGAGGGCCTTCTCTGTGGGGGCTCCTGCCCTTTGGAATGAGCTGCCTCCGGGGTTACATCAACTCCCTGACCTCCGGACCTTCAAACACGAGCTTAAGACCTTTTTGTTCTATCGTGCAGGGCTGGCCTAATGTAATTTTAATGTGGGGATTTTATTAGGGTTTTATGACAGTTTTAACTTATTTTGGCCAAATTAGAATCAGATTTTAAAATGTTTTAATTTTTGTCTATGTTGTTTTATTCTGGCTGTAAACCACCCTGAGTCCTTCAGGAGAAGGGCGGTATAGAAATTAATTAATTAATTAATTAATTAATTAATTAATTAAATAAATAAATAAATAAATAAAAGCAGCTGAATGGGTTTTGCAAACAATGCATTTTGCTTCTCTATTTACATAAGCAAATTTTGACTTACTGTTAAAGTTTGTCACTACTTTTGTTTTATACTTATGATAGAAATTCTTAGATCAGTGGTAGTCAACCTGGTCCCTACCGCCCACTAGTGGACGTTCCAGCTTTCATGGTGGGCAGTAGGGGTTTTGTCCGATACTGAAGCACTTTCCTTTTTTTTAATTTAATTGATTTTTTAAAAAAATTGTCATAACATTATTTAAAAACATTTTCATTAGATTTTCATAAAATTCCCCATGACAATTTAAATTTCTGAAAATATACTATTTGTATCGCCCGCACATAAGTTTAGTTCACGTTACGTAAGTGAAACTAAACGGTGCTATAGTGCGACCGCAAACAAAAAAGCCTCATCCCAGAATAGCTCACGCATCTCCCCCCCACACCACCCAGCTGTAACAGACAAGCAGAGCTGGTAGCCGGCACCCCCCCAACCCAATCCACGATGCGCGAGAGGCATGCGGAGACGATGATACATGGCGCATCACTGTAGAACCGATGGGCTGTTAGAAAATTTTACTACTAATAGAGATACAAAAATGGGCGGTAGGTATAAAAAGGTTGACTACCCCTGTCTTAGATGATCACAGGACTGCCTAGCATTGGGGTAAAAATATATATAGTTAGCCTAAAATTTAATGTTCATTCTGGTCACATCAGACTGTACTACCTTTTTCTCTACAGGACACAGGATTGTCTAGTTTCCATTATTTTGTTATCCACAATCACAAGCAAGTGTCCATTTATTACAGGGCACCAGGACTTCTCATAAGGTGCCCTAATGGTTCATAGGAAAAGCTAGCTTTGGCATGGAGACAAAAGTTGGCATGGAGACAAAAGTAAGCACATAGATGCTTACACAAACAAAAAGACCATCCATCCAGCAATAAAGTGATAAGTTGCAGATCTGTACGGAACAGATTTCTTTAGACACCAATTATCCCACCTTATACAAGTACTGCATGGGACTGGAAAATTGCTATGGAAAGGGAAGAATTCTTCCCCAAATAGCCCAAGTACATCCACAGTCTGGGTAGGTGTATTTTGCAACACATGTTAAAAGTTCAATGCACTAAATATGAAATCAGTGATCAAGAATAAAAGAGTACCTTATCTTGGGTGCCAAATCGATGATACCACAAAATGTTGCAAAATGATACTAAAAACTTTAGTTCTTTGGGGCTATCAGATTTCTCCAGACCAGAACTGATAGCCTTGCAGACTGGACCTTGTTTGGATAGTGCATGCCTATATTAAAACATGCATGTTCCATCTGATTCTGCACAACCCCAGAACCACAGTGTTTCTGTGGATGGAATAAATGTGTATACTTTCAGTTGACAGTTAAAACAGATATAGGGAAAAAATGAAATCAGACCATATTTACCTGATTCAGATGGAGGCTTCATTTCTCTTTAATCATGGTCACTGGATATCCTTGGGGGAAAGTAGCATTTTGAGCATCATAGGATATTGAATGTATGTTCAATGCTTAGTTAAAGTCAGTGCCATCCTGGAACCCATAATATGTTAAAGTTATGGCTTTTCGCTTAAGAAAAACTAGCACAAATTTGAAGTTGCAACAAAAGACTTGTTTTGGCTGAACTAGAGCAGAAAGGAAACATATGCATGTTATGTTGTCAGCTTCATATAATATACCTAGACAGTAGGCAGTTCCACAGAAACTAAATGAGATAAATTATGAGAACATCAGGCTTATACCTTTTTTAAGAACTTTCAGGTCCTGTCCACAAAGAAAGCAGCTCAAAACTCAAGAGGAGAAATTCTCAGATTTATTTGATAAAAATAAAATAAATATAAAATATCCAAAATAAAGCAAGAGAGAGAGAGAGAGCGCTAGTTGAAGGTTGGCCAAACCTGACTCAAATCATAAACAGACTCATAATGTCTGTTTAACCAACAAACAACAAACTACTCAACTTAAAGATAATTCTGTCACAGACTCCTCCTTTTTTCCACTGCACAGGCAGTGACTAAAAAGTGATGCTGCAGAGTAATGGAGCATCATGGAAATTAATACTGATGTTCCAGGATAGGATCAGTATAAAATATCTAAGTATCCAAGGTATCCATATGTACCTGGAAACTCTGGTCCTAAATTGAGTGGGAGACAGAAAGCGATATCTAGGGGCATTTATGGACCGTTACTCAGAGAAAAGGGTTTAAAGCACCTTTTTAAAGATATTGTTAAAAAATCTATTGTAATATAAAACTATTGCAATACAATATTTCAACATCATAGGATACATGGGAATGTACTACATTTATATTTTATATATGTATTGCTAACATGATTACCTTGATTTTGCACACACTAAGGAAGAATAGCAAATTTAGAATTAAGAAGTATGAATTTCCCTTTTTTTCAATTGTATCTATATGCCTGGAATCCAATAACCTTTGGGTAATGAGGAATATAAACTATACATTAAAACTGACTGATGGTGGCCTCCAGATTTTTAGATGGGTCTTTCATAATTCAAGTAATTAACAAATATTAAATAATGAAATGACCATTACAATCCTAAAACACATAATTCATGGGAGGATATTATGTGAATAGATGAGAACTTTTGGTTTTAAAAATCTTCCCTGATTTTCCATCTTTAGCTTATGAAGTAATTTAGAACAGACCTGAGTCTTAGCAATCATGTTGCACTCAACTATCAGATTCTAAGACAAGATCCATAAGCAAAGCACCAATTATATATAAACCATGATTAGCATACTGCTTTATGGGTAATCAGACTAGGTTTTTTTTATGGATAAAGGGAACTTGATTCCTATTTCTGTTTAATTTTCATGCTGAACATCAAACCAATAATTTCAGCTTCATTCAACCTGGTGCCTTCCAGATGTATCAGGATTAGAGTTTCAGAATTGACAGCCAATAGAGTTCCAACACATGTTAAGAATGTAGGAAAGACTAAAACATGATATTTAAGCAGACTAACAGAAATGTTATAAAATTGTTTTTATTCTTATCACATAATATATGTAATACATAAACACATACGCTTACACACACTGCATACAAACACATTTTACCTTCTAAGTGTTGGAAAAAGGAAATGAAAAGAATTTTCAACACTGACATTAGCTAACCAATGAAATGTTTTTTAAATAATTTCAGTAGAACTTTAATGTTACATTGAGGTAATGTTTAAGATGGGTTAAGGGCATGCGTGCATTTCAGCGTACCTGTACAAATATTTTAATATATGTGTTCCATAAGAATGTTCACCATTAACAATAACTGCTTAATTTGTTTCCTAATAGTACTTCCATGATATCAAACCAGACCATTACTTTCCTTTGAAAGAGTCATTAATGTTCAGCTAAATCTGGGAATATTGATCTTGGCTTGCGAGAATCTTAAAGAAAAATAGATATTCATCATTTGATATAATAAGACCTGTGCAAAAAGTAAAGAGCTATTCAGTATGCATTAAAAGCAATTAATAGAAGATGAAGAATTCCTAACTTGCTCACAAAATTATTATTCCAGTGTAACCTACTGTTTAAGACATTTGACTAAAACTAGGGAATTTCAGGTTCAGGTTCAATGAGGATAGAACCCAAGCGAACTAAAGTAGAACCCACTAAAGTGATATTGCATTGTGTAATGCAATATCACAATGAATATGACTCCTCTTTTGTTGTATTTTGGTGTGATGCTACAATGTATGTTCATCATTTTTGCATCCTTGTGATTCATAACATATATCTGTGATAGAAACTCCTAAAATAAATTGAACTGTAAAAATGACTGCTTGCAGAAAAGGTGATTCTGAATATAATATTTGTACAATTGAATCATACGAACTCTGGCATATTCAGTGGTTTAGAATGTAAAAACATTTTGTTTTTATTCTTTTTCATCTGCAGAAACAGCTGTGATTGTGGTGAGTTAAAGATTATGGGGTGAGTTGGTATAGCATTTGCAAAGAACAAAAACTAGCTGCCATGCTAGGATGTGGTTCTGTTAAAAGGTAGTTGTCATCTTCCCACTGGCATGAGAAATAAGGTCTCAAAGTCACCCTGAAGCCAGACTTTTGTGATGCACAACTCAGCTCTAAAATCATGGCTGCTAAGTCTCCAGAATGTGCATGAAGCAATTACAGCTTTCAGCAAATCAATCATCTGGATCTGACCCATGTCTGGGACAGGATAAAGCTTTACCAGTCTCTGAGTACTGTTTGATCTGTTGTGTCTGATAAAGTATTCATGAAACTAACGTCAAAAAGTAAAGCAGAAGTCATGCAGGACCACAGAATCCACTGGACCTAGAAGATCAAAATACATTTCTCATTTTTAAGAGTAAATAGATTCTCCTTTGACAACTTAAAAAAGACTCCTCATTTTTTTATAAGACCTAAAGGTCTAGTTCCATTGAGCCTATCACAAGCTTAGGTTAGTAAATGATCTCCAACCATAGAATTATAATAGCTATAAATCAGCAATAGATAACCTCTGATTTTCCAGGTGTTAAACTAAAATAAACCAGCTCTACTCTGTGTTACCTGGGGCTGTTCAGAGTATAAATCAATAGTATGCAGATGAATACTTTTGATCAAGGACATTTAGTCTGCCCCTGAGAAGATTGAATTGCACATCAGTTATGCATGCAAGCTCTCCTTAGGTATTTCATATTTAAAACAATAATGAATTGAAAGCTATGGTATGAATAGATTGTAATTGTCTTAGCATACTTCCTCATCATATATCTTTTCCTAGAGATAGTTTATATGGTCACTAATAGTTTGCACCAATTTATGGCATGTAATCAATCACCCCTTCCCTTCCATTTTTCAGGGCACTTTGCTTTTGGCAAAGACACAGTACAGCTCTTTCAAGCCAGGCTTTCTGCTTGTATCAAACAGCCATTCCTCCCTACTTCTATTAATTACTCTTGCCAAATTTTGGAGCAGATCATGCTGGTAAGGCTTGGGGACTATAGAAGTGAGAGCAAGCCAACTTTTTCTCTGCCAGGTCTTTGATCACACTGTTTCTCTGTGAGATTGAATAGCTTATGAATAATTCTATCAAGTTTTTTTTTAACCATCTCACCCACTGCTGGCCCTCACAGTGGTTCTGCAGTAGCAGAACTTCTCATTTCAGTTCGCAACTACTTGCCTTCTGTCAACTGTATTTAGAACTATATTTTTTTTTAAAATGTGTAGTGCTCTTCACAAATAGTTGTTGTTGTTAGTTGCGAAGTCGTGTCCGACCCATTGCGACCCCATGGACAACGTTTCTCCAGGTCTTCCTCTCCTCTACCATCCTCTGGAGTCCATTTAAGCTCGCGCCAACTGCTTCAGTGACTCCATCCAGCCACCTCATTCTCTGTCGTCCCATTCTTCTTTTGCCCTCAATCTTTCCCAGCATTAGGCTCTTCTCCAGTGAGTCCTTCCTTCTCATTAGGTGGCCAGAGTACTTGAGTTTCATCTTCAGGATCTGGCCTTCTAAAGAGCAGTCAGGGTTGATCTCCTCTAGGACTGACTTGTTTGTTCACGTTGCAGTCCAAGGGACTCGCAGGAGTCTTCTCCAGCACCAGAGTTCAAAGGCCTCAATTCTTTGGCACTCAACCTTTCTTATGGTCCAACATTCAAAGCCATACATTGCAACTGGGAAAACCATAGCCGCACTTTCGTTGGCAGGGTGATGTCTCTGCTTTTTAGTATGCTGTCTAAATTTGTCATAGCTTTCCTCCCCAGGATCAAGCATCTTTTAATTTCTTGACTGCAGTCCCCATTTGCGGTGATCTTGGAACCCAGGAAGATAAAATCTGTCACTACCTCCATTTCTTCCCCATCTATCTGCCAGGAATTGAGAGGGCTGGATGCCATGATCTTAGTTTTCTTAATGTTGAGTTTCAAGCCAACTTTTGCACTCTCCTCCTTCACCCGCATCAAGAGGCTTTTTAGTTCCTCTTCTCTTTCTGCCATTAGAATGGTATTGTCTGCGTATCTGAGGTTGTTGATATTTCTCCCAGCAATCTTAATTCCAACTTTTGATTCATCTAACCTGCCTTTCTCATGATGTGTTCTGCATATAAGTTAAATAGGCAGGGCGATAGCGTACAGATTTGCAAGACTCCTTTCCCAATTTTGAACCAATCAGTGGTTCCGTGTCCAGTTCTCACTATGGCTTCTTGACCCACATACAAAAAACAAATAAGATGGTCTGGTACTCCCATCTCTTTAAGAACTTGCAATTTGTTGTGATCCACACAATCAAAGTCTTTAGCATAGTCAATGAAGCAGAAGTAGATGTTTTTCTGGAACTCCCTAGCTTTCTCCATGATCCAGTGTATATTGGCAATTTGATCTCTAGTTCCCCTGCCTCTTTGAAATCCTGCCTTGTACTTCTGGTAGTTCTCAATCCACATACTGCTGGAGCCTAGCTTGTAGGATTTTAAGCATAACCTTACTAGCATGTGAAATGAGTGCAATGGTGCGATAGTTTGAACATTCTTTGGCGTTGCCTTTCTTTGGAATTGGAATGTAAACTGACCTTTTCCAATTCTTTTCCAATACAAGGACTGAAATATACAGTAGATTGGAGCTGACCAGCAAAGTTGACTATTGTGAAATAAGTCCTTCCCATGTCACCTGATCAATACTTCCTCCTTGAATTACCTACAATTGAAGAATGGACACTCAAAGTATCAAATTTGGCAGAGATGGCAAAAATCTCCGCTTACTTGAAAGACTATACACTAGAAAAATATATTTTAGAATGGAAAATGTGGATTGATTATATTCAAAATAAGTATCAGATAAAAAAATATCGAATAGCATATGAGTAAATTTAGGAAATATTTTGTATTAGATATATTTTTGAAGGAGAGGGGAATTGAGAGTGTGACTAAGTGTGGTGTGACTAGAGATTATAATTTAGGAATTATTTTAGATTATGATTGTTAGTTTTGATACCCTGCATTTTGTTCTGGGAAGTCGGGGTGGGGGGTGGGGGTAAGGGGAGGGAATTGGGGGGTTTTTTGGCAGAGATGGAGTGATGGTTAATGTACAGGGTTAATTGAAGATGTATAAATATAATTAATGCAGGGTCGGGTCTGCCCAGTTACCATTTTAGAACGGTGGGGAGGAGAAAAGAGAGTAGGAGGTAGGAAAGAGGAGAAGAGGAAGGAAGAGGGGTAGAAGAGGGAGAAGGAAGGTGTAGGGTGGAGGGAGGAGAGGATGTAGATAAGAGAAGGAGAGGAAGGTTTGGAAAGTAGAAGAAGGTAGAAGAGGGAAGAGTGTTAAAAAGGGGGGTGGTGACTGGGCAAGCCCGACTAATTGTATATAACTGTACATTGGATGAACTATTTGATATGATTGTAAAAATAAAACTTTATATAAAAAAAAAAATACTTCCTCCTTCCCCCTAAGGGCTTTTGTGGCTACTTCTAACACGAGTTTACTTCCAGAATAGCAATATTTAAGAAAGGCACTATTCCAGAAGAGCTCTAAATCTGAGTCCAACATAAGTTCTATAATCAGCTGATTTCAGTTTTTTCATTAACTCGCTTATGCAAAATTTCATTTACCCATTTATGCAAAATTCTTGCAGAGAACCATAGCATGATTTGACAAATACTGAAATTTGGTGCCCCAGGGATTTGTGAAAACTTGCTCTTGTCTTAAGTCCACAATACAGAGACTTGTCAGTGGATAATTTTCCCACCAGATGATGTTTAATGTGAGGCAAAACAAAGCCAGGAAAATTGTTTTCCTTTAAATTTCCATACAAAATTTTAAGAAGAGCACCATCCCCAGCAATTAGGGCAGTGCAATTGATGGTGGTATACATTTGGACCAAAACAGAGATGGAAGAGATTCACATTAACTTAACCAGGAGGAAAATACTTTTTTAAAAAAATCTCTTCTTTTCTCATTCCGTTTACCTTCTTCATAATTCCTTTTTAACTAAAAGAATGGCTTTTATTTCATTTCATTTTACTTTATCTTTAATGAATTTGTATAAGCTCTTCTAGAAGTCATATGGCTAAATAACAGAAATAAAAGGGCTTTTCTATTAATAATTCAGGGATATTTTATCAGCAGCCTGTGCTGACAGATGGCAGTGTTCATCTCTATTTCAAGGCCATTGAGCCAGTGTTGTCCAAACATATTTCTATGTCATGTGGCCAGCATGATGTCACAGAGCATTGTTAGCTTCCAACTGAAGTGGTACTTATTTATCTACTTACATTTGCATGTTTTTGAACTGCTAGGTTGGCAGGAGCTGAGGTGAGGATGGGAGCTCACCCTTGTCATGTGACACTCAGATTTCGAACCTGGGCTGCTGGCTTTTCAGCCAACAAGCCAAGTGTCTTAATTATTGAGCCACCGCACCTCCCCAGCAATAGTAATAGCACTTATATTTATATACTGCCTCAGAGTACTTTACCGCACTGTCTGGGAGTTTACAATGTCAGCATATTTTCCCCAACAATCTGGGTCCTGATATTTTGAACCTCAGCAAGGTGGAAAGCTGAGTCAATCTTGAGTCCCATCAGGATCAAACTCCAGGTTGTGGGCACAGTTTGCTTGCAATACTGCATTCTAAGCACTGCACCACCAGTACTATCTAATATACTACAGTAGTTGATTTTCAGTGTCACAAATCTTTTCAATTATTGACATCACATTTATAGTAAATGTTTACATCATAAGTTGCAACATATACTCTCTGTCATATATACACCTGACTTATCTTGTTGTGCCAATGTTAGAATTACCACACGCTATTTCCCCAGGGCCTGTTTTGTTCCAGCAGTCCAGTAGGTTTCACACTATGTCTGCATTATTTGAATCTTCATTATTATCCTTTCATTCAGTTCTTTCTCCTTCTAAGACCTCTTGGATAATGAGTGTTGGACACTGATAAACAGATGCAATTTAAATTCACTTATCTCAGAATGCTATAAGCTGATAACATGATAAACAGTGTCAGGGTTGTTATATTGTTAAAGAAGGATAGGTTCATACAGTCCCTCAAAAAGCAGAACTAGGGTTGCCATAGTAATGCTTCAAAACTGCCCAAAATACATTCTTAGGATGACACCCAGTGGCCAACCCAAGCAATAAATATAGCTATTTTTCCATTGCTGTATCAAATTACACGAGAGAGAGAGAGAGAGAGAGAGAGAGAGAGAGAGAGAGAGAGAGAGAGAGAGAGAGAGAGAGAGAGAGAGGACTTTGAAGAACAGGAAGCAATGTATAGAATTGAGTTACAGGTTGTTCTTGACCTACAACCATTCATTTAGTGACCATTCAAAACTACAACAGCACTGAAAAATGTGACTTATGATCTTTTTAGCATTGCTGTGGTCAGATAGACAGACAGAATCTTATGTTAGCACAAAATAAATAATAGACAATTAAATTTTTCAGCAAAAAACATTCACCCCTGATATGCAGCTTCTGAAAATTTATTTCTTGCAAAAGTTTAAAGGCTCATTTGCTGGTCTGTGACTGTAATAAAGATTGATTGATGATTAAAGGCTCTTGTTTCTTGGTAGTTTTAAATGGGATTAAATTTATCATTTTTAAAAAAAATGATATTGAAATTTCCTTCTTGTTCCAGCATATTAAAACCGAAAACAAAAACAGCCAAATTATATGACATAAATTTCACTAAGGAAGGAAACCTTATATGTGTGACCAGTACTAGAAAAATAAAATATTAATTACTTATTGTATGTCTTGCAATAAATGGGTAATTACTCCTTTTCATTTCAAGGTTTTGTTTTGTTTTTTCAAAATAAAATGTAGTTTCCGATAGTGAACAATATTTTATACATACAGAATAATAAAGTTGGAAGGAACCTGGGGGCAATATGTTGACATAAACTGCCCAGAGAGTACCGCTAAGCACTGTGGGGTGCACATATACAGTGTGTATATCTATGCATATATGTATATGAATGCACATATACAGTGCATTCAGAAAGTATTCAGACCCTTTTGTCAATTTTCTTTTGCTGCACCCTGATTCTACAGTTGTTGAAAATTCATTTTTTTCTCATTAATCTACACTCAGTACCCCATAATGCAAAGTGAAACAGAATTTTGGAAATGTCTGTAAATTTATTAAAAATAAAAAAGTTAAATATCAAATTGGTATAAGTATTCAGACCCTTTGCAACAACACATGAAATTTAGCTCTGGTGCATCTGGCTTCTTTTGATCATTGCTGACCTGTTTCTACCTCTTGATTGGACTCCACCTGAGGTAAAATTAGTTGATTGGACATGATTTAGAACAGGGGTCTCCAATCTTGGCCCCTTTAAGACCTGTGGACTTCAACTCCTGGAGTTGAAGTCCACAAGTCTTAAAGAAGCCAAGGTTGGAGACCCCTGATTTGGAAAGGCACACACCTCTCTATAGAAGGCCTCACAGCTGACAATGCATACTGTAGCAGAGCAAAAGCTCTGTAGAGCTCAGAGATAGGATTATTGCAAGGCACAGATCGGGGAAGGCTACAATAAAATTTCTGCTGCACTGAAGATTCCTAGGAGCACAATGACCTCCATAATTCTCAAAAGGAAGAAGTTGGGCACAACCAGGATTTTTCCAATATCTGGTCTCCTAGTTAAACTGAGCAATCAGGGGAGAAGGGCCTTAGTAAGAGAGGTGAACAAGGACCAGATAGTCACTTTAACTGAGCTCCAGAGGTCCTGTGTGGAGATGGGACAGAATTCCAGAGGACATCAACACTGCAGCCTTCCACCAATCCGGGCTTTATGACAGAGTGGCTATACGGAAGCCTCTCCTCAGTGCAAAACACATGAAAGCCCCTTGGAGTTTGCAAAAAAGCACCTGAAGGACTCTCAGACTGTGAGGAACAAGATTCTCTAGTCTGATGAAACCAATATTGAACTCTTTGGACTCAATTCTAGACATTACATTTGGAAGAAACTAGGCACCTCTCATCACCTGTCCAATATCATCCCAACAGTGAAGCATGGCGGTGGCAACATCATGCTGTGGGGGTGTTTTTCAGCAGCAGGGACTGGGAGACTGGTCAGAGTTGAGGGGAAACTGCATGGAAATGAAAATATGTTTCCCAGTGCTCAGGACCTCAGATTGGGCCGAAGGTTCACTTTCCAATTATGACAAGGATTCTAAGCACACATCCAAGACAATACAGGAGTGGTTTAGGAACAACTCTGTGAATGCCCTAGAGTGGCCCAGCCAGAGCCCTGACTTGAACCCTATTATCCATATCTTGAGAGACCTGAAAATCATTTTCTATCAACTGTCACCATTCAATCTCACTGAGCTTGAGAGAATTTGCAAGGAAGAATGGCAGAAAATGCCCCAATCCAGGTGTGCAAAGCTTGTCGTGTCACCCCCAAAAAGACTCGAGACTGTAATTGCTACCAAAGATACTTCAATAAAGTGCTAAATGAATGGTATGAATACTTATGTCAATGTGATAGTTCAGTTTTTTGAAAAAATAAACATTTCTAAAATTCTACTTTCATTTTGTCATTATGACGTACTGAGTGTAGATTAATGTAGAAAAAAATGAATTTCAACAACTGTAGAATCAGGCTGCAGCATAGCAAAATTGACAGAAGTGAAGGTATCGGAATACTTTCTGAATCCATTGTAACTTTTTAAGTCTAAGTGCGATTGCTATTGTTATTATGGTCAAAGGCCAGCCTACAGGAAGTGATTCAGGAATCACTTCCTGAAAACATTTAAGGATGTTCCGTTCTTATCTGAAACTTTCTCTCCTGTCTCCTGTGCTCTTTTTGCCAAATTTGCTATCCCTTGTTCTTAGGAGGAAAAGGTGCTGGTTGAAGTTAATATGTTTTATACCCCAGTAAATTTTCAGTGTTAAGTCTTAAAGCTTAGGCTACTTTAATATCTATTGTACCCAGCTCTAATCATGATATATTTATATTGATGGATTAGGTAAAAGAGGAAAAATAAGTGTTAGGTTATAATTGAATATGGCCATACATAAAATAGTGATAAAAGAGATTATTTGATGTTGATATAATTATAACAGGGGATGGGTGTAATCCAAATGTGTATCAGTACCCTGGCTGCATCTTCTAATTGGTGGGATATGAATGACAGTTGCAAAGTGGTCTGTAGTTTATGGATCCTCTCTTGTCTAGAATAGAGCGAATGTGCTTGAGATTCTGATTGCACCTGTGCCATATTGTCTAAAATATTGTCAGTTCATTTCATGCATACTCCTGCATGGAACTATTGGATCATGTGATAATTTAAATTGAGTTTATGCTATCGTAATAACTGATTTTAATGGAACTTGACTATATGTTTGTTTTATGTACCCAATGGCCTATGCATAGAATAGACAGCATTAATCAGTTCATATCCAGATCAAAACATGTATTTCTTCCCGGCTAGGATCTAGAACATATGTTCTGGACAGTGAAGCCATTGTGGCTTCACTGAAGGAAGGGAAAGAAAATTGCTGAGATAGGTGGGCCATTTGCCATAGTTGACAGCACTGGAAAGGTAAGGTGAAAGAAAGGAGACGGGTAGATGGGCCGACTAGGGATAAGATAGTTTGATCAATCAAGTATGAGACTCTAGATACAATGTAGATAGGTACTGGAAAGATTGGATAAGGAGCATGCCATACACAGGAGTGAGGAATGACAACTAACACTAGACTTATATTGATCAGACTTAGGATTCCTCCATTTTTTTTCTCAAACAAAAGCCAGACAATCAAATGCTCCAGCTTTCAAGTATCCCTGACTGGCCCAGAAGAACTTCCAAACTGCAGTGTGTGTGTGTGCGTGTGTGTGGTGCACGCACATGCATACACATTCACATGCATGCATTAAGTAAAAACATATTAACATACTGCTTACTTCTTGTAAACTCCTATTTCTGAACCAATTTCTGTTGCAGTTTAACAATGGTGTTCTTCAAGATTCTTCTTATTTTATTACTTATTATTTGTCTTTTAATGATTGCATCCTCTTTCTTTCAATCAATAACACTCTTGAAAAGCTAGAATTAAATATTTTTAAGAATAAAAAAATAATAGAAATACCACATGCACTTATGAATGATATATAGAGGACAAAAAGTATGGCTAAAATGATATTTCCATGCGCATGCAAAGAATCAGTTCAACAGAAAAAAAATCTAAATTGGGAGAAGGGGGACACACAAATGGTGTATTGAAAATAAAATGAATT
The DNA here is from genome assembly GCF_028640845.1 of Ahaetulla prasina. NCBI lineage: Eukaryota > Metazoa > Chordata > Lepidosauria > Squamata > Colubridae > Ahaetulla > Ahaetulla prasina. The sequence goes on along the minus strand of NC_080546.1, from coordinate 69,682,859 downwards.
AGCTCATTCATAGCCTTGAACTTCAGGTCTTTGGCTGGTAGGCAAATCCTGTCATGCTTTGCCAAATACTATATAGAACTTTAAACAAGAGAGAACATTTCCTGCACTTTACACTTACGGTTGCACTTCAATGGTCCACCCTTCCTGTCACCTTTTTGAATTGAAGCCTTTTTTAAAGCTTTCTGTGAGGATATCTTATTAATTATTATATTAACTTGCAACTGAAGGTTTCTGTCCAACTGTGCTATCACTGCTGGAATCAGTGTGAGGAATAGATCAAATTTCCTTTCATCCTTCCAGCTCTCAAAATGTTAGGAAGGATTTCCAGACTAAGTTTTTAGATTTTGGAGGGGAAAAAAAGGGAAAGTCCTGATAGATAGCTACAAAGTATATAAAATTATAATTTATGCAATACTCCATTGAAATTGCCTAATGTAAAATACACTGGAAATCATTTTATGAAGATAGCGCTTTCCACTAATAGTGTAGGAACAACTGGATGTAAAATTGAAAATATCTTCAAATAACTCTACCTAGCAATTGTGAAAATGTGTCATAAATTCAAATTTAAACAGCTGTTTGTGACTAACATAGAGCATAACTTTAAAAAAATTCAGAAAGGAGGTTAAAACTATAACTATCCATTTATTTACTGGAGTTCAAAACTATTGTTAAAAGAAATACCCAATGCTATAAAGCAGTGATGTTAACCTTTTTGGCACTGAGTGCCTTAACTGGAATGTGTGCGCACCGGAACTCAGAAGAGAGCAGCTGGCCGGTGTGTATGCTCACCGGCCAGCTGCTCTCTTCACTCAAGGACCAGGTGGCTGGCGTGCATGCGTGTGCCGGAACCTGGAAGAGAGAGCTGTCAGGTGCGTATGTGTGCCGGACCAGCTGTCTGGCACCCATGCGCGCAGCGGAACCCAGAGGAGCTGCTGGCGATGGCACGCATGCCCACAGAGGGGGCTGTGCTTGCCACCTCTGGCACATGTGCCATAGGTTTCCCATCACAGGTCTATATGATCTTGGGTTTGTATGATCTTTACCTGGTTTCGCTATCAGTATTATAAAAGATTGCTTCCAGGAACTTGGAATATTTTGCCCTTCCGTTATTTTATTAAACACTATCTTCATCTTCGGCACCAATAGTCTTTTAAAATTTTTATAATATTCTATGCCTAATCCATCTAACCATGGTGCCTTACCTATTTTCAATTTTTAATAATTTCCAATATCACCTTTTCTTCTATATGTGATTTCATTATTTCTTTATCGTATTCTTGGATTTTACAATTTAAATTCTTTTCTATATATGCCTGACTTTCATTCACATTTATTTTATTTCCCTTATGTAGCTTTTCAAAGAACTTCTGAAATATCAACAATTTTTCTCTCATCATGTTACATCTTTCCCCCTTATCATTCTTTATTACTAATCAGCCTTTTTGTCTTTTGTGTGGCTCTAGCCAACAACTTGTATTCTAGAATTTTTATTACTATTTTCATAAAATTTCCTGTTTAAATATATTAGATTTCTTTGAACCTGTTCTATCTCAATATTTTGCAACTTTTTTTTTAGCTAATCTAACATAATCCTATTCTCTCTACTTTCTATATATTTATTCTCTTCTGTAATTTCCTCCTCCAACCATTTTATATATTTCTTTTTGTTTTTTTTAATATTATAAGAGTATTTTATCCCTAAACCTCTCACTACTGCTTTCATTGCATTCCATATTACACCTATATTACTACCTCTTCATTTATAGTCCATATTTCTTTTAATTCCCTTTCCATTTTTTCTAAAATCTCTTTATTTTTAAAAATCCTCAAATCCATTCTCCATCTACTTGCCTGTTTATAATCATAATCTATTTCCGTTTCATACTTACCATTATAATTATTTTTATCTCTGTTTTCATTATTTTAGATAAAATTTCTGGTGTTACAAATATATAATCTATTCTTGTAAAATGTTATGTCTACCAGAAAAATATGTATAACTCTTTTGATTACCATGTAATTCTCTCCAAACATCTTCCAATCTATGTCTATTAATAAATTTTCTTAAATCTGTATTATTATATTTTATTTCCGCTTTTAATGGATTGGATTTGTCGATTCCGTTATCCATAACCATATTATAATGACCTGCCATTATCACATAACTTTTTTGACTTCTTTTATGTCTTTATATATCCTATTATAAAACTCTTTGATTTATATTAGGTACATAACAAGTTTGCTAAGGTAACCTCTTGTCCATAAATCAAGCCTTGAATTATAAGAAATCTTCCCATATCATCTCTTTTTATGACTTTTATCATAAATTCACATCTTTTAGCTACAATGATTGCTCTTGCTTTTGATGTACCAAATGCCTTTTCATATACATCAGCCCAGTATAACCTAAGTTCATTCACCCTTTCTCTCTTTTGATGTGTTTCTTGTAAAAATACAATATCTATTTTCTCTTTGTTAATTGATTTTTCAATTCTTGCTCGTTTATATTCCCCCACCCCCCAGCCATGTACATTCCATGTAGCTACCTTCAATGATTTTCCCATCTATTCCTCATATTACATATTCCCTTTGGTCTCTTTATGTTATGTGCTCTAACATAAATCTTACAAAACTACACAGTATACATATTAACAAAAAACAAAAAAATAACCTCTTACACACACACACACACACACACACACACACACACACACATATATATACCCCCCTTCCCTTGTACAGGAGATCTTCCTCCTCTCTGCTCCATAAGGTCTCCAGCGGGGAGAAGAGAAACCATCCATACACAGACTTCAGTCACCCACTCCACCTACCTTAACCATCTTTACCCTATTTCTACACCTAAATATATATTATAACACATATCCTTTAATATAACTATTACAAATATTTATATATTATCTTTATTGAAGTTTGCAGATGACACAACAGTGATCGTCTCATTCGAGACAATGATGAATCCACATACAGATGGGAGGTTGAACGACAAGCCTCGTGGTGCAACCGGAACAATCTGGAACTGAACACACTCAAAACCATAGAAATGGTGGTAGACTTTAGGAGAAACCCTTCCATACTTCCATCTCTCACAATCTAGACAACAGAGTATCAACAGTAGAAACCTTCAAATTTCTAGGTTCTACCATATCGCAAGATCTAAAATGGACAGCTAACATCAAAAACGTCATCAAAAAAGGACAACAAAGAATGTTCTTTCTGCGCCAACTCAGAAAGCTCAAACTGCCCAAGGAGCTGCTGATCCAGTTCTATAGAGGAATTATTGAGTCTGTCATCTGTACCTCTATAACTGTATAGTTTGGTTCTGCAACCCAACAAGACAGACGCAGACTTCAGAGGATAATTAGAACTGCAGAAAAAACAACTGCTACCAACTTGCCTTCCATTGAGGACCTGTATTCTGCACGAATCAAAAAGAGGGCTGTGAAAATATTTACAGATCCCTCACATCCTGGACATAAACTGTTTCAACTCCTACCCTCAAAACGACACTATAGAGCACTGCACACCAGAACAACTAGACACAAGAACAGTTTTTTCCCAAACGCCATCACTCTGCTAAATAGATAATTCCCTTAACACTGTCAAACTATTTACTAATCTGCACTACTATTAATCTTCTCATCGTTCCCATCACCCATCTCCTTCCACTTATGACTGTAACTTTGTTGCTTGTCTCCTTACGATTTATACTGATATTGATTGTTTCCTGATTGCTTATTTGTAGCCTATGACTATCATTAAGTGTTGTATCATTAAGTGTTAAATTTGTACCCTATGACTATCATTAAGTGTTGTATCATTAAGTGTTAAATTTGTACCCTATGACTATCATTAAGTGTTGTAAGTGTTGTATCTTGATGAAGGTATCTTTTCTTTTACATACACTGAGAGCATATGCACCAAGACAAATTCCTTGTGTGTCCAATCACACTTGGCCAATAAAAAAACCCTATTCTATTCTATTCTATTCTATTCTATTCTATTCTATTCTATTCTATTCTATTCTATTCTATTCTATTCTATTCTATTCTATTCTATTCAACTCTATTCTTTACAACGACCTTGTAACTCCTGTTGATTCATCCAGCCTTCCTTTCTCCTGTAGATCTTCTTTTTTCTTCTCCATCTCCCTTCTTGAAAATTTCGATATCTCATTTACTTTCTGGGTTTGCGCCATGACCTCTTCTTTATTGATGATTCCAAGCTCCCTTAATCTCTCCATCACCTCCTCCTTTGTTTCAACTCTATAAAATCTTCCACCATATGAAAATCTCAAAAAAACTGGATAACCCCAGCTATAGTTAATATTATCTTACTTCAATAATTGACAAACTTCATGCATCTCTGTCCTCCATTGTAAAGTCTCTCTACTTAAATCTGGAAAAACCTGAATCTGATGACCCCGAAACAGTATCAATGCCATATTTCACAATTTACGTATCAATTATTCTTTTTTTGCCTAAGACCAGAGTCGTACCACAATGTCTTTTGGCAATTTTCTTCCCAACCTTTTTGGACCAACTCTATGTATTAAATCAATATCATATCTTGTAAAAGGGACATCTGGGAGGATCGAGGTAGCCCAGTCCAGTACTTCTTGGATCAATTTTGCTTCATTTTCTTTACTTTTCTCTGGATATCCACGTATCCGTAAATTTGAGCAGCGCTGATGGTCCCATATCTTGATCAAACCCTTTTTCACCTGATGCATCATAGTTATCTGGCTTTTTAACACCCTATCATGTTCTCCCATCTGAGTCCTCACTTATGTAATATTTCGTGTCATATCCTGACTTTGTTTCACCAAATCTGTTGTTCTTACATTCATATCATCCATATTATCATTTATTTGCTTCAAATCCTTCTTTATATTTATCTTCATTTCTCTTATTTCTTGTAAGAGAACATCTATTTTATCTGATTGAGTCAATGATTTCTCAGGCGATTTTTTTCCTTGCTTCCATTTCTAAGGTCTTTTCCACTGAAATCAGGCGTAACTCTGAAGGTCTAAGGCCTACTTTGGGTCTTTGCCAAATACTTTCTACACTTTTGCTGCATTTTGACATCCAACCATCCAAGAATTTTAAGAATTTTACACAGTCTGTAGTCCATAAACCTCACTTCCTCCTTTGTCTTGTCCTTATCAATTTATCTCTGTAAATGCAACATAATAAAACTAAATAGATCCAATGGCAACAATTAACTTTATCAAGGCTCTGTCTTAAAAATATTTAGTTCTTCCACCTTCTCCAGACCTTGACACTTCAACTGACAGAAGGGAGTCACAGGCCTTCAAACTATACACTTATAAATCAGCGATTATCTTCACAGTTGTACTCCTTTAAACTCTTTCCAAATTCTTTCTCAGTTTTCAGTCATAGGACCCTTTTTCTCCTATCCACCTTCAAAGGCCTCTCAAATCTCTAAACCAAACATCCAAGCTCAAAGCTCCTCTGAAAAGGGTCCAATTCTGAGTCAAATAGAGTCCAATCTTCAAGAGAAAAGCAAGGGAAATAACTCACATTTAATAATCTCTTAAATTTCATAATCTTTAGATAGGAATTACATTTTTTTAATCCATTCTCTGCGATGGCCGGAAGAGGCAGAAATTTAGCATTCGTGGTCCATTCCTGCTAGCTCTGCCCCGTCCCCACATACTGCATTTTGGAATGAGAAAGAATAGGTCTTGCCTTTCTTTGACTCTGACATTCTTCCAGGGATTCAAGGGGTGCTATCATTTCATCTATTAGTCCTTTTCCCCAAAGCAACTCATATTCTTCAATTTCTCTTCATAGGATTTCTCTGATAATAATGCACTCAAATCCTATTCTAAATTTTCTGAACTTTATATAGAATGCAAAGGGATAGTCAATAAATAAACTGGAACACTTCAAAATTGTGTATGAATGTGTGTGTACACAAAGCATAATGGATACTTTAATATTAAATAATTAACTTATTATCAAAACTTTTATTATATGGTTAATACTTTGATATAATTTGTAACTATTCTTTTTTTCAATATTATAGTCTGGATGTATAACTCAAATAATTTTATATTTGCAATAGTAATATCCTAAATTGTAATTAATATAGATATAATACTTTTTCTCTTCACTTATTTTCAAAGATTAACCTAACTAAATAATAGAAAACAATAATACTTTGTTATTTACATGTACACATCACCGCATTGAAACATAATAAAAAGGGGGGGGAAAGTCTTATAAGTTAAACCATTACAAATAATATATATTAAGCCATTGAAAACAGGTGATTTACTTACTAGCAAGGCTGTTCTGCCTTACTCTTTTTTGGATTTTTATGTGATTAATACATATAGATAAATAAGGATAGATATTATAAAAATATATAGCGTGATTACAAATGAAGATGGCAATATTTTATGAGGCAAAATAAATGCAAAATACATTTCTTCAACTTCTCTTGCATATCCTTTATTAAAACACAATTTAGTCTTATATTCATAAGTAAGATGAATGAGATATTTAAAAGATTATTTAAGGGTAATTATTACCTATATGGATATAGGGATCCTTCTACTTGTTTGCCAAGTTACAATCCCTGTTCCCCCCAATCTTACAAGATAAGGGGAAAAAATCAGCTTAATCATGGCATGCTTTTTCTCCTATGCTAGTACTCTAGAATTTCAGTGTGAGACATATTGCATATATTAGGCATATAATGTAAAATAATAAATAAATGAGAAACTGGAAAAGTAAAGAAAAAGCCTGTAAACATTAATAGATCAGAACAAACGCCAGGGCAGCAGGGGTGGTGGTGAGTTGCTTAAGAGTGAAACTGAAGAAGTTCATTGCTCCATAGTGATCTTCATTTGAGATCTTCATCTGAGACTCAGAAATGATTTTTCCATCCAGGCAACCTATTGGTTAGGTAATAAAAATATGATAATTAGAAGCGGATACATTTATCTCACAGAAATATTTAATGATAACTATGGTTTTCAGAAGTAATAACAGCAACCTGTGTATAACAATAGTGCAAAAACTAGCCAAAAAGGTTTAGTATTAAATAAAGATTTAGTATTAAACCTGAGCTATATATTGAGAAAATTTAATATATTACCAATGAGCTAATGTCTTTTTCATGAGTTTGTCTTCGTCAAAATTTCTGTTTGTATTTTTATTTCACAGTTCCACAGTATTTGTCTGTCATCATTTCATAAAATTTTATTTTCCAAATCAAGGCTATTTTTTAATTTTCAATCTTGGAAACATATATTAAGAACTTCACAGTTCATTTTTGACAGTGCTGATTTGTTCTGTGGTCTGTAGAATACAGAAACACATTGTCCTTAATTCCCTCTTCACCTTTCTTTGCATTCAGATCTTTCCCAGACATCTTTTTTTAACATGTTTTATATACTACCTTTTGCACCAAAGGACTTTCAACATTAAAGGCATTCCAAGATAAAGATACAGTGCGAACATTGTTACGTTTCTTTGTATCCAGACAGCAAACTAGAACAGACCTAAGTCTTACCTACTGTGGGTATGCCTCTGAAGAAAATTATTTTTAAAAAATACTTTTGCACCTTGTCTTCATATTCCAGACAGGCAATCATACGGCGCTCAATGTAACCTAGTTACATTGACTTTATATATAGTAAACACATGGTAAAGCCAAAGTAGTAGTATAATTAAGCACAATGTAATCACAAATTAAATTACAGACGTTGGCGTAAAATAGGACTAAACCAAATATATTTTCACTAATATTATTAAATTCACTAAGATTATTAATATTAATTTAATAATATTAAATTAGCAATGTAAAAGCATTCCAACATGATTCCCTCTTGGATGGAAATGAATGCTCATTCTCAAGGATATTCATGGCATAATAAACACAACTTATAAGTAAAATTTGGCTAACATTAATTCTAATTGTACAAGATGTCTGAGAAGTTCTTCCACTTCGTCGACTCTTTTTAAAAAGACTTTGCCTACTAATAATAACACTGCACTTTTTTCATGACACCATTTTCTGCAATGACCACATAACCATGTGTTGATTGCCTAGTTATCAACTATCACTTTAAAATTGTAACAGCAAGTATCTGTGCTATTCAGTTACATGAAAGTATATATTTAAAAATTAACAGAAAAATGATCATGCTACAGAAAGTTTATGTTTATCCATTTATAAACAACTTATAAGTTGTTTTCAGTATGGAACTTCAAAGAAGACAAGAAAATATTCAGTGCATAACAGCATGCTTTGAAAAAGAGCGCTAATATTTAAAATATCTTGGCAAAAAAGGAGGGGGTTTGCCTGCTGCTATTTGATGCTATGCAAGCATATCTTTCTAGATTAGATGTAATAAAGATACAGTGTTACAACACCTGCACATTCACCTCCTTGTTTCCATCTACTGAACAGCTAATGGTTTCATCCTTATAGAAGGACCCCCAAGCTTGATTTCAGTAAGAGGAAACAGTCTCTGGAGTTTTTCGTCTTAAAATACACATGACTTTAAAGATACACTGTAAATGCTTACAATATATGTATTTTGTATTGAGCCTGAGAACAAATAACAAACTATTGTACTGATTTGATGCAAGATAGTTTTGATCACAGTTTATAATAGACTTTTGTAATGATTTGTGTTGGAATGACCTTCAGCATTAACAACCATCATGCAGAAATTATCTCAACCCACAGAAGGAAAAAGGGCACGGGAAGCTTCCAGAAGGGGCCCATCCTAGTTTTGGGAAAGTAAAAGGAATGGAAAGGAGAGGAGTTTTTAGACTTTCAAGATTCTGCTACTGTAACCTTACAAGAAGGGTAGTATTAGTATTCATGGTTTGTGCTGCTTGTCTGGACTACCTCGAAGGGCTAACACATTTGATAAGAAAAAGGATAGGAATGTTTGCTGTTTCTCAAAAAAATGACCCTCATCTTTCTAGCTTTCAATATATTTTACATACTTGCGTATCAGGTTTGTTTTGCTTTAAAAATGCTCGTATCAAATTCATACACAAATAGTTTTCCTTAATTTAATTTAGTGTTTCATTCACTAAAATGGGAATTTTTACTTTTACCACGAATATAAGCATTTCTGTATATTGTTGGCTTCTCTGGAAGTAATACACAAAATTCTAATACTGACTACTGGAGAGACCAAACTGGCCTACAAGAAAGAACAAATTTATTTATTTATTTATTATTCACATTTTTATACCGCCCTTCTCCGAAGACTCAGGGTGGTGTACAGCAAATAAAATGACAATAATACAAAAACCATTTAAAATACCATAACAAAATTAAAAAACTTATTAAACTGCTGTATACTTAAAACTATTAGATAAAAATACAAAGATAAAACCCCTGTTAAAAACCCGCTAAAATCCCTAATTATTAAAATCAATCAATCAGGCCAGCCCCGCTTGGTGGAAGAAGAAAGTCTTGAGCTCGCGTTTAAAGGTCCGAAGATCAGGGAGAAGACGGAGTCCCACCGGCAGCTCGTTCCACAGAGCCAGGGGCCCCACAGAGAACGCTCTTCCCCTGGGGGCCGCCAGCCGACATTGGTTGGCTGATGGCACCCTAAGGAGGCCCTCCTTGTGAGAGCGCACTGGACGCACCGAACAATGGGAGGGAACTGGCGGCAGCAGGCGGTCCCATAAATATCCCGGTCCGATGCCATGGAGCGCTTTAAAGGTGATAACCAACACCTTGAAGTGCACCCGGAAGACCACCGGCAACCAATGCAGCCCACGCAGGAGAGGTGTTACATGGGACTACGAGGAGCTCCCTCAATCCCCCGCGCGGCCGCATTCTGTACCAGTTGGAGCCTCCGGATACTCTTCAAGGGGAGCCCCATGTAGAGAGCATTGCAGTAATCCAGGCGGGAAGTGACGAGGGCATGAGTGACTGTGCATAACGAGTCCCAGTCCAGGAAAGGGCGCAATTGGTGAATCAGGCGAACCTGACAAAAAGCTCCCCTGGCAACAGCCATCAAATGATCTTCTAAAGACAGCCGTACATCCAGGAGAATGCCTAAATTGCGCACCGATTCCCTGGGGGCCAACGATTCGCCCCCCACAGTCAGCAATGGGGTAAGCTGACTGTGCCGGGCTGCCAGCATCCACAGCCACTCCGTCTTGGATTGGTTGCGTCGGAGCCTGTTCATCCCCATCCAGACCCAAACGGCTTCAAGACACCGAGTCATCACATCGATGGCTTCGTTGGGGTGGTTCGGGGTGGAGATGTACAGCTGAGTGTCGTCGGCATACAGCTGACAGCTCACTCCAAAACCATGAATGACCTCTCCCAGTGGCTTCATATAAATGTTGAACAGGAGGGGTGAGAGAATCGACCCCTGCAGCACCCCACAAGTGGGTTGCCTAGCGGTTGATCTCTGCCCTCCTGTCAATACCGTCCGCGAATGGTCGGAGAGGTAGGAGGAGAACCACCGATAAACGGTGCCTCCCACTCCCAAACCCCCCAACCGCTGCAGCAAGATACCATGGTTGATGTTATCGAACGCCGCTGACAAATCTAACAGGACAAGAACAGAGGAGCAACCTCTGTCCCGTGCCTTCCAGAGATCATCAACCAACGCGACCAAAGCCCTCTCTGTGCTGTACCCAGGCCTGAAGCCAGACTGGCACGGGTCTAGATAAACAGTTTCCTCCAGGTACCGGGGGAGCTGCCAAGCCACCACACTCTCAACAACCTTCGCCAGAAAGCGGAGGTTGGAGACCGGACGATAATTAGCCAAAATAGCTGGGTCCAGGGAGGGCTTCTTGAGGAGGGGCCTCACCACCGCCTCTTTCAAGGTGGCAGGGAAGACTCCCTCCATCAAAGAAGCGCTAGTAATTCTCTGGAGCCAGCCTCGTGTAACCTCCTGGGTGGCCAGTACCAGCCAGGAGGGACACGGGTCCAATAAACATGTGGTGGCATTCAGCCTCCCCAGTATCCTGTCCATGTCATTGGGAGTCACAGAGTCAAAATCAGCCCAAACAATGTTCTCAAGACGTGCCTGCGTCATCCCGCCTAGATCCACCCAATCAGTGTCCAACCCGTCCCAAATCTGAGTGATTTTATCGTGCAGTTAACTTCCAAATTCCTCAGCTCGACCCTGTAAGGGGTCCTCCCGCGCCCCCTGAAACAGAAGGGAGCGCGTCACCCTAAACAGGGTGGCTGGGCGGTTATTTGCCGATGCTATAAGGGCGGCAAAGTATTCATGCTTCGCCATCCCTATTGCCACTAGATAGGCCTGAATATGTGACCGCACTAGTATTCAGTCAGATTCGGAACGGCTGGCTCTCCAAGCGCTCTCTAGGCATCTTTTCTGGTGCTTCATCTCTCTCAGCTCCTCAGTAAACCAAGGTGCTGGTTGAGAGCAGCGCTGGGTCAGAGGCCGCATAGGCACGATGCGGTCCAAAGCCCCCGCCCCCGCCCTATCCCAGGCGGCAACAAGTTCTTCAGCCGAGTCGTGGGCCAGATCCTCAGGAATCGGCCCAAGCTCCCTCAGGAAGCTACTCGGGTCCATCAGGCGCCTGGGACGGAACCACCGAACTGGCTCCATCTCCCTGCGGTGAGGGTTTACGGTCTGAAAGTCCAGGCGAAGAAGAGAATGATCTGTCCACGACAGGGGAGTGATGACTAGGTCCCCCACATCCCGATCATTCAGCCACTGTCTCGAGACAAAAATCAAGTCCAGCGTGTGTCCCCCAGTGTGTGTGGGCCCATTCACTAACTGGGTCAGGTCCAAGGCTGCCATGGAGGCCTTGAACTCCTGAGCTCGATGATGTCTCGCCTACCAACAACAGATTGAAATCCCCCAAGACCATAAGCCTGGGCGTGTCAACTGCCGACTCGGCTATCACATCGAGCAGCTCGGGCAGGGCTACTGTCACGTGGCAGGGAGCCAGGTACATGATCAGTAAGCCCACCTGTACCTCTCGGCCCCACCGCACAAAGAGAGACTCACAGCCGGTTGTCTGCGGGACAGTGACCTCCCTCGGCTCCAAACTCTCATTAATAATAACCGCAACCCCCCCACCCCTGCCTTGAACCCTCGGCTGATGAAATGCACGGAAACCCGGTGGACACATTTCAACGAGGGGCACACCCCTTTCTGTGCCCAACCAGGTCTCCTGAATGAAAAACAGAATGGAAACATGGGAAGACAAAGCACTACATGGCAATGGCTAAGAGCAGGAAAGTTAAAGAAAGAGACCGACAGACTAATTTTGGCTGCACAAGACCAAAGACTTAAGGACAAATGTAATCAAAGCCAGAATTGAAAAAACAGCAACAGTCAGTAAGTGCTGGCTATGCAAAGAAGCTGAAGAAACGGTGGACCACCTGGTAATCTGCTGCAAGAAGATCGCACAGACTGACTACAAGCAGCGGCATGACAAAGTAGCAACAATGGTGCATTGGAAGATCTGCAAGAAATATCATTTGTCTGCAAGCAAGAACTGGTGGGATAATAAAATAGAGAAAGTTATAGAAAATGAAGAAGTTAAATTGCTCTTGGACTTTAGAATTCAAACAGACAAGCACCTGCCACATAACACCCCAGACTTAACAATTGTCAATAAGAAAGACAAAAAAGTCTGGATAGTGGATGTGGCAGTGTCTGGAGGCAGTACAATAGAAGAGAAAGAATTGGAGAAGATTAACAAAATTCAAAGAACTACAACTAGAAAGAGAACGACTGTGGCAAAGACAAGCAAGGGTAGTACCAATAGTAATATGCACCTTGGGTGCAATCCCAAAACAACTGGAGTACCACTTGAACACCATTGGCATTGACAAATTTGCCATCAAATTGCAAAAGGAGGCTTTACTTGGAACAGCTTCCATCCTGTGATAATATCTGTAACGTCATCAAACATCCAAATTTGCCTATCCCAGGTCCTTGGTAAGGATTCAATAGATGGACAAAAATGCCAAATCCAATTTGAACATCCTGCTGACTGTGTGAATAATGATAATGATAATGATGATGATGATGATGATGATGATGATGATGATGATGATGATATCACAGTTGTTGAGGGCCGAAGCATACAGTTTATTGATATCGCTGTACCAGGAGACTCCAGAGTTGAAGAAAAAGAACTGGAAAAAAATCACAAAATATCGTGAACTGGCCATCGAAACTACATGGTTATGGATGAAACATGTAATAGTGATACCCGTTGTCATCGAGGCACTTGGTACCATGTCCAAGAATTTTACAAAACACATCAAGAATTTGCAGCTTCCTGCAATAACACCAGCAGAACTGCAAAAAACTGTGCTACTCGGAACATCATATACTTTAAGAAGACACTTGATTGATACATAGGACGCTGGCAGCAACCCATATCAACCATTAGTCAATCGTATTTGTGACACATTTTTAAATGTTCAGTTGACTGAGCTTCATGTTTAATGAATAAAAGAGATAATAATTAATAATAATTACAATCAATATAATAATCATTACAAAGCACAATTCCTTTTGAACTAGTCTATTTCTAAGATTGGCCTTCCATCCAAAAAAGTAAGGCAACTGCTTTAAATAGCAGCCAATGACATCAAAAGCACCAGCAAGGTCTGAGATGCCAAGTTAAGCATTTCTCAATGTTCCCTCAATGTGTTATTTTGTCAGGATTCAACTGCTAAGCCAGTCAACTTCTGAATGTGAACTTAGGCCTGTGGGCTACTTTAGGTGTCAACATATTTTTCTATGGCCAAATTGTTTTAATGAGCAACTTATATAAAATAAATAATTTCTCATGGCAAACTTTCTTTTACTCTTTTCATTGCCTTGAAACATTTTCACTGAATTTTTGGGGCAGAGAGGGCATCTGCATTTTTTCCTGTGTTTTAATACTTGTTTGATTGATATATAGTAAATAATAATACTAACTTACTATTGATATGTCCCATATGGAAATACAGAATATTACATGCTAAATGCATCTAGAAAATAAACCGATTGATTTGACACCTTCTACTTATTCCACTTATTCCAGGAAATAAATATGACTTATTTATTTATTTATTTGTATTTATTTACCCTTCCTGTTATTAGGCCCTCATTCTATCTGCCATGCTTAAGACAATCCCTTTTCTGCTAAGATTTTGGAAAGTAGTAAAGTCTATTTGTTTCCTATTACCTATCAGGGTGGAAGCCCTCTTTTAATCAGAGGTGGAGAAAAGTATCAAGCAATGGATAATAAGTAGTGGGTTCCAAATTTTTTTACTACCGGTTCTGTGGGTATGGCTTGGTGGATGTGACATGGCTTAGTGGGCATGGCTTGGTGGATGTGGCAGAGGAAGGATACTGTAAAATCTCCATTCCCACCCCACTCTAGGGGAAGGATATTGCAAAATCTCCATTCCCGCCCACTTCAGGGGAAGGACACTGCAAAATCCCCATTTCCTCCTGGTCAGCTGGGATTTGAGAGGCAGAGAATAGATGGGGGCGGGGCCAGTCAGAATTTTTACTACTGGTTCTCCAAACTACTGAAAATTTCCGCTACTGGTTCTCCAGAACTGGTCAGAACCTGCTGAAACCCACCTCTGTAGATAATGTATTTTAAATGTGTTTTGAAGTATTTTTAATTTTCAACCTAAAATATGTGGATTAGGTACATATATACATTTAATTTAGCTATTGGTATGTGTGTTAACTAAAAGATAATGATAGAAATAAATAATAATAATAATACAGAAACAAAAAAAATATGATTCTTTAACATTTAGCTAACTTATGCTACATTGAAAATTGGAATATAATATAAAGTTTGGGGAAATGCTTCAGATAAAGTATCCAAAGTATATTATGTGTGGCCCTGGTTAATATATGTTCTGCAAGTGAAAAGAATTTGGGATAGAGAAAAATATTTTATATTCCAGACAACTGTTGCAATTACGTAGCATTTTCTGTGTGGGTAAATAAAACAACATGTTTATTCAGTAAACCTTAGATATCTATCCCCAGATATTGATACTGTATGTGCTGTTAAAATAAAGCAGCCTTTTATACTTCCATTATTTTTTAATATAGTTTTAATACAGATTAAAAATTAATATTTAAAATGAAAAAGAGAAAAAAGAAAGAAAGAAAGAAAGAAAGAAAGAAAGAAAGAAAGAGCACAAAGGAGCAGAAATCAAAAAGAAGAAAACAAGAATTGTAAAAAGCGAATTCAATTTTCTTTTATTGCAGTTACAGATATAAATATAAAATAATGTCTTATTTTGTGGTTATAGCATTGCTTACATATTCTCTATAATCTATTATTTTTTTCACAACTTCGTTTTTTTTCTTTCCCTCAAAAAATCAATAAGGAGTTTCTAGTCACCATTAAATTTAGACAATGTACAGATAGTCTAATTAAAGCAGTCAATTTGGACATCTCAACAAGTTCCATCTTCTTCACTATTCATTCCTCCATTGTGTTTAAGTTGAATCTGTCACCTTTATAGTCTTTCCAAAATTGTCATATATAAAAACAAAGTTCTGCAATTTTTCTTTCAATCCATTTGATGAATAAAAACGTTTCTGGTTTCAATTCTACATGAATCTTTAAAATTGTCTGTATTATTGTATGTAAATGAGTCCAAATTTTTCTGGCTTTTTTACACATCCAGCAAACATGATAAAGTGTCTCTTCTTGTTGATTCCATCATAAGTTTGAAGTGTCTTTTTACATTCTAGATGGTTTTTCTGGTAACATGTAAATGATACATCATTTTATAAAATTTTCTGTAGATTATGTTTTTAGCTGTGTTTTAGTGGATGTTGTGAGCTGCCTAGAATTGTTATATGAGATTTCATATACCCTGTTTCCCTTAAAATAAGATCTATCCTGAAAATAAGCCCTAGCATGTTTTTATGCATGTGCCTACCCCCAAAATAAGCCAGCGCAGCCCGCCGGTTACCTATTCTGTCTGGTTGCTTGCAATGCCGCGACTATGAGGCGAGGTGGGAGGATGGTGGAGCTGCCCCACATACCCTGCACCAGTTTACCTCAGGGACCCTTCAGCCAAACCATCCATGTCCTGACACCTGCCTTGTGGTGGCAGCCACGTGCAGCAGGAGCCCACGTGGCTGCCGGCCCACTTCTGCTTGCTCATGGAAGAGGCTAAGTGATTAATGGTTCCATGGCCGCAAGGCAAGGCATGTTTCGGAGTATGAATGGCCTGGCTGTGAGGGCCCTGAGGTGTGGGACGTTTGGGGGCAGCTCCCTTGCTTTGTCTCGTGGCTGCAGCACTGGTGCGTCACTCGGCCTCCTTCTCTATTGCAGCCGCAAACAAGCAGAAGTGGACCGGTGGCCACACAGAGTCCTGCTGGATGGGGCTACCAGAGCAACCGCCATGAGGTGGCCTGGCTGCAGGGGGCCTGAGGTAAGCCAGTGCGGGGTGTGTTGGGCAACACCATGCCCCCTATCTCGTGGCAGCAGCACTGATGCACCCCATAGCCTCCTGCCCAGCCATGAGCAAGCAGAAGAAGTGGACCTCTCGTACATGGGGGAAAAAAAACACCCCCTGAAAATAAGCCCTAGAGCTTATTTTCCCTAACACTAACTCTAACACTAACCCAGTCTTATTTTCAGGGAAACATGGGTAATATGGTATAAATTTCAATCCTTTCAACCACATATTCTCCCACTGATCCATATGTACATTATAACTGAAGTTTTAGCCCAAGGTTCTGAAGGAACTGGCAGACGTGATCTCAGAACCACTGAACTATATCTTTCAAAGATCCTGGAGCACAGGGGAGTTGCCAGAGGACTGGAAAAGGGCTGATGTAGTTCCCATCTTCAAAAAAGGAAAAAAAACAGACCCAGGAAACTACAGACCTATCAGCCTGACCTCAATACCGGGGAAGATTCTAGAAAAGATAATCAAGCAACGAATCACCAAACACCTAGAAGCAAACAAAGTAATAACCAAAAGCCAACATGGGTTTGTCAAAAATAGATCATGCCAGACTAATCTTATCGCATTCTTTGACAAAATGACAAAATTAGTAGACCAGAGGAATGCTGTCGATATAATTTACTTGGACTTCAGTAAAGCATTTGATAAAGTAGACCATAACCTACTACTAGATAAAGTAGAAAAATGTGGGTTAGACAGCACCACCACCAGATGGATTCGTAACTGGCTGACCAACCGCACTCAACGTGTAGTCCTCAACGGAACTACATCCACATGGAGGGAAGTATGCAGTGGAGTACCCCAAGGCTCTGTTTTAGGCCCAGTACTCTTCAACATCTTCATCAATGACTTGGACGAGGGATAGATGGGGAA
The DNA here is from genome assembly GCF_028640845.1 of Ahaetulla prasina. Lineage (NCBI taxonomy): Eukaryota > Metazoa > Chordata > Lepidosauria > Squamata > Colubridae > Ahaetulla > Ahaetulla prasina. The sequence continues at coordinate 69,665,507 of NC_080546.1, read as the reverse complement.
CTCAGCAAATTTCCAGATGACACCAAGCAGGCAGGAATAGCCAACACTCCAGAAGATAGGCTCAAGTTACAGAAAGATCTTGACAGATTTGAACATTGGGCGCTATCTAACAAAATGAAATTCAACAGTGAAAAAGTAAGGTTCTACATTTAGGCCAAAAACAAAATGCACCAGTACCGTATATGTGGTACCTTGCTCAATAGTAGTACCTGTGAGAGGGATCTTGGAGTCCTAGTGGATAACCATTTAGATATGAGCCAGCAGTGTGCAGCAGCTGTTAAAAAGCCAACACAGTTCTGGGCTGCATAAACAGAGGATAGAATCAAGATCACGTGAAGTGTTAGTGCCACTTTATAATGCCTTGGTAAGGCCACACTTGGAATATTGCATCCAGTTTTGGTCTCCACGATGTAAAAAAGATGTTGAGACTCTAGAAAGAGTGCAGAGAAGAGCAACAAAGATGAATAAAGGACTGGAGGCTAAAACATATGAAGAACGGTTGCAGGAACTGGGTATGTCTAGTTTAATGAAAAGAAGGACTAGGGGAGACATGATAGCTGTGTTCCAATATCTCAGGGGTTGCCACAAAGAAGAGGGAGTCAGGCTGTTCTCCAAAGCACCTGAGGGTAGAACAAGAAGCAATGGGTGGAAACTGATCAAAGAAAGAAGCAACTTAGAACTAAGGAGAAATTTCCTGACAGTTAGAACAATTAATAAGTGGAACGACTTGCCTGCAGAAGTTGTGAATGCTCCAACACTGGAAATTTTTAAGAAAATGTTGGATAACCATCTGACTGAGATGGTGTAGGGTTCCTGCCTAGGCAGGGGGTTGGACTAGAAGGCCTCCAAGGTCCCTTCCAACTCTGTTGTTATGTTATGTTATTTTATCATACATTCTTTCACTTGCTCTTCCTCTATTTCAAATTTCAATAAAAGTTTATACATGTTAGCAGTAACATGATCATCACTTGTACACATTTTCCTTACAAATTCAGTCTTCAAAACCAAATATTCTTTTATCCACTTTAAATCTTTCTAATAACTGTACATATGAAAACGTTTGACATGAATATCCTTCGATGATCAGTTCTTCTCTTTTTATTCTACATTTTTTTTGGCAAAATTCTAATATGTCACAGTAAGTCAACCATTTGTGTTTAGTAATCATTTCTTGTCTATAAAATGCTTCCTATGCAGAGAGGATTTTTTGGGCACAGAAGTATTTTTGGGCACAGACTAAATTTATATCTGTTCTACATTTGCAGTATGGTTTGTCTAACAAAATTATTTTTAAAATCTATATTTATCTTAGTTTTAGCATACCATGCTATACCAGATATCTCTGTGCCATCCAAATCTTAATTCGTGCTCTTCCAAGTCCAATAGCTCAACTTTTTATACTTTCAAAGCCGCACAACCTATTTCCTCCATACCTCATCTGAAGTGCTTTGAACATCATTTTACTAAATGTGCCAAGGTTCAAAGCCATTATACATTAATATAAAAGTTCAAATTATGTTCTTTCCTAGAGGATTATAATAATGAAATTTGATTCAGCTAGCATTATGACTTTAAAAAATCCAAATTAATATGGAGTTTTTGATCACTGATCTTTTCTAGTTCCTTTCTTTTCTTAGGACACCTTTTTTCAATAAATTAACTGAAAGGCCCATAATATAATAATATTTTGTTCATATTATCTATATCTCTAGAGCCATTAGATATACTGTATGCCAACCCAGCTTTAACTATATGTTGCAAATAGTGATATGAAAGAAATCTTCTTAAGATTATTTTGAGACCGAAACAATTTGCTTCCACAAGCATCCACAGTTTTCCTTCATATTTCCAATAACATTAAATATTATATTGGAATAAATATAATAAAATGCATATTTGAAAAAATATCAGATAATAAAGTATAAGGGATGCTATATTTAAAAAGGCAACTTTGAATGTTAAAGACTGCTTTCTAAAGAAAACAAACAAGTGCACATTTCCAGAAAGTTTTTTTCATCATTTGAATACTTTTACTCAATCATTTGAATATTCTTATGAACAGAAACAGAGTTGGAAGGGACCTTTGAGGTAATCTAGTCCTACCTCCTGCTCATGCAGGAGACCTATACTAGGGATTTGAACCACCAAACTGCCAACCTTTCTGATCGACAAGCTCAGCGTCTTAGCCACCTAGCCAGGCTTATTATTAGAACCACTTTATGATTAGAAGCACTAATCATTGATCTAGCTCACTGATGGCAAACCTTTTAGACCGAGTGCCCAAACTGCAACCCAAAACCCTCTTATTTATCACAAAGTACTAACACGGCAATTTAACCTGAATAATGAGGTTTTACTACCTAAAAAATGTAATAAATGCACTTCTATGCCATTTCATTGTTTTTCTACTTTTGAAATATTACGATCTAGCTTGTTCAATACTTTTGACATCTGAAAGAAATTCTCCAGCTTTTACAGAGAGTTCTGTGCTGGCCAAAAAAAATGCCAAAGATTAAACCAGACACTTAGCCCTTCCTCAGAGCTGTGAACAAACACAGACACAAACAATAAACTGGAGCTGTGTCAGTGCATCACGTTAACTGGAAACTGTATCTGGAAGCAAATAGCAGATAAGAACAAAGTTAACAGGCCAGTTTGCTCTGACAATACAGATAGAGATTGGATTACAATTGAATGAAGTGTTCATTTCTGGAGATTAAATCAGATTTTCAGGGATCTGTCCAACAGTTTACAGAAACTAAATTATAATTTAGTGGCCTGATAGTTCAATGTACTTTTTCTCTTGTATTTATTTTTCTCCAGGCTGTGAAAGGTTTGACTGACCTATGCAGTTTTGTTTTGTTTTTAATTTGCATTTATATCCCGCTCTTCTCTGAAGACTCAGGGCGGCTTATAATATGTCAAGCAATAGTCTTCATCCATTTGTATATTATATACAAAGTCAACTTATTGCCCCCAACAATCTGGGTCCTCATTTTACTTACCTTATAAAGGATGGAAGGCTAAGTCAACCTTGGGCCTGGTGGGGCTTGAACTTGCAGTAATTGCAAGCAACTGCTGTTAATAACAGACTGCATTAGTCTGTTGAGCCACCAGAGGCCCTGGTGGCTCAACATTAGTCTGTTGAGCCACCAGAGGTGCTGCAGTATTCTTCATCATTTGAGACTAATTGTTGAACTCCCTGTTATGGCATCATTTCTGCATTTTCCTTTTGACTTATTTTAATAGAGCCATAATATGTAGAAGATGAGTAATATTCAACTCCATTTTACAAAAGAAGAAAAGAGAACAAGGACAGTTGTCATCCTATTTTTCTTAAATGGGAATAATTTTGTAATGTACAGAAATATACCAGATAGAACTGTAACTTAACAATTTACATTTTCTTAAGAAAAAAACCCCAATCACTTTTTTCTTAAATTGCAAAAGGAACTGTACAGCAGTTTAATAACTTTTCTATTCCCAAATGCAATATTTATTCCCCTGAGAATTTATGCATTGTATTACACAGAACAAAGGGGGAAACTATAAGGCAAATATCTATTATCAACAACACTACTGAAAAAGTACAAATATTCATATAGATCTTTTTGTAATGTGATCCTCTGCATATCCTCACATATAAGGCTCTTTGTATTCAATTCTGAAGAATGTACACATAGAACTTAAGCCTAAAACAGAAAACTAAAAATAATAATAAAGGCGTTGGTGTTTTTTCCTGGATTTTATATAACCAACAGATAACTTTCATTTTTAGCAGCAGTTGCTAGGTTTCCTTTCTGGTTACCTAGCAACCTAATGTAACCTACTTTCTAAAGCCATGTCTTAAATGCACAGAACTAGTACAAGTTTTATTCAGGGTGATTATAGCAGTCTCTTAAGTAGAAGATTTCTTTGAAAACTGTACATTTCAATATATTGCCTGAAAACATTTCTTCAGTGTGTTATAGTTCTAAATGTGCATGTAATAAATGAGCAATTAGTTATTCCAGAATAACAAGATTGTCCTAGAATTTCAGTGAAGTTTGGTGAACTTGCAAATTACACGCTCAGCTAAAATACTTTTCCTTCTGTGTCCCTTTTACATTGCTTTTATCCCATCTCCAGGTCATGAGTTGACACAGGCTTAGGTCACCCTTAGCTGTGTAGATGTTAAAATAAAACTTTCGCCTTTACTTGATCATCATCCAAGGGCAGCCTCAAGCCATACAAAAATTTGTTAGACATTGTCACATTTCCTTAGAGGCAGATTAGATGATTGACAGGGACTTGAAACAAATAACAGAGTTTAGGATAGGAATTGGCAACAGGGGAGGCAAATTTTCTGATGATTCAGTTAGATAACATTTAAATTCAATATAGAATAAAGCCCTAACGATGCATATGAACTATAGTATCTAATAAGTAAACTGTGTAAGCACAGTGAAAAGTAACAGGTTTATGGCTTGGAATTCCTGATGGATGTGAGGTTCCCTTTGGAACAGCAGATGGAAGCCATGGCCTTTGCCCAGCTCTGGCTGATATACCAATTATAGCACTACCTAGGGCAAAACAACTTTACAATAGTGACTCAAGGCCTTGTCACTATTCTTCTGGAATACTGCAATGTGCTCTAAATGGGGTTGTTTAGAATCTGTAGTTGGTCAAAAGTGAATTGGCCCATGTTGATCCGTCCCATCTCAAGATATCACTTCAACCACTCCTTCTCCCGATGCAGGACTGTCATGACCTTGACTGAAACGTAGAATGCTATTTTGTCTAAGTACATTCCCTCTACTAAATCCCCCCCTACTTTCCCACACACAAGAAGGTGGCAGCATGGAAGCTTCCGGTGCTAATATAGCTTCCAAAGCTGACACATATATTAGTCAGTGTTCACCTATAGTCATTACACCCATATTGAGAGCACTGCTCTTATTATCAATAGGCTTCTGGAAACAATTTAAAATGCTGATCTCTATCTATAAAGTACTTAAAATCCTCATTGTCTCACTGGACCAGTTTGATATACCAGGACAAACTGCCGGTGCTTCCCATTTTCAGGAGCTCGGGGTGGGGGAGACTCAGAGACACCACTTCCCAGTTGTAACACTGGCACTTTAGATTGGCCTCCCATTCAAAATTGTATTAACTCCTTTTGTGATTGCCTTGTAAAAGCAGCTAAACATCAGCTCTTCTAGAGGGTGTTTTGAAATGGATGAATTTACAAATTGCTGAATTTATGATGTTTTATTTATTTAGATCAGGGGTGAAATGCTACCGGTTCGGGGTGGTTCATCCAAACCAGTAGTGAAAATGCTACTGGTTTGCCAGAACCAGTAGTAAAAAAATGTTTTAAAAAGTAAAAAAAAAAAGTTCCAATGATTGCACAGCATAGCTGATCGTCTGAATTTTTAAAAAACTTTTTTAAAGCATTTTTTTTACTACCGGTTCAGGCGAATAGATAGTAAAAAACGCTTTAAAAAAGTAAAGTAAAGGTTTCGACAATCAGCTGTGCCACAGGATAGTCAGAACTTTTTTCTTTACTTTTTAAAGCATTTTTTAACTATCTGTTGCCCGAATCAGTATTTTTATGTAAAGTGTGATAGTTTGTTTTTGAGTTCTCTGTGACTCTGTGAGGTGCCTGCTTGTTGCAGGGGCCATTTTGTGTGAAATCCAGCTGCTTTTGCATTGTGTGTGAGTCAGTTGTGTAGCTTTTGTGTTATTTTTGTGTAAAGTATGATAATTTTCCTGGTCACATAACACCAAGCCACACCCTCCTAGTTAAATGACCACTAAACCAAGACCACCCAGTCACATGATCACCAAGCCACGGCCAAAGAACTGGTAGGGAAATTTTTTTAATTTCACTGAAATTGTTATTGTAAATTGCCAAGAGTCCTTTAAGGCTGTGGCAGGGTATAAATGCAATAATGAATATATGCATGCATCCATACTAGGGTCATGATATGGATACTGATAAATTCTCTTTAAACTGTGGCAATAGAAATAAGATACTTACTGCATTTATCTTTGATTTGTATGGGGGAAGTTAGGATTTGAGAAGAAGGGGAGGATTATAATTTGTGTTAGGGAAAATTTAGCGAATGATTGTTTTTTCTTTTGAACTATACCTTGTGTTTGTTCTAGGAAGTCGGGGTGGGGGGAGGGTGGTTTTGGAGGGAGGGGGGAGGGGATGGAGTGGGGGAGAGGGGGAAAAAAAGGGGGGGTGAAAATTTTTGTAAAAACTTTTCCAATTAAAAAAAAAGAAATAAGATATTTAAGTAACAATTTTAACAGGTTCTGTTGAAAAACTTTAAAAACAGACTGTTTTTTAATGCTGAAAAGGAAAGATATTGGGCTTATTGTGGAATTCAACAATACCCTGATGGTACATATTCTTATTTCTATAGCAACACTGTAGATTCTGTTAAGATAATAACCTTAAGTCAAATGATTTTCACTGAGAGGAAATCTGAAGACTTAAAAATGTGCAACGCATGGAACAAAAAAACTTACTCTGATATATTTTTAAGGTTTATTTATTTATTTATGACATTTATATAACTGAATTCAGTAAGACATATTCCTGAGAAACATCAATAGGATTAGACTGTAAAGGAACAACAAACTTACATGTAAAATAATTCATAGGCTTGGATTCCCCTCCCCCATATTTTCTTATTATTCATCTTTGAGATTTGTGATCTCATTTTTAACATGTAAGATTTACAAAATATTAAACTGGTTTTGTCATCATATAAACTGAAAGTAGCACATAGTGTCTTTATTTATAAAGAATATTGTTTGAGAAAAATATAGATGATGGTACAGGAACCGTACCTACTATAAAAGCGAGATGAAGACATGCTGCAGCATGTCACATTTTAGTGAAAAAACATAGAAGAAATAGTATGAAAAAACAGAGAGAGTAATGAAAAAATTACAAAGAAAACACAACAAACAGCCCAACTCACTAAAATATTGTAAAACCCTTACTTGCTTCATTAAAATATCCAGGAGTCCTTAATTAATATTTTAAATCTAAAACACATCTCATAAGTTTATTTTTTAAATAAACAGAGAATCATATACAGCACCCTATGTAATATCATAATGAAAGTCACCTAAAGAGAAGAGAGAGAGAGATTAATATCTACCAGTAAAATTTTTAATCTAATTTGTGGATAATGATCTCTTCCGGTAGAGAAGTTCCCTGAAGATGGGCTCCAGCATGAATATGAAAGCTCAGAAAACTTCTGGTCCCAGTGACTGACCCAGATTGGATCTTGCAACATTATTCTAGGACACATATATTTGTCTTCATTCACCATGATGTCTTGTGTTTTTATATAAATGAAGATACATACAAAGATATCTATCTATATATAAAAGGATGTATCTATGTATGTTCGAGCATAACTCTGGAACGCCTTGAGCAATTTCAGCGAAACTTGGTACACAGATAACTTACTCTCTGGAAACAAATACTGTGGGGGCAAGACAACCGTAGCATTCTTTGGGGTGGGGGGTGTCTGTGTGACTCAAGGCCTTGTAACTACTCTTCTGGATGTGCTCTAAATGGGGTTGTTCTTAAAAACCATTTAGAATCTGTAGTTGGTTCAAAGTGAATTGGCCCATGTATTAGTCAGTATTCACCTGTAGTCATTGCATTGAGAGCACTGCTCTTATTATCAATAGGCTTCTGGAAACAATTTAAAGTGCTGATCTCTATCTATAAAGTACTTAAAATCCTCATTGTCTCACTAGACCAGTTTGATATGCCAGGACAAACTGCTGGTGCTTCCCATTTTCAGGAGGTGAGGGGTGGGGAGGCTCAGAGACACTACTTCCCACTAGTAACAACGGCACTTTGGATTGGCCTCCCATTCAAAATTGTATTAACTCCTTTTGTGATTGTGTTGTAGAAGCAACTAAACACAAGCTCTTGTAGAGGGTTTTTTGAAATGGGTGAATTTACAAATTGCTGGATTTATGATTTTTATTTATTTAGATGTTAATCATGAATCTTGGAATTGTTATTGTGAATTGTCAAGAGTCCTTTAGGGCTGTGGCAGGGTATAAATGCAATAATGAATACATGCAAGCATCCATAGTAGGGTCACGATATGAATACTGATAAATTCTCTTTAAACTGCGGCAATAGAAATAGATATTTAAGTAACAATTTTAACAGGTTCTGTTGAAATACTTTAAAAACAGAGTGTTTTTTAATGCTGAAAAACACTCAGGGAATAGAACTTTTCTGCCTCCCTTTGCAGGCGGAGCTGCTCAGAAGGCAGCCAGAGACCGCAGTCTGTCCCTTTAAGGTACTTCCACACGGGGTGGGGGGACCATAAAGGGACAGGCACAGGCCACAGGAGTTGCTTACCGAGCAGCTCCGCTGTGAAGGGAGGCAGAAAAGTTCGGCTTCTCTCTGCTGCAGCATTCAAAGTGGCTGCTTCTCTCCTCCTTTTCAGCCTCATATACACAGAGCAAATATGAGAAGGAGGCGAAAAACAGCCAGGTTGAATGCTAGAAGATTTGACCAAACTTTTCTGTCTGTTCTGTGGCCGTGCCATGGCTTGGTGGGGTGGTGCTGTCCCACCTTGCCATAAGTGACATCGAGTTGGCCACACCTACTCAGTAACATGACCCGCTCACCAAGCCACGCCCACAGAACTGGTAGGGGAAAAAATTGAATACCACCATTGCTCTGTATAATCCATTCTTTCATCCATGTTAATACCGTGGCCTGATAATACAATTTCCAATTTGGTAATCCAAAACCGCCTCTATTTCTTGAATCCAGCAGCATTTTAAAGCTAATTCTTGCTTTTTTCCCTTGCCAAATATATTTTAATATTATTTTATCAAGTTCCTCATATTTTTTTCCAATTTTATCAAAATTGTTTGAAATAAGTATAATAATCTCAGCAAAATATTCATTTTAATTTTAGCTATTCTTCCTATCAACGATAGTTGCATATTTTTCCATTTTTCAAGATCTACTTTAATTTGTTGCATCAGTTTATAGTAGTTATCTTCCTTAATCGTTACACATCTTGCTGTCAGCTGAATGCCTAAGTATTTTACTTTTTTAGTAATCTGAATATCTATTGTCTTCATTAATTCTTTTTTCTGTTTATCTGTCATATTTTTCACTATAATCTTAGTTTTCTCTTTATTTATTTTCAATCCTACCACTTTGCCGTATTCTTCTATTTTTTAAATTAATTTAGGCCATGTTTCTTGTGGATCTTCCAGAATAAAAACTAAATCATCTGCAAATGCCTATAATTTATACTTTTCATTTTTTATTTCCATATCTTTTCTCTCTGTATCTTGTCTAATATTTCTATTTAATACTTCCAGTGTCAATATAAATAACAGGGAAGAAAAGGGATATCCTTGTCTTGTACCTTTTTTGATGCTAACCTTCTCAGTCATATCTCCATTTACCATCACCTTTGCAGTTTGCTTATAATATATCGCCTTAATCATACTAATAAATCTCTCCCCAAAGTCCATGTCTTCTAGTTGTGCTAGCATAAATTGCCAGTTCACATTGTCCAATGTTTTCTGTGAGTCTAGGATATTAAACATATTTAAAATTATTCTCATATTGTCTTTAATTTGTCTCTTAGGTAAAAATCCATTTTGATCTGAATGTATAAATTGATTTAAGAATCTTTTTAGTCTTTCTGCAATTATTGAGGCATATATTTTATAATCAGCATTCAATAAGGCTATTGGTCTATAGTTTTTTATCTGTTGTAAGTCAGAGTCTTCTTTCAGTATGAGAGTAATATATGCTTCCATCCATGAAGTTGGTACTTTCACTTCTATCAGTAATCCATTACATACTTCCAACCTTGGTATACTTAAAGTGCTTTGTAAGTCTTTGTAGAGTTCTGCTGGTAGACCATCCGGGCCCGGTGTTTTGCCATTCTTTTGTCTCTTAATTGCTTCTGTTAATTTCATCGTTGTTATACATTCATCTAGCATAGCTTTCACTGTTTCAGGTACTTTAGGTAATTTTCTAAATTTGTTTTATTTTATCTTTTGAAATTGTCTCTTGATCATATAGTTTTCCATAGTAGTTTGGAATCACTTTCTTTTTATCATCATTTTGGTGGTGAAGAGTTCCTTCATCATCCATTAATTGGTGTATCAGTTTCTTTTCTTTCTCCTTTTTCAATTTATATGTCAACCATCCTCCTGGTTTATTTGCATTTTCAAAGAAGTTTTGTTTGGCACTTTTAATTTTTTGTGCTAGTTCTTCTTTATCTATTAAGTTTATCTTATGTTTTATTAATTCCATTTGATTTTTTAAATTATTTTTTGTGGTTCTTTTTGTAGTTCTATCTCTAGTCTCTTATATTCTTCTTCTAATTTCTTTAGATTTTCTCTTCTTTTTATTTTTTTCCCCCATATATGTTATAGTTTTATATATATGCCTTAGTTGTGTCCCATACATTTTGTAATATAAGTTCTTCTTTTCCATTCTCTTTAAAGAAAAAGTCCAATTCTCTTTCCATAAATTGGATAAATTCCTTTTCTTTTAATATTGATTGGTTCAACATCCGTCTTGATTTCCTTTTTTGGCCCTTCCATATAACTTTTATTGGATTGTGATCTGCCAAATTGCTTATTTCTATAATTATTTCTTGCACATTAGATTTTAGCTCTGCTGACATCCATATCATATCTATTCTTGACAAAGACATATGTGTGTTTGAATAAAATGAATATTGATTTTCCTTAGGATGCATTCTTGCCATACATATTGAATACCTAGTTCTTCCACCATTTTAAATATCTACTACTCTCTTTTTCTTCCTTCTTGTGTATAATATACTCTGATCCAAATTTTATAAAAAGAAAAGATCTGTATGTCCAAATTTTATGGTATCCAAAAACTTCTAAATTAATCAATGTTATATTGAGGTCTCCAGTCCTGCTTCCAAGTTGCGAAGTTTCTTTTCACTCTTTTAAAAAGTTCTTTGACCTTACTTCCTGTTCTAAAAATGGCTTTTAGTCATTACTCGCAGCTTTTCTTGGGAGGTAGAAGAAAAACAGTTCCACCTTCTCCTTTTTAGGTTTCACTTTCACCCAGATGTTTTCCAGGGGGCTCTTTCATCCATAAAAATTAAAAGTTAAGAGTCTCTCACCCAGAATAATCACACTGTTCTTTCGTCTTCCATGCTTTCTTTTCCAGTGGCTGTCATAGCTTCGATCCACCATGCAATGGCCATCTTTTCCTTCCTGACAAGTTTGAGAGCCTTCACCAGATCAATCAGGGAGTTTGTGGGCTCCCTGAGATCAGTGGAATGTGCTCTCTTTATTCATCACCCTCCTAGGTGATTTAGATCTGTCCGGACCGCCCAGCAATTTGTATTTCAGTGTGATCCCAGGGATCACCAAATCATTTTTGTAAGACTGAGAATTTAACATACTACTATTCCATGGGGTTTTATTCAATTGTACAAATTTTGTACAAATTTTTGTAAGTTCATAATATACTAGAGTCCTGTGTATAGGCCACAAATAGACCAAAAGAAGGGAAATGGGTTTCTGTAATAACAAATTGTCATTACTTAAGTTAATTTCCTCCAGATACATTGAAAATTATGTGAATTATATTTTCATCAGATTGATTGGAAGAGGAATATGAAAGGTCTTTGAGTATTCAAAGTATTTGACTATTATTTTTGGATATCCTCATCAGTAGAGGAAATGACAGCAAACTGAGAGCAAATCTACTGAAAATCAGCCCACATTACTAAGTGTTTCAATTCCAAAATAACAACCCAACCACCCACAAGAGGAGTTGTATAAGAATGTTATCCAGATGAGTGTAAATGGACTGCAGCAAACCAGAAAACCAGAAAAAGGAAACAGATTGCCAATAACAAAATAGATACCCACACATTTTTATCAAAAAGTACATGAACACTCAACCCAAAATCCAAAATCCTATGGAAGAAGAAGCTTGGCATACAGACAAATCAATCATCAATAGAAATATAGAAATAAACACATTTACACACCATTCAAAAAGGACAATAAAAAAGCTAAGGAGGAACAAAAAGTCAAGAACACATCCTCTCCAGCAGAAAACATCCAGATAAGCAGGGATTAACACCAGACAAACAATCAAGTAGAAAATATTTTTTTGTGGAGAACTATTATAAGGAATTACTGAAAAAACCATACTCCATACTGGCAGAGCAAGATACAATATATAAACAGAGAACAAACCACACACTCACCAGCCCTGACATTTTTTTTAACAGATTAGCAGAGTTGGAAGGGACTTTATAGGTCATCTAGGCCAACCCCCCCCTCAAGCAGGAGACGTACACCATTTCTGAGAAATGGCAGTCCAATCTTTTCTTGAAAGTCTCAAGTGATGAAGCTCCCACAAATTCCAAAGGAAAACTGGTCCATTGGTTGATTGTTCTCACTGTCAGAAAGTTCCTCCTCATTTCTAGGTTGAATCTTTCCTTGGTCAGTTTCCATCCATTATTCCTTGTCTGGCCTTCAGATGCTTTGGAAAACAGCTTGACCCCCTCCTCTCTGTGGCAGCCCATCAAGTTGTTACCTAGTTGGTTAATAAAATGTCTGCAAGAAAACAACAAAGCTCAGAGAGTACCAACGACTCCACTGTATTGATATTTGCATTCATTGTGGTGGTTATTTATAATTTTATTACATTTTATTTCATCTGCTTCAAAAATTCAAGATGATCTCCTTATTTCCTAGGAGGTATGTTGAACTATGGATATTATGGGACTGGAGAATAAATCACAAATGTGTATAAACATCATATAAATATTATGACTTTAATCTTTGCACTAGACCGAAGACATAAATACATAATTGTATTATTCATGAGAGGATGTCATCATATGTTGTTAATTTGGTGGCCTGTTGTTTGCTATAGATGCCACTGGATTAGGTCATTGTATTAATCACCCAGTGAGTTTCAATGGCTGAAGGTAGACTTGAACCTGAGTATCCATGTTTTTAGCCATCCAAACAGCCATCCAACAAACCTTCCAACCAACCTTCCAAACAAACATCCAACCAGCCATCCAACCAGCCATTCAACAATCCATCCAACCAGCCATCCAACCAACTATCCAAACTACCATCCAACCAGCCATCCAACCAACCATCCAACCAACCATCTCAGCAAACAGTCAAGTAACCAACATCCAAACACTCACCTCCCAAAACATCCATCCACCTATCCAACCACCTACACAACCACCTGTTGTACACAACCCTCAACCAACTAACATCCTAAACTAGATATGCACGCCCCTTACCTCTTCAACACCAATCACTATAGATCTCAAATGCAAATTGATAAATGCAAGAAGCATTGTTAACAAATTACCTGAATTTATCCTCTTATTAAACGGTGGTACATTTGATATCATATTTGTTTGTGAAACATGGCTGAACTCATCCCTTCCTGACTCCATTGTTTCAAACAAAGAATATCAAATTTATCGATCTGATCATGAACCAAAGATCATGATCATGAACCAAAGAGGTGGTGGAGTGGCTATCTTTTACAAAAAGTCACTGAATCTAAAAAACATTCAAGTTGCACATAAACTTTCTCTTCCTGAAACTATTGAAGGCGACCTATCCCTTAACACCATTCTTCAATTCTTACTATGCTACAGAGCCCCTGATTACGACATTACTCATGCAAATATGTTAACTCACTGCTAACATGGGCTACCTCTTGCCCATATCCTCTCATCTTCCTGGGTGACCTAAATCTACCTCTTATTAACTGGATAACTAATGAATGTACTACTGATCCAATCCATACTATACTATACAACGCTGTTACAAACCTAGGTCTTGAACAACTTGTAACTAACAATACAAGACTCAACAATTGCCTAGACCTCATCTTCTGCAACAACACAAACTCAATTTATGGACTACAAATTAAAGAACCCTTTTCCAACAGCGACCACTGGATGATTGACTTTCGTCTCAATATACACCCTTACATAAATCGTCATAACAATAGTATTCCTAACTACAACTTCAAAAAAGCCAACTCTGACCTTATAAACAACGATCTCTCATTTCTGGACTGGCAAAATCTGTTCGCAACCTGTATAACTGCTGAAGACCACTATAGAGTTTTCCTACTTGAAATCAATAGAGTCATTAAACCATACGTACCACAAAGATCAGGAAAAGCAAACTACCCATATCAATAAAAAAGCTTCAATCAAAAAAAATCCCTCTGGAGAAGAAACAAAAAAGGCTATGTAGCAAATTTCAAAAACTGCTACAGAAATATATGCAACCAAATAAAAACTGAATGCACAAATTACCACACCAAGCAAGAAGAGGACCTTCTGTGCACAAATTCCAATCGTGCCTTTTATAATTTTGTTAACAATAAACTTAAGGACTCAAGATCCATCCCACCACTAAAAAATTCAAAAGGCAAAGAATGCAATGACCAAACAGTTAAAGCAAACCTCTTCAACATATTCTTTGGCTCAGTTTTTGTTAACAGTGACGACACATATCCAACACTCCCAAATCGTACCAGCAATGAGTATGACAACTTAACACATATAGATTTCACAGAAGATAATGTTGGAAAAGCTCTTCATAACTTGAAACCATCACTATCTATTGGACCCGATGGACTATGTGCATATTTCTTAAAAAAACTTTCCACTAATATAGCAGAACCCCTAAGCATAATCTTTGATAAAGCTTTCACGACCAGTTCCCTTCCCAAACTTTGGTCACTAGCCACAGTCATCCCAATCTTCAAAAAAGGAGACCCCAGCTTAGTTGAAAATTACAGACCAATCTCTCTGTGCTGTGTCACCTGCAAAGTTATGGAATCAATCATCAACCAATCCATTACCTTACACTTAGAAACAAACAACCTACTCTAATAAACAATTTGGTTTCAGGAAAAAATTATCATGTAACTTACAACTTCTCCACTGTAAAAACATATGGAGTACAAATCTTGATCAAGGCAAATCAATAGATGCAATCTACATAGACTTCTGCAAAGCTTTTGACTCAGTAGTACATGATAAACTTCTCCTAAAATTAAAATCCTATGGCATTTCAGGACCCCTTCACAAATGGATATCTGCTTTTCTGTCTAACAGACAACAAGTGGTCAAAATTGGCAATGCTCTATCAAATCCTGTTCCTGTCAAGAGTGGCATTCCCCAAGGCAGCGTTCTTGGACCAACACTCTTCATACTATACATAAATGATCTTTGTGACCATATCTCAAGTAATTGTGTTCTCTTTGCTGACGATGTCAAACTATTTAACACCACCGACAATACATCTATCATTCAAAAAGACCTTGATCATCTAACCGCTTGGTCTAAAACTTGGCAACTCCAAATCTCAACCAGCAAATGCTCAGTCTTACATATTGGAAAAAAAGAACCCAAACACTAAGTACATACTTGATGGACATTACCTTACAGATGACCCCCCACCCTGTTAAAGACCTTGGAGTTTTCATATCAAATGATCTAAGTGCCAAAGCCCACTGCAACTATATAGCAAAAAAGGCTCTAAGAGTTGTAAACCTAATCTTGCATAGCTTCTTTTCCAAAAACACTACACTATTAACCAGAGCATATAAAACATTTGCTAGACCAATTCTAGAATACAGCTCGCCTGTCTGGAACCCTCACCACATTTCTGACATCAATACAGTTGAACATGTCTAGAAATATTTTACAAGAAGAGTTCTTCACTCCTCTGAACACAACAAAATACCTTATCCCACCAGACTTGAAATCCTAGGCTTAGAAAACTTAGAACTCCGTCGCCTTCGACAAGACCTAAGTTTAACTCATAGAATCATCTATTGTAATGTCCTTCCTGTTAAAGACTACTTCAGCTTTAATGCAATAATACAAGAGCAACCAACAGATTTAAACTTAATGTTAACCACTTTAATCTAGATTGCAGAAAATATGACTTCTGTAACAGAATCATCAGTGCTTGAATCTGTGGTCTCTTCCCATAATCCCAAAAGCTTCAACCAAAAACTATCTACCATTGACCTCACTCCATTCCTAAGAGGTCTGTAAGGGGCGTGCATAAGCGCACAAATGTGGCTACCGTTCCTGTCCTATTGTTTTTCTTTTTTCTACTTCATATATATATATATATATATATATATATATATATATATATATATATATATATATATATATATATATATATATATATATATATATATATATATATATGCTTATACCTCCTAATATTCACTCATATATATGTTTATATACTACATAATCTTTTTGTGTGATGCTTATATATATTGTTGTGACAAATAAAATAAATAAATAAATAGTCCAACATTTTATTCATAACACTGGGAAATATTCAGAACTGTTTCCCATTGCCTCTCTGAAGCCTCCATAAGGGCTAGTACTAGTTGCGTTTTTATGGCTCTGCAAATTAGTCAATCCCGTTAATGGATATCTTGAATCTTGACACTAATGTTCTGTTCATTATGGCTCTTGACTTTTGCTCATGCTTCCACAACTACTAAGAAATCTAGTTTTCTTTTCCTTTACCATAATGGTATCTCCATTTTGTAACAACTGTTTTAATTCCTATCCTGAATGTAGATCAGCTAATAGTTGATCTGATGATAGTCTATTCCCTAGACCAGTGATGGTTAATCTTTTTGGTGCTGAGTGCCCAAAGTACTTAAGCACACAAGCGAATACACGACGCATGCCTGAACCACCAAAATGCAATGCGAGTGCTCCCCCGCACATGTACCCTGCCCCCCCATGCCCCATTTTGGCTTCCAGGTTGGTGCAGGAGACTTTTCAGGCCCAAAATGGGGTGCGGGGGTACAGCGGAAGGCCCCATTTTGGGCCTGGAAAGCCTCCTGCACCTCCAGCACCCCCAACACCCCCAGCACCTTGTTTTGGGCCTGGAAAGCCTCCTGCATTCCCTGCATGCGCCCGTCCGTGCATTCGTGGCAGAGACCCAAAGACCAGCTGGCCAGCAGGAGATGCATGCACATGGGTGGTAGAACTGCACTGGGGTGATGGCTGGCGTGCCCACAGAGAGGGCTCTGTGTGCTACCTGTGGCACACATGCCATAGGTTCGCCATCACAGCCCTAGACTATAACAGTCTATTAAACACCATACAATGTTATAGTTTGCCTTTTTATATAGTTTCATTTTTGCTTTTATTTATGGCAATAAGTGGTCAATGAAACCCAACAATAGTAATTCGCTATTATGTCTTTGTATTTTACTTATATATTGCAAAGATTTTAAATCCAGTGCTGAACGCAATTGAATATGCCGAACATAACAAAGGAAGGAGAGCATTTAATTGTTGTTTATAGTGTATCAGAGTCTTTGCTGAAACATGCTTCTTCTAAATATGGCTATTGACTTATTTTACTAAACACTCCGGAACAAATACAGATATATTTTACATTATCAAAGGAAGGAAAATAACTCAATTGAGAGTTTGTTCTCTTATTGACATTTAGCCTCAAGCTCAAATTATCCTAATTTTAGATAAATACTGCTGTGCATAAAGGAATGTGAATGATTTGATGATATATACAGAATGGTTTTGTTGATTTTATGACTGTCACTGCTGTAGAGTAGTGTGGTATCTGAAAAAGACTACTGTTTTTCAATCATACGTACTTTTAAAAAGGGCATTTATATCTATGTCATTTTAAGTCTATCCTCAGGCCAAATGTTTCATATTTATATTTATTAGAATTATTGATTAAAAGCAATTGTAGATGACATGCTTATATTTTGTAATGGATGTCAAAGGACAGATTAAAAATGCATGAATGATGAATGCTGGAATTATTTATCACAGAAGAAATATAACTAATTAAAGATTCAGCACCTAAACTTAAAGAAGTAAAAGACTGAGCAATGTGAACCAAACTAAGATAATTTGCTTAATGTTCAGGTTATAAACCTGAGGGAAATAGTATCATTGTCTCACGTTTATTTTTGTTACAGCCAAAGGCCAACCATATTTTATTTATTTATTTATTTATTTGTCACACAGTATATATAAGCACAAGCATGAAATAATTATACTGTCAACTTGCCTCAGATCAATGTTTAAGAAAATAAAGAGCCAACTCCATCATTTTGAAGAAATTGGTAATTTTTACTAAACAAGTCTGATTGCTATGGAAGCTAAGCCAGAACTGAAAGTATACTAAAATCACAGACGTCATATCCCCTCCTGAACCCTCCTCCCACTAGAATTCAAACAGTTATAATCCCATGTTGTCTTCCTCCTCAGCCACGTGTAGTTTCACTTCCGATATTCTCCCTCTGTCAATCTTCTGGATGGAATGTGAAGCAGGCAACTCCCGTTACATTCACCTGCCACATCAGTTCAAATGTCTGTTTGAAAGACTATCTTCCCCACACACACACATGCAATGTCAGCCGAATGCTGATATCAGTACAAACCTCCTCCCTCCTCCATAAATCATGCAAGACATTCAGTAAGAAGAAAACCTTTAACGAAGTAATAAACAGTAAAACAGTCTACTAGGAGAAATACACTTAAATAAAGCTTAAATAAAGCGGAGAAATACACTTAAATAAAGCTTAAATAAAGCGGAGAAATACATTAAATAAAGCTTAAATAAAGCGGAGGCTGACATATACAATATATAAGCATATATATGAGTATGTAATAACTAAATTAATTGGATATAACGAAAGGAAACAATAAGACAGGAACGGTAGGCATGTTTGTGCTCTTATGCATGCCCCTCACAGACCTCTTAGGAATGGGGTGAGGTCAATAGTAGACAGTTTTTGGTTGAAGCTTTGGGGATTTTGGGAAGAGACCACAGAGTCAGGTAGTATATTCCAAGCATTAACAACTCTCTTACTGAAGTCTCATTATATTATATTATATTATATTATATTATATTATATTATATTATATTATATTATATTATATTATATTATATTATATTATATTATATTATATTATATTATATTATATTATATTATATTATTATTATTATTATTATTGTTATTATTATTGTTGTAGTATTATCCATTAACACAAACTCAGCACCTAACCATGAATTATTCACACACACACGAATATATATACTTTAACCTGTATTAAATCATGGCAGTCTGAGTAGCTGTTCTCTCCTCACTGTTATTAAAGACTTATTAACAAGATTATGCGATATTATGGGTAATGTTTTCATGATTATTTGAAAAGTACAAGAAAATAAAGCAATCCAAATTGCATGGAAATGTCACCAGAATTGAAGTAATGTAATTAAATTGACTACCTGTACAAAAACTACAATTTTAAAAAATTTGATAACATTTTCAATTGTTCATAATCTGTTAGTGAAGAAACAACCTTTAGATGAAATATTAACTACATCTCTATGTATAACTGTTTATGAAAACATATGAAGCCATGCTTTTGCAATACTTTTATTTGTTTTGATATCAAAGAGACGCAATGAGGTTTTCTACAGTATTATCCAGTCTCTAGCTTCATAGCTTCAGGAGGTAATTATCTTGCTGAAAATCTAAAAACTTTAAACTGTTGCTACATAGATGTTGCTACTCACTTTAGCGAGGGTGAAATCTAATTTTTTTTGCTACCGGTTCTGTGGGTGTAGC
Organism: Ahaetulla prasina; assembly: GCF_028640845.1. Lineage (NCBI taxonomy): Eukaryota > Metazoa > Chordata > Lepidosauria > Squamata > Colubridae > Ahaetulla > Ahaetulla prasina. Next base: position 69,645,784 of record NC_080546.1, on the reverse strand, counting down.
TTGGTGGGTGTGGCTTGGTGGGGGCATGTGACTGAGTGGGTGTGGCTATGTGACTGGGGGATCAAAAGACAGAAACCCACTAGCAATGTCCTGCTGGAGCAGGGTTGGACTAGATGACCTCCAGGTCCCTTCCAGCCCTGGATTATCCTCTGAAGCTGCCTCTAGTGCCAGGTTTATTTATTTATTATTTATTTATTTATTATTTGAATTTTTATACCGCCCTTCTCCCGAAGGACTCAGGGCAGTGTACAGCCAAAATTAAAACAATTAAATATACAAAATTAAAATATCAATTAAAATACATATTCAATAATGGCCAAATTAAAACCGTCAAATTGACCCAGACTAAAATACCCCATATAAAATTACTAAAAATTCAAAATTTGAAAATTTAAAATCAAGCCAGTCCCGCTTGGATAAATAAATAAGTTTTCAATTCACAGCGAAAGGTCTGAAGGTCAGGTAGTTGGCGCAAACCGGGGGAAGCTCGTTCCAGAGGGTAGGTGCTCCAACAGAGAAGGCCCTACCCCTGGGGGCCGCCAGCCGACATTGCCTGGCGGACGGCACCCTGAGAAGACCCTCTCTGTGAGAGCGTACGGGTCAGTGGGAGGCATAAGGTAACAGCAGGCGGTCCCGTAAGTACCCGGAAGGTTTGTATTCCTTCCTTCCTTCCTTCCTTCCTTCCTTCCTTCCTTCCTTCCTTCCTTCCTTCCTTCCTTCTTTCCTTCCTTCCTTCCTTCCCTGCTTCCTTTTTTTTCTCTCTCTTTCTCTCAAAAACAAACCCCTTCAAACCCTGTTTTTCCTCCCAGTGGGCTCAAGTAGCCAAAACGGGGGGGGGGGAGTCCATTTTTCCTCCCAGCAGGCTTCCCTGAAGTTTCCCTGAAGCCTGCTGGGAGGAAAAATGGACTCCCCCTCGGTTTTTTGGTTTGCCTAGCAGAGCCTAGGCCAAAGAAAAAAACGCTTTTAAAAGTAAAACAAAAAAACCCTCTGATGATCATGCGGCTCAGCTGGACATGGGCGGGGGGGAGGGATTTTTGCTACTGGTTCTCCGAACCACCCGCCACCGTCGCTACCGGATCAGTTGATCTGGTCCGAACCGGGAGCATTTCACCCCAGACTTGTAGCCCAAGAAAAGATGCAGTATATGGCATAGGTCTACAGAACACAGCTTTAACAGTGGTCTGTTTCCCCTTGGATGGAAAACTCTAAATAAATATGTAGAGTCCCAGACCCAATGAAGAAAAAAAATCATTTTTGGCAATAACAAGTAATGCCAAATTGGATTCTAGTTTTTCCCTCATCATCCAATAGTAAAGCTAAAAAGGTATACAGCTAATTAGTAAAACTAATTAGCTTTATACCTTAGAAGTTGCAAAATTACTCTAATAAATCTATACAATAGCAATAGCAATAACACTTGGACTTTACAGCCCTCTCTAAGCTGTTTACAGTGTCAACATATTGCCCCCAACCATCTGGGTCCTCATTTTACTGACTTCAGATGGATGGAAAACTGAGTCAACCTTGAGCCAGTGAGATTTGAACTGCTAATCCGCTGGCAGCTGGCAGTCAGCAGCAGTAGCCTGCAGTACTGCATTCCAACCACTGTGCCATCACAAGTCTTCAACACTCATTCAAGCACTTTGTAATTAAAGCAAGGGCTCAGTAATGTGTGTTCTTCATCAGTTGCCAAAGTACATACACACTTGGAAGCTTTAGGTTTATTTGTAATGTACACTCAAACTGATTGGCCAATAGGAAACCTATTATTGTAACAAAAGGTTATTTTAAGTTGTTTTATTGCTTTATTTATTTGCTTTGTTTTGTGTCTTTGTGCATGAGTTTTATCTGAGAAGGCTGAGAGATATTCCAGAGTAAAACAAGCCAAAAGAACAGGACTATTCTTCATTTATAGAAGTGGGTAATGTTGCTTCAGCATACAAGTAAAATAATAAATCTTGGAATTATAATATTAGATACCTATATTACATTGTCTAGTACATGATTAAAATTATTTTAAAAATGGGAAATTCTGTATCTAAAAATATCTGGTGATATCTATAGCCTAAAACAATTACAAAAGGATAAAAATACTGTATTTTTCACTCCATAAGATGCTCTGGATCATAAGACACACCTAGCTTTTAGGGAGGAAAACAAGAAAACAAATAGTTGTTTTGTTTTGGCCATGAAAATCTTGCATGGCTGTCTAAACCTTTTAAGACTTAGATTTGGTTGCCTCTTGTAACATGCTGTTATACAGAATAACACAGCTGGAAGGTCTTCTAGTCTTCTAGTCCAACCCCATGCTCAGGCAGGAAACCTATAGCATTTCAGACAAATGCCTGTCCAATCTCTTTTTAAAAAACACCAGTGTTGAAGAAGGAAGGAAGGAAGGAAGGAAGGAAGGAAGGAAGGAAGGAAGGAAGGAAGGAAGGAAGGAAGGAAGGAAGGAAGGAAGGATAGCAGAATAACAGAGTTGGAAGGAACCTTGACAACAGGTGGCAGCGGCAATAGGCGGTAGCAATAGGCAGTGGCAGCAACAGGTGGCGGTGATGATAGGTGGCAGCAGTGACAGGCCATTCGTCTCTGCTGCCTGTCGCCACCAACATACCAAACCTTTCCCTGCCGCCGCTGCGCCCCAGTCTGTGACTCAATATTTGCTCTATAAGACGCACAGGTATTTCTACCCACTTATGGAGTCTTATGGAGCGAAAAATATGGTAAGTATTCGTGTGGAAAAAATTGTTGCCTACATGGAATAATGCTGTGGAAGATAAATTGTATGAACTGATTGAATGAATGACTACATAAATTAATAAATAATATTAATAAATATACTTCCACATGTGATTTGTGGCAAGGAATCATCTGTATACAAGAAAGAAATTAAAAAAAATTACTGACTATCTAATTATTAATAGAAATATATGATCACAGTAAATTTTCTTATAGGTAAGAGCTCACTAGTATATTCTGCATGTATGGTATAGCAATAGCAATAGCACTTGGTCTTATATACCACTTCACAGTGATTTACATCCCTCTCTAAGCAGTTTACAGAGTCAGCATATTGCCCCCAACAATTTTACCAACCTCAGAAGGCTGGAAGGCTGAGTCAACCTTGAGCTCATGTGAGATTCGATCTGCCAAACTGCTGGCAGCCGATGATCAGCAGAAATAGCCTGCAGTACTGCAGTCTAACCACTGTGCCATCACAGATATATATATACATACATTATATATGTATGTACAGTATACATATGTGTGTGTGTGTGTGTGTGTGTGTGTGTGTGTGTGTGTGTGTGTGTACAGGTATATATGCATACATATATTCTGTATGGTGCAAGGTTAAAATGCAGTATTGCAAGCAAACTCTGCCTTCAGCCAGGACTCAAAGTTGACTCAGCCTTCCAGCCTTCCATGGTGGATAAAATGAGGACCCAAATTGTTAGGGACAATATGCTGACATTGTAAACCATTAAGAGAATGTTATATAGCACTATGGAGAGGTGTATATAAGTCTAAAAGCTATTGCTATTAGCCTCCAGACTAACATGACTGCTATATTAATAATCAATATAGAAACATTTTACCATTATGATGGGGTGGTGAAGAGAATGGAAAGAGGTAAACCATGTAGGATAGTTAAGTAAAGAATAATGTAATAAAGTAAGCACTAACTTCCTTTTGAAAATATCTAGAGACAATTCAAAAATGGATATAGTTTTGAAAGCATCCTCTGCTTGAATTTCTTTAATATCATCAATAAAAATCAGTGCATATAAGCAAGTCTTAAAGTTATGTTTTTTCATTTTCTTTAATGTGTACACTTTTGCACTTAAAGAACAGTTAAAAAATAGTAAACATGAACAGTGAAAAGAACCAAACTAGCCATAAAAATGTAATAAAACAAGTATGGTCATAATTCAGGTACTATAGATGAATAGACATATAGAGATATGTGTTTTCCAATAAAAATATTTGTAGTCTTTGAAATAGAAAAATGCATTCGTTTTTGCCATTAGGTAGCATTATTTTTCCATTACTGTCACTCAAAAGAAATATAAACTATACAGTGCAATTAAACATGCTTTACACAATACAATATTGTAGCCTCCCATTTTGGATGTGGCGAACAAAATGAACCTAAATGTGCTAAAAGAACGTTTTTAGACTAATTTATCTGAAAGATTTAGCTTCCTGGAACAAAGTTAATATATTTTTAAAAGCAAAGTGATGACTTTTCCGTGAAAGTTTAGAGAAACAGACACATGAACATACTAACCTAACCATGCAGAATGAGGACAACTTTAAAGTCATCCTTCCAGGAGCCCTTGTGATCCATTGAAAAGTGGGTTGTGACCATAGGGTGAAAGTTTTATTGAATGTGGCAACTGATTTATAAAATTGCTAATACTAAAACTCCCAATATCAAAAATATTCTTCTTTTGGAGTTAGGCAAATGTATTTATATCCTTTGGAGAGGAAAAGATCACTTTCTGTCTCCCTCCCACTCATCTTTCTATTTATCCTTCCTTCTTAGTTTAGGAATATATTAGCTTACATATTTACAGGAAGTTTCACAGTAAGAATGTCATGAGAGAACTTGATACAAAAATAGTTCTATTTATTTGTTTGAGAATGGAAACTAAAACTCACTTGTCACATCTTACTGTAATTCTCAAGTCCTTCCTTGAACTGAAGCTGCAATGACTATCCAACTACGGTATTGAAGCAAACATTTTACAATTTTGCAGTAAGTACTTGGATTCTATCAGAAAATGAACATATAACTAACAATTATTTTCAGCGTTTCTTTATTACTCTTGGTATCAGCATTTCCCAGCCTGATGCCCTTCAGATGTCAATGACAGACATATCTCCTAAAGTCCTCAAACCAGCAAGGTCAAATCTAGCACATTTGGAGGGCATAAGACTAGAAGAGACTGATAGAGCTTTTCATCTTGTTTCCTGGATTTTTTTTTTGAGATGATGAATGATCAGGTTATTAAAGTGTTGTCTGACTTGTCTTCTCTTCTGTTTCCATTTTATAGCAAGAACTAGAAGGCTAACTTTAGACAAAGAAAAATTGTAGCTAGCAGCAATGGAATATTTGAGGAATATGTTTTGACCAATTTTTAAAATGGAAACATTAAAAAAAACAAACCTCTGTGGATTTTCCAAGTTTCAGTTGCCATAACAACTAGAAGTATTTTTAGTTACTGTAGAAACATACCATAGTCTTTAGCACAAATGGAAGCTTCCTGACCCACAGCTCAATAATTCTCAACATTAAAAAAATTGGATTAAGGAATGCAATTTGTTCAATGTAGGAATTAAAAAAGACTCTGATGAACAGGGGAAGAAAAATATAATTCTAAGGATAAAATGAGTATCAGATTCCATTCCAAGTCTGCCAATCATGAATGCAATGGAATAGGACCAGAATATATTTTTAAAAGCTTAATATTAAATGTCCATGACATGTAACTGTTTTAAATAATAATTTAAAATAATTGCATGTTGTTATTACATATTATAAAAATTTATTATAATAACCAATAACACATATTATTATTACTTATTATAGACACTATCACTATATTCTTTTAATTCTTTAATGTTATGGATTTATTGCTGAAAAAAGTGAGGGGAGAATTGTGTAGTGTACCATGAATATAGATAAAAAGATAGTTGGAAAGAATGCAAGGTAGAAAATTGCAGTCAGTCTGTTAAAGGATTATTTTAAATAGCTTTTTAAAATTCATCTTCTCCAATTTTTAGTTATATATGTTTAAACTTAATTTTGCAGATAAATTGGGGATATGGAGCTTCTTTTTCCATTTGATTCATCTGCAAATTACTCCTTTCCTTCCTTCATATTATTACATGAGCTCCAAGGTTTGCCTTATGGTCTCACACACTCACAGCCCTGGAAAATAGCCATCTTCAAATCACTTTCGACTGAACACTGAGGCAAAACTGCTTCTTTAGACTATACGAGATTCAGCAAATTTAAAACAGCAGCAAAACCTTACTAGTTACAACATATATAGCTGCTCTTTTTCACTTGCACACACAAATTCATCCACAAATCCTTCTTAATTAGGTTGGTGGGCACTAGCTAGACGGATGAAAGCTGACAAGTCTGGATTCAAATGACTTTTGGGTGGGTTTCAAGTAATCTTTTATCCCCAGATTGACCAGTTAGCATCACAGCAAGACGGTTATGGACTAACAGAGCTCCGTGGGGCCTTTGCAAAATCCAACTGATATCTGCCTTCCAGGAGACCCTATGGGGCCAAACCCACCCTGGATGGGTGGTGAAGAAAGGAGGGATTCTTTGTAGATCACAAGGAAACAGAAATTTCTTCATTTGATCCAAAGGAAACCCTCCTGATCGGCAGCAGAGATGACAGCCATTTTTGGAAAGACTGAAGCAGTGACAACTGGGACAAGAAGAATATGTGCTGGAGTGAGTTGTGGGTTGAAGCTGGGTGAGACAACTTTCAACTTCTATACTAGAGACTTAAACCCAAATAAAATAATAAAATACGGAGGAGTCAAAATTAAAGCTGCAGGCATGCTTTTACTGCACTGAGTGGAATATTTTTGAAGATACCTCTGCAGACATGGATGAACTCACAGATACTGTAACATCATATATCAGCTTCTGTGAAGACCTATGTGTACCTACAAGGAATTTGCAAATATATAGTAACAACAAACCTTGGTTCACACCTAAACTTAAGCAGCTACGACATTCCAAAGAGGAAGCCTACAGAAAAGGTGATAAAATGCTGTACAATCAGGCCAGAAATGCACTAACAAGGGAGATCAGAGCAGCAAAAAGAAGCTACTTTGAAAAGCTAAAGAATCAGTTTTCAGCAAATGAACCAGCAAACATGTGGAAAACTCTTAAAAATATCACCGGCTATGGCAAACCTCCTTCCCAGGCTGAAGGAAATCAACAACTGGCAGATGACTTGAATGAGTTTTACTGCAGGTTTGAAAGGAAACTTCAGCCACTTATCTCCACAACCCCCATCTCAGACACACCAACAACAGCCAAGCCTCCTACAACTGACCCAGTTTCATTGGGTTCACAACCCCTAGTGATCACAGAAAAGGAAGTGCAAGACCTATTTCACAGACAAAAGCCAGGAAAAGCTCCAGACCCAGACAAGATAACTCCTTCTTGCTTAAAAATCTGTGCTGACCAATTGGCCCCCATCTTCACTCATATTTTCAATAAATCACTAGAGATGTGCTATGTTCCTTCTTGCTTCAAACACTCTACCATCATCCCAGTGCCGAAGAAGCCCACCATCAAGGAACTGAATGACTACAGACCAGTTGCTTTAACATCTGTAGTCATGAAAACCTTTGAAAGGCTAGTGCTTTCCTACTTGAAAACCATCACGGATCCGCGGTTAGACCCCTTGCAATTTGCATACTGAGCAAATAGATCAACAGATGATGCTGTTAATATGGCTCTGCACTACATCCTACAACATCCTGAGTCTCCAAAGACCTATGCAAGGGTCCTTTTTGTAGACTTTAGTTCAGCATTCAATACCATCATTCCAGACACTCTTCTAACTAAGCTAAACCAGCTACGGTACCGGAACAGACTAGTAAGTGGATCACAAGCTTCCTAACAAACAGGAAGCAGCAGGTGAAGCTAAGCAAGATCATATCAAATACCTGTACAATTAGCACAGGCCCCCCCCAAGGCTGTGTGTTCTCCCCACTTCTCTTCTCTCTGTATACCAATGACTGCATCTCCAATGATCCATCTGTTAAGCTAATGAAGTTCGCAGATGACACAACAGTGATTGGTCTCATTCGAGACAATGACGAATCCGCATATAGACGAGAGGTTGAACGACTAGCCTTGTGGTGCAACCAAAACAATCTGGAACTGAACACACTCAAAACCGTAGAAATGGTGGTAGACTTTAGGAGAAACCCTTCCATACTTCCACCTCTCACAATACTAGACAACACAGTATCAACAGTAGAAACCTTCAAATTTCTAGGTTCTATCATATCACAAGATCTAAAATGGACAGCTAACATCAAAAACATCATCAAAAAAGGACAACAAAGAATGTTCTTTCTGTGCCAACTCAGTAAGCTCAAACTGCCCAAGGAGCTGCTGATCCAATTCTACAGAGGAATTATTGAGTCTGTCATTTGCACCTCTATAACTGTCTGGTTCGGTTCTGCAACCCAACAAGAAAGACACAGACTTCAGAGGATAATTAGAACTGCAGAAAAAATAATTGCTACCAACCTGCCTTCCATTGAGGAAGTATACTGCAGGAATCAAGAAGAGGGTCGTGAAAATATTTACAGATCCCTCACATCCAGGACACAAACTGTTTCAACTCCTACCCTCAAAACACACTATAGAGCACTGCACACCAGAACAACTAGACACAAGAACAGTTTTTTCCCGAAGGCCATCACTCTGCTAAACAAATAATTCCCTCAACACTGTCAAACTATTTACTAAATCTGCACTACTATTAATCTACTCATAGTTCCCATCACCAATCTCTTTCCACTTATGACTGTAACTTTGTTGCTTGTCTCCTTACGATTTATATTGATATATTGACCATCAATTGTGTTGTAAATGTTGTACCTTGATGAAGGTATCTTTTCTTTTATGTACACTGAGAGCCTATGCACCAAGACAAATTCCTTGTGTGTCCAATCACACTTGGCCAATAAAAAATTCTATTCTATTCTATTCTATTCTATTTTATTCTATTCTAAAGAACTCTCTCTCAAAAAAAAAGCCTCTCCAAAACGTTAAGAAAGCGGTGAATTATTACAGGGAGAAAGATCACAGACCTAAAAGTGAAACAAACTAACAAGGGAAGATTGTGAAGCTTTAAAATAAAGAAGGACTGGACTGGAATTGTTAGCATTGTGAAAAGGGATTTAATTTGTGGATAATATCATTTGATTATTGGAAGAATTCATTCAAAGAAAGAGGAATTTTGCTTCTCATTTCTCCCCTAAGTTTTACAGTGTTTAAAGCTGGATTTTAGGGCAGAGGCGCCATCTACTGGTTAAATAAGATATTATTATTAGTGTTTTGTGGGAATAACCTTAGACTAAGAATTACTTGATATAATACAAGAATAACAAAGAGGAGTAGTGAAAGACAAACAACACCTGTAAGACCTTTTTATTTGGTTCCATATCAACTTGAGTTTTGGCTGTCTGGAACCATTTGAAGATTTTTAAGGCAAGAAACATCTTTGAAACTGCATATCTGGGAAATTTGATCAGCCAATTTGGAATACTAAGAAGTAAAAAGAAAAATTGATTAAGACTTAAAGTTTGGAAAATTCAGAGGGTACAAATTTGAACATTTTAAGGACTATAAATTTAGGGCAGCTTGAGGAACAGTTCCAGGACCATGTAAACTTTATTAATACTGGTGTTTTTGGTGTTTCTGGACAATTGGGATATTGAAATTTTGGTGGAATATTAAGCAATGATTAGTGTAGTATATCAGCACAAAATGACTCAGCAGGAGAAAACAAAGGCAGTCTATAAAGAAATAATGTTGATGTTTCAATGTATTCAACAAATTATAAGGAGATGATGGAATTGATGCAAGATATGGTGAGACTAGGAAAATCCCAGCAAAGGACAATAAAAAAATGAACAAAAAAATCAGAAAATAGAGGAGAAATCAGAAAGTATTGAGGAAAAAACAGAGAAGATTATTCCAAAAATGATACAAGTAGACAAAGCGTTGGAAGAGATAGCAATAATTTCAAACATAGAACAAATAGAATATTTTTTAAGAATTCAAAATAGAAAAGAGAATAAAGAGAAAGATTCTTTAAAAATGATGGGGGAACTGAGGATGGGTACTCTAGAGATCCAACAGCAAGAGACAGATGCTGTGGCAGCGGAAATATTTAGATTAAATAAAAATGACAAAAGGAGTTACAAGATACCAGACGAGAAGCAGGACAGATTCACCAAAAAGTTAATAAGAATTGAAATTGAAAAGGGCAAGAAATACTTTTTAGCATGGTGGTTATTCTAATAAGTGTTAGAAAAAAGAAGTAGAAAGTAGAAATTAGGAAAATAATATTATGTATACTGAAATATAATAGAACATATTATGATTACTACGTATACACAAATATTAGAAATTGAAAAAGTATGATTATGTATATTTAAATGGTAATATCACTATTAGAATTGTATGCAAAATATATTGACCCAGATAATACACTGTTCACCAAGTACTAATGGATGTTAAAGAAAAAAATTATAAATAAAATTAATTATATATATAATTAATATAATATAATCAATAGGAAAAAACCCATATATCTATATAGAGATAGAGATAGAGATAGAGATATATAGATATAGATGTAGATGTATACTGTAGATATATATATATCCAACCCCCTGCTCAAGTAGGAGACATTGAAGATAAGTGGCTGTCCAGTCTTTTCCTAAAGATTTCCAGTGATGAAGCACCCATAAGTTCAGGAGGCAAGCTGTTCCACTGGTTAATTGTTCTCACTGTTAGAAAGTTTCTCCTTAATTCTAGGTTGCTTCTCTCCTTGATTAATTTCCATCCATTGTTTCTTGTCTTACCTTCTGGTGCTTTGGAAAATAAGTTGAGCCCTCATCTTTGTGGCAGCCCTCAAATACTGGAATACTGCTATCATGTCACTCCTCGTACTTCCTTTCTCTAGACTAGCCATGCTAAATTCCTGCAACTGTTCTTTGGATCCTGAGCTTGTTTTCTGGGATGTTGGCTATTCCTGCCAGCTTAGTGTCATCTGCAAATTTTATGAGTTCCCCCCTTCTATTCCTTCATCTAAATCATTTATGAAGTTACAAAGAGTCCTGGGCCTAAGATAGAACCTTCTGGTACTCCACTGCTTACTTCCCTCCATGTAGATAGAGTATCATTAAGGACTACTTATTCAATATCGTTTGGCAGCCAGTTACAGTATTAATCTATCTGGTGGTGATGACATTTATCCCATATCTTACTAGCTTACAAAGAAGTAAGTTGTGGTCTACTTTGTAAAATTCTTACTCTGAGATCCATGTATACTATGTCTATGGCATTCTGCTGGTCTACTAATTTAGTCAATTTGTCAAAGATGGTTCTGAGATAACATCTGCCAGCTTCTTCAGAACTCTGGAATGTCAGGTTCCATCACATCCCAGTGATTTATATTCATCAAGACCAGTGTTCTCTTACCATTTTCTTGCTTATTTTAATTTTTATTTCTAGTCTGTCTTTCACTTGATAATGCCTCTTTTCTAGCTGTCTACATACTGCTTTCCAGGAAGAGGCTATGAAATCTATTGCTTCAGTGGTGCTGTCCTTGAGTGTACTGAATTAGACAGCAGGGATCTTATACTTGGTTGCTGTTTTTTGTATGAGTGACATGTTTCCATCGGTTGTCTTTTAAAGGTTTTAAAGGTTCATTTACAGGATCATTTCTATTAGAAGTTGTTCGTTTCTTAGTATATTCAATTTGGATATAACTTTTTTATGTAGGTTGGAGTTTCTCATTTTGTAGCTTGAGTTTCAAAGTAGTTAGAGTTGTCTCAAGACCTTTTAATTTTTGTTCCAGTTATTCAATTAATTGACATTTGGCACATGTGTAATTTGGGTCTTCTATGGGCATCAGCATGTACATGGATTTACAAATCCAATTATTGTGATGTACAAATCACATTAGCAATAGCAGACTTATATGCCATTTCACAGTGCTTTACAGCCCCTCTCTAAGCAGTTTTACAGAGTCAGCATATTGCCCCCAACAATTTGGGTCCTCAATAGTTAATTGGTAATGGGTTCCTTCTAAATTACTTTCCCACTGGGTCCTTTAGACAAGATTCCTGGATTTTGTTCATCCTACTTACATGCTTGCTCCATTTTTAGGCATGGCAGCTTCACCCTAATCTCACAGTATCTCGTAGTTAAAATAAGTATTAGCAAAGAGAAGCAAGCCTCCTGGAAAGAGACTGCACTGTAGGAATCCCTCCCTAACTGAATATTTATGTCTATAATGAAATTATATTTATATTTGTATTGCAGTATTTAACGTTTGTATTGTTCTCAGTATTAAAGGATTAGTCATAACCTTTTTTAACAAAGTAACTTTTCTTTTTAAATTTGAAATATTAAAAAAAAACTTCAGTAAGTGGATTAAAAATGAAGTTCAAATATTCCTGAAGCAAAATACACATGACTTCCTCAGCTAAACTACATGTAGTCCTTATTTAGCCATATTTTTAGTGACCATTCAAAGTTACAATATACAACAGTTACTGAAAAAAGTAATTCATGACCAGTCTTCGCACTTATGACTATTGTGGCATCCCCATAGTCCCGTGATCAAAATTTGGGCACTTTGCGATTGGCATGGACAATATTAAGATGGTTGTAACATCCCACAATCACCATTTGCAACCTTCCCAGCTGGCTTCTGACAGCCAAAGAAAATTGGGGAAATCAGTTTTGCTTAATGACCATGTGATCAACTTAACAACTGCAGTGATTTGCTTAACAACCTTGCTTAGCATCTTGCTTGGCAACATCTTGCTCATCTGTTCTAGCTTGCTTACATCTAATCTTAGCTTGCTGATCTTATTTTCCAGCCGGAGCTTCAATTTTGATGGTGCACTCTTTGGCTTTCTCTCTTTCTTGATTTTGCATCCCAGGTAGTCAGTTATAACTGCACCTGTGCTGTACATTAATTGGTTTGTTTTTTACAGTGAGCTGGTGCTTATATTTGATACTACAGAACTGGCATCTTTTAATGCCAGACTTAACAATTGTTGATAAGAAAGACAAAATCTGGTTAGTACTTGGAGACAGCAGAATAGAAGAGAAAGAACTGGAGAAGATAACAAAATGCAAAGATCTGCGAATAGGATGACTGTGACAAAAGAAAGCAAAGGTAATACCAATAGTAGTAAGTAGGTGCCTTGGGTGCAGTCTCAAAACAATGACAATATCTGTAACATCATCAAACATCGACATCTACCTATCCCAGGTCCTTGGGGAGGAGTGAGTAGGCAGACAAAAATGCCAAATTCAATCTGAACATCTCTCTCTCTCTCTCTCTCTCTCTCTCTCTCTCTCTCTCTCTCTCTCTCTCTCTCTCTCTCACTCACTCACACACATACAGAGAGAGGGGGGGGAGGACTTTGAAGAACAGGAAGCGGAAGAGAGGATGAGAGCTAACATTTTCCACACATGGGACATATTTGTCTAGATCTTTATTTTTCACAAATTACTTGCTACAATCTATGTGAAATATGTAAGGGTAGTTTACCTTTTTATCTGAAAGAATAAGCTTTATATTGGATTCGATATAGTGAATTAGAGGCCCTTTGACACTATCTTTGACCCTGATGAGGCTGGCTTTAGATTGGGTCACTCTGCCCTGTATAAATGTGTTATACTCACTAAGAAATATTATAACTTGCTTAAAGGTGCTCTTTTTGGTGCTTTTATAGACCTAAGGGCAGCCTTTGATTCAATTCTTATAAAAGACTACATCAGAGTATTACTATTCCAGTCAAAGATAAACTGCCTAAGTGACATAACTGAACCTATCACTAGTTGCAAAGGTGTCAAATAAGGTTTTATTCCTCCCTTACAAATATCTAACTTTTATATTAATCATATTGTTGATGTTTTTCCAAGCCAGAATTCCATCCTTTCTCCCATACCCACCATATCAGTTCTGTTCTGACACTGAAGATGCAGCAATTGTCACTGTTGTCACTGTTGTCTCTGTTGTCTTTGCAAGCCTACTTAAAGCAGGGGTCCCCAACCCCTAGTTCGTGGCCCAATGCCAGTCCATGCCCCTTTGGGTGAGTGCCAGTGCAAAGCTGCATTTGCGTAAGCAGCACAGGCACAAAACTATGTCCTCCCTCCTGCTGCCACTGGTCCACAGTCGGAAAAGTTAAGGACCACTGCCTTAAAGTGTTAATGCTTTATTGTGCTAGACAACATCTTGGAATTAATTATTCCTATACAAAGGTCCTGATATTCTCTAGGAAGTGCTTTAATTCTCCAATTAGTCAATTGCCAATGACTAATGGTAAATTTATCTAACATATTAGATCTTTTAAACATTTGGGTATTCAATTCCAATCCTTGTTGGTTAGTCAATTCCAGGGATAAAGCTGCTTATAAGAGCCCTAAAAGCATCTCTTGCAATTGTTACATATACAAATCAGATTACAAATAGCAACGCCCTAATTGCCATTAAGAATTTAAACCTGAAGTTTAGCGTATCGGTATGTCTCATGCTTAGAAGTTATCCAATCAAAATTCCTATGCAATATAACATGTGTTCCTTATGCAACTTCTAATGATTTTATACAGTTAGAATTAGGTTGCATCTCCTGTGGGGCTCAAATCTCTGCCAATTCAAATTCTGGATGAAGCAAGCTAATCCATCTCACCTTGTTCAACAGGCTTTACACTGCTCTAGGGAGACATATTAATAATGACTTGGCATGCTGTTGCCTTTCCTTGTCATCATTTTCTGTTGTTGGATGTAATTCAGCTGTAGTTGAATGGAAGCAGAGGATTTGGGTCTTACATATTCAGATTGACAGAGACAGTATTTCCTGTTTTTTTCTATATTATAATTGCTCCCTTTCCTGGAATGTCCCTATATGCTTCTACATTTTCTCACAGGAAATTTTATACTCTGCAAATTCTGCTTGAATTCTGGTGCCACACATTAGAACAATGATTGGGAGATGTACTGATTTCCATAGAAGGCTGCATATACTTAAACACAGAGATTGAATCTGCATCACATGTGCTATTAAAATTCCCAATATACACCAATGATTATCATTACACATAGCGGAAGTTTTCAGTAACTTTAATTGCTACAATGATTATGAGATTACTGTTCTTCTCTAAAAAATCAATTTTCAGAAATCTTTAAGATTACAAAATTCTGATCGCATGGCTTTCAAAAATCACTTTTTACTGCCTTCACATAGTTGTTTCGGATTTTTACACTATTTTATATGATTGCATTTTTTCCTATATTTGCTATATTCTATTTATGGACCATAAATAAATAGCTTTGGACAATAAATAAACAAGAGGGGGCGTGGCCAGCATCGCGATGAGATGATGCAAACATCGGGTGGTCCGAGGGGAGCACCAAAATTCCTATCATTTTGGGGGTCCTTGACAGACCATAGCTGTCCTGGAGGGACAGAAAAGAAAGAAGGCACTGGCCAGAGCGAACAGGGAAGTGGCAAATTCCCTATAGCACCGGCACCCAGCCTTTGACCCAGCGATGTGAAAGGCAGCCATTAGATGCTGCCAAAGCCAAGATGGCCACAGAAGATTGAGCAGGAGTGAAGATCAAAGCAGAGTATTGTTACCGGGTGAGCGTTTGGCTAACTAATAGGTAAGAAGAAATTTTTTAAAAAATCTTAAGAGATTCTTTTTGGAGTAAATTAGTGGCTAATTGGCATTTGGAAATTTAAAGTGAAAGGAAACAACAGTAAAGAGGTTTTCTAAGACAAAAGCCCTCAAAAAAATGTTAACATTCCATCTGGACTTAAAATTGGATTTAGAAGAAAAAATAAATATTAAAAGGAAGAGAAAATTGAGAGGAAACATCTTTTGCGAACAAAAGGATTAAATTGAGGAAGATAAAGGAATCAGCTTTGTGGATTTATGAATGATATTTTGTTGCGGCGAGCTGTGGATTGGAAAGGAATGTTGCTGGAAAGGATGAAAGACAACACTACATTGTTTAGACTGCTAAAAGAAAGAGGAAACAACGAAGGAAGACTTGTTTAAACAGCTGTGGCAGAACTTTAAAAGATTGACTAAGACTGGAATTAGGATGATCCAGGGGGGAAAAAAAGAGAAAAAATAATCTGAACTGATTTGCACTTGGAAATAGAAAAAAAAGGAAAAAAAGGAAAAAAGAAAAGAGAGAGACAATATTTTGGACTTGAATATGGATTATACAAAAGTTAAAATAAATAATTTTTTTTAAAAAAAGTTTTTTTCCTTACACTGAAAACATGGAGAATGGAAGAATGGAAGAATTATGGGAGATGCTTCAAATGGTGCGAGAATCTCTTAAAGGGAATAAACAAGCAGAGCTGTGGCTTAAAAATAAAAAAAGAATAGATGACAAAATTATGAGAGAACAAAAGCAACAACAATATAATGCTGAAAAAGAAAAGAGTGAGGACAAAAATGTAGATGATAATATTGGGAGAGATAATGAAAGAAAACAAGTAGAAAGAGGGAAAGATGTTTTGAAAAAGAAAAGGGGGAAAGAAAAAAAAGAAAATATTGAAGGGAAAAGTTAAAAGAATGGAAAAAATAGATGATTACACTGGGATTAACAGTGACAGAATAAAGAGAAGAGGAGAAAAGGGAGAAAAACGGAAGGGGAAAATTAAAAGGGTAAAAGTTAGAGAAAGGAGGTGGAAAAGAAGATATAAGAAGATAAAAGAAAGGGAGAAAGGGAGAAAAATACTGAGGGAATTGTGGAGGGACTGAAAGAAAATGGTTAAAAAAAGGGGGAAATGGTAATAGAAAAAAGATGAAAATAGTAGAAACTTTTAGGATAGACTATTGTAAAAGAGTAGCTTAAAAAGAGTTGAAATGAAGAGAATGAAGGGAGCTGAAAAGAAGGAATTTATGGGTCAATATAAAAGAGAAGTAAATGAAATGTGGAAAATATAATGTGATATATGTTTTCCTCTTCTTTTTATGTTTGAGAATATATGGAATAAGAGGGAAATATAATTGGTGGTAAATAATAATAATAATAAATAGTCCGGCAGATGGAATGTGAAAGATAGTATGATCTATATGTGAAAATGATTGTTATTGAGATGTAAAAGGAAACAAAATTGAAATGTTAGCAAATGATGTATAACATTGGAAGAGAATAATAACTACTGATTTGGGAATAAAAAAACTTTAAGAAAATAAGAGGTGGAAGGTTGTGAGATATAAATGGGAAGATGAGGATAATACTAATAATTAAAATATATGAGGGGAGGTTCAAGAAATATATATAATGAATGAGAAAATCAAGGTTCAAGGAAATATTGAAATGGAAATAAATATAGCAATGAAGAGAGATATGAAGAGAGACGGAAAGAGAGAAGGAGGGAGAGAGAAAGAAGAAAGGGAAGAGGAAGGGAGGAGAGATAGGGGAAATAAGAGTAAGAGAGAAGGTCAGACAGGGAGGAAGTGGGGAGGAGGGGGAGAAAGGAAGGGGAAGTAGAGAAGGACTAGGAGAGGAGAGAAGTAGGGAAGATGAAAGAAGGGAGGAAGAGGAAGGAGAAGAAGAAAGGATTACTGTGAAAGCGGAAAAAAGATGATATGGAAGAAAGGCAACCTCGAACGTATTTGAATATATCAGGATAAAAATTGAAATAGTTAAAAAAGAAGGATGAAAAAGAATGTATACCAATAAAAATGGAGAAATTAAAATCTGAGGGCAAAAGAAGAGGATATTTAATGAAATGAGCAAGGAAATATTGGGGTATGAATAAAAACTATGGGAAAAAAAGAATATTTTGGCAAAAATTGTAATTAATTTATTATTATTATTATTATTTATTATTTAGATTTTTTATACCGCCCTTCTCCCGAAGGACTCAGGGCGGTGTACAGCCAGATTAAAAAACAGTACAATATACAAATTAAAACAAAAATTAAAATAACATATTCTATAAATGGCCGAAAATTTAAAACCGTCTAATTTGACCCATAAAATTCATAAAAATACCCCAATTAAAATTATTAAAATTCAAAAAGTTTTAAAAAATTAAGCCAGTCCCGCTTGGATAAACAAGTGCGCTTTCAATTCATGGCGAAAGGTCCGAAGGTCAGGTAATTGACGCAAACCAATTAAATAAAATGTATTTGAATATATAGAATTGTATAAGACATGATATGGTCAATACTCTGCTTATAAAATATGTATGAATGGGGGTGGAGGAATTTAAAAAAAACTAATAAAAACTTGTTCAAAAAAAAAAGACAATAAATAAACAAGTAAACAAACTTGCCCAAATCCGTCAAGCCACTCAATCTCAAATCTTGCTATGCTAGTGGTTTAAGGTACTAGAAACCAGGACACTGTGACTTCTAGTCCCACCTTAACCATGAAAGTCAACAGGATGACCTTGGGCCAATTACTTTCTCTTAGCCCAGCTCACCTCACAAGGTTATTGTTGTGGGAAAAATAAAAGGAGGAAGGTATATTGAATATGTTTACTACCTTGAGAGATATTTGTAAAAATAATAAACATGGAATATAAACAAATAAATAAGTCATTTTTGTGGTAGAGGGATGAGCAAAGAATGTCAGGAGTGTATGCTATGAGTATATATTCCTGGAAGGGTCATCCAAAGCATGAAGGTCATCCTAGCGCACTTGTATTGGGTAGGGGGGATATAGAAAGAAGTCAGAGAAAGATGATCACTTTATTGACAATGACAAAGGCCTGCACAGATGAAGGAAATGGTAAACATTCACTGTATTTTGGCAAGAAAAATATGTGGATAGAAAATATAAAATAATTTTACAATATAATGGGTCCCTCAGTTCATATGGTACTCAATAGTTATATAAAAACATAGAAAGACATTGAAGGTAGAAATAAGCAGAGAGAAACAAGATCTCCTGAACTTGAAGAGGCTCCAACCTCAAATTGATTGGCAAAAATGGCAATTGCTAGATAGTAACTGATTCAAAGAAAATAAAAGATTGTAATATAAAACAATATTTACCTAATTCTATTTATTTATTAAATTTATATACTTCCCATTTTGTTATTTAAGTCAACTCTGACTTAACTTATTAACTAAAGGGGTTAAAAATCAAGGATAAAATAGGATTCAAATATTTCTTAGCTTCTCTATTTCTAATCCTCACTTTTTTTTCACCTGTTTGAGGGAATGTGTCCCTTGAGGAAGACGTATATGGTCCAAAAAGTCAACACATTGGCCGCAAGTGTGATTAAAGTTTTGGCTGGTTTTATGTATATTTTTATTTCACTATTATGACTTTCACCTTAACTTTTTGTTTTTAACCATAGCCTGCAGACAACCCTGACTCGAGCTGAGCGTGACTTTTGATGTTTGCAAGAACACATTAAGACTGTTTTCTTGGCTGTTGTAATGAAGGGATTGTTGTTTCTTTCTTCTAGAGGTTGGGCTTTTGGATTTTGGATTTTCCAGGCTAACAGATGTGGGACTTCCTGGTGACCTTCAAACCTGAATAAAGAGCTGGAATTTGAACAAGTTTGTAGTGAGACATTGGAACAGTTCAGCTCAGGAAACATTGACTCTTGGGCTTTATAGCAGGATAAAGAAGAGTATTAACATTGGTGTTCAAGAATATTACTGAGGATATGATAGACAGCTAAGAAAACAAACTGATGTATCATTAAATAAATTATTCAGAGTTCTCATTTGAGGTACTGACCCAACTTCAGACACATTATGTGAAGACCTGGCTCTCTAGAGAAGACTCTAATGCTGGGCAAGGTGAATGGAAAGAGAAGGGGAGATTGAGCAGAAGAAAGGTGGATGCGCTCTGTTACGACAGCAATGGTTACCCTATTAGAAAATTGAAGGACAAGGTTGTTGAAAAAAATCTATGGGATCACTAAATATTGACACTGACTTGATGTCAGTGTCAATGAAATTCTTCATGGAAATAGTACATTGCACAAGGGTATTTATGCTTTTTTTTTTTTACAGAGAAAGCACCAACACCCCAGAAGACAAGCTTGGGATCTAAAAAGATCTTGACAAACTTGAATAATGGGCCCTATCCAACAAAATGAATTTCAATGTGGAGAAAAGCAAAGCTAGGAAAAATCAAAGATATAAGTACAGATTAGGCGAGACCTGGCTCAAAAACAGTAATTGTGAGAGGGACCTTGGAATCTTAGTGGATGATCACTTGAATATGAGCCAGCAGTGTGCAGCAGCTGCCAAAAAAGCTAATACAGTTCTGGATTGTATAAACAAAGGCATAGAATCAAGATCGCGTGAAGTATTAGTACCACTTTATAAAACTCTAGTAAGACCACACCTGGAATACTGCATCCAATTTTGATCAGCATACTACAAAACAGATATTGAGACTTTGGAAAAAGTTCAAAGAAGAGCAACTAAGATGACCAAAGACCTGTATATGAAGAATGGCTGCAGGATTTGGGTTTGGCTAATCTAAAGAAAAGAAGAATTAGGGGTGACATGATAGCAGTATACCAGTACTTGCCACAAAGAAGAGGAAGTGACAAAATTAGTAGACCAGAGGAATGCTGTCTATATAATTTACTTGGATTTCAGTAAAGCATTTGATAAAGTAGACCATAACCTATTACTAGATAAAGTAGAAAAATGTGGGTTAGATAGCACCACCACCAGATGGATTCGTAACTGGCTGACCAACCGCACTCAACGTGTAGTCCTCGACAGAACTACATCCACATGGAGGGAAGTATGCAGTGGAGTCCCCCAAGGCTCTGTTTTAGGCCCAGTACTCTTCAACATCTTCATCAATGACTTGGACGAGTCATTGATAGATGGGGAACTCATCAAATTTGCAGATGACACCGAGCTGGCAGGAATAGTCAACACTTCAGAAGATAGGCTCAAGTTACAGAAAGAACTTGACAGACTTGAACATTGGGCGCCATCTAACAAAATGAAATTCAACAGTGAAAAAAGTAAGGTTCTACATTTAGGCAAAAAAAAAATGCACATGTACCGTATATGTGGTACCTTGCTCAATAGTAGTACCTGTGAGAGGGATCTTGGAGTCCTAGTGGATAACCATTTAGATATGAGCCAGCAGTGTGCAGCAGCTGCTAAAAAAGCCAACACAGTTCTGGGCTGCATAAACAGAGGGATAGAATCAAGATCACATGAAGTGTTAATGCCACTTTATAATGCCTGAAATATTGCATTCAGTTTTGGTCGCCGCGATGTAAAAAAAATGCTGAGAGTCTAGAAAGAGTGCAGAGAAGAGCAACAAAGATGATTAGGAGACTGGAGGCTAAAATATATGAAGAACGGTTGCAGGAACTGGGTATGTCTAGTTTAATAAAAAGAAGGACTAGGGGAGACATGATAGCAATGTTCCAATATCTCAGGGGTTGCCACAAAGAAGAGGGAGTCGGGGTATTCTCCAAAGCATCTGAGGGTAGAACAAGAAGCAATGGGTGGAAATTTATCAAAGAAAGAAGCAACTTAGAACTAAGGAGAAATTTCCTGATGGTTAGAACAATTAATGAGTGGAACAACTTACAGAAGTTGTGAATGCTCCAACACTGGAAATTTTTAAGAAAATGTTGGATAACCATCTGACTGAGATGGTGTAGGGTTTCCTGCCTGGGCAGGGGGGTGGACTAGAAGGCCTCCAAGGTCCCTTCCACCTCTGCTGTTATATTATATTATAATTATTCTCCAATGCACCTGGGGGCAGGATAAGAAACAATGCTGGAAACTAATCAAAAAGAGAAGCAACCTGGAATTAAAGAGAAACTTCCTAATAGTGAGAACAATTAACCAGTGGAAGAGCTTGCCTCTGGAAATCGTGGGCACTCCATCACTGGATGTTTTAAAGAAGAGTCTAGACCAGAGGTCTGCAAACTTGGCTCTTTTAAGACTTGTGGACATCAACTCCCAGAGTTCCTCAGCCAGCAAAGCTCTGGGAGCTGAAGTCCACAAGTCTTAAAAGAGCCAAGTTTGCAGTCCTCTGGTCTAGACAGTCACTTATTTGAAATAGTATAGGTTCTGCTACTTGAGCAGGAGGCTGGATAGAAGGCTTCCACAGTCCCTTCCATCTCATTCATTCTATTCATTTCAGTAGAAGCGTTTTCAAGTATCACTTCTCTCCATTTTGGAATATGAGGAGTTCTTTGTTATTTTTAAATCTGATAGAGTTTCACATTTTTTTTTTTTTTATTATAAAAAGTTTTTATTGGTCAAAAAAAATTTATGCAAATACATATCAGGTATGGTAAATTTTCATTTTTCTTATACATGATAAGAATTTTACTCAAAATTTTAAACACATACAACAGCCATATGGCAAGCAGGTGATACGAAGTAGCTAAGTTTCAATCTTACACAATAAGGAAGGGTCAAGAATAATCAGAATATCATACGAAAGAGAATAAGGAAAACCAACACAATACCAAATATCTTTGTCACTTCCTAGTTTTGGATCTCAGAACTCTGGGTTCAGCCTGACCCAACTCCAGGGCCGCAACAGCGGCAGCCGCCTCCGCCCCATGGTCTATAACCTCCCCTTCTTCAATTCCTGGGTCATCTAAATCCAGGAGGGCTTTGTGTTCCTCCACGAGGCCGCAGCCTCCGCAATTGTACTAATTTTTTCGTAATGCCCTCCCGGAAAATCATCAATCCTCTGGCATCAGCCATCTGAAGCCCACTCCTTCTGGTACAATTTGCTTGATAAAAATAATATTTCTTTCTCATTTCACGCACCTGTCTGGGAATCTGCCTCAGAATGGCTATCTCCTGCCCCTATAAGTCAGTGCCCCACTCCTATGTTTTCTAAGAATTTCATCTCGCCTCTTTTCACAAATTTGACATGAACCTCTAGGAACTGCATGCGTGCGTGCATATTGTGAATTAACTCTATAAACTCGATCCACATCCCAATTCATAAAATCAACACCTCTCCCAAGAAATTCTCCCAACAGTTTAGTCACAACATCTCTCAAGTCTTCTTGGTCCACTTCTTCCAAATTTTGAAACCTAAGAAAATAAGACATTTTATCCATCTGTAGTCCAAGCACAGCATTGCTTGTCGCCTCCTCTTTTCTGCACTGCCCGCATCTCACCCTCCAGACCTTCCACTTTCTGCTTATTTTCTGCTGAGACTTGTTGAGTATCCTTTAAATCCTTTTGGATAGTCACAATTTCTGCTCTTATTTCATCCAGTTTCTTGTCCATATTAGATAACTTTTCCAGAATTCTCCATTTCTCCAGCAGTTGGTCTCTGACCTTTGCCATTTAAAAAAAAAATTTTAAAATCCTCAGGCAAGCACAGTATCCTTATAATTTCCTCCGGATCCACCAGGGGGCACTCACAGGAGCAACGAGTCCAGAGTACAGTTAGTCAACCAGGAAGCCGAAGGGAAGTGATGTCATCAAGATTCTCATAGTGAAGGCGGAAGCTGGACGCCACCATTGTTCCCCAGAGGGAGGGGGGCCTCAAACCCTCCCTCCTAAATTTCTCCATCACCTCTTTCTCCAGAGCTCCACAAAACCGGTAATCTTGTTATTTTAAGTTCTCCTCTCTCCAAAGTGATTCGTACTCCTTCCAGTCGCAGGGGAGAAAAAACCCCCCCGCACTCCGGAGTACTCCACTCACATTTGCCGATATCCCCTTCCCTTCTTCATTCCTCAATTCTTCTCCGTTCCCTGTTCACCACCAGGCTGCTGCAATTATAATGATAGAGTTTCACATTGAAAACAGGATTTATGTACCTTGATTTATATAATATTTTGCACATAATCAATGAGAATCTTGTTCTGATGATTTTTCAAAGAGACAGAAAAAGTGATATTATTATAAAACAATAATATACTAAGAATGTTTTTCCTTCCTTTTTTTAAAAAAAAGGGGGGGGGTGGTAATTGTCAAGAAAATATTTAGACGCTAAATTGAAATGAATGGGTACTTTTATTACTCTTATTCTTTAGCTTAACAAACAGTTTTCAGCTATTGGCACAGCAAGATCCCATTACTTATTCAGCTCCTTTTAGGAGATCTTTGTTCTAAATTCTTTTTAGCTCTCTGTTATTGCTGAGAGCCAAAAGCTTTGACAGCTATTGCAAGTGCTGTATTATGTTGGAAACAATTGGAGAAATTTCCTAGCAACAGTACAGAACCCAGTTAGTATCTTACTACATATTACATTTCAAACTAGCCTGGACATCTTTGAAGAAAATACTGTGACATTCAAAATGACATTTGAGTCTATCCCTGTGCATGGATAATAATATAAAAATGCTGGAAAGAGTGAGAGTAATGGAACTGTTTGCCTTATGTGTACACAAACATATTTTTGCACATCATCTTTTAGAGCCTAGAGGCAATTGCTAAGAGGCATGCATTAGAGTTGACAACCAATTATGTAGGAACATAATTCAAGAGAAGTCAATTTTTTAATTAACAGAGATATTGCTGGCAACAAACCCACAATAAACCTAATATGTACAGAAAAATTCAGTCTTAAAAAAAGGGAATCCTTCTGCGTTTAGACAAAAGAATGGAAAATAGAAGCTTGATCCAAAGTATTTCTTGGTGTAAAATATGCCAATTCCGTGTTTAAATTTGAAATTCCTGTATTTGTGTTTGTACTGTTCACTTTTCTCTTAATTCCTCCTGTCTTCTAGGAGAATGGTGAACTTGGCTGGTCTGAATACTGCTTTATTTGGAGGCAGGGCATTTGCAGGACTTCTAAGTAAAAAGGATATTTGTTGGCTAATTTATTTAACATATTTCATAAATGTTACTAGTTACAAATAATATAAATAATTATTAAAATATATATTTATGCTAGCAGCCATTCAAATTGTTACATAGTAAGATAACTAATAAATCATCCTAATCCAAAAATCAGCTGCCACTCATGCATTAAATGAATTCCCTTTTGGATACTTACCTTTTCTTCAAATGTAGTAGTCTAAACATATAATTGAGATGATGGAGACAAGAAAAGATCACTCATATCTATCTAGAAATGGATTTCTAAGTCCTCATCTCAACCCTCTATTCTCAATTACAGTTCTGAGCCAGGAGCCGTCAAATTTACATACTTGCTTAATTCAAACAATTCCTAGAATATCAAAAATTAATTGTCCTACTTATTTCCTTGTCATCTCATGGCTCAACTATTGCACATAGGCTGTTCTTAAACATCACTCAGAAGTTACAACTGATCCAGAATACAGCAGTGTAAGTAGTGATTGAGCTGTCTTGGCCTACTGATATGACACCTCCGCCTCTCAAGCTGCATTAGTTGACAGTATGCTTCCAGGTGTGATTCAAGGGGCTGGTTATTACTATTTTTTATTTTATTTTATTTTTTATTTTTTTTCACAACAGTAAATATAAGCATAAGCATGAAAGTAACTATATAATATATAAGCATATATATATAAGCATAAGCATGCAATAACTATATTAATTGAATATAATGAAAGAAAACAATAGGACAGGAACGGTAGGCACGTTTGTGCTCTTATGCACGCCCCTTACAGACCTCTTAGGAATGGGATGAGGTCAATAGTAGACAGTTTTTGGTTAAAGCTTTGGGGATTTTGAGAAGAGACCACAGAGTCAGGTAGTGTGTTCCAAGCATTAACAACTCTGTTACAGAAGTCATATTTTCTGCAATCAAGATTGAAGTGGTTAACATTAAGTTTAAATCTATTGTTTGCTCTTGTATTGTTGTGATTGAAGCTGAAGTAGTCTTTAACAGGAAGGACATTGCAATAGGTGATTCTATGAGTTAAACACAGGTCCTGTCGAAGGCGGCGGAGTTCTAAGTTTTCTAAACCAAAGATTTCAAGTCTGGTGGCATAAGGTATTTTGTTGTATTCAGAGAAGTGGTCACAGAGATCATTAATGTATAATATGAAGAGTGTTGGTCCAAGAACACTGCCTTGGGGAATGCCGCTATTGACAGGAACAGGATTTGATAGGGCACTGCTTATTTTGACCACTTGTCTGTTTGACAGGAACGCTGATATCCAATTGTGGAAGGGTCCGGAGATGCCGTAGGATTTTAGTTTTAGGAGAAGTTTGTCATGTACCACTGAGTCAAAAGCTTTACAGAAGTCTATGTAAATTGCATCTATTGTTTTGCCTTGATCAAGATTTATAGTCCATATGTTTTTGCAGTGAAGAAGTTGTAAGTTACATGATAATTTTTTTCTGAAACCAAATCGTTTATTAGAGAGTAGATTGTTTGTTTCTAGGTAGAGGATAATGGATTGGTTGGTGATAGATTCCATAACTTTAGAGGTGACATAGCATAGAGAGATTGGACTGTAATTTTCAACTAAGCTGGGGTCTCCTTTTTTGAAGACTGGGATGACCATGGCTAGTGACCAAAGTTTGGGAAGGGAACTGGTCGTGAAGGCTTTTCCAAAGATTATGCTTAGGGGCTCTGCTCTATTAGTGGAAAGCTTTTTTAAGAAGTATGCACATAGTCCATCAGGTCCAATAGATAGGGATGGTTTCAGTTTGCGAAGAGCTTTTTCAACATTTTCTTCAGTGAAATCTATATGTGTTAGGTCGTTGTTGGTACGGTTGGGGAATGTCGGGTATGAGCCATTACTGTTAACAAAGACTGAGCCGAAGAATGTGTTAAAGAGGTTTGCTTTAACTGTTTCATCATTATTTTCTTTGCCATTAGATTCTTTTAGTGGTGGGATAGATCTCGAGTCATTAAGTTTGTTGTTCACAAAATTATAAAAAGCACAATTGGAATTTGTGCACAGAAGGTCTTCTTCTTGCTTGGTGTGGTAATTGGTGCATTCAATTTTTATTTGGTTGCATATATCTCTGTATCGGTTTTTGAAATTTGCTACATGTCTCTTTTTGTTTTTTCTCCAAAGGGATTTTTTTTTGGATTGAAGCTTTTTTATTGATATGGGTAATTTGTTTTTCTTGATTTTTGTGGTAGTTTGTGGTACGTAGAGTTTAATGACTCTATTGATTTCAAGTAGGAAAACTCTGTAGTGGTCTTCAGCAGTGATACAGTATGAGAATAGATTTTGCCAGTCAAGAAATGAGAGGTAGGTGTTTATAAGGTCATAGTTGACTTTTTTGAAATTGTAGTTTGGAATACTATTAATATGACGATTTTTGTAAGGGCGTATATTGAGACAAAAGTCTATCATGCTGTGGTCACTGTAAAACTCTACATGGTATAAAGGCTCTGTTGTATGAGGGAAAGTTGGGGAAACCCTAACCTGTGTGTTTTGCATGGCCAGTAAAAATCATCATAGTGAGTAATAACTGTTTTTCCAGGCCTTAAGGTGGGGAGCATTAAGCTCTCTGTTATAAATTATTGATATTGTTTGTTTTAGTGTTGATGTTGTTGTCCCGACTGCCA
Source organism: Ahaetulla prasina (assembly GCF_028640845.1). Lineage (NCBI taxonomy): Eukaryota > Metazoa > Chordata > Lepidosauria > Squamata > Colubridae > Ahaetulla > Ahaetulla prasina. Next base: position 69,618,562 of record NC_080546.1, on the reverse strand, counting down.
TTGCATTATTTATCCTATCATATTTCTTATTTATGTTGGTGTATTCTGTGTTCTATTGTGAGCTGTCCAAATTTGTTCTGGAGTTGGACGGCGCCTAAATCAGATCAAACGAAATTTACTGGAGCCAAGTTATCTGAAGTACTGCTTCTCCCCTCTGCCTGTCCAATGAGATCTAGGAGAAAACAGTGGGTCCCATCTCTCACGGAACTACACTTGGGGATCTTCTCTGCTGTGGTGCCCACCTTATACAATTTCCCTCCACCCCAGAAGTGAGATTAGTTCAATCCCTATTAATACTCTGAAAGTCCCTCAAAACTTGACTATGTCATCAGACTGGGGTCCAAGGTGATTGATGAGATTTTGAAGTATTATTGCAGTGAACATTTATCCCATCTTCTGCCTTTTTATATTTTAAAATTATTATTACTAAGGTTTGCTGTTCTCTGGCCAGAATTATTTTTGTGAGCTGAACACCCATATACATTTGATAAATCAATAGATCATTAAAATGTTCACTCTTCAACCCGTAGATTGGAAACCGGAGTTATTCTTATTGGGAATATCCACCAGGAAATATATCAAAGAAATACAATACCTAATTTTGCATATAATTACGGCAGCAAGGCTGGCATATGCACAGAACTGGAAATATAATGATTTATCAACTGAGGAAGAACTGATAAGAAAAATTCTGGATTGTGCTGAGATGGACAAACTAACGAAGGAGATAAAATAAAAGGAAGATACAGAATACTATGGAGTATGGAACAAATGGTATAACTGGCTGGAGATTAGAAATAGTAAATAAGAACGAATGGAAAAATGTCACAAAACTGAAAATGTTTGTAAAATAATATATAGATATAATATTATGTGTGAAAGGTTATATACAGAAATATGGAATAAAGGGTCTATAAAGACAAATATAGTTAAAGAAGGGCAGGGGGGAAATGTAAATAATAGAAGAATACTGTTATAAAACTGCTGGAAAAAGGAAATACATGTTTTATGTTTGCGTTTGTCAAGTTTTGTTCTTTAAAAAATAATAAAAAGACTTTTAAAAAATAAATAAATAAAATGTTTACTCTTTTGTCAGCTTGCTGGAAGTGTAGGTAGTCTATGTTGTGTTGTACGGTGGCTGTTGGACATTGGGCTCAGTTTTGAATTATAGATTACAAGAAATTCATTCATCAACTTTTAACCTTTTACTGAATTGCCAGTAATACATGTTTTAGAAGAAATTATTTATTTTACTTAGTAGCTTACTACTACTTACTTACTACTTACCTGTGAAGGACCAGATTAATTCACTCTCATTTTATGACTGCGAATTTATATAGTCTTAATCAGGGTATTTCTTGATTAATTACTTTAACTCCCACCTTTGTTTCTCAATATAGCTACTTCACAGAAAAGTCAGGAAAGCTCATTATCATTTGCCACAATTTTTCTCTCTTCAATTAGAGGCCCATATTGGAACAAATAGGTATACATAACTGTCACATATTATTTTACATAAAACTGAAGCATGTTCTTCAAAGCCGCTGATTAATTTATTTCAGTTTTCTGTCACTTGCGGACAGTTCTATATTCATCCAATCAGGTCAAGTGAAGTGCTATTTAAAGATGGTATGATAAAAAGTAAACATTATTTGACTTATGAAGGAAAAGTATAAAAGTATTAACTGAGTGGTTACATTGCTTTGCAGTTAGTTATAACAATTAAAATATTTCCATTACAGTTGCCAGACTATAGGTGAATCAGTACTCTAAATAATTCTGGTGAACATAATGGTGGTTGGACATATGGTTGGACACAATGGTGTTGTGTAGTCATAAAAAAGACTCTGTTTTATTCTATTCCTAAGTACTGTAATACTAAAGCATTTCTTATTCATTGTTTGTACATGTTAAGGGTAACTTATCCTTGGATCAAAGTTATATGTGGCTTCTTGGCATCCTGTTTCTGGCTCCAGTACCAAAATTATGTGGAAAATGAGCTAATCTTCAAGGATGCGATTTCCCATCTTCCCACTTCAAAATAGGAAATTGGAGGTCTGTGAGAGATAAATCTTTTCCTTTGCCCAAAAATTATTAAAACAAAGCTAAAACTTCTTCCTGCACTTTTCAGACTGTCATCTTTCCTTGCGGCATTTCTGGGATCTGAAGTCATGGCTAGGGTATTCTGGAGTCCATGAACATTTTTGATGAAAGACAGTAGTTCGGACAGTAGCTGGTTTGAAAGAGGGGTCAAAGAAACCATCTATGTCAAAATTGATCAGCCCTCTCTAAACAGAGGGGGAGGGATATCTATCTCCAGTCTACAACACAGTCCTTTTAACAGTTCCAAGAAGATTCCACACCCATTTGCACCACAGGTGACCCTGATGATATAGATAAACCTCCAGGTGACTTAACAACTTGCTAAAAGAATGCAAATGACCTACTGTCTTCAAGGAGTATAAATCCTTCCATTCCCCACCATCCAGTCAGTGCTGAAGAAGCTTCTTGGATGAGAAGCAAAATGTCTTCAAAGAAAAACTAGCAAGTCTAGCCTCTTGAAAAAGCTCCTTTGGGACAACCATGACCTGGATGATTGAGACTCTTCATAGCTATTGATGGAGATTTAACAAAACTAACAAGACAAAGACCACTGTCTCCTCTCTTGTGTATTTTAGTTCTTAAAACATTAAATAGAGATATAAGACAATATGAGAGAATTATGGGGATAAAGGTTAAGAAAGAGTCATACATGTTAAGAGCTTTGGACTCAGTTTGTATTTTGGCACACCCTTTAAAGGAAATTGAATCTTTAATAAGAAAATTAAAATAATTTGAGTCATTAGCAGATTTCAAGACAATAAAAGACAAAGAATATGAAGTCATTAGACCAAACAGAAGTATTGAATAAAATGGGTTTCAAGATGGAAAAGAAAACAAAATATTTGGGAGTAAATATGACAAATATAAATTGTATGTTATTTCAAAATAATTATGTTAAGACATGGAATGAAGTTACAAAATATATATCAAAATGAAACATATTTTTCCTAATACTGTCTCGTAGTTAAAATATATTGGTTTTAATCAGGGGTGAAATCCAAATTTTTTCCCTACCGGTTCTGTGGGAATGGCTTGGTGGGCGTGACAGGGGAAGGATATTGCAAAATCTCCATTCCCACCCTACTCTGGGGCCAGCCAGAGTTGGTATTTGCCGGTTCTCTGAACTACTCAGAATTTCTGCTACCGGTTCTCCAGAACCTGTTAGAACCTGCTAGATTTCACCCCTGGTTTTAATCTGCTTCATTAATATATATCTGTTATGTACCATATAAGGTGTGAGCTATAGGTTTCACTCAGATCCTCTAAAAAGGCAGGAAAATACTTAAAGCTCATTGGTTAAGCCTTCTGGCAGCCCTCTATAAAAGAGGGCTGCCAGACAAGCACCCTGTTGGGTTGTACTGGTCTACTAATTAAGAATTGTTGTTACTGAAAGAGCTGTGTCCATCTCTTCCATCATCAGATCTAACAATATCACTTTTACAAATCTTGCCATTTGGGGGGAGGGCTCTTGCTTAGATCTTTGCCTGATGCTTTTTTTGGGGGGGGGGTTTTGATATTTCACTTGCAGCATTCAAGCCTTAGCTTCTTTCTGAAGTTCCTTCAAATTTCAAATCACAAAATAAAGTGGAATACTAGAAAGTATAAATTAAGTCCTTGAGTATGCAGGAAAATAAAGTTGAATGTGATAACAATGTCATAACTGGGAGATACAATCAAGGATAAAGTACGAAATATGAAAAGTGGATCAGGAAATAAGTTTAAATAAAGCTTATCAACCCTCTAGAAGTGCTTCCATATGTTGGCCATTGGCTAAGATACCTGGACATTGTCAAAATGGCACTCCAAAGATTGAACTTGAAAACTGTAATATGGCCAGAACAATTCCTTTTATGTTTCCAATACTATTAATTCAATTTATTGTGCTATGCAAATGTTCTATGTAACTTGATTATTGTATAACATTGCTGTATATCTGCAATATGATTACTTTATGGAATTTTCTTCTACATTGTCATAGCTATTGAAACTGATACTGCCATTATCAGTCACTGTCTAATTAGCTGGTATACAAACAAAAAATATATACTTCATTCTTAGCCTTTAAAAAGATTATAAATTAGCTTTTCCATTTATCTTTGAATTATAGTAACATTCCCTTTGTCTTTAGAGCACTTGCAAAGAATAAAAAAAGTGAAGTCAATAATTATTAGTTGTTGTGCCATTCATTATTGAATTACTAATCCAAAATTTAGATATCCAAACCTTCCTCCTTACACAGCTTACTGAAATTGAATCACAGGCATTTTACCATAGATACATTTGAAATGTTAGGTTACTAAAGGGGAAAGAAAGAATATTTTAAATAGTACAATGAATTTTAACATTTGGCCACAATATTTGGAAGCTAAATTTGAAGTTCATATAAGGGGAGAAAAAAAAAGGCTAAGTTTCAACTAATGAGCCACAGAACCTGCTAAAACACAGAAAGCAGTAAGTTTAAGAATGGTTTACTATTATCTGTCAACCTGTAGACAAGCCATTGCTCTTTCTACAGGTTGTCTGATTTGTACATTTTTTACAAATGGGGGTATTTAAACAGAGGCTGCAGAGCTTTTGTGATGATGCAGCTGTAAATTCCTGCAGTGAGAAGAATGTTAAATTAGGTGACCTTCAAGTCTTCCAGCTTCTACAAAAATATCTGTGCCTTTTTTGTGTTTTGAATTTCATTGTCACCTCTATTCACAGGGGTCTTTTTAGAAGGGAAGGGTGATGATTCAGTATAGAAGTACCAGGCTCCTAAAGCAGAGGAAAGCCAACTGTTCATCTCAGAATACCACACATTTCTAGGTCAGAGATTGTCATATATGCCTAATCATACAAACAGTAGAATATATATTGTACAAGAGTTGAATAAAAAGTAATACTGCTACTTCTATAGCTTTAGTTTCAATAGTGTAATTTTAATAAATAACAAAGAATCAGTTAAGCAGGAAAAGAATTGTCGAAATGAGCTCTTGTTACTGTATTTTTACACTGCTGGAATTATTAACTAGACACAAGCTGAACTGCACAGCTTGGACTAAAAAACAAGAAAACTGATGATTATTCATTATGTATTAAATCTCTGTAGAGGAAGATTATACATGCCTCGCAGAAATGGTTTACTTCATGTCACTGTTGAAGATGAAAAACATGCATTGGCTGAATGCCAGTAAAAGACAGCCAAGAATATGCATTGATGCAAGTTAAATATTGGAATTTACTAAATGTATAGGAAATAAAACAAATATCAAAACAATGTAATAAAAGCATGAACAAAATGCTGATAAGAAAAATCATTAAATCTTAAAGGAAATAGTCATTGAACCTTTGTCATGGTCAGATCACTCTCTTCTTCGTCTGGACTTTCTGACCGCCATTCACCACCGCAGGGAGACGGAGCCGACACGTTGGTTCCGTCCCAGGCGCCTGATGGACCCGGAGGGGTTCCGGACGGAGCTTGGGCCATTTCCTGAGGGTCTGGCACACGGCTCGGCTGAGGAACTTGTTGCGGCCTGGGAACGGGCCGCAGCGGGGGCCTTAGACCGGGTCGTGCCTTTGCGGCCTCTGACCCAGCGCAGGTCCCAACCAGCTCCTTGGTTCTCCGAGGAGCTGAGGGGGATGAAGCGCCGGAGAAGACGCCTAGAGAGTTCCTGGAGGTCTAGCCGTTCAGAAGCTGATCGGACACTAGTGAAGTCCTATACTAGGGCTTACCTAGTGGCAATGAGGGAAGCGAGGCGCATCACGCCTCCTCATTGCATCGGCAGATAACCGCCCAGCCGCCCTGTTTGGTGACCCGCCTCCTACACCAGGGGAGCGGGATGACCCGTTGCAGGGACGTGCTGAGGAGTTTAACGGTTATCTATACGATAAAATCGTTCAGCTTCGGGATGGTTTGGACCAAGATTGCGGTGATACGGGTGAGACGTCTGAGGGTGGTCTTGGTGACATTGTATGGGATGAGTTTGACCCTGTCGCTCCCGAGGACATGGACAGGTTGTTGGGGAGGCTGAATGCCACCACATGTTTACTGGACCCGTGCCCCTCCTGGTTGGTGCTGGCCACGCAGGAGGTGACACAAGGCTGGCTCCAGGCGATTACGAGCGCTTCTTTGGTGGAGGGTGTCTTTCCGGCCGCCTTGAAAGAGGCGGTGGTGAGGCCCCTCCTCAAGAAGCCTTCCTGACCCGCTGTTTTAGGTAATTATCGTCCGGTCTCCAACCCGCCGCGCGAAGGTTGTAGAGAGTATGGTGGCATATCAGTTTCCTTGCACCTGGATGAAACTGTCTATCTACACCCCTACCAGTCCGGTTTCCGACCCGGTTACAGCACGGAGACGGCTTTGGTCGCGTTGGTGGATGATCTCTGGAGGGCCAGGGATAGGGGTTGTTCCTCTGCCCTGGTCCTATTAGACCTCTCAGCGGCTTTCGATACCATCGACCATGGTATCCTGCTGCGCCGGTTGGGGGGTTTGGGAGTGGGAGGCACCGTTTATCGGTGGTTCTCCTCCTATCTCTCCGACCGGTCGCAGTCGGTGTTGACAGGGGGGCAGAGGTCGGCCCCGAGGCGCCTCACTTGTGGGGTGCCGCAGGGGTTGATTCTCTCGCCCCTTCTGTTTAACATCTACATGAAGCCGCTGGATGAGATCATCAGTGGTTTCGGTGTGAAGTACCAGCTGTATGCGGATGACACCCAGCTGTACTTTTCTACACCGGACCACCCCAACGAAGCTATCGAAGTGCTGTCCCGGTGTCTGGAGGCCGTACGGGTCTGGATGGGGAGAAACAGGCTCAAGCTCAATCCCTCCAAGACAGAGTGGCTGTGGATGCCGCATCCCGCACAGTCAGCTAAATCCGCGGCTGACCATCGGTGGCGAGTCACTGGCCCCGATGGAGAGGGTGCGCAACTTAGACGTCCTCCTGGATGAACGGCTGTCTCTAGAAGATCATTTGACGGCCGTCTCCAGGAGAGCGTTCTACCAGGTTCGCCTGGTGCGCCAGTTGCGCCCCTTTCTGGACCGGGAGGCCCTATGCACGGTCACTCACGCCCTTGTGACGTCTCGTCTGGATTACTGCAACGCCTCTACATGGGGCTCCCTTGAAGGGCATCCGGAGGCTACAGTTAGTCCAGAATGCGGCTGCGCTGGTGATAGATGGAGCCCTCGTGGCTCCCGTGATAACACCCATCCTGCGCAGGCTGCACTGGCTACCTGTGGCCTTCCGGTGCGCTTCAAGGTTTTGGTGACCACCTTTAAAGCGCCCATGGCATAGGGCCGGGTTATCTACGGGACCGCCTACTGCGACCAGATACCTCTCACCGACCCGTGCGCTCTCACAGGAGGGACCTCAGGGTGCCGCCAGCTAGGCAGTGTTGCCTGGCGACGCCCAGGGAAGGGCCTTCTCTGTGGGGGCTCCCGCCCTCTGGAACGAGCTCCCCCCAGGACTCCGTCAACTTCCGGACCTTCGAACCTTCCGTCGCGAGCTCAAGACACATTTATTCATCTGTGCAGGACTGGCTTAGATTTTAAATTTTATAGGGGTTTTAAATTGATTTTAATATTTATATTTATATTTTTAATGATAGGGCACTGGAATAAGTTTTTTAAAGATTATTTTAATTTTGTACACTGATGTTTTATATGCCTGTGAACCGCCCTGAGTCCTTTGGGAGATAGGGCGGTATATAAATTTAAATAATAAATAAATAAATAAATTACATTGTCATTTTTTTTAAAAAAATTGAGGAGGTAGATAAAAATAAAATCTGGCAATAATTTACAGCTAGAACACTAGCACTCTGTCAAAGACCTAGGAGTACTCATCTCAAACTATCTAAGACCCTGAGCTCACTGTAACAGCATTGCCAAAAAGGCATTAAGAGTTGTTAATCTAATTTTGCAAAGCTACTTCTCCTGTAACATTGTATTGCTAACTAGGGCATACAAAACCTTTGCCAGATCAATTCTTGAATACAGCTTGTCCACCTAGAACCCACACTGTATACCAGACATTAACACGATTGAGCAGATTCAGAGGTATTTCTCGAGAAGAGTACTCTACTCCTCTACTCACAATAGAATTCCCTATGCCTCCTGGCTTGAAATTTTGGGCTTGCACGATCTGGAACTGTGCCGCCTCCGGTCCAATCTAAGCATAGTACACAAAAGTATCTTCTACAATATCTTGCCTGTCAACGACTTCTTCAGCTTCAACCACAATAATATGTGGTTATTATCAATACAAACAATCGATACAAACTCAAGGTAAACCACTTCAAACTCGATTGCAGAAAATACAACTTCAGCAACAGAGTGGTCGTCGCCTGGAATGCTCTACCCGACTCTGTTGTTGCAGCCTCAAACCCTCACAGCTTCAATCTCAAAATGTCTACTGTGGACCTCACCCCATTCCTCAGAGGTCTGTAAAGGGGGTGTGCAGAAGCGCACCAGCATGACTACCATCCCTGTCTTACTATCCTCATTTATCTGTATTTACTTCCTTTGTTCATGGTTATGTTCATACCTATACTTGTTATCGTGTACATGTTTGACAAACAAATAAAATAAATAAATAAACATTAAAAAAGAAATTGAAGGTTTGATGTTGGCTACTCAATAGTAAACTATTGAAGCTAATGCAGTCAAGTCCAGAACTGAATCAACTTAGGATTCAAAGTGCGGATTGAAAAGAAGCAGAAGAAACAATAGATCATATACTTAGCTCATGTAAGAAGATCACATAAACTGGTTACAAACAGTATACAATCACTAAAATGTTTCACTAGAACAACTGTGGAAATGATCAATAATGAAAAATTAGTGGAAAAATACAGTTGAAAAAATTGTTCAAAATGAGGAAGTTAAAATATTGTGGGATTTCTGAATACAAACTGATACAGTTTTGGCTTATAACAGACCAGATTTAAATATATGGTTATAGGTGAATAAAATATCACATCCATCACATAAAAAATCTGGCTGACTGTGCAACCAACCATAATAATTATTATCTGAGTAGCCATTAGGCCATATCAGAATAATATGGGTAATAATGATGGTCCCCATGGTTCATTGCTTGTCACAATGCTATGAAGAAATTCCTGACAGTGATTACAAAATTTCAGTTTTTCACTGTCGGCTGAGATGAATCAGTTCATTAACCTTTCCCACACAAAACTTGCTAGTTGCTGTCACAGGCTATCTACTTTGTTCTTGATCACACAAATCAGACCCATTGATATCACGTTGGTGGATGACCTCTGGAGGGCCAGGGATAGGGGTTGTTCCTCTGCCCTGGTCCTATTAGATCTCTCAGCGGCTTTTGATACCATCGACCATGGTATCTTGCTGCACCGGTTGGAGGGGTTGGGAGTGGGAGGCACCGTTTGTCGGTGGTTCTCCTCCTATCTCTCCGACCGGTCGCAGACGGTGTTGACAGGGGGGCAGAGGTCGACCACGAGGCACCTTACTTGTGGGGTGCCTCAGGGTTCGATTCTCTTGCCCCTCCTGTTCAACATCTACATGAAGCCGCTGGGTGAGGTCATCAGTGGTTTCGGGGTGAGTTATCATCTGTACGCTGATGATACTCAGCTGTACTTTTCCACCCCGGACCACCCCAATGAAGCTGTCGAAGTGCTGTCCCGGTGTCTGGAAGCCGTACGGGTCTGGATGGGGAGAAACAGTCTCAAGCTCAATCCCTCCAAGACGGAGTGGCTGTGGATGCCGGCACCCCGGTACAGTCAGCTGCAGCCGCAGCTGGCTGTGGGGGGCGAGTTATTGGCCCCAACGGAGAGGGTGCGCAACTTGGGTGTCCTCTTGGATGGGCGGCTGTCGTTTGACGATCATTTGGCGGCCGTCTCCAGGAGGGCCTTCCACCAAGTACGCTTGGTGCGCCAGTTGCGCCCCTTTCTTGACCGGGATGCCTTATGCACAGTCACTCATGCCCTTGTCACTTCCCGCTTGGACTATTGCAATGCTCTCTACATGGGGCTGCCCTTGAAGTGCACCCAGAGGCTGCAGCTAGTTCAGAATGCAGCTGCGCGGGTAATAGTGGGAGCGACTCGTTGCTCCCATGTAACACCAATCCTGCGCAGCTTGCACTGGCTTCCTGTGGTCTTTCGGGTGCGCTTCAAGATTTTGGTTACCACCTTTAAAGCGCTCCATGGCTTAGGACCCGGGTACTTATGGGACCGCCTGCTGTTACCTTTTGCCTCCCACCGACCCGTACGCTCACACAGAGAGGGCCTTCTCAGGGTGCCGTCCGCCAAGCAATGCCGGCTGGCGGCCCTTAGGGGAAGGGCCTTCTCTGTTGGAGCTCCTACGCTCTGGAATGAACTTCCCCCTGGTTTACGTCAAGTGCCTGATCTTCGGACCTTTCGCCGTGAGCTGAAAACGCACCTATTTATTCAAGCGGGACTGGATTGATATTTTATTGGGGTATTTATGTCTTATGATTTTAAATGGTTTTAAAAATTTTGGCCACGTTATAATATTTCTTTTTAACTTCTTTTTAATGTTTATACATTGTATTTTTACTAGGCTGTACACTGCCCTGAGTCCTTCGGGAGAAGGGCGGTATAAAAATTGAAATAAATAAATAAATAAATAAATAAATAAATATAAGCAGGTCACCAAGGGGGAAAGAAAGAAAGATTCACAATATCATTAGTTCGGTTTATTGTCAGGAAGGCAAAAGGTTAAAATAGAGAACCTTGGAAATGGAATAATTAACTACTAGTTAATTCATTAGGGAAGGATTCCAGAGAGCCATTTGAGCTTCAAAGGCAAACCACTCTTTTTCCAGCTGAGGCTGAATCTAGAATGTCCTTTTTGTTAATATCTTTCCCAGATCCAGAACTTTCACTTACATTCATATAGGAAGCCTATTACTCAAGCCTTTCTATTTAGATTGGCAAGTTAGAGTCTGATCTCATGACTACAAGGACATATATAAACCCTTAGAAAGGCTTATATCTCTTTTAAGGTAAAACACCTGAATGGGTTATAATAACACATTGACAAATATAAGAACTTAAGACGTTGAGGACCTTTTGCTGAATTCCAATTTTACAGTCCAAGAATGTCTCATATAATCCAAGGTAAATAAAATAAATAATAATTTCCATGCATGAATTTTTAGGGATTACATCTGACAAAATAAAGAACAGATAAGACTGAAGGATTTCAGATTTCAGATGATACTTTAAATAACTCAGAATGATTACTAAAGTATCCTGTAAGTCACTGAATAATGTATAGAGGCTTTGTTACCTTATAACTCAGAGGCACTGAATAAATTCTTTTATCTAACAGATTTAACAGATTAACAAGAGTTGGAAGAAACCTTGCAGGTCTTCTAATCAATGGGTGTCAAACTTGCAGTGTCACGTCAACGTCACGTTGACGTATTGTGACATTTTTCTCTTTGCGGAGCTGGAGTGGGCGTGATCTGTGCATGACGCATCAGACCCACGGGCCACCAATTTGACACCGCTGTATCTAGTCCAACCCTCTGCCCAAGCAGGAGACCCTACACTATTTCTGACAAATGGCAGTTCAGTCTCTTCTTGAAAGCTTCCAGTGATGAAGCTCCCACAACTTCTGAAGCCAAGCAGTTCCATTGTTTTATTGTTCTCATTGTCAGAAAAGTTATCCTTATTTATATGTTGAATTTCTCCTTGATCAGTTTCCATCCATTATTCCTTGTCTTGCCTTCGGGTGCTTGACCCCCTCCTTTCTGTGGCAGCCCTTTAAATATTGGAACACTATTATCATGTCTCCCCTGGTCCTTCTCTTCACTAGACTAGTGATGCCAAGTACTTGCAACCATTCATTGTATGTTTTAGCCTCCAGTCCCCTAATCATCTTGGTTGATCTTCTCTGCACTTTTTCTAGAGTCTCAACATCTTTTTTATAGTGTGGTGACAAAAAGTGGATGCAGTACTCTAGGTGTGGTCTTACTAAGGCTTTATAGAATGGTATTAGTACCTCACTTGATCTTGATTGTATCCCTCTATTAATGCAGTTTAGGATTGCATTGATTTTTTTGGCTACCACTATCCACTGTTGGCTCATATTTAATTTGTCTGTCTGTCTGTCTGTCTTCATCATCGTCTATCATCTGTCTATATTCATCATCTATATGTGGGTGGTGTGTAAATCTCAAGTCCTCTATCATGCAGTAAATGCAATATTTTAGCTATTCCTAGCATTGCACTCTTCTGAATAGAGAGCTCTGATGTTATTTATGGGATCTAGTAGAGCCACTCTCCCAGCATAAAAATCACACACTACCACTACTGGGACTACTTTGACTTTGACTTTCTACATCCTGTCTAGTTACTCCTTCAGGTCCTGGTACTTTTCCAGAATCTCATACCGATGTTGCTATCACTTGTCACCGCTACATCTATAAGCATTGTTGTCTTCTGGTCCTTTGCTATTATCATGGTATCTGGCTAATTGGTCAATACCTGCCTATTCATTTGAATCCAGAAGTTCCACAGAATCTTAGCCCTCTTATTCTCCATGACCTTTTGTAGAATCTCCCATCTGGACTTGGGAAGTCCATACACTGTGCAGATATTCCTGTACACAATGCCAGCTACTCAGTGTATGCTCAGAGTATGTCTTTGAAAAACAACAAGAAAGAGAAAAACAGTGTAGGTAACACAGTGTTCCAAATACTGAATGTCATTAGAGAAAAATATGTGTTATCTTTAGCTTTATCTCAGAAAGCTATGGAAGGGACAAAACAGTTTCATTAGGAAATATGAATTATGTCTGAAGAAATAAGCAGGACCACCCCCCCACTCCCGTTTCATTTTAAGTGTACAACTTAAAGCAAATTATTACTTCATGATTTCACTAACTATGGGAGATAAATGTTGCATGGTGACTACTCCATGTTCAGGATTTCTCTTCATGCAGCACTAATTACCATGATAGCATCTCAACCCTGTCACTATATGTTGCTGCTGTTTCAGGCGTTTTCTTGGCAACTCATCTTTGGGTAACATCTAACTGAAGTACTCCTGGATTCTCTAAATTTTACCCAGGGCAGTAGTTTTAACACTCATCAGATACTACCCACCCTCTTTGCAACTGATATACAATCCCTGGAATAGAAATCTTCATGTCTTCCTTTGACCAGTTCACAGAGTGTCTGATGACTGGCAGGATATATCTGTTGATGGCATGTGCCCTGTCCTTCCCGCTAGCCGGCTCTTCAGGATCTGCCTTATCCTTTGGTGGTACTTACTGTCTTCCTTACATCTCTCCAGGGGACTGTGGCTGGTTTGCTTGTAGCTGGTCTGCTATCTTGTCCACTGATAGTTCTATTCCATCAGTCTTAATTATCTTCCTTGTTTTTACTACTATCTGAACAACACATGTATATAGGTACACACACATACATGTGCACACACACACACACAATCCCTTCCTGTGGCACAGGAAAAAACTTGGAAGTCACACTTGGGGTAACTTCAGCCAAGAAACTTGTCAAAGCCGATTCATTTTCTTCATTGCCTAAATCAGCTTCAACTTTTCCAAACAGAAATGGGAGAGGGGGTTGGTACAGTACTGTAGGTGGTTGAACTATCTTTTGGAGTGACTTTTAAAAGGAGACTTAAGTAATCTGAGGATTACTTAACACTTCTGATGAACTATTTATATCCAAGAAATTTTTTTACAGTATCAGCGATTAGATTTTTATGATGCTATCCTTCCTTCTAATTTTACTGAGAAGACTAGCACCCCTTTAAAAGCATAGTGGTTGCACTATTTTTCATCTGTTTCTATTTCTCAAGCTAGTAGCAGTCAGTATCCTAAATATTAGGTATGCAGAAAAAGAAGGAATCATGTTTACTCCTGGAACTTCATATTTTCTCCTGTTGAACTGGCAAGATTGTCTGTTTGGCAGGAGGAATTGCTACAGAGGAAAAGGATACGAAATTTTGGCCAAGTACCAGGTAGATTTAGATCTCCAGCAGTGCATTTTCCTTCCTCTGGATCCTGTCCATTACAGTAAATATTGAAAATCCATTTACTGTCTTAAATGTCTTTGCAAGTTGATCTTTTTTGAAAAAAAATGTAGTATGCTTACAGCAGTCCTTTTGAGTAGTAGAAGCGTATTTCAAATACTTTTTTAAAAGGCCATGTAAGGAATAAACTTTTTGATTTTGCTTTTTGGGGTTGTATATCCGTTGTTAGGAAATCACACTTTCTACATACTGGCCATCCTTTTAGCTTGTGCCTTTTCTAATCAGACAGGTTTGGTTTTAACTTCAGACTTAGAAATTGTATAACAACAACTGATCTGTTTCAGTTAAATCAAAACATCTGCTCAGTTTTGCTGCAGCTGGATGCTTTACTCTCAAATCATGTATAGTTCTGCAGGTGCTGGCTGATTTCTGCATCACCCTATGAGTGTAATAATCTATATTAATCTATATTAAATTATGTATCCTATATTTCCTTCCAGGCAGATGTGTCCAAAACAGTCGATATCAATTAAAAATGAAACAAGTCATAATGCAAATCCTGATAATTCATTGAAGTAGGAAAAAAAATACAGCAGTATACTATATCAACAAATTATTAAGCAGAAGATTTAAAACTTTAAAAACAATCCAAAATAAATCTAAGTGTTCAACTAATAGAAAAACAAATTTAAAAATATGTCTTTGGAAAAACAACTGCTTTTAAGCAGTAGCAGAAGAAAGAGAAAAACAGAATTTTTGGGACAGTGTTCCATATATTAAATGCCATTAGAGAAAAATATGTCTTATGTTTAGCTGTACCTTTAGCTGTATCTCAGAAAGCTATGGAAAAGACAAAACAGTTTCATTAGATAATTTTAACTATGCCTGGGGAAATCAGCAAAAACCCTCCACCCCCCGCATGCTTATCGTTAAGTCTGACTTAAAGCAAATTATTAAGTTTACAAAATGATCTCAGCAGCCATGAGGGATCAATGTTGTATGGTTACTACTTCATGCAGCGCTAATTCCCATGATAGAAATATTGCTATGCTCCATCTACATAAGCTTCAGCTACTGTATTTGATGAAGTAGTTTTAAAAATTGCAAGATTATCTTTTGGTCACAAGTTTTTATTGTGTTTATCAAACTCCTGGTCTATAGTGCACACTCCCATTTTAAACTGGGTAGGATTAGGATTAGAGTATTTTGAGGACTGTCAATGCCACAGCTTTATTTTATTGACTTAATAGATGCTACAGTAAGACTTTCAAGTCACATTCTGCAGAGATTGTTTCAGTTACCCTTTTTAGTTTACTAGATAATCCAACCCAATTTAGTTAACTGTTACTTTTTTCAGGGCAAATAAACATACTGTCAAGTTTTGAAGTGTATTCAGGCTACTTTCATTTTTATGGATTCTTAGCTTGCCAACGGACTATGGGGGGAGGGAGAATTGGAATGTGGATATTTAAACATCAAGCAGTGAAGCTGTGAGAACCAAGGTCACGTCAGCAGGTGTTTGGCAAACTTTCAAGACATTTTCTCACAACAATATTGTGACACTCAATTGGACAATGTGACCTGCACTAATTGGAAGGAGGATCTATTCTATACTTTAATTATATTGAATTGCCCAGGAATTAGCCAGAACTGGTTTTGCTTTCATTCCGTGCTGAAATGATGTACTCAAAGTTTTGCATGAAGAGATTGGATCATCTCATCAATGCTTTCTGGGTTGGGTTCATCAGTTGGAACCTTGACAAATACTTCCAAAGTACTGAGGTACAGTATAGCCAATTGTAATAGCTATTTCCTAAAAATGCCAATCTACATGTATGAGTTGCAAGTGCTTTACTTCATAGCCACCCAGCTTCCTACTTTTAAAAAAGGAAATTTTAACTTACAAAGTCATGTGAAACAAGAACCCTTTAGTATTTGTGCTCTACACAAATACTGTGGTCTACCCTAGTCAAAAAAAGATAATATAGGATCCTTTTAGATAACTAGTACTCCTTTACAAAGCCTTAGTAAGACCACACTTGAAATACTGCATTCACTTCTGGTCACCACAATATAAAAATATAAAAAATAAAAAAATAAAAAAATTGAGACTCTAGAAAGAGTGCTGAGAAGAGCAACAAAAATAATTAGGGGACTGGAGGCTTAAACATATGAAGAACTATTATAGGAATTGTATATGTCTAGTCTAATGAAAAGAAGGACTAAGGGAGACATGATAGCATTGCTACAATATTTGAGGGGCTCCTACAAAGACAAGGGGGTCAAATTATTTTCCAAAGCACCAAAAGGCAAGACAAGAAACAATGTATGGAAACTAACCAAACAGAGAAGCAACTAGAACTAAGTAGAAATTTCCTAACAGTGAAAGCAATCAACCAATGGAATAGTTTGCCTTCAGAAGTTGTGGGTGCTCCATCACTGGAGGCTTTTTAAAAGAAATTGGATAATCATTTATCTGAAAAAAACTTCTGCTCAAGTAGGGGGTTGGATTTGAAGATATCCAAGGTCCCCTTCAAACTCTATTTTTCTATGTTCTAATCATGTTTATGAATAAATGTATATGTGTTGATTCTAAAGAATAAAATTAATTTCACCATGGTTTTAATTCCTGATTACACCATCATAATACAGTTGCTCTTCTTTCTGAATTACAAAGATTTCTGTTGTGATGATAAAGTAAGTTCCTTTGGTATAAATTACTGCGGAAAAAACTCTTGAAGTAAACACAACTGCTATGTGACTCATATATCATCCTGTGTTCTCCTGCAACAACAAAAAATCAAAGGGCTTCAGAAAGGTTGAGGAGAATTTTCTTTTTCATTATATGGGTGTAAATACACACATACACATACAGACATACACAACACTTATATCAATATCATATATGTCAACATGTTATATATTTTGTTGCTTCTTTGACAGTTTCTTTTCTTAGTCTAAAGCACATTTTACCAAGGGTCTGTAAATTTTGGATGTTGATTTCTATTATGAAAAATTAAGATTTCAAATCTTCAATTACCTCTCTTGAAGCTGTACAACAATCTGGATTTGAAAGGGAAGAGGAATTCATAGTTTGTGTGAGCACACACTTCAGACCAGAATGATCACAGCTCAATGAAAGAGCACAGATATTGCATATTCAGGCAAAGCAGAGCTGAGGAAAACATCTGTTGACATCATTGCAAATGTTTTCTCATAAATTATGGTCCATGAAGGTGGGGAGATTAGTGATCCTTAGTTGCCTTTCTATATTTTTATGCATAAAGCATGTTTCTATTAGAGTGCTCCTTCAAAGATATGCTGCTCAGGGATAATCTGTAATACACTTTTTTTTAAAAAGGAGGCCAAAGCACAAATCCTTAAAAAGGATCTTAATTTGCCCACTTTTGACAGGGTTTTTCAAACTTACAATCCTAAAATATGTGGACTTCCAAAATTGCCCAGATTCTGGAAGTTGAAGTCCACACATCTTCAAAGTTGCCAAATTTGAAAAACACTGATCTATCAGAACATCTAGCTCAAGAGTATCCAACCTGGGCAACTTTAAGACTTGTGGACTTCAAAACAGGCCAAAAAATGGGTGGAGGCAGGGCCAGCCAGTGGTGGGATTAGCCCGAACCAGTCCAAACCAGCTGAATCCCACCTCTGCCTTTGAGGTGAGTGGCCAGGAGGCAGGGCTGGGTGTGATGAATGATGTCAAGTTGACCATGACCACCCAGTCACATGACCATGCGGCCATACCTACCCAGCCAGTCATTAGGGCAGACAACCGGTTGTTAAATTATTTGAATCCCACCACTGGTGTAACCCTCTTCTAAAGCACTCAAAGCATTTTACAGCTAAAGCTCTCTTGGAAGTAAATAAAGTCTAAACTTCCATATCTTTGTTTTGCTCTTCAAAAGCAAAGCAGAAAAATAGCTAAGAATTGTCAGTGAAATTGACAAATGTTTGAAATATGTGTGTGATTATGAAAGACTGGTATTTCTTTTGCATTGTGAAAAGTCAAGATTCACAACAATCCTAACCTGACTTTCACTTGATATGATCATGTTCTAGAAAACAGGTTATAATTTTTACTCTCTGAAAGTTTCACTGTGGTGCCTAAACTTTATAATTAAAATGACTAATAATAGAATAGAATAGAATAGAATAGAATAGAATTTTATTGGCCAAGTGTGATTGGACACACAAGGAATTTGTCTTGGTGCATATGCTCTCAGTGTACATAAAAGAAAAGATACGTTCATCAAGGTACAACATTTACAACACAATTGATGATCAGTATATCAATATAAATCATAAGGATTGCCAGCAACAAGTTATAGTCATACAGTCATAAGTGGAAAGAGATTGGTGATGGGAACTATGAAACGATTAATAGTAGTGCAGATTCAGTAAATAGTCTGACAGTATTGAGGGAATTATTTGTTTAGCAGAGTGATGGCCTTCGGGAAAAAACTGTTCTTGTGTCTAGTTGTTCTGGTGTGCAGTGCTCTATAGCGTCATTTTGAGGGTAGGAGTTGAAACAGTTTATGTCCAGGATGCGAGGGATCTGCAAATATTTTCACGGCCCTCTTCTTGATTCGTGCAGTATACAGGTCCTCAATGGAAGGCAGGTTGGTAGCAATTATTTTTTCTGCAGTTCTAATTATTCTCTGAAGTCTGTGTTTTTCTTGTTGGGTTGCAGAACCGAACCAGACAGTTATAGAGGTGCAAATGACAGACTCAATAATTCCTCTGTAGAATAATAATATGTTTTCTATCCTTTTAGTTGAATTTGATTCCACTTGGGAAGTATTATGCAGATACAGATGAAGACTGAAATACTTGTTTCTATAAAAAAAATTAGAAGAGGTGTTTTTGGAATAAGCAAAAAGTAAAATCTTTTTCCCTTATTTTTTTAACATTCACTGAATGTTAAAACTAAATAGGGATAATATTTTTGACAGGAAGTACTCTTACTAATGTGGTTTATACCCTAAATGAAAGGTATTTTATAGCTTAGTATATTTATGTGGACCATGTTAATGTGAAGGAGAATGTGACCACCTCAGTAAGCTTATCTCAGGGTTAAATTAAAGCACATTTCTGAAGAAGAAAAAATAGAATATGGTAATGGAAACACGTACACACATACACAGGCAGAGAGACAGAGAAACAAAGAAAGAGAGAGATAAATAAAGGAAAGAGATTGAGGGAGAAAGAAAAAGATCTGGCATGGCACCTGAGCTATAAAAAGGTTGATAATTCTTAGATGGCAGAAAAGAAAAAATATTTTTTTCCCCAAATATATTTGTGTTATCTAGTGGTTTTGAGTCTGAGAGAGATCTACTTGATATAGTACAATAAACCATACTTTGAATAAAACACAGTAATTTGGGTTCATGCAATAAACAATGACATAATCCCAAAGTTTCAAATATCTAATAATCTATAAATATTTAATAAACATTAATGTAGGACATGAAAGTAAATAGAAAACCTTGAGACTACAGAACCTTTCTTTGAATCAGGAACTCTTGCAAAGACAGTAAACCTGCTTCCTAGTATGCAACCATTTTGATTACTGCGGTAATGTATACTTATTATTATTTGGCAAAAGAAGTGGATATTAAAAACCGCACATTTTCACACATACAGAGAAATATAAAGTATCTCTCAGCTCTCACTAATCATGAAAGTAAGAGCAATTCTGCATTATTTTATGATCCAAACAGTGGTGAGATTCAAATACTTTAACAACCAGTTCTCTGCCCTAATGACCAGCTGGGGGGTCATGTGACTGGGGGAGGGGCATGGTCAACTTGATTGGTCTCACCCTTAGAAAATTTCTTCTTAGTCCAACTCACAATAAAATAGCACAATAAAATAGCACTGTTCCAATATTTAGAATAGAGTAGAGTAGAGTAGAACAGAACAGAACAGAACAGAACAGAATAGAATAGTTGGAAGGGACCTTGGAGGTCTTCTAGTCCAACCCCCTGCTTAGGTAGGAAACCCTACACCACTTCAGACAAATGGTTGTCCAATCTCTTCTTTAAAACTTCCAGTGTTGGAGCATTTACAACTTCTGGAGACAAGTTGTTCCATTGATTAATTGTTCTGTCAGGAAATTTGAAAGGCTGCTACAAAAATTTGGCGATAAATCTATTTTCCAAAGCATGAAAAGTCATGACAAGAAACAATGGATGGAAATGAACCAGAGAGAGAAGCAACCTAGGACTAAGAAGAAATTTCCTAAGGGTGAGAACAATCAGCCAATGGAATAGTTTGCCTTTAGAAGTTGTGGGTGCTCCATCACACACAAGCAACCCAGTTACAAGATAATTTAAAATCTTTACAGTCTAATACTGCAACCTAATTCTTAAATGCTGAAAATGCAGGATCAAAATACATAAACATAGAAACAACATTGTAACCCTATTCCAAATTAATAAAATCAATTTTGCTAATTAGAATGTGTATTTAAAAAGACATAAGAACTCTGACAAGAAACTCCTGTTCTGGAGGACTTCCGTTGGCGTCACCTTCCTCGCTGGGTGCCTAATTAAGGCGCTCCGCACTGGATATCGTAAAAGCCGGTGAAAACAGTGAAGAACAGCTGTTCCAGCTTCAATTTCCCTCCCTGGGAGAAAGGGAGAGAAAGAGCAACAGGGGAGTGGTAGATCTCCCCAGGGGCTTTGTTTTGTTATGCAGAGCCCCGAAGGGTTGAATCCCACTGAATCCTGCCAAGCTCCAATCTTCAGTGCACTCCTGCAAAAGCAGGGAAAGAAGAAGGTGTCCATCTCTGCTCAATCGATATTTTTTTTGTGGATTTCTACATGCAGATGGAACAAGCACGAGTGAACAATTACTGGATTGCAAGTATTTTTGATTTCCTGACTTCTACCTTTTAAAAAGAGAAACTTTTTTTCCCCTTGCTTTAACTGACTGCTTAAAATGGTGTCTGAGAGGAAGTGAAAGTAAAGTGAAGTGAAAGTGCAAACAGCTGTGTAACTAAGAAGCTAGGAAACATTAATTGTGGATTGTAACGAATTGAGCTCTCCTATATTTTAAGGGCAAAAGAGAAGTTTTTAAATTTAAATTTTGTGACTTTTAAAAATTGAAATAGCTTCTAAACCACCTAAGATTGCAGGCAGAAGGGGATCTGAAGTAGCTTTGGAGGATTTGATTAAAGAACAAGGAAAAGTGCTTGAAGAGAGGTTTAAGGAGATGATGGATAATAATGAGAAAATAAGAGAAGACATAAAAGAAGATAATAAAAAGATAAGAGAAGATATTTTGATCGCTTTTCAAGGTTTGGCAAAAAGACTGGAGGGGGTGGAGGAGGAGGTGCAAGAAATTGTTCAGTCAAACCAGCAATTAGATAACAGAATGGGAGGAATGCAAATAAAATTGGACAAATTGGACAAAAATGAAGATCAAGTGGTGGTGATGCAGTATAGAATGATGGAAGGAGCTCTGAGAATTAGGGAATTACCTAATTACTATTACTATTATTATTATTATTATTATTATTATTATTATTATTATTATTATTATTATTATTATTATTATTATTATTATTATTATTTATTATTATTTATTATTTATTATTATAATTATTACTGAGAATTACCTGAAGAAAAAGGTGAAGATTTAAAAAAATTTTTATCAGAAGTCTGGCTGAATTTATTGAACTTGACCCACAAGAGGTTGCTTATCAAATAGATAAAATTTACAGAGTTAATTTTTGGATTGCCAGGAAGAAGAAACTTCCTAGAGACATTGTGGTTTATTTTTTTGAAAAGGACAGTGAGAAATCAGATTTTGCAAGTTGCATATCAGAAAAACCTGAAAATAGGAGAACAGGAGCTGAAGGTTTTGAAACAGATTCCTCCCAAGATGTTAAGGGATAGGAAAGACTTTATATTTTTTACACAAGAACTTAAGAAGTACCAGATTCAGTTTAGATGGGAAGTTCCAGTTGATCTGACAGTGTATTATCAAGGAAGAAGATATCGTATTGATACTGTGCTTAAGGCCAAAGATTTTCTTTCTACTGTGCTGAAAGTTGAAATAGAAGTAATAGAAAAAAGAATTCAAAAGACTCAAATTGGTGTGGAAGCTGAGGTGATTCTAGTGATGTTACCATCTGAGGAACAACCACAAGAACAAAGAGTGACGAAGGGACCCCTCAAGCGTAAAGAAAAGGAGCAACAAACTCAAAATAAAGCTCAGGATTCTGCTACAGAAGCAGTGGGAGGAGCAAGGGCGAAGATACAGGAGGATGATCTTCAGCTGATCACTCAAAGGCTTCAGCAAGCCAGTAATGGCAAATAAAATTTTGACTTGGAATGTCAATGGTTTGAATTCAGCTCAGAAGAGAAGAAAAATATTTTATTATTTGAAACAATTTAGAAATGATGTGATTTGCTTACAAGAAACACATATTAAATTATCAGATCAAAAATACTTGATAAATTCAAAGTTAGGTAAACATTTTGCTGCCTCAGACTTGGACAAAAAACATGGTATAGTGGTATATTTGAGAAAAGATATACCAGCCAAGTTAATAGAGGCAGATATTCACAGAAGGTATATTGCCATCAAACTTATATTAGAAACAAAAAAGACTCTTTTGCTTGGTATATATGCACCCGATCAACAACAAGAAAAATTTTACAGAATGTTGTATGACAAGTTGAATTTCTTCTAAGAAGATACCTGCACACGTAAAGCTGCCTAAATCTTTTTTTGAGATGATAGAAGACTTTGAGTTGAGAGATGTATGCAGACTGCGGAACTTGGA
Organism: Ahaetulla prasina; assembly: GCF_028640845.1. Classification (NCBI taxonomy): domain Eukaryota; kingdom Metazoa; phylum Chordata; class Lepidosauria; order Squamata; family Colubridae; genus Ahaetulla; species Ahaetulla prasina. Next base: position 69,595,668 of record NC_080546.1, on the reverse strand, counting down.
GGAAAGAGATTATTTTTTTTTTCTGATACGCATCAATTCTTTTCACGCATTGACTTTATTTTAACTTCTAATGATTTGCTTTCTAGGGTGAAGAAAATTAAGATATTTCCAAGATGTTTGTCTGATCATAGTCCTGTTTGGATGGAATTGCAATATGGAAAAGAAGGCAGAGGAACATGGAGATTAAATGAAAATTTGTTTAGCTATCAGGATAATGTAAATCAATGTAAAAAGCAGATGAAAGAATTTTTTGATTATAATTTGAATAAGGAAACATCGATAGAAATGGTTTGGGATGCCAGTAAAGCCTTTATGAGAGGTGTGTTAATATATATTTACAATAGACACAGAAATAAGCAACAAAGACAGCATAGGTACTTAGAAGAGGAGACCTGGTAGGTGGTTAGCATACACTTTAAGGAAAAAACAGAAACAACATATTATAGAAAAAATAGAATATAAAGGTAAAGAGAGATATCAACAGGATATAATTAAAAAAGCTTCCTTAGAATATTATTATAAGGTTAAAAGTTTAACCTTAGAAGAAAGGGAAGAATTAAATCGGCCTATAACTTCTGAAGAAATTATTTTGGTAATTAAACAATTAAAAATGGGGAAAACTCCTGGTACAGATGGGCTTACAGTAAGTTATTATAGGAATCTACAGGATGAGATGTTAGGTCCACTTAAGGAATTATTTAATCAAATACAGTTAAGAGGGGGAAATTCCCCCTTCATGGAGAACTTCTTTTATTTCATTGATACCAAAAGAGGAACAAGATTGTTCTAAACCTGGGAATTATAGGCCAATTTCACTTTTAAATAATGATTATAAGATTTTTGTTAAAATAATAGCAAAGAGATTAATGGTACTTTTACAACATAGAATTCATACTGATCAATCTGGATTTATAAAAGGGAGACAGATGAGGAATAATGTTAGGCAGATTGTTAACCTATTGGAATATTTAGAAAAGAAAAATTTTATATCAGCAGCATTTTTTTTTTGGATGCAGAGAAAGCTTTTGATCGATTACATTGGGATTTTTTATTTAAACTAACAGAAAAATGAAATTTGGAGATGGTTTTGTAAGAATAATTAGAGCAATTTATGGAGACCAAACAGCCCAGATAATAATTAATGGTAACCTAACAGAAGCTTTTAAGATTGTGAAAGGAACAAGACAGGGATGTCCTTTATCACCATTATTGTTTATCTTAACTTTGGAGCCACTTTTGGATAAAATACGACAATCTAAGGAGATAGAGGGTATTAAAGTTAGACAACATGACTATAAACTGAGAGCTTTTGCAGATGACTTGGTGATTACCTTAACAAATCCTATAAATTCAAGTATATCTCTGTTGGAAAAAATTGATCAATATGGAAAGGTCTCAGGGTTTAAGGTAAACCAGAATAAAACAAAAGTGATAATAAAAAATATGACCAAATAACAGAAAGAAAAGTTAGAGGAAATATCAGGATTTGAAATTTTAAAAAAGGTTAAATATTTAGGGGTTTATATTACACCATCAAATGTGAAATTGTATAAGAATAATTATGAGGTCTTATGGCAAAAAGTTCAGAAGGACTTGACGGTTTGGAAAAAATTGCAATTATCGCTTTTGGGGAGAATAGCTGCTATTTTACCTAGATTACCTAGATTTTTATTCCTCTTTCAGATGATACCAATAATTAAGAAAGATAAAAATTTGGAGGAATGGCAGATTGGAATTAATAAATTTATATGGGAAGGTAAAAAAGCCAGTATTAAAATGAAAATAATTCAAGATTCATGGGAAAGGGGAGGCTTAAAAATGCCTAATTTTAAACTATACTATGAAGCAGCTGTTCTCTCCGCAATAAGTAATTGGTTTAATTTAACGGAGGAGAGAATTTTGAATATAGAAGGTTATGATTTATTATATGGATGGCATGCATATTTAATTTATGATAAAAAAGGTGGATAAGGCCTTTAAAAACCATGTGTTAAGAATTGCTCTCTTGCGTGTCTGGAAGAAATATTTTTATAAATTAAATTATAAGGTTCCCATGTGGGCAAGTCCTAGACATACAATAGAGAATATAAATTTAGAACAGAATCAGGAAATGACTACATATAAAGATCTTTTGTATATTGAAAGTGGTAGTTTGCAACTAAAATCCCTGCACGTATTAAAGGAAGAAGGGGAAAATTATACTTGGTTCCAATACGGGCAATTACATGCTAGATGGAAGGAAGATCAGAAAATTGGTATAGTTCAGAATGAGGAAAATTTGGTAAAGCAAATTAGAAATCAATATCAGGAGCATATAAAGAGATTGTATAATGTGTTACTTGAAATAGACTCTGAAAGGGATTTGGTAAAGGACTGTATGATAAAGTGGGCACAAAATTTTCAGGAGTCAATATTATTGGAAACTTGGGGAAAAATTTGGTTAGAAATGTTAAATTTACGCAGGCACAGAATTTAAGGGAAATTTTTTATAAAATGTTTTACAGATGGCATTTAGATCCTAAGAAATTATCGTGTATGTATCCAGATATGCAAGCAAAATGTTGGAGATGTAATTATGATGACGCTATATATTTTCATATTTGGTGGACTTGTAAGGATATAAAGGCCTTTTGGATAAGAATTTGGTGGATTCTACAAAATGTTCTGAAAAATAAGATAAAGTTCTGCCGCAATTCTTTCTGCTGGGAATTATCACGGACTGTACAGTAATTGAGACTAAACTGATTTTAAATCTAATAACAGCGGCAAGATTACTGATAGGACAGTATTGGAAGAAAAAAGAAGTACCTGCAATAGAAGAATGGATATTGAAAGTTGCCAATTTGGCTGAGATGGCAAAAATCTCAGCCTTTTTGAAAGACAATATGAATGAAAGATATTTAAATGAATGGAAAAAATGGATTGACTATATTCAAAGTAGATATCAGACTAAGACTTATCAGACTGCCTTTGAATGATTAGGATGTATTATTTTTGATTGTTTTGGGGGAGGTTAGGAATTGATGAGAATTGTAGGAGTATAATTGAGTTAGGAGGGAAATTTTTTTAGCATATGTTTGTCTTATTTTTAACTATACCTTGTGTTTGTTCTGGGAAGTCGGGGGGGGGGGAGTGGGGGTTGTGAAGGGAGGGAGGAGGGGAGCTAGGGTGGAGGGGGGAAACGGGGGAGAAAAAAGCTTTGTAAAACTTTTTCAATTAAAAAAAAAACTCGTGTTCTGTATTAACATTTTAAAAACACCTAACCTGGCCTAATCCTGTCAAAAACAAGGAGATTCAACATAGAAATAACGAGGCATTTTCTGAGAGTGACAACAATCAACCAATGGAACAGCTTGCCTTCAGAAGTTGTGGATGCTTTCATGAAGAGATTGGATTGCCATTTGTCAGAAATGGTGTAGGGTCTCCTGCTTGGGCGGGGTGTTGCCCTAAATGACCTACAAGGTTAATCTGTATGATCTGTAAATTTCTATTGTTTCTGTGCTGACTGCATTCCTGCGGTTTGGTTATCGCAACTAAGTATTCGCCTATTAAATAGTTCTTGGCTGTCTGCTAGAAGCTATTAACTGAAGGGAGAGAGAAGAAAAGAGGACCTTTCTTTCACTTTATTTTTCCCCCTGAGTTTTAAAGGAACTAGAATTTTTCGGCTAAGGAAATGGCTATGTGGTTATACACAAATGGCTATGTGGTTATTTCTTCTTTTTTCTTTTCCCTTTCTTTGGTTAATTTCAAACGAGCAGGAACATCTGAGGTGTGTGTGAGCTATTGGAATTATTAGGCAGGCAGCCTTGACTATTCAGCCGGTTCATAGAACTCCTCAAACAGTTAACAAACGGTTCTCCCAAACCAGTATGAACTGGCTGAATCCCACCTATCCAAATAATGCTAACATAGTACATAATTTTATGTACTATGCTTAGGTCAGGCCAAAGGCGGCTTAGTTCTAAATTGTCTAAGCCCAAAATTTCAAGTCTGGTGCCATAAGGTATTCTATTGCGAGCAGAGGAGTGGAGACTCTTTTTGTGAAATATCTCTGGACTCTCGCAATTGTATTAATGTTCCATATGCAGTGCAGGTTCCAGACAGATGAGCTGTATTTGAGAATTGGTCTAGCAAATGTTTTGTATGCTTAGTTAGTAGTACAATATTACTAGAGAAGAAAAAATTCCTAAATTTAATGCCGAATATTATTAAACTAAATTCTTTAGTTCCTAAAGAATCTTGAAATTCCACCAATCAGAGAATATATTCATGGGTCTGATTATCTCTCATGATCAGGAACATGGGAGCTAAGAGTTCTTTAGCAGAATTAATATTATTTCTCAGAGGTCCCAGGTATGATCTTCTTCATGTTCTTGAAGTAGAATTCCTATCATTGTCACTGTAATGGCAGGTAGAATTCATACTATGAGGAGAGTGTGACTTTCAATTAAACAGAAAAGGACTTTCTTATGTCACATCATTTTTGTGAATGGTCACTATCTTTTGATGATTTTCATTGTCTCCCAACATTTCATTTTTTAGTGTTCTATTTAGGTTTCCCACAACCAATAGAATAGATAAAAGCTTCTCTTGAGATACTCTTCTATACTTCTCAGAAAACAGATTAAAGTCCCTCAAGTTTGAGTATAAACTTGAAGTCCTAAAATTTTATGTGCAGCAAACTTCACATCACAAAAGAATTCTTCCTTCCAAAGAAACTGTAACAGTAAGTGGGAATGATCTTGACAGATAAAAGGAAGAGCTGCAGACTACAGAACAATAAGATACGAGGCAACTGAATCTACTGTACTAAAGGAATGGAAGTATGACAAAGGAGCCTTTCTAGTTTATTTGACTGTAAAGGTGACTGTATATTTTCAGACTTGCAAAATTCTGTTAAAGAAATACTACAATAACGTTAGAACTAGTATTTCCGGGTATATTTCTTGTCTGGACTACCTTGCAATGCTAACAGAAGCTCATTTTTGTTACCACTACACAATTCTTCCTTAAAAAAAAATCAGGAAATCTGAATTAACTTTTATAAGGTTATACATAATTATTAATAACACTAAAATAAAAGAAATTCCATATAAAAGAGAAATAGCACATTTACATCATTATCGTAAATAACTAAATCCTGGTTATAAAGATTATCATATAATATTAATTAATTTTTTGAATAGATTAGTTTTATTCCCCAGCATATGTCATTTCTCCAATCATTAGAAAAGTAAGCAATAAATAATTCATGAGGTTTCAGGAGAGCAAACAGTTTAGGGAAATTTAAAAGATGAAGCACTTTCAGATCTCTATCTTAAATATTTGCTTATGTTGAATATAAATATCACCATACATTTTATATGTTTATACACTATATAATCATTTTGTGTGATGCTTGTGTATATTGTTGTGACAAAAATAAATAAATAAATAAAAATAAAAATAAATACATTCTTTCTCTTCCCTTTCTTTACTTCCTTCCTCTCACATGAACTCTCTGTCTCTCAAAGACATAAATACTCTATGGCAATATCTGAAATAATCTGTAGTAGATTAATTGCATTATGAAGAATTTGTTCACTTTAAGTGAGTAATTATGGATATATCTAGAATAGAGAATCAGCTGTTTCTCCAAATATAACCATTTTTATTTCCTTTCTATCAGGAATTTAAGCAAATAAAAGAAAAAAGTAAATAAAATAATTTATAGATCTCCAGTTGGATGTACTACAATCTTTAAAAAAACCCTGATCCGATTAATTTTTAGAATACAAATAATTTAGAAGAGAGGCAAAAAGAAACTTTAGGCACTAATATAGTCTACTTCCCTAAAGCGACATTATGCTTAACTTCAATTTATGACAAGGATAATAAATTGCCATTTGATCATCAAACTTTGTGGGTATGTGTCATCTTCCTGTGGGAGCTGCATTGGCCGCTAATTTGCCTCTTGGTGCAATTCAAGTGCTGGTTGTCTCCTTTAAAATTGTTCATGGTTTGAGACTCTTCCTGGTTATATCCACCTGACCTATTAGAGCGGGAAGGCAGACAATGTTCCACATTATAAAACTTGCTAAAAATATAAATGTCAGACTTGGCTTTATTCTGAGGTATTTATGAATATATGAAAGTGCCTAAAGGATATGTTAATTACACATTTTAAAAAATAGCAAACTTTTTTTGCATGTAACATTTAATAATTTCACTTTGTGCTTTTTTTGTTGCATGTTTTTATATAGTAGTTTCTGTCATCTGTAACTTTGAACTAAAGTGAGAATTTTGCAAGATTTAAAAAATGGAAAAAGAAATAAGACATATACTTAAGAATTTTTCAAACCAGAAACAAATATTTTCAACAATTGTACAGCTTGTAAACATGACTGTACCCAAACAATTTTTAAAAAAATTCCAATTAATTTTGCTTACATTTTTTACATTCTTGAATAGTTGAATCCTGAAATTAGTGGGAAATTGAAACAGTGATGCTTGCTAGATGGTGCTTTTAGAGTTAATATTTAAAACAATTTATCATATTTAATTAGCTTCTCATGACACCTTCCTTTAGCTGAGATAATTATTTTAAAAACATTCATGCCAACATAAAGGGTGACATGATTTTTGGTAGATAAACAGCACTTTCCACTTAAAGTCATCAGTAATCAGCTGTGTAATGAAATATATCATCATGACTCAGAAAAACGGCATGGTAAAAGGCAGAGACTGGCTTAGAAAAATGTCTAAAAATCTAAAGGTAACAAGGAAGTGAAAATTCAGAAATCTAAAAAGTACCAAAACCTCAATATACAGCAAATAAATTATATAACCATAAATATATCTAAATTAATAATGAAAGCCACACCTATTAATTGTATCATACAAATTCAGGAATGGTTTTATCTTGGGATATTTCTGCATCAGTTGCATCTCAAATGAACTTGTTACAATATGCTTAATGAAGGATGGTCTCTTAAGAAATGTTGCTCCCAAAATCTTGACTGGTTATCATGTTAATGAAGTAATCTGACTTTTGTTTTATTGAGCCTGCTGCACTAGTTCGTGATAGCAACAATCTGGAATGGCTTCTTTTTCCCTAGCATTCTATTTGTAGAACTCCTGTCCCTAACATCCCAAAAAAAATTCTTAATTGAATTATAAGAGGGAGATCACAAATTAAACAAATTGCTTTATCATGGAGTACATTAACTAACAGGTTCCTCTCATTTCAATTGTATTTCTTGATTGTACTATTTCAGAGTGTTATTCTTTGATATTCTTTATGCCTGTAGATTCTGCATGCATGTATATGCACACATTCATTTTATACAACTGATTGAATGAAACATTTTGATTAAACAAGTCAAGATTCATGATATATAATTATAATATAGCCAGTTAGCAAAAAATAAGAATGGAACATTGGCTGGTATTTCCCAAGTGTTAGGCTTGTTGATCAGTTGATACTCCGTTATGAATTCGTTTTCCAACTCTCCCCTGACAGTGCTCTGTTGATTCAGCTGATGCTACAGGAAATCCATAGCTGATGTCATAATTAATAATCATGCCTTAAACATGTATTCAATCTGTCAGATAAAATAAACAGGAAATTATAGTTAAACTAGTTTTGGAACCATTTTGTACAAGGCCCACACTGAAACATTTCTGGGAACTAAGTTTTATTTATTTCTTTTCATTATTTGCTTCCCCCCATCCCCAGAGAAATAACAACAAAATGACAAACAATGTCATATAAATATTAACAATTTTATTAAAATATTAAACTAACATATGGTATAAATTAATAGAACAAAAAGGCTTCTTCCAGCTATTTGTCCTATTTCCATATTCATCATTTTAAAAAAAGATACTTGAAATATGAAATGAAAGAAGGAACAAAAGAAGAGCAAGTTGTTGAAAGTTTTTTCATAAATCCAGTTCCTTGCCTCCTGTCCAAAAACAATTTCTATAATAATAAATAAACATTTATTTTTTGTATGTAGAAATAATTAAATAGCGATTTCCATCTGTCAATCATAAATCTGCATAGAAACTACGCTGATATATTACAACATCATATATCCTTGGGAAGAACTTGATGTGTATGAAGGCCAACCACATTTAAAGAATTGGCAGCTGTGATTTTACATTTTTTGTAGTAGTATAATCATCATCATCATCATCATCATCTCAATAAAGTGATATCAAGCACACTGAAGTCAAGAAGAATAGAAGTGAATGCATCCTGAGAATAAAGAAGATCTTAATGTCCAAGTGGAGGAACATCAAGAGATCATCATCTGTATCAGAAGACCAGAAAACATTGACAATGAAGCATGCCCTTCATCCATGCAGTGATGCTGATATATTTTACTTACTAAGGACCATAGGTGTGCATGAAATGTTGCCAGTTTTTTTAACTTGATTGTTAAAGAAAAAATGGCATTGAAATAATATTTGAAAGACACACAGTAGACTATGAAGTTTTAAAATCACATAAAAACAAGATCCGGTAAAGTCTAGGAGAGAGAGGGGCAAATTCTGGTACATAATACCAAGCCTTAAGAACAGAATCATACAGAGCCAGAATTGAAAAAACAGCAACAGAAAGTAAATGCTACCTCTACAAAGAAGCAAACCACTTACTGGTAGTTAGTTACTGCTAGAATATTGCACACATAACAAAGTAGCAACAATGATACATTGGAATAGCTTCAAGAAATCTCACTGCAATGCAAGCAATTACTTCAAAATAGACAAAGTAATAGAAAATAAAGTGCTCTGGGATCTTAGAATTCAAATAGATAAGCCTCTGCCATTCAACAACACACAGGCTTAATAATTGTTGATAAAAAATAAAAAAAATCTGGATAGTGGAAATGGTAGTACCTGAAGATAAATGAATAAAATTGAACTGGAGAAAATAAAAAAATACAAAGATCTGCAAATAGAAGTAGAACAACTGTGGGGAAAGAAAGCAAAGATAGAACCAATAGTAATAGCCACCCTGGATGCAATCCCAAAATAACTAGAGCACCACTTGAACATCATTGGCATTTACCATAAATTTACCATCAATCATTTGCAAAGGCAGCTTTACTCAGAACAGTTTATACCTTGTGACAATACTTTTAACACTGTCAAACAGAAACATCTGTCTATCCCAGGTCTTGAGAAGGACTCGATAGGTGGGTAAAAATGCCAAATTCAATCTGAACCAGAGGTGGGTTTCAGCAGGTTCTGACCAGTTCTGGAGAACCTGTTGCGGAAATTTTGAATAGTTCAGAGAACCGGTAAATACCACCTCTGACTGGCCCTGCCCCATCAATTCTCTGTCTCCCGAGTCCTAGCTGATCGGGAGGAAATCGGGATTTTGCAATAATCTTCCCTTGGAGTGGGGAGGAAATGGCGATTTTACAGTATTCTTCCCCTGCCACGCCCACCAAACCATACCCACAGAACCGGTAGTAAACAATTTTGAAACCTACCACTGGTCTGAACATCTGGCTGACTGTATGACAAACCATAATAATAATGCTTATTAAAGAATAAATGGAAGATTTCATCTTTAAAAAAATGATGAATATGGAAACAGGAAAAAATTCACCTGAATATCCCACAATTTTATGAGACATTAAGAGCAAATAACAGGTATATCAACTGATCCAAGAATATTTTGAAGAATCATTCATAAAGACAAGAAAATCTGGCTCCTCAAATTTTATTGGACTCCAGTTTCCATTAACTTTAGTTCTCAAGAATTGCCATTACTACTTGAGCCCTTTGTGCTAACTGATGACAGCAATGCAGCACTTATTGCTTTATTGATCAGGACACTGACAGCCTATCATTCTATGACTGTTATAGCCATAGCTGGCATGACCAATGGTCAGAATAATGGGAACAAATTACCTGTAGGTTCACAGTTGTCCATTTCACAAACTGCTCTGATGAAGAGCAACAAAAATGATTAGAGGGCTGGAGACTAAAACATATGAAGAACAGTTACATGGGCATGTTCTAGTCTAATGAAAAGAAGGATTGGTGAGGGACATGATAGCTTTGTTACAATATTTTAGGGGCTCCTACAAAGGTGGGGGGAGTCCAATTATTTACTAAAGTACCAAAAGGCACGACAAGAAACAATGGTTGGAAACTAACAAAGGAAAAATTTCCTAATGGTGAGAGCAATTAACCAATGTACAGCTTGCCTTCAGAAGTTGTGGATGCTCCATCTGTGAAGGGTTTCAAAAAGAGACTGGACAACCACTTGTCTGAAATGATATAGTGTCGCCTGCTTGAGCAGGGAGTTGAATTACAAGACTCCGAAGTCCCTTCCAACTATATTATTCTATGTAATGCAGTTTCCAGTGATGTAGGCATCCAAACAACTGGTTTATTGATTCATTTTAAGACAAAAAGCAAAAATAAACTTTTTATCAACCTAAGCTTTTGCAAAATGCTGAAATAAACCTTTTCATTATCCAAAATTTTGTGATACTTATAAATGTTTGTGTTCTTAAGGCAGAAGTGGATTGTGAAAGATTAATATATTTTATTCCTGATTTGGTGTAGTTATGCTCTTATGCAAAGGCCTATACTATATTTTAGATTCTAACAGCATTTAAAGGAATGTTATTTAGGGTTAGTAGAGGATGAAAATACACTAGTTCCAATCTGACAACGTGAGAAAATAATTCTAATTACATAATATGCAAAATACATTCAGACGTCTACTCAAAAGCTTGCTCATTAGAAAAAAATAAACAATGTTGCACAAACAGACACTTAGGACAGACATTGTGCATGTACTTGTATAACCCTTCCAGAGATGCCTATTACTAGTGGAAAAAAACCTGTCTTCCTCAGCCTACAAAAAGCAGCATTGGTTTTAAAAAAACATTGTTCTGTATCTAAATCTATCCAAATCCATGACACATTGAGAGCAACATATTTCTCTGGACTTTTCATCTTAAGAGGAGAAGTGATGGAAATAGCTTACCATTTCTAATTGCCAGCCCAAGAGAAATCTTTGCAAAATTAGATGCTGAATTCTAGGAAAGGGAGCGGTGTTGGTGCTCCTTCCTATTTCCATTTGAAAGAAAACAGCCCCATCTTGAGGCAGATGTAAGAAAACTGGGGATAAATCATTTAGCGCATAATGCAAATTATGAAAGGGATGGCTCCATTCACATATTAAAGGCAAATAACCACATTTTTTCTAAGGGAAAAGCAGACGAGTGTTGTAAGGAGATGGGGTGCCCAATTCTGCTACTTTTCTATTATATCTCAAATCTCCTTTTTTCAGTGAAAATGGGATCAATTAACAGAATACTCACTCATAGCCTAGAACATTGTTTGTCAAGGTTTGTTTATCAAGAGATATAAACCTACTACATGTAGAAACTGCAATATAATAGATATTTTATCTTCACAAAGAATACAAAGCAAATACAAAGAATGACTGTAAAACAGCTGAATTAAATTTTATTTTCTACAGATTAAACAGAAACCACTATTATCACATAATGTAATGTAAATTAGCTCTCCAAGCAAAAAAGAGTGCATATATTTATTAGATAAATATTCTCTAAATAGCTTCTGCTTCTAGATAATTTATTTGCTTTTAGCATTTCTTTTTTAACTATCTCCCCCAAGTACAAAATCATACATTCCTTTCTGAAGATAAATTCCATTCGTCTGTTGATGAATGCTTTTCTCTCAGGGCTTTTCAACCTTTTCACAGATAGTACCACTTTTAGGATATGGCAATATTCGAGTACCGCCAGTCGCCTAGCAAGTGTCAAAAACTTAATGACAAAAAAAAAAAAGGAAAAAAGTGCCTGTGTGGCAGTGCTGTTGCTTCAGCTCACCCACCCACCCCCACTACACTTTTATACTTTTTAAGCACGTTTTTTTACAGTGCTTTTCAACCCATCATATGCGTACACTTGCCAGGTGCTGAAGTACTACCAGTGGTACCTGTACCACAGATTGAAAAGCAATGCTCTATCCCACCAAAGTTTACAGCATGACAACACTGTTATCCTTTAAAGTGCCAAAAGACTATTTGCTGAAAGAATTTGGCCCTGCAATCATACATTGGTTTTTCATGCAACAGCTAGATAACTATAAAGGCATTTGCTCAACTAAAAAAGCTCTGTAAATTACTGATAAAGATGCTAAGGAAGTACAATGTTACATTAGATGTGTGTATGGTGGAGTTCAATCTTTCAGTGTTCAGAATAAGCAGTAGAGTTATTCTGATACTTTTAGTGGCAGCTATAATTTGCAATGGCATCTCTATCATGACTTATTAAAATGAGTGCTATTAAAGAATTATTTCAGTTTCATGCAGTTGAAAAGCTTCATATAAATTAATGAATGCAACAAAATTTTTGACCTGCTCATTTAGCCTGCTATTATTTACATATTTCTCAGCTGATGAGGTGCTGATCCCTATACGAAAGAATTCATTCTACATCACTGATGTGTAGGTGGATAAAATAATTATCTGCACTCATCAGTTTGTATTAAACAACCTGAAGAAGGAGTAGAGCATGGCTGTCAAACTCCTGGGCCCCGGGCTGGATGCATCACATGCTGGCCATGCCTACCAGGGGTGGGTTCTAAATTCTTTTACTACCAGTTCTGTGGGCGTGGCTTATTTTGTAGGTGTGGCTTGATGGTCATGTGACACTGGGCGTGGCTTGGCGGTCATGTGACTGGATGGGTGTGGCCAATAACAATAAATAATAAAAATAATAAACAAAGTATACAAAACAATAAGAGGTACCAAAAACCAACTTTCACACTTTACACCCACTCACAACTCAACACAACACAACACAACTGACACATACAATGTAAAAGCACTGCACCTCACCCAAAATGCCTCCTGAAACAAGCAGGAACTTCACACAGCCACAAAAAGCTCAAAAACCAACTTTCACACTTTACACACACACAACACAACAAAATACAACTGACTCACACACACACACAAAATGCCACATACAGCTTTGTGAGATTTTGTGTGTTTGTGTAGTTAGAGTGAAACACTACAGAAACACACCAAATCTCAGAAAGCTGCAGAAATATTTTATTTTATTATTATATTTTATTTATATTTTTTAGATCAGGGGTCTTCAACCTTAGTAACTTTAAGGTTTGTGGACTTCAACTCCCAGAGTTCCTCAGCCAGGAAAGTTGGTTGAGGAACTGGGAGTTTAAGTCCATAAGCCTTAAAGTTGCTAAGGTTGGAGACCCCTGTTTTAGGTAAACGCAGCTAAATTTAAAACTTCCTTAACTTTTAATTGCTGTCTAAAAACCCAACTCCTAAAAAAAAACCAATTAACTATTTTTTAATAGCTTACTTACCCAATTGAGGCAGGCAGATTGAGTTGCCCATCGAGGAGATGGATTGTAGGCAGGCAGATTGAGTTGCTAGCTGATGCAACTGATTGCGAACTTGGCCAGATTTTTGCCAACGGTTCTTGAGAACCGGTCTGAACCGGTAGCAACCCACCAATGATGCCCACGTCCAGTTTAGCAAAGTGGGGAAAAGTCCCCTTTGTTAAACCATGATGACGACGTGAGTTTGACATCCCTGGAGTAGAATTTCAATGGTTATCCAAATGTACTGAATAATTTTCATAGTAATTTCAATTAAAAACTTCTGTATTAGCAAACATATTATATAACATATAACATATTATTGTATATTTGTTACAATAACACTGAACATAGAAGCGCAACGAAAAGATAAATGTTGCATGTTGTAACTTCTGATTATTTACATATGTCATTGCACTTTTTACCAAGTACTGACTAATTGATTGATAATTTTCTGGAGTAAATCTTCTATAAGATTTGCAGGGCTCTGATCTAGTTCTACAGTATCTATCTCTTGTCTGGTCCTAAAGCATATTCAGAACATTAAGATATGTATTCTATTCAGGTAGATGTACTGCTAAAAAAACTATGAAACAACCCTGAGTTTGCCAGACTAAGCAGTATGGTAGACAAATATGATATTCTATTCATTAAACACTGTGTTTTGCACATCCCTGCTAAAAAAATTCTAAAGGAGAAAAACCCTCACTCCTATTTTAAAACCAGAAAGAGTGGGCCTGAGCAAAGTTTAAGAAGAGGTGTATTCATAATTTACAGCAACATTTCAAAAAACCAATTTCTTATTTCTCTATCATAGTTTGGAAAGTGAGGCCTTCCTTAAGAACACCATTGCTGTTATCCTGTATACTACAATTATATTATTATTATTATTATTATTATTATTATTATTATTATTATTATTATTATTATTATTATTATTATTATTATTTACACAAAATGACAGTATACACAACAAACGAGATAACTATGCTGGATTTCGTTTCAAAGATCACTAGTTGAACACTTCCCAAGCATTTCAGACTGCGTGATGTATCGGTGAATTATGTGAGCAGATCCCAGTAAGGTGGCCTTCTACAGCTGACCAATGGTGATCTTGTCAGCGCCAATTGCTTTTAAGTGCTTGCCTAGGTCTTTAGGCACAGCTCCCAATGTGCCGAGTACCACTGGAACCACCTGCATATGCCAGAGTCTCTGCAATTCGATTCTCAAATCTTGATATCTGGTGACTTTTTCAAGTTGTTTCTTATGTATATAGATGAGGTATAGCAATGTCGACTATCCACACTTTTTTCTTTTCCACAATTGTGATATCCGGGGTATTGTGTTCCAAAACTTTATCAGTCTGTATTCGGAAATCCCACAGTAGTTTTGCGTGCTCATTTTCAATCACTTTTTCAGGCTTATGATCCCACCAGTTCTTTGCTACAGGCAGATGGTAGTTGTGACACAAGTTCCAGTGGACCATCTGAGTGACTATTATTATTATTATTATTATTATTATTATTATTATTATTATTATTATTATTATTATTTCAATGTGGTCATCTCTTTTAGTTATATTGCAGAAAGAGAAGAGTAGAGTAGAGTAGTAGAGTAGACTAGACTAGACTCGGAAAAAAAATAGAATAGAATAGAATAGAATAGAATAGAATAGAATAGAATAGAATAGAATAGAATAGAATAGAATAGAACTGAACCGAACTGAGCCGAACCAAACCAAACTGAACCTTGGAAGTCTTCTAGTCCAGCTCCCTGCTCAAGCATTTCAGACAAATGACTGTCTAGTCTCTTCTTAAAAACCTCCAGTGATGAAGCACCCACAACTTCTGAAGGCAAACTGTTCCACTGGTTAATTGTTCTGACTGTTAGGAAGTTTTTCCTTAATTCTAGATTGCTTCTCTCTCCTTGATTAGTTTCCAACCATTGTTCCTTGTCCTGCCATCTGGTGCTTTAGAAAATAAGTTGATCCCTCTTCTTTGTGGCAACCCATCAAATACTGGAATACTGTGTCCAGTACCCTAGTCCTTATTTTCTCTAACACCCTCTAATGTTAGAAAAATATCTCATTTTCATTTAATCGGACATGGGATTTTACAAATCAATTTAATTCCCTCTTTTTTCAAGAACATGCAAGTTGGCAGAGGCAACATCTTATCTGAGAGGAGATTGACCCTGTAATTCTGTTGAAATGGACAGTATTTGGATGACTGCTACCCTGTCTGCCTGTCTTTTAGATTAATGGTTAGTTAAGATTACCTGGGAAGTAATAAAATTGTTGGATTTGTGCAGTAATAAACATATATTTGAATTACAGATTAGTTCAACCTGCCTTGAAGAAAGGCATGATACATCCCCACATAAAAAGTCATCATGGATCCAACCGTTCTGGACAATTTGCATCCAATTTTAAAAGAAAAGTTATCAAGAAACTGATGAAAATGCAGCTTGATAGGCCCTGCAGGAACCAGATTATCTGTACTCCTTTTAGTTTAGGAGTATTTTTAATTTATGATGGGATATAATATGGCTATTGCATGAATCATGCAAGTTGATGACCTGTGTTAGAGGAGTTCTAGAGTTGCAACTAGTTATTCTGGTTCTCTCAGCAGCTATATTCAGCAGCCACTGGTAATGGTATTGTTACGATTGATTGTGGACATTAGGAATGAAAGGCATGGCATTGCAGTAGTTCTCTTCCTTTTCTCCATGGCTGATTCAGTCCCAGGATGACAAGTGTGAGGTCCCTGATGTCTCAGTCTTTGGGGATGTTTTCTTTCCTCAGAGGCCAGGTTTTTCCATCAGCTGACTAACCCTTCCTTCTCATCTTAGGTTTCGCAGGAAGATGCCTTCTACAGTCAGCTGGGTCCAAGGTCTCATGTCATCCCTCTAGGCCCTGGCTTATCTTCTTCTAGAGAAGCCACCATAGACCTTTCTTCTCCCTTCCTGACCAGGAATCAACAACTGCTCTGCACATTCATGTAACTTCAGCCTCCAAATTTTCTCTCCAGTTTTGCACAGTAATTTTCTTTCCTCTCCTTTTGTCCTATCCAATTTTGAGGGATGTGCATATACCTTCAGGGCTTTAATCCCCAACACCTATATACTATGCTGGACCATTGGGACTATTGTATTTACATCCGCCCATAACTCTGGCTAGAAGGAAGCTCTCGTGATAGCACAGCTGCTCTTCAAGGCCAGAATTGTGCTTCTGATCCCTTTTCTCTATCCAGTTGCTGACTCACAACAGCAGAGCAGCAGTCATGCTAGGCCATTAAAAATTTAAATGCAGAGTGATGTGAGCAATTGTGGTATATTTATGTAATATCTCTGCTGTGTAAGCTGCACTTCTTATCAGGTTTTGTTAGCAATTTGTTAGCATGTAGTTAAAGCCAATACCTGATTCTAAGATAGGATCCATTATGTATCCGCATCCCCTTTGTGCCATAAAGGTGGACAAGAGGGCACTTGATCGATTTCACTGTCCTGTGTCTTTTCCATATCCCAACAAGCCAATCTATCATGAGCTACTTCATTACATCTCACTCTGTGGAGTCCTTAGATGGAAGAGAACAATCAAGTTTAGAGAGCACCAAGGATTCCACAGTTCAGTCCCATGCTAGATATATTTTATTCTATTGGGATCTCACCCTCTTATGTTTTGGAGTGTTTACCAAAAAAATCTAAATTACAGTTAAATTATAGCCATCCATCACTTATAACCAAATTCAAATAAACCATATGGAACTAAAAATAACTTATCTCAGAAAAATAGGTTACAAAAGGAACCTTCCAAGCCAATCAGGGTATTTCTCCCAAATCCTTCTAAACTTCCAGTCATGGGTAATGATATTATCCATGGATAATCTTATTCTTCTGAGAATAGAGAAAAAAACCCCATTAAAATAAATAAAATTAAAAAATTGGAAAACACCCATGATATCCCTGGAAATAATAGCCAGATTCTTATTGATGGAGCATAGCAATAGCAATAGCTCTTAGACTTATATAGCTCTTAAACTTATATATCATTTCATATCGCTTTATTCTTTAAGTGGTTTACAGAATCATCATATTACCCCCACAATCTGGGTTTTTATTTTACCAACCTCGGAAGGATAGAAGACTGAGTCAACCTTGAGCCACTCAGACTCAAACTCCTGGAGTGAGCGGTGAGTTACCTTGCAGTATTGCATTCTAACCACAGCACACCATGGCTCTTCATTAATGATGCTCAAGCATCATTGAACCACATGCTCAAATAAAAGAACTTAATATATCGTCTCTGGTAAGGGAAGACCAAAACCTGTCTTCCTCCCTGTTAACCTTTTTTCACAATGTCCCAGGGGTATCATCATTCTGGAGTACTGTTGGACAGTTTGATTGGCTTACGACATGAACAATTCTGCACCAGTTATTTTCTGCTCAACTTCCTAATACCTATTGTCAATGTACTTTTTCACTTTTTTTTCCTGGTGCATTTATGGACTCTTCTGTTGGCATGGTGACTGATTTTCATGTTGTTGAAAAAGACAAAAAATACATACTATTTCATATGAAAAAGAATGTGAAGTCTTGTACGCCATGTAACAGAACTGCAACTGTAGAAAGTAACTTTTAGGTGCTTAGATAAACAAAATACAGTTTCTTTATTAGTATGTTTAATAATAGGTAATTGATATTTCCAGAGAATGTTTCTCTCTCCCCCACTTCCTCCCTCCCTCCCTCTCTCCCCCACTTTCTAAATTCTAAAAAAACCCAGCTACCATAGCAACCATTATAGTACATTGGTTGAGAAACCTACAAGATAAAACAATATTCAACTTCCACATTATAAAATAGATTTATATATTATTACTGTATATGAACAATATGAATTACTGTATGAATTACTGTATATGAACAATATATAAAATACTGTATAATATATATTAGAATATATAATAGTTCTTAAAATATATCTATTTTATAATGTGGGATAATTTTTCATAAATGGTACTTTCTAACAATAATGCAAGACCAGGGAATTTGAAATTCTAACGTTTGGAAATAAATTCAGATAAGAAATGTTTAGAAGACATCCCTGTTGGAAATACTGTATATTCAGCTCAAATAATTTTAATAGAGAAATCAAAAAACAGCTGTCATGTTAAAAGCATATTCAGAAATGTGCTTAGAGAATCTCACTTTCTCCTTTTCTGCATTTAATAAATATTTATAGCTATTGAAAATGAAGATGAAATGTTAACAAGTTAGCTTTGATTAACTAAATACTTAATAGTTTATAATAATATATAAATTTATAAACTATAAAAATGCAAAAAAGAAGAAATTAAAGGAAGAAAAAAGAAATTATTTTTCTTATGCATTTGCTATAACATTAATAAAATCCTCCTGAAAATTTATTAGTAAATCATACTATATTATTATTTAGTTAATAAGTTATGGAAAGTAAAGGCAGTAATAAAATTGCATTAGATTTTAGATTAATAAATATACTTCAACAGTACATTGCACTATTCCTTTTAAAAGTAAGCCATATTATGTGGGGTTGTGCTTGTCAAAACCAGCCTTTCTTATTCCTGATAAAACCTTAGCAGAATTTAAGCAGTGGCTCTGGGGCTTAGATATTCAGACAGATATGGCTATAATTTTATTTTATTTTATTTATTCATTCAATTTCTATAGCTGCCCAACACAGTCAAGTGACTCTGTGTGGCTTATAATTTTAAAAAAAAACCTTATACTTTCCCATATTTATCATGAATCACCAGTTCTCCCTGGACTCTTTCCTATTTTTTTTTTTTAAATCATGTATGCTCCTGATCAGGAGGCTTTTTCTCTGGCCTGAATTGATGTTACCCATCAGGCCAGCAACTAGAAGATGCTCCAATCTGTCATATGAATAAAGTACCTGTATATATTCAAGCATAGAAGTTGAATCCCTATCTCAAATCTTATTAAAATGTCCACTCTATTCAAATTAGCAATCAGAATTCATAAACCCAATTATTAGGTATTTTAATTTTCCCGGAACTCACTGTATTTTTTTTTTTAAGTGACCTGATTTTTAGCTGTACCAAGGATAGAGGTGACATTTTTATCTGTATAAAATGTTTAGCCTTTAGAAAGTGACCAGTGCCTTCCTTATGGTTTTCACTGATTTGTTTTTATATCACTTTTATGCGTGTTATTTTAGAATTATTAACTATAAATATGATATTGCATATTTTGAGTGTATAATGGTTTTATACAGATAAAAATGTCACCTCTGTCCTTGACACATCTAAAAACTTCTAAGTAAGTCTTATTTTAATAAGTCACTCTTTACTCTTTACTATGAAGACTATAAACATCATTTCACTATCTATTATTCATTATCTATCATTCGTTTTGGTGAATTCCAGGCTTATCTAGTGTGTTATGAGCTAAAGCTTTGTCAGTCTGTATTTAGAAATCCCACAATAGTTCAACTGATTCATTTTCAACTATTTTTTCAGTTATATGTTTCCACCAATTTTTCATTACTGGTACATGGTAATTTTTACAGATGTTCTAATGAATCATTTTGGCAACTATGTTGCATTATCTCATTATTTATAATCAGCTTGTGCTATCTTCTTGCAGAAGCTGATTATTACTATTGTTATTATTTGTAGTATTTATTTTATTTTGGCTGTTTTATTTCACCACCATGAAAAAATGGTGACCATTCTTCAGGAAATATCTATATTAATGAAGAAATTCATGAACTTAGTAATTAGTTAATATACATTTCTAGATATAAATCAACATTTGCTCAGCTAACATAATAATGCTTCCAGATTCAATTCAAACTACTGGTTTTGCCCTTTAAAGCTCTTCATATCATGTGGGACTGAGTAACTTGAGGATCTCTCTCTACCCAAATATATTTCATTAGGTACAACAGAAGAGATATGCAATGGGTCCCACTTGTGAAAGAGTTATAACTGGCAGATTTCAAAGAGAGGCTTTTTCTGTCATGGCTGCCACCCTATGGAGCTTAATTCTACTGAGGTGAGACTGGCCCATCCCTGACATCCTTCCAAAAGTCCTTTAAAATATGATGACGTCATCAGAGTTGGAGATCTCAAGGAAATGGTGACTTAGTAAGGTGTCTATATTGCCTATCATTTTTTTTTATTTGAATTTATATCCCGCCCTTCTCCGAAGACTCAGGGCGGCTTACATTGTGTAAGGCAATGACAGATCTCTCTGATACTCTGCTATTGGTAAATTTGTCTGGTGTTTTTAATTGTAGAATGTTTTTTAAATAGTTTTTATTATGTTATTATTATACGCTACCAAGAGTAAAGTTCTTAACCAATGGTGGAATTGAGCATTCGATCAAAAAGCTTCATTTATGAAGATATAATTTGTCTAGAATTTCTTACGATTTATAATCATAAATTGAAATCTCCAGTATAAGATTGGATATTCTGACTGAAGTGCATCATTTGTAGCAGAATAGAAGCATATTGTAATTTGTCAAGAATATGGTATCCTTTGAATTTTTCTTTTTTTAAGAAAAGAAGAAAAAACTACTTTATAAGTTGCCATTCATTTATTATCTCGGCAGCTCTGTAATTTACTTTCTTTCACACTAAATGGCAACATTTTCAAATTTATAGTTTAAAAGGATTATTAACATTTTCTATTTTGTTTTAAAATAAGGTCTTTTTATTTATCTACTGTGAGATTATTCTGTCTTCAAAAGAGGGAAGAAAGGGCTGAATACTATAATCTCCCACATCTCTGTGCTATATGGCCAGGAGGTAAGCTGTATAAACATTATTTCAACCTTTGTATTTTGGCCTTTTAACCACAAAAAAGGCAGCCCTATCTTTATCATTCATTGGAATTAGAGAGTTGATGCCAGAGAAATGATTTGGTGATATGACAGGTAGCATGAAAAGCAGAAGATGGGATATAGCCTTTCATCATATAAACCCAGCAATCTACCATTGGCCCAAATAAAATGCAAAATGTTTTTCCAAAGGTGCTTTTTTCAAGAGACAAATGGACTTTCTTGTTTTCTTTTGAAGATGTTTCTGTTGAGCTGAAGAAGCTTCTTGGATAAAAAGCGAAATGTCTTCAAAGAAAAACAAGAAATCCAGGTTCCTCTTGAAAAAAGCACCTTTATTTCTTACTAGTATTTACTTGATAGAAGGCATTCCACATTATTTTGCCTGATATTTTCTGGTTCCATGTTAGTCAACCCAAAACTAAAAAGGTGTGGAATATAAAAAGTAAAGAGCTGAAATAATCCATTGTGTGACTCATTTTGATTGCAGGTTGTAAAATTAACAGTAGATATTTAGTTATTTAGTTATTTAGCATACAGCAGAGAACAATATACAGACATCTCAATTTTGGGAATAATGTTTCACCTACCTTAACTTACTATTTTTAATGTATAAATATTGAGATAGATAGATAGATAGATAGATAGATAGATAGATAGATAGATAGATAGATAGATAGATAGATAGATAGATAGATAGAAGATGTGTCTTCAGGAATGTACATCTTAATTAGAATGTTTGATATGAGAATCATTCACAGTTCTGTAAAAATATATTATCTGCCCAAAGCTGTCTGTCAAACATAGAAATAAATTATTAAAGTAATAATTTATTTAGAAAAAGCACCTAAAAGGACAATTATTCAAACAGACTGGTTCAAAAGGACTGTTCCTTCCTAAAGTTGCATGATTCAAATAAATTTTGTGGACAGTCATTCTGATAAGTCTTAATGAAGAAATGTATGAGTGATTTGATTCAAAAATCTATGCTATGCAATGCTTTTGTAACCTTTTAATACTGTTTTAGTCTATTAAAATTTATATTTGAGTTGTATTTTAAGAGAAGGACAGAAAGGCATTATGCCTCCATCTATGATCCCTGGAGACACATGTTCCAGAGAATCTGACAGTGTACTTCAAAAATATAAATGTGTCTGGCAACAGATAAGCTAGTGGCTTAGCTAAAACAATCATATTAAATTTTTCAGTGTACACAAGAGCTCACGATTTGATAATTGAGTCTCTGCATGTTGCATAAGTATTACACCAAACTGAAGCAAATGGAAACCACCTTGAATTTCTAGGCATTCTGAATAATACTAGAAAAATTACATTTTTTAAAATTTAGTCTGTTCAAATAGCATGTGCATGTGCATATGTGTGTTGTGTCAGTCACCTTATATTTTTCTTTCCTTTTTAATAGTCAAGGAGAAATTTGCAGGAGCTTCTTCTATAATACAACAAAAGAATAAAATAGATCACTTAAAATAATGAACTGTTACTTTGCTTTAAGATCTGATGGTAATTCATGCCCTAGTTTTTGCTTTTATCATTTTCAACTTTAATAAAATCTGAGAGTAATAGAAAGTTTTGAGACCGAAAATTAGCAGCCTCCATATGCATTTTCCTCTGCTTTATTTTTATTTCTTCATGTAAAAATAACTATCTCAAATAAAATATGAACCAACATAATTCGTATGCATGCCAGAATAATGGAGACATCCAAAAATAATATTTCCTATGGGTATATAAGCTTACTTATCTTCTGCCTGTGGTTGTGTTACTTCCCATCAATATAGTCTAAAATGTCAAAGTCTGGTAGAGAAAATTATTCCTTAATATCCTTAATTTCACCACATGAAACATTATTATCAACTGCTCTTTTTAACATTTTATCTTATTTTCAAATGCTTGTTTCCCTTATATGCTTCCTACAAATGGAAGAATCTGATATTGGTTAAGGAAAAGAAACTGCTAACCTCATTATATTGGTTAACATTAATAAGTTACTCTCATGATCATTTCAACATGCATGTTGACTAAGAAAAGTTAAAGAATGCAACCTTTCTGTATTCTGTTTTTTATTTTGAACCAATGTGCCCAAATGGTGCTTCACAATGGCTTCCTAGTTCGTGTCAGACAACTGCACCAACTTAACCAGATGTGTGGACACTCCTAAGTCTTCTAAATATCCCCAAAGATTGCCATTATTGACATAATCAAAGGCTTTCTTGTAGTCAATATAGCAGATATAAATTTCTTTCACAATATGGTCATGAGTGTCCTGATCCCCACTTCTGAAGCAAGCATAAATATCATAAGTCTCTGTCAACCTTCCCAAGTAAATCATACAGGAAACAGGACTAAATGAATTAATTCTACTGTATTGTAGAACTACAGTAACAGAATTTTGCAAATGTGAAGAACCAAATTTTCCGACACCACTTTCAACCCTCCGAACAATTAGGTGGGTCCTTCTCAAGTTTCTTTCTCTGCCAATTAAGCCATTGGAGGTTCTCTTGTGTGATTGCTTCCTCGGTAGCATCTCTTCCCCCCTTTCCGCAAAGTGAGTCACATGTTCCATTACATGTTTGTAGATGAGGTGTGTTGTATGATCTTAAGGAAAATCCTACTAGCATGAAGGCAATTGTGTAGTAATTGGAACAATCCTTGGAGCCACCCTTTTTTGGCAATGAAATGAACACTGATCATTTTTAGCCCTGTAGCCATTTTCTGGAAAAAAGGCTGTGATGGATGTGAATAGTATGCTTCAGCAATTCTGCAGGGATAACATTA
Organism: Ahaetulla prasina; assembly: GCF_028640845.1. Lineage (NCBI taxonomy): Eukaryota > Metazoa > Chordata > Lepidosauria > Squamata > Colubridae > Ahaetulla > Ahaetulla prasina. Next base: position 69,571,637 of record NC_080546.1, on the reverse strand, counting down.
ACAGCTGGGATCTTGTTGTTTGGCACTTGGCTCATTGCCCACATGTCTTCCCCCTGAAAGATGGCTGGTTCCATTTCTGTTTTCCTTTTGTCATCATCCTGAGGAGTTCCCTTTGCTGCCGGCATGCAGCTCTTCTTTATATTCTCAGCATCTATTCTTGTTATCTTGATCAGACAGGGTTTTTTGCTTATTTTTGATTTGTAAATAGTGTTCAAATCCTTTTGACTTGTACAAATGTGTTCCTGGTGAGGGCCTTCATGAGGTTCTCTTCTTGCTCTTGCTAAAACCATTCCATTTAAATGGGCTCAGGGACACATGGGGAAATTCATGATGAGTTCACTTCTAGAGAAATTGAGTGATATGTATATGTATATGTAAATATGATATTATGTATAAGAAAAATTAATCATGCATATGCAGTTCCTCGTGTGGAATTCAGAAGTTTTGAGTGCTCTATCACTGGACGTTTTAAGAAAAATTTGACAACCACTTGTATAAAATGACATAGGGCCATGATGGCGAACCTTTGGCATGCGTGCCAGAGGTGGCACGCAGAGCCCTCTCTGTGGGCACCTGCACTATTGCCAGCTGCTCTTCTGGTTTTCGGTGGACACATGTTTGTCATCCAGCTGGCGTTCGCGGGTGCTGGAGCATCAGAAAATGACCTGAAAAATGCCCAAAAACCAGCCCTTTTCTGGGGCTGTTTTCTGGGCCATTTCCGGGCTATTTTCAGGGCATTTTTTGGGCTGTTGTCATGCTGTTCTCCAGGCCATTTATTGGGCCATTTTCAGGCCATTTATTGGGCCATTTTCAGGCCCCAAAAAACGTCCTAGAAAACATCCTGAAAAACAGCTCAGAAAACAGCCCAAAATCAGGCATGCGCTGGTCTTCGGGTTTCCAGTGCTCTGGCATGCGCACATGCACACGTGTTCCGGTTTGGGCACTCTGTGCCGAAAAGGTTCGCCATCACTGGAATTGGACTAGAAGACCTCCAAGATCTCAACTCTGTTATTTTGTTATTGTATGATATTAGAACTAGCAATTGTGGAGTGAATTGAGATAGAACTCTATGCTGGAAGGCTGTATGGTATGTAAATGATTGGGGAAATGCTGTTATTGTTGTAGTACAATCAAACACTTCTGACTGAAATACTGAATACTAGTTGCTATCTCTATTGTGACAAGGCAAAGAGAAGCCCTTTCTCATAATATATAGACTGGATTTTACAATTCAGCTTGTTTAAATGCAGGTTCTTCAAAATGATTATCAATCAATCAGAATAGAGCTAGACGAGACTTCGATGTCTTCTTGGATGAGAAGCAAACCATCTTCAAAGAAAAAAAAGAAAGTCCAGTTACCTTTTGAAAAAGCACCTTTGGGACCTGGATGACTGAGAGAGAGGATTTGAATTACCGTCATCTCTGTGAACGCATAAAATCCAACAATGCTTCACATATTACATTATGTTATAATATTTGATTTTGTTACATTAGATTATATGTTGCAATGAATTGTTCAGTTGGTGAATTTAGATAATTTACCAGGTAATTAACTTAATCAGCTGGGAATATTTCCTTGTACTTTCTTTTCTGGAATTTGATCGTATTTGTATACAAGTCCATAATGTTAGTATTAGATCTGTGTAGCTGTCATTCTTCGTGGAAGAAGTGGGGGGGGGGATTTGGAGTTGTCACATTTAGTTCTTTTACTATGTGCCCTAGGTATCCAATTTCTTGCTTGGTCCTCTTTGTATAAACTTTAACTTGATTTATAACCGTTGCCTGGTGCCAGGAATGCCTGGAAAATTCTCACACCTCGGGAAATAAAAGGGAAGGGGGGGAACGAGTGGATTGTAAGATGATGCTGAGAAGCTCTTTGTATCTGTTTCTCAGAGAGGCTGGTACAATTCATCTTCACACCAGCGGATTGGTCAGAATTCACATCAGAAGGTGATGTGGAGGAGGGGGTTCCTAATTTCCTTTATCCTGAACTGCATATCCTGAGGGACCGTAGAGCCGGCTTTGAGTTTTGGCTTGCTTTCAATAAAAGGTTCCTTTTGAAATACAAAGTTCTCAAGAGTTTGTACTTTCTTGGAAGTGGGGGAGAAGCTGGTCCTTACAGTTAGAGTCTTTTCTTTTTCTCCTTCTCTTCTCACCTTCTAACAATCACGGTACCTACATGATCAAACTTGATTTCAAACTTACCCCAGAAAACCAATATACTGTACATTAACAATTCCACTTCTGCTTATATCAATAGAATTCTAAAAATGGTTCATATTATTATGGACATAGGAGGCTGAAAATCTCAAACCTTTTCTACCAGAAACTCTTTAGATCTTTACAATTATACCCCAATTGTATGAGATAGTATTGTGGTAGTTCCTACTATTTTCAAAGTTGTACCTCATTTAGCACGCTTCCCTAGCCCCAACAAAGGAAAGTGATAGATCTCTCTCTGAAAAAAACCAATAATACAAAAATACTTTATTAATACTTACCATCATTTTCTTTCCTGGTCTATTTATCACTATTCTATTTATTGCAGAAGAAAATTCTGGTATCACCAGGCTAAACATAGAAGTTTACCATTCTAATGAAGAATATTTAACTTAGTGATAAAGAGTATTGAAAACACATTTTATGATTATATTAAAAAGTCTTTGTTGCTTGATTATATTTTGTTTTCAAAACCACTCCCTAAAAGACCATTTTACTGAGATAGTAATTTGTTTAACATATCTGTTTAACCTATTACTAAACTGTTTTTATGTTTTGATTCTGCTTAATTTGATGTCTTAATATAATTTTTTAATATTTTCTAAACTTCCAAGTTACTGCAGTTTATAGTTATAACCTGGATGAAGCTGTCTATCTAGACCCGTTCCAGTCCGGCTTCCGGGCCGGTCACAGTACGGAGACAGCTTTGGTCACGTTGGTGGATGACCTCTGGAGGGCCAGGGATAGGGGTTGTTCCTCTGCCCTGGTCCTATTAGATCTCTCAGCGGCGTTTGATATCATCGACCATGGTATCTTGCTGCACCGGTTGGAGGGGTTGGGAGTGGGAGGCACCGTTTATCGGTGGTTCTCCTCCTATCTCTCCGACCGGTCGCAGACGGTGTTGACAGGGGGGCAGAGGTCGACCGCGAGGCACCTTACTTGTGGGGTGCCTCAGGGGTCGATTCTCTCGCCCCTCCTGTTCAACATCTACATGAAGCCGCTGGGTGAGGTCATCAGTGGTTTCGGGGTGAGTTATCATCTGTACGCTGATGATACACAGCTGTACTTTTCCACCCCGAACCACCCCAACGAAGCTGTCGAAGTGCTGTCCCGGTGTCTGGAAGCTGTACGGGTCTGGATGGGGAGAAACAGACTCAAGCTCAATCCTCCAAGACGGAGTGGCTGTGGATGCCGGCACTGGTACAGTCAGCTGCAGCCGCAGCTGGCTGTGGGGCGAGTTATTGGCCCCAACGGAGAGGGTGCGCAACTTGGGTGTCCTCTTGATGGGCGACTGTCGCTTGACGATCATTTGGCGGCCGTCTCCAAGAGGGCCTTCCACTGCGCGCTTGGTGCGCCAGTTGCGCCTTTCTTGACCGGGATGCCTTATGCACGGTCACCATGCCCTTGTCACTTCCGCTTGGACTATTGCAATGCTCTCTACATGGGGCTGCCCTTGAAGTGCACCCGGAGGCTGCAGCTAGTCCAGAATGCAGCTGCTGGTAATAGTGGGGCGACTCGTTGCTCCCATGTAACACCAATCCTGCGCAGCTTGCACTGGCTTCCTGTGGTCTTCGGTGCGCTTCAAGATTTTGGTTACCACCTTTAAAGCGCCCATGGCTTAGGACCCGGTACTTACGGGACCGCCTGCTGTTACCTTGTGCCTCCCATCGACCAGACGCTCACACAGAGAGGGCCTTCTCAGGGTGCCGTCCGCCAAGCAATGTCGGCTGGCGGCCCCAGGAAGGGCCTTCTCTGTTGGAGCTCCACGCTCTGGAATGAACTTCCCCGGTTTACGCCAATTGCCTGATCTTGAACCTTCGCGTGAGCTGAAAACGCACCTATTTATTCAAGCGGGACTGGATTGAAATTTTATTGGGGTATTTATGTTTTAAGATTTTATATGGTTTTAAATTTCGGCCACATTATAATATTTCTTTTTAACTTCTTTTTAATGTTTATATATTGAATTTTTACTTGGCTGTACACCGCCCTGAGTCCTCCGGGAGAAGGGCGGTATAAAAATAGAAATAAATAAATAAAAATAAATAAACCTACCTTTTAATATTGCTCTGAAACATGATTAGGGCTATAAATAGGCTAAGAATAACTAAGAGATGTAACAAAAAACCCTATTAGCAGATTTTGCCCTACTGCGGTTTTCAGTCATGCTACAATGGACCAAATAAATTTTCAGTGAGGTAATACATTTTTTTCAGCCAATGATGGATTTCAAAAACTAATCTGTGCTTAGCTCAGCCTAACCAACCAGCTCAACCCATTCTAGCTGACTGCACAAGAAAGTACACTGGTATATAGGAACCCTGGTTGCGCAGTGGTTAGAAAGAAGTATTGCAGGCAATTCTGCCCACAGCCTGGAGTTCAGTCCTGACTGGCTCAAGATTGACAGCCTTTCATCCTTCCAAGGTCAGTAAAATGTAGGCCAGTGACGGCGAACCTTTTAGCCACAGAGTGCCCAAACCGGAAGGTGCACTAACCAGAGTGTTGTAAACCTGACGACCAGCTGGCCGGCATGTATGCACGCCTCAGAAACCCGACAACCAGTTGGCTGAGCTGGGGCGATGGCACGTGTGCCCACAGAGAGGGCTCTGCGTGCCACTCTGGCACATGTGCCATAGGTTCGCCATCACGGTTGTAAGCAGTATGCTCACATTGTAAACTGCTCAGAGAGTACCGTAAAGCATTAGGGCAGTGGTTCTCAACCTGTGGGTCGCGACCCCGTTGGGGGTCGAATGACGATTTGCCAGGGGTCGCCTAAGACCATCGGAAATATGGGAAGTATACTTGCGAGTTGAAGAATCGCGCTCCAATGGTTGACTCCACAAGCCAGCTGCAGGCTCTTCAAACCACTAGCTGAATTCGGCTTCAGGCGCGATGAATTAAAAAAGAGAGAAATCTTTGCTCTGATGTCTCCCTCTCAAGCCAGCTGCAATCACTCCCAATCGCTAACCTAATCTGGCTTCAGGCGCGATAAACTTAATGGGGAGGAGTCTCCACTTTAATGCCTCCGTGCTCAAGGCAATCGCAAGCAGTTCAGATCGCTAGCCAATACGGCTTCAGGCGCAATAAATTCAAAATGAAAATAATTTTATGGTTGGGATCGCCACATCATGGGGAATTGTATTAAAGGGGTTGCCACATCGTGGGGAATTGTATTAAAGGGGTCGCAGCACTATAAAGGTTGAGAACCACTGCATTAGGGGATAATATATCAGTCTAAGTGCTATTGCTCTGGTTAGGTAACCCTTTTCTTTTCTACACATCACTGAATGAAAAAGGAGAATTCAGTCATCTTAATGAAAACCATAGAAGAAAGATATGTGGAGTTATTTTGAGTAACTGCACCCAGTATTTGACTCTCAGATAACATTATCGGAGGTGCTATTTAGTTATATCCATGTATATAATTATGTTATCTGGAAGTATTTAGGGTTTTATCATTTAGTTACTAGGAGTAAGTATGTTTTCATCATTCCTAGGCAGTTATATTCAACAGAAGATAATTCACTAGCATTTATATATAAGGTATAATTCAAAAAGAAAGATTACTACTATAAATTATACAACTACGTTCAATTCAACTGAAATCTAGATTTTTCATTAATGATACTCATCACCCCAAAATACATTTCTAACTGAACAGCTCTTAAGTCTAACAAAAAGTCAAACCATTTTAGGATAAGATAGGGTAGGGCAAGACAGGACAGGACAGGATAGAATAGAAGCTGGAAGAAACCTTGGAGGTCTTGTAGTCCAGCCCTCTCCTCAAGAAGAAAAACTTATACCATTTTACTTAAGTGATGGTCTAGTCTCTTCTTAAAAACCTCTTAAAATTTTATTAGAATTAAAATTATTCAGATACATACTAACTGAAATATGAATTATATTTGTGTATTAGTATGCAAAAAGTCTATACACATTAATACAGAAAAGTCTTCATGTTAGTTTCCTGAAATACTCTAATTAGACTATATTTTTCAGAAAAAAATCATTGTACCCCTTTTAAAATTAATGAAAGACCAGCATAACTTTAGTCTTAAAATATGTTATCTTTCAGTTTTTGTAAACTATATTTATTTATTTTTATTTTTAAAAAAGTTTTTATTGATTTTATTACAACACAACACAACACAAACATACATAACATAAACACATAATCTGTGTTTTCTTTTTACATTACCGTTTCATTCCTTCAACTTTCTGGTTTATACATTCCCTTTTTCCCTTCTTTTTTACTATCTTTGACTTTATCGTCCATTTACATCTAGTTTCATTTATTTACAATATTTTACACATTTGTTATCTCCTCTTCTCCATCCTTCATTTCTATTTAGTCTTCCTGTTCTCCAGCCACTCGTACCATTTGGTCCATATTTGATAATATTGTCTCTTCCTTTTTCTTTATTTCTTTCGTTAAAACAATATAACTGTTCAGTTTATATATAGGCCTAACTCAGAAAAATGCTACCTTTACTCTAGGTTTTCCTTTCAATTTGTAATTAAGCATAAATTCATGTACCTCTACCATAATTTATTTTTGAATAACCTTCAATTCTTACATATTCAAATACAATACTGCCCTCAAGTGTCTGGTAATAAAATTATTTCTACATACTTGTACTAAATTTTCATCATGCAAATATTTTTTTTTCTTGATATAGGATCATAGAAAACCACATCAACAGAGTGATAATCATTAAAATAATTGGCCATTACAATTCAGTTCAAAACATATACTTATTATATAGTATCTAGCAATTCTAAAGCATGCAAACGATGTTAAAAACAGTAACTTCCTAATATTGTTTTAAAATTGAAAACAAAAGGTCAAACTATTATTTTTCTATGAGATCAATATGAACAAAGTACACCAAATTATTACTGAAAATTGTTAATAATGCACTTGCCTGAGAGGTTTTGGTAGTGGTAATTCAACTGTCACCAGATTCATAATCTGAGTGATGGAGAAAGGTTCTATGTATTTCAGTCCTAGTTTCTTAGAAGGGTGTATGGATTGTAGAAATTAGTGGATAGGTATACCCTGTTCCCTATTTTAAACGGTTTGGGGTCTGTTCGTTTCTTATCAGCCTGTGATCTGAATGCAGCTCTAGCATCACTGAGTGCTTTCCTTAGTACTGGCCAGGTGTCTTTCAGTTGTTTTATCCACTCCTTAAGGGAGGGTATCTTGGTTCTTCTGCTGATAGTTCTGTCATCGAGTTAAAGTCCTGGCTGGTGACCACTCAAAATTGGGTGAATCCAGTGCTAGAGTGCACTGTGTTATTATAAGCAACCTCTGCAAAAGGCAAGAAGTTGGTCCAATTATCTTCTTGGTAGTTGATGAAGCACCATGGATACTGTTCTAGAACCCCATTCAGTGATTCTGTCCCCCCATTTGTCTGAGGAGGATGACTAGAACTCAGGCCCTGATTGGTACCCAGAAGGTTTAGGAAAGCTTTCCAGAACTTTGATGTGAATTGGACCCCCTGATTGGATATAATCCTCTGGGGGCGGGGGCTCTGTGCAACCGATAGATGGGATGCAGGAACATTTTGGCCAGAGCTTTGGCAGTGGAGATTTTTTTGGCAAGATATGAAGTGGACCTGCTTGGAAAACAGGTCTATTACTACCCAAATGACAGTGTTTCCTGCACTGTCCAGCAGTTCTACTATGAAATCCATAGAGATCTCTCTCTACAGTGCTGATGGTTCAGCTACCGTTTGCAATAGCCCTGGGGTTTTTCCCTGCCTTCTCTTTGCAGCTGCACAGACAGGGCAACTGGCCATGTAACTTTCTATGTCTTTAAGGAAGGCCACCAGAATTGCCTTTTTATCAAGTGCAGTATTTTTATAAATCCGAAGTGGCTGGATAGCTTTGAATCATGGCAGGTTTTAATGAGGTTGAGACTCTGGCTAGCTGGGACATACAGTTTTCCTCCCAGGCCATCTTTTAGCAAGCGAGTGTCCTTATGAGCCTGGTACCAGTCATTGGTGAGGAGTGCCTGTTTGAATGCTTGTGCAGTAGCATTGTCAGTTGGCAGGTCCAGTTTTCCTTGTGCCCTGGTCATTACTTTAGCGGCTAGTTGGGATGCTGGTTGGGAGGCTTGACTATTTCTGACTGGGGCATTCTGTATAGGGCATTGGATAGGAAGTTCTCCCCCCCCCGGGAGATATTTGATAGTAAAGTGAATTAGAATTAGCTGTAGCCATTCCAGCATGGGAAACTGACTTTAGAAATACTGATATTCCTCAGTTTGCAGATATTTGAAATTCTGAAGCAGCACTGTTAATCTTTGGCTTATTGACAAACAAACTTTTAAACCATCTGAGTTATTGCAAGAAAAATTTGGATTGCCTAAAACTGCAGACTAAGTAATATATTCAATTACACCATATTTTAATTTCCAATTTGGTCCAGTCTTATTACTTCTAAACTTCTTGAATTATTATCAAGAAGATTGGCTGCTACCCAGGACTTCTGTAATAAATAAAAATACTTTGCCCCAGATGTCTAATCAGTTCAGATGGTTTCCAGTAAGTTCTTGGGAGGCTCACAGTCATTTTGCTGCCAGTTCTATTGAGTGTTTTCTGGTTAGCCACCATCATCAGACACTGATGCAAACACTTGACACAATTTGCCCAGACGAGCCCATTAGCGGATCCAGAGTGCTCTCTGGTTACAAACAATGGCATCTATCAGGATCCCAAAAGCCTTCTTTACCTACCTTCTGGAATGAGATTCCCTGAGTTCCAGTTGCCTCCAGCTGTTGTTTAGAAGAGTTGTGATTTAAAGTTAGAATTTTTACCCAGATTTTGCTTTATTCCATGTCGTGCTTAGCTTCTTTGATTAATTTTACTAGTTATGTTTCATTGTAATTTGTTTCTTGTCCCAAAGTCATTGAAAGTCGAATGGCATACAAATGTAATACATTATTACTATTACACGCATATTAGATTTAAGGCAACTGTTGGAAGAAATGTCCATCTGGGTTCAATTCCAAATAGGGAGAAAAACACTGGAAACATGGAGACTGCTTGGAAGGATGGTTTAATGGAGCAGAACCATTAAGCACTTGGTCCTGGTGCAGCTGAACACATGGAGTGGAGATGGGGCCTTTCAAGAAATGTATCCTATTGGTTGTCAGACTCCCAGGGGGCTATGCTGAGGTCCAGATAACCTTGTAGGCTGTCTGTGTCCCCGGCTTGGTTGAATCTTGCTGGGTGATAATGTAATGAAGAGGCTTGTGTTCTGAAAGGGTGTTGGGCAATTTCTATTATGGCTTAGTGGCTTTGTCCTGGTTTGGATCTTGAGTGAGAGCTAATCCTATCACCCTGGAGCTGAAAGCCTTTTGTCTTGTAGATAGGATGGCCCAGTCTTTCTGGAACTATTAACAAAGGTGGGGGCTGCTTTCCAAGAGTAAATTTCTCCTTTTCTCATCCAGGGAGGTATAATATTTTGCCTTTTTAATATTTCATTCTTCTAAGAAGGGTGGTGCTAACTTTCTTCACAGCAAATTTCAACAAATTTAACAAAGCACAAGGCAGTTTCCACGGACCTTCAGATAAAGGAGTACAAGAGGGCATTTCTGAAAAATATTACACTGGAAATCAAATTTTAATGAGAAAAAATAGGGAGCAGTTTAGGAAACCATTGTGGATGCATAGGGAACTTTCAGTAATCACTAAGAAAGAATAGCAACAATTTGCTTATCTTTGCATAAATGTTTTAAAAGAACATTTAAAAGAAAATAATCTTGGTTTATATACTAAAAACAATATGATTAGTTGCAGAAGGGGAGAAAAGGAGAGGGTAAAGTGGTTGCTTGGAGGTGATAGGATCATGACATGGGATAGAGAGTAGAGCTTCTCAATTCTTTCTTGGCTTCAATCTTTTTTCTAAAGGGAATTTTTTTTTTTGTTTACATTTATACCCCGCCCTTCTCCGAAGACTCAGGGCGGCTTACAATGTATAAGGCAATAGTCTCATTCTATTTGTATATTTTTTACAAAGTCAACTTATTGCCCCCCCAACAATCTGGGTCCTCATTTTACCTACCTTATAAAGGGTGGAAGGCTGAGTCAACCTTGGGCCGGGCTCGAACCTGCAGTAATTGCAGGCTTTGTGTTCTAATAACAGGCTTCTCTATTGCCTGAGCTATCCCGGCCCCAAATTGAAATCAAAGGAACTTAATGGAAACAATTTACACAAGGGACTGGTAGCAAACTAAGGAGAATACGGGTCCTGAAGAAAGTCTTCAGGATAAGAATCACACGCTAAACACGAACCAACCGTGTGTTGCAATAACAATGCACACATACACACAGATAAAAATAATTTTCTCTCAGCCCCAGGAAGCAGGCAACGGCAGGCCACTTCCAAAATATTTTGAGAAAACTGCAGGGTCTAGTCCAGACATTACGAGGAGTCCATACTGACTAAAGGCATTAAACACACTTTTTGAAAGGAAATATGATCAATACGTGGTGAAGATTTAATGCTTTGTTTATATTTGCGTATGGGTGTACCGTAGGCTGCATCTGTCCCTTTCATTTGTTCGTTATCTTTTAGCACTTTTGTACTTTTTGTAAATATTCAAGCAGTGAAGGCTATTAATTACAAAGTGGTGCTCCAACCAAACGGGACAAGACCTCGCCGCACCTTCGCCCTACGCTAAGCAGGAGGAGGAGGGGCCAGCAAAGCGAAAGGAAAATCCGACGCGCTCTCATGGTTCTGTGGCCGTGCGCCCTCTTAATCCTGCTTCCCTTTCTCGGGGATGGCTCCCGCTCCGCATTTGCAACGGCAAATCTCTCCCTCCCCTTTCGCAATCCCAGGGGCAGCGAGTGGAAGAAACAAAGCGCCTTGCGGGTAGGTACAAAAGGACACAAAGGCTCCTTTCCTCTCCGTCGCGGGTAGTCTAGCCGCCACCCCTTTTTCCTGCGCAGGCTCCGCTTTTCGGCTTCCTCGTCTGTCTTTTCGCCCGCTTTATGCTGCATTACTCCGCCCTACCGGTTCCCCAGCGTGCGATGTTGCTCTTTAAAATCCGGGGACCGAGCGCCCTCTTCCTTTTGCCCGGTTCACTTAGTTGAGGGCGTTTGAAGATCTTCTTTATATAGGACTGCAAAACCAGCGACCCCGTTTCCAAATGGCCAAGAGTTTTGCCATTTAATATCGGGAATCAGGAAGGACGGTAGTTACATTAAAATGGGAATTAGTACGAGAAGGCTGTTTTTCCCTACGTGATGTTAAATAGAAGTCTGTATTAATTAATTAGAAGCTCTCTGGGTGGCTCACAATAAAACCTCCCCTGCATAGTTTTTCCAATTTTTAAAAAATGAAAGATTGGAAAAACTATGCAGGAGAGTTGTATTATGAAGAACTGAAGAAAGGCTGATTTGAAATACAAAATATATTCCCAAAACAGGGCACATAGTGAAAAGTCAATCATTTTCACAAGTGCTTGTTGCTTCAGAAGTCTACAGTTGGCAGAAACCCTGAGTATGTTGAATGGCTTTAGTGTAGCTATTTGAATATTGTCTGGCTATAATTATATATATGTGTGTGATCTATTTATTTTTCCAGGAAAGTATTAAGAGAATTAAGCATTGGAATTCATTATCATTCGGTGACAATATTACTGCTTTGTATGGAATAAATCAATTTTCTCATTTATCTCCTGAAGAATTTAAAGGTACGGAACATATTACCAAGTGTACTTTTGCCAGTGGTAGGTCCTGGATGAATGTATTCTGAGGATTTGATAGTATTCTTAAGAAGTTTCAAAAAGACAGAGAGAGTGCGTTGAACACTATGTTGGATCACTATTGCTGTAAAAACGATCTGATTAGTATTAAATTAAAATGTATTAAGTGTTTGCTTTCAAAACAAGATATCTGTGCTGATTGTAGTTGTGATAAAGTCAAAATAAATAAATTGTTTTTATATTAAAGCTATTTATCTACAAAGTAGATCTTCTAAAGTTCCCAGATACGTTCCTCAAGTTGCATTTCAAGGAACAGACTCATCCTTGCCAGCAAAGTTTGATTGGAGGGACAAGAATGTTGTTACAGAAGTGAGAAATCAAGGACAGGTAAACTGTCTATTTCTTTTTATTTAATCTCAGTCAGGGTTGAAATCCAGCAGGTTCTGGAAACTGGTAGCGGAAATTTTGAGCAGTTCGGAGAACCAGTAACGGAAATTTTGAGTAGTTTGGAGAACCGGCAAATGCCACCTCTGGCTGGCCCCAGAGTGGGGTAGGAATGGAGATTTTGCAATATCCTTTCCCCAGAAGTGGGGTGGGAATGGAGATTTTGCAGGATCCTTTCCCTGCCAAACCACACCACGCCCACCAAGCCATGCCCACAGAACCAGTATTAAAAAAAGTTGGATTTCACCACTGATCTCAGTGTTATAGTTTCGGACATGCATATTTTAATTCTATGGCAGCCTTACAGTTTAAATAGAGGGGCTATAATTTATAGGAAAAATATTTCTGCATTCTTTTCAAGTTGTAATGTATTATGTCTTAGATTTGCATGGTGCAGCTTTTACTTATGGTGATTTATATTTATTACTTGGGAGCTAAAGGCAATGTACAAAGTTCTTCCCCTCATTCTCATTTAATCTTTACCACAAACCTGTGATATAAGATAAATGAATGATCATGATTGGCTCAAAGTGACTTGAATAAACTCTATGCCTGATTAGAGACTAGGTTTTTTTTTAATTATATTGCAACTGTCTGAAAGTGCTTAGAAAAAACTTCTGCACTTAAAAACAACAACCAATATCTGTCCACTTCTCTGAAAAGAATCAGAAGGGGTTTTCTTGAAAAATAGATTGAATACTATATGTAATCAGAAAAACATTATACATAAAAAATCATAAATAGTGCAGTGGGATAACATAATATGTATAGTAAACATGCTTTCTTAAACTGCTATTGAAAGAAACCCATGGGATTTTTTTTTCTTTCAGTGTGGTGCCTGCTGGGCTTTCAGTATTGTCAGTGGAATAGAATCTGCTTATGCAATTAAAAGAAACACTCTGGAAGAACTCAGTGTACAGCAAGTCATTGACTGTTCATATAATAATTATGGTTGCAATGGGGGTTCAACTATTAGTGCGCTGAGTTGGCTAAATAAGGTATTTGCTTAAAATCTTTATTGATAAGTGAATAGTGTTTGTGAAGAGAAGACAAATCTTAGAATTATTTTAAAAAATAGCTTTGGTTGAACTCAATGTCATACTAATGCAAAAATTACCCTCCACTGCTACATTGATTTTCTAAGTCAGTGGATTGAAAATGGCTATATTGACCATGTGCCTCAGGCATTACACAAGTTCTTCAAATATTTTCCACAAAACCCTTTAGAGATAGGAATTGAGAACAGTTCTAGATTCCTGATCTCTTTCTCTTCATAGTATGCAATACAAGAAAAAAGGAATTTCATGCTTGTTTGACTGCAATTGTAAGGACCAGCTTCTCCCCACCCTTCCAAGAAAATAAGTCTTGAGAACTTTGTATTTCAAAAGGAATCTTTTATTGAAAGGGATGAAAGCAAGTCAGAAATTCAAAGCAGGTTCTGGGATCCCTCAGGGCATGCAGTTCAGGATAAAGGAAATTAGGAACCCCTGCCTACCTTCTGTTGTGGATTCCAGCCAGTCACAGATGTGAATACGAATTGTATCAGCTTCTCTGAGAAACAGATAGGAAGAGTTTCTCAGGGTTCTTTTTACAACCCACTTGTTTCCCCTTTTTCCTGAGGTGTGACATTTCTTCAGGGATTGCTGGTGCCAGGCAACGGTTATAAATCAGGGTAAAGTTTATATAGAGAGGGTCAGGCAAGAAATTAGATACTTAGGAAAAGAACTAAATGTGACACTCCAAATCCCTCCCCTTCTTCCACGAAAAATGGCAGATACATGGATCTGACAGCAATTTTATTTGGCCCTCTCGCATAGAACCTATCAAAGATAACTTTGAAAAGCATATATTGATATTTAATTATGAATTGTTTATTTTTTTTCCTGAAGACACATGTGAAACTGGTGAGAGATTCAAAATATCTGTTTAAAGCTCATACAGGATTGTGCCATTACTTCAGACGTTCTGATTTTGGAATCTCAATAACAGATTATGTTGCATATGATCTAAGGTAATAGTTTTTTTCTTGACTGGTTTAAGGTAGAGAAGCATTGGCCTTCCAGATGTTACAGCTTTATCTGATCTGTGTGATGATGGACAGTTGAGTCATGTTCAAAAATTGGCTCTATATCAATAGGGAATTGGTATATTGAATAACATAAATACAGGTAGTCCTTGTTTAATGATCAGTTGCTTAACAAGCAGTTGAAGTTATGATAGACTTCAGAAAAGCAGTTATGATCTGTCCTTGAAGTTATGACTGCAGTCACATCACAGTGGTGCTTGGCAGCCAGCTCATATTTATGGTTAGTTGCACTGTCTCACAGTTTGAATAGAATAGAATAGCAGAGTTGAAAGGGACCTTGGAGGTCTTCTAGTCCAACCCCCTGCTTAGGCAGGAAACCCTACACCATTTTAGATAAATGGTTATCTAATCTCTTCTTAACAACTTCCAGTGTTGCAGCATTTACAACTTCTGGAGGCAAGTTGTTTCACTGATTAATTGTTCTAACTGTCAGGAAATTTCTACTTAGTTCTATTTCTATATTTTCAACTCACATTTACGATGTGTTAAGTAAAAGAGTTCAGTAAAATACTACTAGAACTGATCTTTTTAGTAGTTAATTAATGTCATTACAACTTTGAAAAATTATGGGGTTTTTTCTTTGGGCTTATTACAATATTTTGTTGCCTTTGGGCATGTCCACTACATAAGATAATATGGTATCTTATTACTCTTCCAACATTTAGCTGATAAGTTTTCAAACATCTTTGCTAGCCTCGCTGGTGGTAAATGCCATCTATAAAACGTTTTAGATAGATTTTCCTTATAGGCAGTTGATATTGTTAATTTACCGTTTCTATCCCACAATTTCTGCCATTTATCTAGTTCTGTTGAGTCACCAAAGTTTTTAGCCCATCTTATCATTGTTTTTTTCACTTGCTCTTCTTACGTTTTAATTGTAAGTAGTTATAAATTTTTTAAATTAATTTTTCAACTGTCCCTAGTAATATCTGGTCTAGTTTGTTGGTTCTTTATAGAAACCGTACATTCTTACATCTTTCTCATACCTTGATTGTATTTTTTTTTGTTTTTTTGTTTTGTTTACATTTATACCCCGCCCTTCTCCGAAGACTCAGGGCGGCTTACAGTGTATAAGGCAATAGTCTCATTCTATTTGTATATTTTTACAAAGTCAACTTATTGCCCCCCCCAACAATCTGGGTCCTCATTTTACCTACCTTATAAAGGATGGAAGGCTGAGTCAACCTTGGGCCGGGCTCGAACCTGCAATAATTGCAGGCTTCGGTGTTCTTAATAACAGGCTATTACCAGCTTGAGCTATCCGGCCCCATTTGCACATATGGCCACCATGCTAGATCAATCCCTTGATTAATCAATTCTTGTTTGGATTTGAGTTCCCTTTTATCATTCAAAATGTCCTTATACCTTGCAATTTTTTCCATATTAATTACATTCGGATGAATCAGTTGCTTAACAAGTGTGGAGAGCCAGACTGATATTTTTATGTAGTGTCTTTCTTTAATTTCCCCCCATACTAACAGTAGTGCATTTCTAACAAGGAGTCTTTGAAAATATCCATGTATTTTATTTTCCCCATGCCATAAAAAGGCATGCCACCCCAGTTGGAGATCATGTCCCTCCAAAGCTAATAGTCTTCTATGCCTCAAGTTTACCCATTCTTTCACCCAGACAAGTGCAGAGGCCTGGTAATATAGCTCCCAGTCTGGCAAGCCAAGGTCCCCTTTCAGTTTAGTATCTTGTAGTAGTTTCAGTCTTATTCTTGCTTTCTTCCCTTGCTAAATATATTTTAGTATCATTTTGTTTAGTTCTTCAAAAAAAATAATTCTAATTTTATTGGAATTGTTATAAGAATAACAGTCTCGGCAAAATGTTCATTTTTATTGTAGCTGTTCTTCCTATCAATGATAGTTGCAGGTTTTTCCATTTCTCTAAATCTAATTTAATTTGTTGTAATAGTTTCATATAATTATCATCTTTTATAGTCTCACATCTTACTGTTAGCTGAACTCCTAAGTATTTAATTTTCTTAACTATTTGAATATCTATCTTTTCCACTAAACTCTTTTTATTTCTCTGTGACATTTTTAATTAGTATTTTAGTTTTCTCTTTATTCCTTTTCAGTCCTGCAACTTCACCGTACTCTGCTATTATTTTTATTAACTTAGGTCCTGAATTTTGTGGTTTTTCTAAGATAAATACCAGGTTGTCTGCGAATGCCTGTAGCTTATATTCTTCTGTTTTTATTTCCATTCCTTTTATTTCTCAGTCTTGTCTAATGTTTCTATTTAATACTTCCAATGTTAATATAAATAATAGAGGGGATATAGAGGAGACATCCTTGTCTCGTGCCTTTTATGTTAAAAGTTCTCGGTCACATCCCCATTAACCATTACTTTTGCAATTTGCTTGGAATATATTGCCTCAATCATGTTAATAAATTTCTCCCCAAAGTCCATATATTTTAATAGTAGTATCATAAATTGCCAGTTTACATTATCAAATGCTTTCTGTGCATCTAAGAATATCAATGCCATTTGTGTTTCTGGGTGCATTTCATAATATTCCGTGTTCAAAATGATTCTCATATTATTCTTAATTTGCCTTTTTGGTAAAAATCCATTCTGATCTGAGTGTATAAATTCATTCAGGAATCTTTTTAATCTTTCTGCAATTATCGAGGCATATATTTTGTAGTCTGTATTTAATAGTTATATTGGCCTATAATTTTTTATCTACATTAAATCTGATTCTTCTTTAGGTAATAGGTTTATATTTGCTTCCATCCATGTGTTTGAAATTTTGGCCTTTAACAGTACTTCATTATAAATTTCCAACATTGGCAAATCCAAAGTATCTTGTAAACATTTATAAAGTTCTGCCGGTAGTCCATCTGGTCCTGATGTTTTATTATTATTATTTTTGTCTCTTGATCACCTCCGTTAGTTCCATCATTGTTATCTTTTCATTTAACATAACCTTCACTGTTTCAGATAATTTAGGTAATTCAGCTTTTTCCAAATATTGCTTTATTTTTTCTTCTGAAACCTTTTGATTATATAGTTTTTTGTAGTAATTCTGGATTATTTTCTTTTTAGTTTCATTTTGATAGTGAAGGATTTCCTTTTCATCTAGCAAGCTGTTTATCAATATCTTCTCTTTCTCTTTTTTCACTTTATATGCCAATCATCTTCCTGGTTTGTTGGCATTTTCTTTTTTTTTTTTTTTTTGTTCAAAAAGTTTTTATTGGTCAGAAAAGGTTTATACAAATACATATCAGGTATGGTAAATTTTCAATTTTCTTATGCAAGATAAGAATTTTACTCAAATTTTTTAACACATACAACAGCCATATGGCAAGCAGGTGACACGAAGTAGCTAATTTTACAAATCTTACATACGCAATAAAGAAGGGTCAAGAATAAACAGAATATCATACAAAAGAGAATAAGGAAAACCAACACAATACCAAATATCTTTATCACTTCCTAGTTTTGGATCTCAGAACTCTGGGTTCAGCCTGACCCAACTCCAGGGCCGCAACAGCGGCAGCCGCCACCGCCCCATGGTCTATAACCTCCCCTTCTTCAATTCCTGGGTCATCTGATTCCAGGAGGGCTTTGTGTTCCTCCACGTAGGCCGTAGCCTCCGCAATTGTACTAATTTTTTTCGTAATGCCCTCCCGGAAAATCATCAATCCCTCTGGCATCAGCCATCTGAAGCCTACTCCTTCTGGTACAATTTGCTTGACAAAAGTAATATTTCTTTCTCATTTCACGTACCTGTCTGGGAATCTGCCTCAGAATGGCTATCTCCCTGCCCCTGTAAGTCAGTGCCCCACTCCTATGTTTTCTAAGAATTTCATCTCTCGTCTCTCTTCTCACAAATTTGACATGAACCTCTCTGGGAACTGCATGCGTGCGTGCATATTGTGAATTAACTCTATAAACTCGATCCACATCCCAATTCATGAAATCAACACCTCTCCCAAGAAATTCTCCCAACAATTTAGTCACAACATCTCTCAAATCTTCTTGGTCCACTTCTTCCAAATTTTGAAACCTAAGGAAATAAGACATTTTATCCATCTGTAGTCCAAGCACAGCATTGCCTGTCGTCTCCTCTCTTTTCTGCACTGCCCGCATCTCACCCTCCAAACCTTCCACTTTCTGCTTGTTTTCTGCTGAGACTTGTTGAGTATCCTTTAAATCCTTTTGAATAGTCACAATTTCTGCTCTTATTTCCATTTGGCCTCTTTGCAAGTCATCCAGTTTCTTGTCCATATTGGATAACTTTTCAAGAATTCTCTCCATCTCTCCAGCAGTTGGTCTCTGACCTTTTGCCATTTGAAAAAAAAAAAAAATTCAAAATCCTCAGGCAAGCACAGTATCCTTGTAATTTCCTCCGGATCCACCAGGGGGCACTCACAGGAGCAACGAGTCCAGAGTACAGTTAGTCAACCAGGAAGCCGAAGGGAAGTGATGTCATCAAGATTCTCATAGTGAAGGCGGAAGCTGGACGCCACCACTGATCCCCAGAGGGAGGGGGGGCCTCAAACCCTCCCTCCTAAATTTCTCCATCACCTTTTCTCTCCAGAGCTCCACAAAACCGGTAATCTTCTTATTTTAAGTTCTCCTCTCTCCAGAATGACTCGTGCTCCTTCCAGCCGCAGGGGAGAAAAACCCCCCCGCACTCGGAGCACTCCACTCGCGTTACCGATATCCCTTCCTTCTCCATTCCTCAATTCTTCTCCGCTCCTGTTCACCACCAGGCTGCTGCA
This sequence comes from Ahaetulla prasina, assembly GCF_028640845.1. Classification (NCBI taxonomy): domain Eukaryota; kingdom Metazoa; phylum Chordata; class Lepidosauria; order Squamata; family Colubridae; genus Ahaetulla; species Ahaetulla prasina. The sequence goes on along the minus strand of NC_080546.1, from coordinate 69,552,433 downwards.
GTTATAAATCCAAAGCCCCGGTGTCACCGGGCACAGCGGCCCAGGCGACGACCAAAGTAATGGCCGTGGCCCGTGGCCTCCAAACCCCGCCGAGCCTAGGACGCGCCAGCATCGGTCCCCCCAGTCCTGTATGTCGGCTGGGAGACCCCTGGCGAGCCGTCCGCGCGGCAGGTGTCCTTTTCGGAACACCTGGCCCCTGGGGGCCTCGGCGGCGGCCGGATTCGGGCACTGGAGGCAGGAGAAGCCTCCAGACGACCGTTGCCCCTGGACACCGGAAGTCGTCTCGTTTGTTGGCATTTTCAAAGTAATTTTGTTTTGCTCTTTTAATGTTTTGTGCTAGTTCTTCTTTTTCCATTAAATTGAGTTTATGTTTTTATCAGTCTCATTTGTTTTTTAAAAATTTTTGCAGTTCTTTCTGTAAGTCTGTTTCCAGTCGTTTGTGTTCTTCTGCTAATCTCTTTTGTGTTTGGCTCTTTTCCTTATTCTTTTTTGCTGTATAGGTGATCACTAATCCCCGGATATATGCTTTTGTTCTATCCCATACATTTTGTAGTGAAGTCTCATCTTTTTTATTCTCCTTGAAAAAGAAGTCCATTTCTTTCTTCATTATTTGTATATACTCTTTATCATTTAATGTGGCTTGATTCAACATCCATCTCTTTTTTTTCCTTTGACCTTTCCATTTTATTTTCATTGGGTTGTGATCTGCCCATACATTTGTTTCAGTTTCTATCTCCTGTACATTTGTTCTTAATTCTAGTGTCATCCATATCATATCTATTCTTGACCATAATTGATGGAATAGAATGTATATTGGGTTTTCTCTAAGTTCATTTCTCTCCATGTATCTTGAAGTGATAGTTCTATCATTTTAAAGAAGGTCCTAGGGAATGTTTTCCATGCCTTTTTACCTATTTTCCTACTTCTATAGTCCAGTTTTGCATCCACAATTGCATTGAAGTCCCCTAGCATGCAAATATTTTCATAATCCATTTCAGTTACAACTCTCAGTTCATGTTCAAACTGTACTTCCTCTCAGTCTCCCCCAGTTACAGCCAGCAACTCCTCCCAGCAGCCTCTGGGAAGTTCAGATGCAATGGAGGCAGGCTCACTCTACCTTTGTACTCCCTCTCAGTCAAGTATTAACAAGCAGTTATGTTTAGGCAAGGAAAGATACTCCCCAAGAACAACAGAAAAATCAGATCTAAACATTCAGTTCCTCTTTCTTGTAACTATAAGTAGTCTTCAAGTTACAACAGTTTGTTTAGTAACCATTCAAAGTTACAACAGTAATGAAAAAAATGATTCTTGATCATTTTTCACATTTACGACCATTGCAGAATTTCCATGATCACATGATCAAAATTCAGATGCTTGGCAAGTGGCATGTATTTATGACAGTTGCAATATTCTGGATCGTGATCACTTTTTGTGACCTTCTGACAATGTCAATGGGGAAGCCAAGTTTACTTAACAATCATGTTACTAACTGAAGCACTTCAGTGACTCACTTAACAACTGTGGCAATAAAGCTCGTAAAATGGGGCAAAATTCACTTATCAACTGTCTCACAGAAAATTTGGGCTCAATTGTGGTTGTAAAGTCAAGGACTATTGTATATGAAAATGTAGTTGCAGTTGCTAGATAGACAGAGAGCAGCCTAATGTAATCTATTCCCTGCATCTTTTCAACAAATGATTCAACTGACAAGTAAACCAGATAGATTGGATTGGGATTGGGTTGATACTGGGAACTAAACACTATTAAGTATGTGTTTACAAAATGGCCCTTGCTCCTCTCCCACCCAATTCACCAGACTTTGGATACAGTAAATCAGCAGCCCCCAACCTTTTGGGCACCAGGGACCGGTTCTGTGGAGAAAGGTTTTTCCATGGCCCGGAGGGGGCATAATTTTGTGTGCTGCCTGCATCCTGCGGATGGGGCTTTGCTTGTTTGCACAGCTCAGTTTTCTGGCATGCCATGGAGTAGTGCTTGTCCATGGACTCCCGTGGGTTGGGGACCCCTCGAGTAAACAACTTCTGACTTTTGACTTCATTACCAAATAATGGAAAAGCCTGTTTAATGAATCAGTCCACCCAAGTTAAATTTTCATTTAACAAATATTTGTCTTTAATGGACACCCCCTCTCCATGGCCCATTGCATTGAGGTTTTACTGCAGTTGAATTAAATTTACAGAGTCAATTATACATTTTCCATGTTCTTTGCTTCATTTGAATAACATTTTTATTTAATTGTTGGTGCAGTGATAGTAAATATTTCCTAATATAATTTCACTGGCACAAGTTAATCCAGTTTCTGAATAGACACAGAAATGGTCAGCTTCTTGATATGGATTGACCAGAACTGTTTTATGGCAAAGTGGTGTTTCGAGTATTGCATTCTAACTATATATCATTATTTCTGTGTCTTACAGCAAACATGAAGATGAAATGATGAAGATGCTGATTAAATGGGGTCCTTTGTCAGTAGTTGTAGATGCACTTAGCTGGCAAGATTATCTTGGTGGTATCATACAACATCACTGTTCTAGTGGGGAACAAAATCATGCTGTGCTTGTAACTGGTTTTGATAGAACAGGTAAACTTTCATTTGTTTATTTTGTTATTTACATCAGTGCAAAATAGTTTTATATTTGCCATTTATTTATTTATTTATTTATTTATTTATTTATTTATGAATGAATGAATGAATGAATGAATGAGACGGTCTTACATACGTTCCTTGACTATCAATATACATATGTACAGTTCCTATAACAAATTACTGTTACTATGCCTGAAATTATATTATATAAGCTTAATTTCTCAATTTAATTCCATTGTTCCAGTTTTTATAATTATAAAGTCTGTACTTGGATACAGATACCTATACTTCATTTGTTCATACAGCCAGACCTCCACTTACAATTGCAATTGGACCCGAATTAGCAGTCTTCAGCAAAGTGGTTGTTAAGTGACATGCCATGTGACTGCTTTGAATAATGACACTAGCCTGGCCCACTTAATGACCTAATTGTGATCATTAAGTGCCAAGGGCTGTGCCCTGTCCCTGCCCCACCAACGAGAATGATCATGAGTGTTTTTGTCAGATATGAGGCCCATTCCTCCAGGATTGGGGGAGAAACAGACTTTATAACTGGTGAAACACCAGCCTTGTAAAACTTTCAGAATGTTGCCATTTGATAGTATTTTCCCCTTCCTTCTGGAAGGCCCAGAAAGTCCAGAGAAAAGAAAAATGCTAGCAAACACCAGCATTCTGAAAGGCTTACGTTTAGTAGTATTTTTATTATACCAGATTTGTGGTTTGTTTTTCTAGCATGCACACTTCCTGAGTGGAAGGGAGGGGAAATCTCGTGACAGGCGGAAGAAATAGACCTTAAATCTGATGTTCTCTCCACTTGCAACCTTCCCTTCTGGCTTCCCAATTGCCTTTCTGGGAAAGCCAGAAGAGAAAATTGCAAATGGCAATCACATGATTGCGGGGCATTTGGCAACCAGTTGTAAATATGTAAGGTTGTCAAGCATCCAAAATGAGGTCATGTAACCAGAAAGGTTGGCACAATGTTTTACAATGGTTGCAAGTGCTTTTCCGAACTGACATGATGGCAATTTGGCTTCCTAAGAAACCAGATTCCCTTTTTTATTTTTAAAGGGAAATACGTAGATACTTAACAAAATCATTTTACAGGTAGCATTCCCTATTGGATTGTGCGGAACTCCTGGGGACATACATGGGGAATAAATGGCTATGCTCATGTTAAAATGGGTTCTAATATTTGTGGTAAGTTTTGATTTGTATTGAATTTAGATGTGAATTATTTCCTACACAACACCTACTGTAACAGTCTTTGTTATAGTTTGAATTTTCAGGTAGTATCTTGTACACTGGAAAACTAAGTTTTCTAATAGCCGACATTGAAGATTACTCAAATGCCTTCCTGAATATAGCTTAGACCCTTAATTACACTTGATTAATATAGCTATAAATTCAGCTTGTTAAACATTATATCCTAAATTGAGACAAAATTGCAGACAATCAATTGTAAAGTCTTTTATTTACACATTGATATTATTATTAATATACCTTATTATTAGTAGTATACCTTCACTTATTTGAAGGTAATTGTTTAAGGCTGTTCCCCTGAAAAGTCTGCATGCTTAAAACAATTGAAAACTCCAGGGGGATGTGAAATGAAGGAATGGGGCTGAAGAGACTTCATAGCAAAAGCTCTTAATGATCCCATATTTAATGATCCCATAATTAAGACAAAAGCCAGGAAACAGTTCTATTATGGCTGTACTACTATGGGATAGTATAGGGATAGTATAGATAAGGATGCGGTACTCAGTGGCTAAGACGCTGAGCTTGTCGATCGAAAGGTCGGCAGTTCAGTGGTTCAAATCCCAAGTGCTGCGTAACAGGGTGAGTCCCATTACTTGTCCCAGCTTCTGCCAACCTAGCATTTCGAAAGCACAAAAAAAATGCAAGTAGAAAAATAGGGATCCCCTTTGGTGGGAAGGTAACAGTGTTCCATGTGCCTTTGGCGTTGAGTCATGCCGGCCACATGACCACAGAGACATCTTTGGACAGCGCTGGCTCTTCAGCTTTGAAACAGAGATGAGCACCGCCCCCTAGAATCAGGAATGACTAGCACATATGTGCAAGGGGAACCTTTACCTTTACCTTACTATGGGATAGTCCTAGACGTGAGAGTAGCACAACTGTGGTGGCCTTGGAGAAAATGATAACAGATCAACTGCTCTGGAGACCCAGAACTGTCAGTGCTGCTATAAGTATCAAGGAAGACCCCTTGTATGTACAGTGACTTGATGCTGATAGTTAACGGCTGAATCAGATTATTACTGGTCATTTTAATTGCTGTATTGGATATTTGAAGGTGTGTTAATCTGAATGTTTTATTGTCTTTAGTTTGATATAGATGTTTATGTTTTGTGTTATATTTTGTAGATGTTCTATTATTCTTCTGTTAACTACTTAGGTTAAGAATAAGACAAAAGTCAAAATACTTTTTAAATGTAAAAGAAATAATAGATTTTTCTAAAGATTAAATGGTAACTTTGTTTCTTGCTGTCTAGGTATTGCTGATTCAGTTTCTGCTGTATCTGTATGAATTAGCTGCTAAGGATTTGTGGCAAATATTGGAGACACTAGTTTAATAATGAAGAATTAAGAAAGGACTGTTGCCAATGTTCAGATAGTATCAATCCTTGGATCTGAGAACAATCTTCCAGCCAGCTCCTCAAAACTAGTTGCTGATTTCACAGTTTATCCCTTTTTAATTATTGTTTGATCTACTACCGGTAGCATATTAGAGCCATGATGGCACAGTGATCCACCTGCCAGGGGTTCGATCTTGACCGGCTCAAGTTTGACTTAGCCTTCCATCTTTCCGAGGACAGTAAAATGAGGACCCAGATTGTTGGGGCAGTATGTAAACCATTTAGAGACAGCTGTAAAAGCACTATGAATTGGTATATAAGTCTAAGTGCTATTGCTATATTGGCTGTGCTGCAGAATATATGAAGCAACTTCAAAAAATATTTTTTAGAAACTATTTTCTTTGATACTCTGCTACTACTGAGATTTATTTACTCTTTTTTGTAATTTTTTATATTCTACTGGAAAACCATTTGGGATTAGAAGCATATTTCTGTGTAGTTTTTGCTTCTCTAATTATGAATTTGATTCAAATTGAATAGAATCCTACAATAATTGGAATTGCCAATTTGGCAAATAGTAGGGGATGGAAGCTTTTTATACGGTACATATATAGATATAATTTTGAAGTGTTTTCAATTAATAGTTGATCACAGTTGGAATATTTCTTAACAGTTTAATAAGTTTTAATTAAATGTCTCAAAAAGTCATATGAAACTTTTGTATATTCATGTCAATATCATCTGATATTTTTAATAATAAAGGTAAACATAAAAAAAACCCCTTACTTTCTTTATATTTGAACTTCAAAAATTGCTCCCACTATGATTTTCTACTTTAGTTCAATAATAACTGGAAAAGAAATACATGGAAATCTATCATAATTGCAGATTAGCTAATTCATCTGAAAGGAAGGCAAGTCAATTCAACCAATAAGATTTGATATGCTGTCATCTATTAACATTATTTCTTTTTGAAATAATGCAGAAAAACAAGAAACTGTATTATTATACACATAAATACATTATACACATAGATAAATTATGCACAACCAAATCTAATTTACATAAAACCTTTTAATATACCTTTCTGTCTTGTAATTAATTTACTTTGATTACGGCCATACTCTCCTTCATCTATTGCCTTTTGTTGTTTAAAATGCTGTTTTTGAGGCTCTTATCAATCACCCCCAACCAATTTATTTTCTATCTTCAACCTTTTTTGACTCAGTCGTTCTTCCTTAATCCATTCGTTTTGCAATTCAATCTTCTTTCATTCTCCCTATCTGATAAAAACTACTACAACTTTTTTTAAACTGGTTACATACTTTGTATTCCGTTCACTAAGCACCCATTCATTCCTGATCCATGTCTTGACCTATCCTTTTCTCACAATTCTTAAGTATCTCATTTCCTTTTAAATGTTCTGTTTCTCCTGATAACATTAGTTCTCATTTCTTTATAAAAAAAAAAGAAGGTGCTTTCAAATAACCTTCATTTATTAAAAACTTCTACCATTTTCTAACATGTGCATAACATGTTCCTGCAAGCTACTCTAGCATATGTTGCCAATTCTATATAAATCTCTGGTTTCTTTAGTTTTTTAATATATAATGCAATTTTCTTCCTTTCTCCATCCTAACATTTTTATACTGTTTTCAGGAGCAAGCTTTCATAAGGAAATTTGAAGACATAATTAAACTGTAATAAACCTAAAATCATATATTTATTACAAACGTAATGCATCAATCAGAAACATCTTGGTTCAGTCTAATAAAGGAGGTAAAACTCATTTATTAAATGAGTAAAACTCATTTATTAAAGCTTAAAATTGAGCTGGTTATTTCTATATTTTCTTTTATAATTAATTGAAATACATATATATTAAAATCTATGTTACTGTATATTGTGCATAAATACATATATTTATATATATATAAATTATTAATCTACACAGTATAAGTTTTTTTAAACCAGTGCCTCTAGGTGTGTTGACTCCTCCAGGCTTTTATGCCACCATCACCATTATCCAACTGGAGCTCAATATATCAAAAGCATGGGGTTTGTAATACTTGTCTAAGGAAAGCTGTTAATCTGAATCATCACTGCTGAAGTATGAACTATCACAATATTCTGCTGTGTAAAGGAATTTATGAAGTGTTGGATTCAGTTTTGGGATCCAGCTTCTTGGCACCAAGTAAGTTGAAAGATTGAATAAATCAACAAATACTTTATATCTGTCACTGAAAAAGAAAAAGAAAAATATTAATGGAAATGGAATTCCATAGTATTTTATAGATAATGGCAAGCAGAACCTATAACACTAGACTCGATCCAAGGCTTTTACTGTTTTGATGTACTAGCATCCAGTTCTAATGCTTAACAGTTGGGAATGGTCAATTCAGGAGGGAAAAAACATGTTAGAAACTTTCTAGTGATCCCAATGCTTCTGATAATAGCTTTAATTATATCCTTAACTATGAACAAGTGTGGAAAGCCTTTTACCTAATGCTCACTAATATCAATAGAGCAGCAAAAGACTGTTTGCAGTGAGGGGACACTGAAAGAGCAAACATCTTTAATTTTTTTCTTCTGGGAAGAACCTATTGTCCAGAAGATTTCAACTTTATTTGTCCCTTTAAGGTGAGCATTAACAATAGAACATGTTGGTTGGAATCAATTTGCTAGATTAGACTGAATTTTCCAGAGGAGCATTCTGCATTCCCTGCTGCAGCCATTCACCTTGCAGATGATAATTGTGCTATGGGAATAATGACGATCTCTTATTAGTCATAATTTATCAAAAATTGTTTCATTGATTAAGGGGGTTATATAAATGGCTAATTGTTATTATGACGGTATAATTAGACAGAATTAACATCTTTCTATATTTAATATACTGTAGTTTTATTGGACAATTGTACAACTTTATACAATTATGAATTGATTTGCATAAATGCTAAAGCCAAAAATGACTCCTTTTGTTCTCATAATAAGAAATAAAGCTAATGTACAAAAAGAGACAATATATAGTAATTCATGCTATGACATTAAATACTATGTAAATATTAATTAATATAGGTGTCTATGGCTGCATTAAGGCCAAGCAAGGCAAAACAATGGTGTCTCTCAATGGAAGTGAAGCTTTTGCCATGAAACAGAAACAAATCAGATGTATGATGACACCTTCAACTCAGACTTTTAAATTTTAGTTGTTCATGTGTGAGAGAGAGAGGGGGGAGGGAGGGAGGGAGATTTAAGGGCATCTTAACCTCCCTTCTCTTGGCACCCAAAACATGCTTATTTTGTTTAATGATGTATCCATTGAAGATATAATTCTCTTGGCTTTTTTCAAAGTTAACTGGCAAACTGGAAGCCCACTAAGTAGGGCATTGCATAGTTTCTTAAAATACCTCTTGCTTAAGAAGGCCTCATTGGTTTTAATATTATTTAACAAAATTATAAAAGTGCATCAACTGAGCTAAAATACAACCATCCAAATGTGCTTTCATTAACGCGCAATTCTTAGAGCAAATTGTCTACAACCAGAATTGGACTTCCAAATGTTATTAGACAATAACATCTATAATCATGAGTATCATGGGGCTCAAGTTAGAAGACGAAAGCTAGTTTTCTTTTGGCTATCAACACCATATGAATTCTCAATTACATTCAAACAGATGTTGTCCACATTAAATCACTGCACGAATCAAGAAGAGGGCCGTGAAAATATTTACAGACCCCTCGCATCCTGGACATAAACTGTTTCAACTCCTACCCTCAAAACGATGCTATAGAGCACTGCACACCAGAACAACTAGACACAAGAACAGTTTTTTCCCGAAGGCCATCACTCTGCTAAACAAATAATTCCATCAACACTGTCAGACTATTTACTGAATCTGCACTACTATTAATTGTCTCATAGTTCCCATCACCAATCTCTTTCCACTTATGACTGTATGACTATAACTTGTTGCTGGCAATCCTTATGATTTATATTGATATATTGATCATCAATTGTGTTGTAAATGTTGTACCTTGATGAACGTATCTTTTCTTTTATGTACACAGAGCATATGCACCAAGACAAATTCCTTGTGTGTCCAATCACACTTGGCCAATAAAATTCTATTCTATTCTATTCTATTCTATTCTATTCTATTCTATTCTATTCTATTCTATTCTATTCTATTCTATCAGCAAATAATTTATTTGCTCAAAGAACTGCCTGCAATAAATAATCTATGTGATTAATATTAATAGCATGAAGGTCATTTAGACCACTCACAACAGAAATCTTCTGTCCAGCTTGAATTGGTTATGGCAATACATTTGCTGTATTAATTATGATTCCCTTCATTAATCCTATTGGTGCTTTAAATAATTTTACTAGTGTTCAAGAGAAAATTTTAAAAATTCGATTTTTCCCCCCCTATGTATCCTGTAGGTATGCTTCCTAATCAGACGTATGAAGGAAGTATTTGAGGAATGAATATGTCTATATGTAGTCCTTGACTTATTACCACATTTGTGCCAGAATTTCTTAGAAATTGTTTGCAATCGTAAGTTGAGTCAGATGCAATTTTGCCACCATTTTATGACGATCATTAAGTGATTCACAGTCATTAAGTGAACCCAGATTCCCCACTTGACTTTTTGCAGGAAATCGGCAAAAAAGATCACAAATCATGATCATAAGACTGCAGGATACTGCAAACAGTTGTAAATGTGAGCTGGTTGCTAAGTACCAAATTGTGATCACATAACTGGGAGTAGTGCGACAATTGTAAGTGCATCTACAGGTCATAGTCATTTTTTCCATGGCCATGGTAGCCTTGGACCATTATTAAACAATTGATCGTGAGTTGAGGACTACCTGTATATTTTTTAAAAAGGAAATTAAATCCACAAGGAGAAAGCATAATTGTGTAGCCAAGCATGTACACTTTACCCACAGCATATTGTGGTGGTTTCCTACAAAAAGAGCAATATGAACTCTTGTAAACTTAAAAACATGAGATCTGCTCTGCAAATATTGCTAAGAAGGCTGTATGTAGATGCCAAATAATTCTTGATTCACATTTTTATCCATTTTTGATATGAATATGGTATGTGTCTTGCCATTCATAAATAATAAAAAAATAAAATAAAAATAAAATAAAATAAATAAATAATAACAAAAGCTGAAGTTGACTTCCTAAACGTACCTCACAGTTGAGCGTAGATACTGGTAGCCTGATGAACCTCCAGTCCCAGCCTTGCTGCCAATCATTCTGTGCACCATACACACATGGTTATCTAAATATATAGAAATTCACTTTGTTCATTTTCCATTTTAAGATATAAAAAGATAATATAATTGTTATAAATGAGAATTGTTTCATCAGTTCCATAAACTTAACTTTTATATTAGTTTATTACTTTTATATTACTTTATTTAGAATTAAATGGATGCATACCTATTTTATTTCAAAGTGGATATCATGGAAGTCTAATAGGTATATTCTACAGGATTTAATATAGCCTAGATTTACCAAAATGAGGATAAGATCACGACTTTGGAATATATTTATTACACAATATATTATCGTATTATTTGCTGCATAAGGTAGTTTTGTGATATCATCCCTCATTCCAGATGAGCAGAAGTAAGGTTAAAATAAAATGATTTGCTAAATGTGGATAACTTTGTGGCAGAAGCAGTATCTGAGTATTTCAAATGTATCCATCAGTTAAATCATTACATGCCTGAAGTTATAAGCCAATTGTGCTCATCTCCTGTAACTTTTTACAATCTAGGGCACTACAGGATGGAATAACTATTTAGTCTGCTACAAAATCCTAAACTGTCAATCTTGAAAATATGTTTCATGTTGACTATAGTGGCAATGTCAAATGAAAATAATGCTATTTGCATCAAAGGAAGGCTCAAAAGAGAACTTACATCTCCATTTAGTCATTAGCACATCGCAATCCATAAGAGAAGTAAGAAGCTGAAAAGGAACTTGGAAACGAGGTTCCTCTCTTAAATAATAGAAGAAAGTTGATTAAATTCCCATTTATCAGTTTGTGTTAAAGCAAAAAAAGAAAATAATAAACATAATTGCTAAAGCAATTTGAGACAGTTTAATAGCTAAAAATAATCAGCAGAACACAGAAAATAGACTTCAAATTTGCTTCTCAAAATTTGCTGCTCCTGTTTATATTCTTTTGAAATAAATATAAACAGGCATAAATGAAGCTTAGGGTCAAAGTAAATATTTAGTGCAGCTTTCCCCCATTTGTTTTCTTATGCTCTACATGGAAGGAGAAGGGTGTCAGTTTGCAAAAGACTTGACTAATCGCTTTAGATAAGATAGAATTGTGCTGACTCAAAGGAGACATTGCCTATAACCATGATGGCGAACCTATGGCACACGTGCCAGAGGTGCACACGGTGTCCTTTCTGTGGGCACGCAAGCTATCACCCCAGTTCAGCTCTGCCGCACATGTGCATATGCCTCCCGCCGGCCAGCTGGTCTTCGAGTGTCTGCCACAGAGGCCGGGCACATGCAGGGAGGCTGCACATACATGTTCGGGCAGGTGCATGCAGAGTTTGCGTGTGCATGCATGGGAAAAGCAGCACATACATGGGGCTGCGTGCGCATTGGATTTTGGGGGTTCGGGTGCACATGCGCTTTGGGCACTCAGGCCAGAAAAGGCTAGCTGTCACTGGCCTATAGAAATCACTTGGAGTGAAAGAGATTTCTAGAGAATGCTGTAAGTTGTTTGCACAACATACCCACAGCTCCCAACCTGCTTTTGATGTGTCGAACAGAAACTGCTTATTCCCTCTTCCTATGCAATATCTCTGCTCTGCAAGATGGGCAGGGATTAAAAATCACAAATCAGGAACAGTACAATATCTATTGGCTGCAAGAGCAATCAAGGATTAAGGGATGCAGCAAAGTTTGTAAATAGTTGTAAATAAACTGTAAAGTTTTTTTTTTTCAGTGTTGTTGTAACTTCAACAACTAAAACAATAGTAACTAAACAAGGTAAACAAGGGCCCATTTTCTTATTCTCAATAATCCTAATCCTGCTTGCTAAGAATGTTAAAACAAAAACCAGATGCTTCAGTAAAGAAATAACACTAGGAAAGCCATTTACGGAGACAATCACCTTTTGCATACCTGTAGAAGTATATCATTAAAGCTCCTTTCATTGCTTTATAAGACAATCTTCTGTCACCTGCAAAAATTAAAAAGTGGAAAATAATACAAAATGCAGATATTTATGTTGTCTATCAAGAACTGAAAATCCACTTCTGCTCATACTATTATTACAGATAGTCCTCAATTTTATTTTTGTCCCATTTTACAACTGTTCATGCCACAGTTGTTAAATGAATCACTGCAGTTGTTACAGTAATTTCGGTTAAGTGTATCTGATTTCCTCATTGACTTTGCTTGTCAGAAGATCACAAAAGATGATCATGTGACCCCAGGACACTGCAACTGTCATAAATATAAGTCGGTTGCCAAGCATCTGAATTTTGATTAAGTGACCCTGGGGATGCTGCAATGGTTGTAAGTGTGAAAAATGGTCACAATTTATTCATAATAAAATACTTCATTCAGTGCCTTTGTAAGTTTGAACGGTCACTAAATGAATTGTTGTAAGTCAAGGACTACCTGTGTTTACCTTTACTATGCTTACCTTTACTAAGAAGATGTTCATGGAGTTTTTCATCAAATAATGACATAAGTACTTCTTTTTGCTTCTGAAGTTCTGCCATTTGATCTTCTTTTTCCTCAGAGTCTTCTTTAGCCTTTCAAAGACAATTCTATTTTTTAAAAAACATTTTACTTATCTATACTTGCATTTATGGGGAATATTTTCCCTTTGCATTTCATATATCCAGAGCTTTTTCCCGCAAGTCCTTTGTTTAACTCATGACAATCACAGTTCCTCTTGTGTGCATGTGTGATTAAAATAAAACACAAAAATGTCAGCATGAAAAGGAAACTACTGCAGACTTGGCTGCCTCTGCTTGGGGATCAATTAATAAATCATGAACTTCCTCTAACATGGCCCTCTAGTGTTCCCAAGACTGCAGCTTTCAACACATCTGGAAGGCACCAATGAGAAAGAGCATGGAATATCCTAAATATGGATGGAAATTATTGACTCTGTACACAGCTGTTATCCTAAAACAAACTTGGGCACAGAAATGAATAACCAGTCTGTATTATAACAAGAGAGGGACGCGGTGGCTCAAAGAGCTAGGACGTTGAGCTTGTCGATCAAAAGGTTGGCAGCTCAGCGGTTCGAATCCCTGGTGCTGCCATGTAACGGGGTGAGCTCCCGTTACTTGTCCCAGCTTCTGCCAACCTAGCAGTTTCGAAAGCATGTAAAAATGCAAGTAGAAAAAATAGGGACCACCTTGGTGGGAAGGTAACAGAGTTCCGTGCGCCTTTGGCGTAGAGTCATGCCGGCCACATGACCACGGAGACGTCTTCGGACAGTGCTGGCTCTTCGGCTTTGAAACGGAGATGAGCACCGCCCCCTAGAGTCAGGAATGACTAGCATGTATGTGCGAGGGGAACCTTTACCTTTATCTTATTATAACAAGATAACCACATCTATTAATAACACATTCTCTTATACACTCTTAAAAACTGTGCTTGTAACTATATAATCATTCCTGAATTAATTGATTTTGAATATTCTATTTGTTTAAATGTCCAAATAAGGACTTTAGATTTTGTCAGATTATCTGGTTCAGGGTCTGAACTTGTTAAAATAAGTCATCCTCATCTACAGCACACCAACATTTGAGAACTGAACTATTTGAGAAGACTATTATAGCAGTGTTGCCGTAAGATAAATGTTCTCCCCTACCAGTAGCATGTGCAGGATGGTTAAGGAGGACAACATGATAACAGCAGTGCCATGATTGTGCAATCATGATGTAAGACGTATCCCTCTTATATACATGTCGCAACATTGCATGCATATCCAAAACAACAAAGCTTCACTGCAATTCTGCTTTCATTATTTCAACAAAAGCAATCAGATCCCATGCATGCCCATGCATAAATAAATGCACCAGCAATCTTAAACCAATCCATATGGATTAGTGGGGGTACAATTCATATATATATGCTCTCTTATCAGAACTGCAACCAGGAAGTTTTGCTACAAATGTTAATCACCTTTGGAAAACTATTTATCTATCTAAGGACAACATGATAAATTGGAATATGTACCTGTACTATTGCGTATTCGTGTTCTAATCCATTAAGTACATTTGCTTCAAATTTTCCCCAGAAATTAAATCCTTCTGGTTCAAGTCCTGGTGTTCTTTCCAGCCATGCCTTATAAAATGCAAGGAAGTAAACGTCAACTGACTGCACCAGTTGCAATGTGTGAATTAGCAAGCTAGTGCTTAGTGACTAGCCATAGCAAAGCATAGCATCGACAAACAAGATAATAGGAGTAGCAGCCTTCCTTCCCATATCCAACCAGAAAACCCATCCAGTTTTTAATTCCTTATATTTTACCAATACCTATTCCAGTGTGGCAAAATTCAACTAAGCTGATTTTTTAAAAGGAAAAGCTGTGAACAAATCAAAGCCCAAGGGTGGATGAGCCCTTTTATGATCACAACTCTGCATGACCAGTTAAGTAGTAAATGAGAAAATCATACTTTGACTAGCTGCAGTAGTGTTGGTTCTTGTTCTGATTTAAGCAATAATTCATATTCCTTTCCCTTGAAGTTATCCCGATAGTGCCTTCTGTTATATGGAACTCTCAAACTTTGAGGGACACCAATCTTATTTTCCAATAATCGAAACTGTAAACTCTGAAATCCTGAAGCTGGACTCAGATAATCTCTTTAAAAATAGAAGAAAGTGTAGTAATTTATTATTCTGAATAAAAAAGCATGTTTGATTTTGTGGTGTTATTCTATTACATCAAGTAATTGTGAAGTCAATTGAATCATCAATCTTTGTTCAAGCAATCACTCTGGACAGAATCCCAATTTTAGGCATAGAATCATATCCTTGGAAATAAATTAGATTTATGTTGATCCTGAATAACTTGTCTCATTGATTTTAATCAGGTCAATTTTGGTGCGTTTCTCCCAGTCCCTTGACATTTTGTATGCTTAATCAAAAGTGACTCAAACCTTGTAAGACTTATTTTTAAATATATAAGCCCAGTTACAGTATGTGTTTATACAAACTGGAATTAAGTTGAAACTCACTACTTAATTTTTATTTTAATTCATCCAGAATGCCATCCAAGACATCTGAATAAGGATAGAAATACTGCATATTTTTCCTAAAGGACTTGAAAAAGTCATTCACATCTCATGAAGTTTCTAGCCTAATTCTTAAGGAGCAGGATGTACTATAGAGGTTGACCACTTCAGGTTGACTATTTCAGGTAGTCAACATAGACATAAAGGTAAACTAAGGAGAGAAACAACCTAGAATTAATCAGAAACTTCCTAACAGTGAGAACAATTAACCAGTGGAACGACTTGTCTTCAGAATGTTTCAAACAGCATTGTACAATAGGAGCAATGTTCTATCCCCACCCAAAAACAAACAAAAAAAAACAACCCACCATTTTTAAAATTTCTGAAATCTTAGTAAATTTCTGAAATTTCAATGATTCAACAACAAAACAACAACAACAATTCCATGCAGGAACATTAAAATCTCATGTGAGTTGGTGATCTTGTAAGATTTGGCCATGGTAATGTGTACCTTAGATGCCATCCAGTAGTGTTACATCTATTTTGCTTACCACAGACCTGCCAGTTAAACCTGCAGTTAAGCCTAATTATATGTAGTTTGAAGTTCTTTACTGGTTTCCCCTGTGTTTATTGTTCTCTCCTTTGTAATTTTTCCTTTTTTGTATTCTAGATTCCTAATTCTGTCAGGATAAAGACCTCTATTCTTCAATTCTGTGAAATGCTCATACATTACTGTTATCATCACTACAAATCCTGATAGAAATATACTAAGTTTTTGTGAGGGGTCCTTGGTGCTCTCTGAGCTTGGTTTCCTTGCAGATGTTTCATTACCCAAACTAGATAATATCATCAGTTCTAGCAGGGAGTAGAGTTTGCTCTCATTTTATATTCTACTGTTTACCCTGTAAGTGCATGGTCTTGGACAGTGGTGGGTTTCAAAAATTTTTACTACCGGTTCTGTGGGTGTGGCATGGTGGGCGTGGTGTGGCTTGGTGGGCGTGGCAAGGAAAGGTTATTGCAAAATCCCCATTTCTTCCTGATCAGCTAAGACTCAGGAGGCAGAGAATAGATGGGGTCGGGGCCAGTCAGAATTTTTACTATCGGTTCTCCGAACTACTCAAAATTTCCGCTTTTCTCCAGAACTGGTCAGAACCCGCTGAAACCCACATCTGGTCTTGGAGGTACTTTGGTTGGGTTGTTTACTGTTAGCTTGTTTGAAGTTTCTGTCTAGAATCCTGGCACTCTGACAAATTAGCCAGACGGAGACATAAAAAATATCTACATACTGTGCAAAAGAGACAATTAACAAACCAAAAAGGGAACACCTCCTCCCCAGCAATCAACACCCAGATGAGATTAACAATCAAGAAGTAAACACTACCTCAATCAAGGAGCTGCCAAATAAACTACCAGTAAACAGCCCAAACGAACTTCCAAGACCATTCCTTCCAACACTGACAGGGTAAGCCACTATAATATAAACAGAGCAAACTACTAGCACTGCTGATGTTACCTAGCTTGGGTAATGAAATGTTTGCAAGAAAGTAGCCAAGCTCAGCACCAACAATTCCTCATTTCAATCCTAAACTACAAATATTTTTTCTTTTATCAGTATTTTGTTTCCTGTAAATTCATTTTAAGACCTTTGCAAATACAGTAAGGGCACATATAAATGAATCAAAGATCTAAAATGTTTGTACCTAAAGTCAAAGAAGTCCAGAGCTGTCATTGTTTCTAGGACGGAAAATTGTTCCACAAGCAATTTAAGGATTATTGAAATTCTCTGCATTCGAGTAACCACCTTCAGCATGTTCCTTTCATCTCTCACCTTAGTTTGAATGTATATATAAAAAAATATTATTATGACTTGACTGAAAAGCAGAAAAATAACAATAAAATCATAACCCATAGACTGCTTGAATTGTAACAGTCATTTGATAACATTTACAAATAGCACACCTTACTAAGGTTTAATCTAGGCTTGTTTTGCCCCATCCGACATCCATTGATCCCTCACAGCCTCCAGGCACAATTTTGATATTTCCACATTTTCATCTCCTATTGCCTGATGAGGTCATGTCTTTCTTTCTTTGTCAGAATACATCGGTGAGTACAGTGGGATTTCCCTCCAAATAATAAGATTTTCTTTCTGGTAAAAGTCTATAGGACTGAAGCCCGAAGAATTTTAATTGTGCTCTTCAGTAATAAGTTTTAGAGATTTAATCTAAAAATCCCAAAAATGGTGATTATTGTAGATGTTCAGAATATCCAAATTTCACAAGCTGAATTTCAAATTGTTTTTTATAAGAATCAGAATCCAAAGAGAAATTTAAATAAAATAGTTCTGTTCTACTTACATGACCATTTTGAAATATCACTCGAACAGAATCCAGTTCCCATAGGATCTGCTTGAACCATAATTCATAAGCTAAAGTTGAAAGGAACATTAGTTCAGGTTTCAAGAAATAAATAAAAGTTAATTAATAGAGATTCATACTATATTTAAAATATCTTTAAAACCCCAAAAGTGAGTAAAACTACTGTAAATCGATATACTTTTCTATCCTGATTATTTTTCATTTGCTTTTACTAGCCAATTCAATATTTATTTATTTTATTTATTTATTTATTTTGTCACAACATCATACAAAAAGATTATATAGTATATACACATATAAACATATATAGGAAGAAGAAAAGAAAAACAATAGGACAGGAACGGTAGGCACGTTTGTGCGCTTATGCACGCCCCTTTGGCTAAGATTTGATGGTTTTGGTACAGAAAGCAAAAGTTTGTAGATGTCCATTCTACTATTCTCCATACATTCATCGCTCTGAATACAAAGGTTTACAGTAAATCAGAAGCACATCAATTCTCAAAAATCCTAATCTTAATGTTTATGCCAAATAATCTTTGAAAAAGTCTAGCTACATAAAAACTACAGTATGTGTGCACAAACTTGGTAGTAAAGTATGAAATTACTGTAACACAATCTGTAACACAATCTCATTTGTCCCTGAAATGGCATTTAAATGTACATGTGAAGAATCTACAATGTCAAATCAGTAGAAATTGCTGGTTATAATC
Source organism: Ahaetulla prasina (assembly GCF_028640845.1). NCBI lineage: Eukaryota > Metazoa > Chordata > Lepidosauria > Squamata > Colubridae > Ahaetulla > Ahaetulla prasina. Next base: position 69,533,894 of record NC_080546.1, on the reverse strand, counting down.
TCACAGTACAGAAAATAATCCCAGATTGTACTTTTGTAGTAATAATAAGAGCAGACCAAGGATGCCATGATTCTGCTCAAAGAAAACAACATGATAATCATATCTGAATATTTAAACAGTACATAAACTTGTAATCATCAGCTCTCCCATCAGATTTACATTCTGTAATCACCACCCATAATTTGAATTGCAGTTCCAATTAATAGATGATAAAAGGACTGTATGTTATCGAAATGATGAGGGGGAAAAAAGATTCATGATTAGTATGAAAAATTATATAAACAAGAGACAATGCCAGAAGAAAAAATAAAACAATACTTAGAAAAAGCTGAATTACCTATTATACCAGAAACATTTAAAAAGGCACTAGAAGAAAGGATAACAATGATGGAATTGACAGAAGCAATTAAAAAAAGAATGGCAAAACACTGGGCCCAGATGGATTACCAGCAGAGTTATATAAAAAGTTACAAGAAGTTATAAGTAATACAATGCTGGAAGTATTTAATGAACTATTGTTAGAGGTGAAAATGCCAGCTTTGTGGACAGAGGCATATATTAACCTCATTCCGAAAGAAGATTCAGACCTGCAATGGATAAAAAATTACAGATCGATTTCCCCGTTAAATGCTGATTAACAGATATTTACCTCAATAATGGCAGAAAGATTAAAGAGATTTTTAATTAATTTATACATACAGATCAAAATGGCTTTGTACCTAAGAGACAGATCAGAGACAATTTGAGAATAATTTTGAATACATTGGAATATTATGAAGCACATCCAGAGAAACAAATGGCCTTGATATTCCTTGATGCACAGAAGGCGTTTGATAACGTCAACTCACAATTCATGTTGATTCAATTAAAAGTTATGGACTTTGGGGAGAGATTTACTAATATGTTTAAGATGATATATTATAAACAATTGACAAAGCTGATGGTAAATGGAGATATGACGGAAAAGGTTAATATTATGAAAGGCACAAGGCAGGGATGTCCTTTATCCCCACTATTATTTGTATTGACACTGGAAGTATTAAATAGAAATATAAGACAGGATAAGGAGATGAAAGTTACGGAAATTAAAAAGGATGAATATAAATTACAGGCATTTGCAGATGATTTGGTGCTTATTTTAGAAGATCCACAAGAAACAGGCCTAAAACTATTAGAAAGAATAGAAAAATATGGTGAGGTGGCAGGATTGAAAATTAATAAAGAGAAAACTAAGATAATAGTGAAAAACATTACAGAGAAGCAGAAAAGGGAGTTAACAAAGAAGTTAGATATTCAGATCACTAAGAAAGTAAAATATTTAGAGATTCAACTAACAGCAAGCTGTGTTACAATTAAGGAAGATAATTTTTATAAACTGATAAAACAAATTGAGACAGATTTGCAGAGATAGAAAAATTTGCAATTATAGTTAACAGGAAGAATAGCAACAATCAAGATGAATATATTACCAAGGAAACAATCAAGATGAATATATTACCAAGGCTATTGTTTATTCCAAACAATTCCAATAACATTGGAGAAAAAATATTTTGAAAATTTGAACAAAATAATAGTGAAATTTGTATGGCAGGGGAAGAAGGCAAGAATCTAATTTAAAACTTTTACAAGATGCGAGAACCAGAGGAGGGTTTGGACTACCAAACTGGGAACTATACTACCAGGCAGCAGTATTAACATGGATGAAAGAATGGATTGTATTGAGAAATACAAGATTATTGACATTGGAGGGACATGACTTGCAGTTGGGTTGGCACGCCTTTTTATGGTATGGGAAAAATAAGATACATGGTTACTTTCAAAGATATTATATAAGAAATGCTTTATTATTAGTATGGGAGAAATTCAAGTCTGGTGGGAGAAAACTAGAGAACAACATTACTTGAAGATACCAGTTTGGCTTTTGACAATGGAAGCACTAATACATCCAAATATTATTAATATGGGAAATATTGGTAGATATAAAGATATTTTGTCAGAAAAGAGGGAACTTAAAACAAAACAAGATTTGGAAAAATGGGATAGATACGGTGTGGTATACACAACTGCAAATACAAACTAGATATAAAAAAAATGCTAAATTATATGGTTTTATATGGAATTGACAATTAGATAAGACATTAACAGGAACAGATGAGGAAGTGATAAGAAAATTGTACAGTTATTTAATGAATATTAAACTAGAAGAACAAGTTAAAAAAACGATAGCATGGGCAAAAATTTTTGGCTATACGATAGAGTTAGATAAATGACAGCAACTATGGGATAGAAATTATAAGTCAACAAAATCAACTGCTTACAAAGAGAATCTGTATAAGATGTTTTATAGATGGCATCTGTCACCTGAAAGACGGGCAAAAATGTTTAAAGATATTTATTTATTTTTATTTATTTATTTTGTCACAACAATATATGTAGAAATCATACAAAAGATTATATAGTATATAAACATATATGGGTAAATATAAGGAGGTATAAGCATATATATAGAAAGAAGAAAAGAAAAACAATAGGACAGGAATGGTAGGCACATTTGTGCGCTTATGCACGCCCCTTATGGTCCTCTTAGGAATGGGGTGAGGTCAATAGTAGAAAGTTTTTAGATAAAGCTTTTAAGATTATGGGAAGAGACCACAGAGTCAGGTAAAGTGTTCCAAGCACTGATGATTCTGTTACAGAAGTCATATTTTCTGCAATCTAGATTAAAGCGGTTGACATTAAGTTTAAATCTATTAGTTGCTCTAGTATTATTGCAATTAAAGCTGAAGTAGTCTTTAACCGGAAGGACATTACAATAGATGATTCTGTGAGTTAAGCTTAGGTCTTGTCGAAGGCGACGGAGTTCCAAGTTTTCTAAGCCTAGGATTTCAAGTCTGGTGGGATAGGGTATTCTATTGTTTTCAGAGGAATGGAGAACTCTTCTTGTAAAATATTTCTGGACACGTTCAATTGTATTGATGTCAGAGATGTGGTGAGGGTTCCAAACAGGCGAGCTGTATTCTAGAATTGGTCTAGCAAATGTTTTATATGCTCTGGTTAATAGTGTGGTGTTTTTGGAAAAGAAACTACACAAGATTAGGTTTACAACTCTTAGAGCTTTTTTTGCTATGTAATTGCAGTGGGCTTTGGCACTTAGATCATTTGACATGAAAACTCCAAGGTCTTTAACGGGATGGGGTCATCTGTAAGGTAATGTCCATCTAGTATGTACTTAGTTTTTGGGTTCTTTTTTCCTATATGTAAGACTGAGCATTTGCTGGTTGAAATTTGGAGCTGCCAATTTTTAGACCAAGCGGTTAGATGATCAAGGTCGTTTTGAATGATAGAAGTATTGTCTGTGATGTTAAATAGTTTGACATCATCAGCAAAGAGAACACAATTACTTGAGATATGGTCACAAAGATCATTAATGTATAGTATAAAGAGTGTTGGTCCAAGAACGCTGCCTTGAGGAACGCCACTCTTGACAGGAACAGGATTTGATAGAGCATTGCCAATTTTGACCACTTGTTGTCTGTTAGACAGAAAAGCAGATATCCATTTGTGGAGGGGTCCTGAGATGCCATAGGATATTAGTTTTAGGAGAAGTTTATCGTGTACTACTGAGTCAAAAGCTTTGCAGAAGTCTATGTAGATTGCATCTATTGATTTGCCTTGATCAAGATTTGAAGTCCATATGTTTTTGCAGTGCAGAAGTTGTAAGTTACATGATAATTTTTTTCTGAAACCAAATTGTTTGTTGGAGAGTAGGTTGTTTGTTTCTAAGTATGAGGTAATGGATTGGTTGATGATAGATTCCATGACTTTGCAGGTGATACAGCAAAGGGAGATCGGTCTGTAGTTTTCGACTAAGCTGGGGTCTCCTTTTTTGAAGATAGGGATGACTGTGGCTAGTGACCAAAGTTTAGGAAGAGAACTGGTAGTGAAAGCTTTTTCAAAGATAATACTTAGGGGTTCTTCTATGATAAATCAACTAAATGTTGGAAATGCCTTCAGATACCAGGATCGTATTATCCATGTGATGGACATGTGTAGAAGCAAAAAAATACTAGGCAAGAATTCGTATGTGGTTGGAGAAGATGACGCAGCAGCATATTGATTTGAAGATTTAAATACTGAGTTATTCCTGTTGGGGATTTTACCAGAAATTATAGTAAAGAAAATGTATATTTGATTATTCATGTAATAATTGCAGCTAGAATTGTATATGCACAAAATTGAAAAGGTGAAGAGATTCCTACAGATGAAAATGTGATTAATAAAATATTAGAATGTGCAGAAATGAATAGATTAATATTTGCTGTCAGCCTCCGCTTTAATTAAGTGTATTTCTCCTACTAGATTGTTTTACTGTTTTATTACCTTGTTAAAAGTTTGCTCTTACTGAGTGCCTTACATGATTTATGGAGGAGGGGGGAGGATTTTACTGTTCCCAGCATTCGGCTTGACATTGCAATTGTGGGGGAGGGAGATAGCCTTTTTAAATAGACGTTTGAACTGTTTTGGGGTGTGAATGTAACGGCAGCTGCTTGCTTCACATTCCATCCAGAAGATTGACACAGGGAGAATATCGGAAGTGAAACTACACGTGGCCAAGGAGGAAGACAACATTGGATTATTACTGTATGACCTCTAGTAGGGGGAGGGTTCAGGAGAGGATATGACTCTGTGGTTTTGATTACTTCCAGTTCTGGCTTGTTTAGTATAAATTACCAATTTCTTCAAAATGATGGAGTTGGGTCTTTATTTTCTTAAACACTGATCTGAGGCAAGTTGACACTTGCAATTAAAAGAAAGGAAGAATCTAATTACTATAATATATGGGGTTTATTTTATCAATGGTTAGAGAATAAATATGAAAGTAATGTATAATAAAGTTAAATAAGTTAAGAAGAGAAATGTTACAACAATAGATATGTTTAGTATAAAGTTTTAGTATTAAAATAATGGTAAGCTTTAACTGTTATGACACAAAAAAATTGTACCCAAATGACACACTGTTTAATGAATGATGGAATGTTTGTATTAAAAGAATTTTTTTAAAAAAAAAAACATTAAATTTGAATTGCAGTTTCCTATACAGATAATATTTCTATTTAGGCAAATTATGAAAAGTTTGTCTGTACAAGAAGCATGTAGCTGAGAAATTTGGCCCTAGTTATATAATGTATCTATCATTTAACGTTTGTGAAAGTTGCTTGTGCTCTTATTAAAAAAATATTTTAGCACAAGAAGACTGAGAACAGACGGATAATTCAAAATGCTGCCATTTTGTATATAAATGAGTAATTTATATGATTGCTGTTACTAGTCAAATGATGCATTTTATGACTGTATAATTTTGGCCAGATGCTCCAGTTTCTAAAATCTGAAGACATTTTAATGTCTAGGGTGCTCTCACAGATATCCTTAATTTCTTTATTAATAATAAACAATAGCAAATGGATCAATGATTATCTTTACATCACCATTCTGCCAAATCAGTGTGGACAGTGTTTCCCCTCACCCTTCCTTTACTCTGCAATGATTCAGTGAAATAGCTAAATTGAAGAGATATGATTGGGCCAAAGATTATTTTGATGGTTTTGTAGATGACTGAGAATTTGAACCCTACACGTTCCAGTACAACTTTTTACTGTTGCAATTGTAAAAGAAACTCCCCATGATTTTCTTTTAGAGTTTACAGGTTCTGTAAGTAACATCTCCATTCCAGAATGACATTTATAATTTTAAGGCAGGAGCATCAGCACCATTGTTTTCATCAAAATTTTGCAATATATCTTGTGATTCACAATGAAAGCTTACGTACTTGCATATGACATCACAACATAAATGTAGAAAGTACAGACTTTGTAGTATGATATCATAATACAAAATACATATATTGGGTTTTGCTACATTAAAAATACTATAACTTTTAAAAAATTAGCAAAACAAAACTATGTTCCAGTGTAAATCTACATACCCAGGGAAATTTATGGATGAAACTAAATGAAATCTGAAAGCATGTATCGAACATAAATACAACATAATTTGTATAATTTTATATATAACAGAATCAGATTTGTATCCATGTACATGGTTTAAAATCACAAAGTAGAATAATGACAATAAATAAATACCAGGATTATAAGTAATAACTGAATTAATAATTAATGAACATCAGTTTATTTGCATTATTGCATATATATTCTGCATTCTGAAAAGTTAGCAATTTTCACATAAGTTAGAAAGATTGCCTATACACACCTTAAATTTTTTGGTTTTAAGAAATCTAGGGATTGTTCCAGATTTGAAGACAATTCAAATGTTATTCATCAGCCTTTTCAGCTAAGATATAGTTATGGAAATTAAAGAGTTATATTAGCTGTTTTTACACATGCTTTTACTTATACTAAAATAGTATATAGAACAAAGTCACTTTTATTAAAAGTCAAACATGTATTTGTAATCACAGGATAATAAAATTAACTGGATTATTCAGGATTTACCTTGATGGGTCACAATAAACAGATGTTCATCATGAATTTTGTTTCCCTTGTTTTCACTCTGAAGTTCCTGTGCATTCAATATTTTATCCAGCTTTAAAAGAAAGAAGACTAAGGTGATCTTTCAATAGTTCTGCAGATAATGTCATTTAATTCTGTATCACATAATGAATATATCTTTATTAAAAATTCACACTTCAATCTTGATAATCAGTCTTTTATATTTTGAAAACAATAGCTTTAAAGTCGTGCCCATACATACGATGTCTTTAAACGTATTATTTAATAGGGCTGTTCTTAGATTAAGGATGAGTAGGACACCAAAGTTTGGGAAGCACCAATGCTTCCTTTCTATGAATCATTGTAAAAACTCAAAATGTTCACACTGGAAAGAGATGGTGCCATAGTCACCGTGGGCTAGGGATACTATGTACTAATGTTTAATGTGGCAAAATTATTGCAGCTGCCCCATCCCCATGTTAATATAATTAAGTATCAAACAAACCTGATTTTCTGCTGAAAAATATAACTGCCGCCGCAGCAGCAGGACAAGAATAATTTCACGGGGGAGTGGGAGTGGGGAACCCAACAGCCAATAAAGTAACTCTCAGCCTAAAAGTAATATAGGAAATTATGGATCTGGATTAAACATGTTTGTTCTTGGTACATGGTATTTCTACTGTTAGAGCTTTTTCAGTAATTTTTCTACTATTGATTTTTATCTGGCAGGGAAATTCAGCTGGAAAAAGATGAACAATTTAAAAATAAAAGCATAAGATGATATTTTTCTCCTGCCCTACAAAGACTTTACTGCCACCTTCTTCTTTAAAAAAAATAATAATCCATGGCTATTATTTACAGTACAACTGGCAGAGTCTTATTCTGTTACAAATCCAATGTATTCAAAACATATTTTGCTGAGAGAAAAGAAAAACTTGGTAGTTCATATTAAGTTATGAAGACCAATTATTCCTGATTTTTAAAAATTTTGTGAACAATTTGCCGGCAGTAGATAAATTAGTTTTTGCACCATCTAAGAAAGGAAATACATTACCACAAAGTAAATACAATGTATCTTACCATAAATTAGTGGAACTATACATACTGCAATCTAGCTGCTATTGATGGCTAGTCCCTTATAAATTAGACATAGAATGTAGAATCATCAAAAAAGCCAAAACCAAAGTTAATTTAAAGCAAGTCTTCAAATGGAAAACTGTCCTTTATAAAGTAGGACTCATAAAGTAGTACTGCTTTGGTGAATCACACTGGGGAGGGCGATGGGGACAGATGGCTATTTGCCTATTGGGGTTACTGAGACAGTTTAAAGATCTGTAGCTAAAACGTGAAAGTCTTTTGAAGATTCATTACAATAATCAAGAGTTTCATAATCATACAACATACTTAAACAGCTACAGAAACTGCAGAAATATTTAGTTACAGATTGGTCATTTTTTAAACAGTACCACTATATCATACTTACATGTAGATATTCGCCATAGATAAGACCACCTTTGCTAGCCTTGTTTAATCCTTCCTGTGATTTGTCATCTGCCCCATCTTCCAAAGCCAGTTTACTAAAATTAAATCTATGAATAAACAAATGATAACAGAGCTAAGTACTGCCAACAGAAAAGAACATTATAACACATTATATCACTATGCTGGTTATTTGAATTTGTAACAAGACAAGACTGATTCTGTGTTTATCAATTAAAAGCACTGCAAAAAAGAAATAAAAATAGGGTTCCAAAAATAACAAAAGCTGCTTCTAGGATTTTTTTTAAAATATTATTTTAGCTACTTAGATATTTATTTCATTTGTTTTTGTTTATCCCAATATCTCTTTTTTATTCACAAAAAGGAGAAATGTACTTACTGGTATTTGTTCTTCCAAAACGGACATCCAGTCATGGCTCCAGTATCAAATATCGCCTGTTCCAATATCCTGAGATAAAATAAATTGCATTTCCTAGTGCATTCTTTTATGTACGGTAATCTGATCAACAATTTAGGCCAGCCCTCTTCTTGAAATGCCCACCCTTGCTAATATTCAGATTCAGTGGATATCTAGAAATTAACTTCATGAAATATTTATCCTGTTAACTGAACAATTCCCTCATTCAACTCAAAATTAAATTTCAAAACAAAACAAAACAAAAAACCTCACAAGCATAATAAGTAACAGGTACACTTTTAATGGAATTTCAAAGTCTTCAATTATTGCAATTTTTTCATCTTCAGGTATCTACAGAGTTGAAGGAAATAATATATAAGTGCTATAAACTCTGCATAAAAGTCAGGTATACTTAAATATGTATAAATTATAAATTGTTTCAAAACATAAATAGAAAGACAGCTCTGAAAACAGAATGTTTTCAAGCAATCAAATTTCCAAATTTAATAAAATGTTTTGAACATTTGTTAATTTTTTCTGAGTGAAAACATCTCAAAATTCTTCTTCAAGAGATTTTGAATTCTTCACTATTTTTCCAAATCCTAGTTGTACTTATTGCACATTGTTACTCAATTTCATCTAATCATTAACAGAGCATTTGCTGAAGTGATACATCATGTCCTCTTACTGCATCTCAATTTCACTAAATATTTGATGTGTCATATCTACAGAAATGAACTGACCAAAAAAGTCGATCATTCTATTGACCCTAAACTGCAATAATCATAGCTATATGGACATATGGAATTAAATATTGGTCCCACTTTTTCAAGTGAATAATTACATTCTGTTTTAAGAAATTTTAAAAAGAATAACCAGCTGCAGTCTAAGTCAGCACATGAAATATTAACCATCTGGTACAACAAAATATTTGTTATAAACGTGACATAACATTACATGAGTATAGCACAAACATTGCATGTTTTCTAACCTATCAAGAGATATACATGCATCATATGGAACATTATCAGTCATTGTACAAATAATGTAGTAGCCATGCATCTCTTCCCATATTGCTCTCTGTATGAATCCAATTTTTTAAACTTCATTGCACCTTTATAGAAAAAACTGAATTCAAAACAGAGAGCTGCAGAATATAAAAAATAAAGAAACATACAAGAAATGATGCTAACTGAAAAATTCAGATACTGTGTAAATAAATTTTATTTTTCTGCAACTGGAGATATTCAGGTAGTCCTCAAGTTATGACCAATCGCTTAATGAGCTTTCAAAATTACAATGGTTTAGAATGGATGCTTTATTTCTGTTTTAACAGGAGTTCTGTGATTGCACAGAGACATAATAAAAAAACAGTTAGAACATCATAAATCAGAAAGCAACCAAAAAATATTGCTAGTCTTGCTAGGCTATTGGTAGTCATGCTGGCTCCTATTTCTTACAGGCAACCTCTTTGTCATTACTAAATATCCATGATGGCGAACCTATGGCACGTGTGCCAGAGGTAGCACACAGAGCCCTCTCTATGGGCATGTGCGCTGTCAGCAGCTGCTTTTCTGGTTTCTGGCATACACATGCACACCAGCCAGCTGGTCTTCACGCATGCTGGAGTTCCGGAAACCTGAAGACCAGCTGGCGCACACGAAGCTGGCCGGCATGCATGCACATGCGAAGACCAGCTGCCCAGCGTGCATGGGCATACCAGAAACCCCAAGACCAGGTGGCCGGTGCAAATGCACACCGGCCAGCTGGTCTTTGGTTTTCCGGGGCTCCAATGCATGTTTGGGCACTTGGGGCCAAAAAAGTTTGCCATCGTATGTATATGTATGTATATATGTATATATGTATGTATGTATGTATGTATGTATATATATATCATCATTTTCAGCAACTAGACAAAGATCTCGTTAATTCAGTTACTCAAAATCATTTTCAGACTGTTAGATGGCAGAGTAAAATGCGACAGAAAACAGTTAACTTTCTATGGAAAGTTGTTGAAAGTTTTGCTGATTGCTTGAATGACAGGGGACTTTGCCTCAAAAAAAACAACACTCACTGCCATGCAAATATTGAGACCAAACATGAGATAAGATGAAAGGAGTAAACTAACTAGTAAAGCAAGCATTACCATAGTGCAGTGAGCACAATGTATGTTCCTAGGACTGACCCCGAGAGAGTTTTGGAGAAAGTTGCAATGGGCTTGAAATGTTTAATGTGACAGAAAAAAAATATAAGTATATTAATTGGGATATATTACTGGAATCATGTTGTTTTCAATTGCACACAAATGTCCATAAATTTTTTGAGGGTTTTTGTTGTTGTTGTTAGCTCTAATCTGGCCCTTAGCAACACTCAAATATGGCTCTTATCCTAAAAAAAAAAAGTTGCAACTTTGCCATAATATTTTATTTTTCACTGATAATAATGGAAATTTCTGTAGACTGCTATTTTAGAACAGCTGGAAAAAACCAGATTAGGGAAAGAGTATTTACAACCCTTTAGAGTCAATTTGTATATTTACTATAGTTTTCTTATTATTTGTGGAAAATTTCAGATAAATATGATGAGCTTTTTAATTCTTTTTCTCCCTGCATTTTCATCTCTTAAGATTACTCTTCTAATTAATTTCACTATCATTAAAAAGAAGTGATATTATTTTTCCTCCACAATACGTTATAACAACCTGATGGCTAATTTTCAAAAGAAAACTACAAAATAAGACAAAACTGATCTTTTTCCTACTGCTCCCATAGCAATCCTTCAATCTAAATCAGTACAGATAGTCCTCATTTAGTAACCACAGTCGGGAGTGGCAACTCAGTCATTAAGCAAAACTATTACTAAGTAAAATTGAAAAAAAGTGCTTATATTATTTAGCTTTCCTTTGCTTTATCCGTGAAGATCATAAATATGATAGATGACTGTTGCAAAGTTACTTTTTCGTCACCATGATAGTTGTGCAAGGACACTAAACGAGGCTGTTGCTGAACAAGGACTGCCTTATTAGGGCTGATGGAGATTCCACAAAGAATTCTCATGATGTGCATAGCTCTATTTTGAGCACGAAAGGGTTTGGCTTTTCTCTTGCTTTGTCGTTAGGCAATCACATAAGAGAGCAGGGCCTTTTAAATTTCTGTTTGAATGTTAATAAATAAATTTAAGTTCACATCTACTACTGTCCCTGTTAAGGGCACTGGTTGTAAAATGGAAAAGGTAACACGTTCCCAGCTCGGGGATACCTCTGTTCACCATAGGAGTAAGTCTCTGGCATTGGCAGGTTCTAATTGAATGCAAACTAAAGTAAACCCAAGTTTCTGATCATCTGACTCATCATTAAGTAGAAGGGATGGGAAAGAAAACCACCTTCCCGCTAAACCAATAGAAACCGCAAGTTCTTTGTTTTAGTTTGGTTGAAGTTTTTTGTTTTTACATTTTACATAAATGGTGCAACTGACACTTTGTCTAACTGAAGCAAATTAGGCTTTTACTCATGAATCAATGTTTCTTTTCTCTCTCTCTTTTAAAATGTTTAGGTAAAGAAGTGTTCAATCATCAGTAATCTCGTTTTTGTGTGACTTTTTAGCTGATTTGTTTGAACAGCATGCAAATAACATTCATTTCAGTAATGAAGCAATCATTTACGGAAAATTAAGATGCATTTCCCTCTTCTTCTTTTTTTTTTACTGAATCACAGATTCATTTATGCTCCAGCATATTTCTACCAATATGCAGGCTTTATGGCAAATGTTAGAGATGCTATTTCTCAGCCAAAACATATTAGGTACAGATTTCAGAAAGCCAGTATAACTTAATATTGTCAGTCAAATCAAAATTGGAACATGGGACAAGCTGAAGCTCATCACTACTATTCAGCACATTAGTCAAAAGGAAGGGAATAACCCCGGGATGGACAGCCAGTGTTTCTCCAGCTCTTTGCATCACCCCAATGATTTAGCATGGCCCCTAACACCTCCTCATGATTGTAAGGGAAATTCAACATATTTTCTATTAATGACTGGTACAGTGGTTGCCATCAACAGACAACAGATTATATCTGTACAATGGTTTAAACCCTCAACACTTTAAAAGCATTCGACTTTTGATGTGATTTATTTTTCACTTTATATATGAATAAAACATTTTTTTGATATATCCATATCCATTGTCAGATCTGTATATCTGCCATCCTTCATGGAAGAAGGGGGGGATTTGGAGTTGTCACATTTAGTTCTTTTCTTAACTGACCTGTTACCTTTTGCTGAAGTAGCTTACAACAACTCTGTACACAGTAGCACTTGTTTTACCCCTTTTCGGGTAGCCACAGGACAAGAATTTAACCCCATGCCAGAGCTACCAGCTAAGGAACCTGACATCCCCTCCCTTCAGGAGTGGATAAACAAGCTACAAACCACTTGGCCAGTAGCCAGACTAGCAATACAAGAGGCTAGAGCAGCTTTTAAAATTCAAGCTGACAAGAAACGTTGTGAACCCAAACCATTCAAGGTTGGGGACCACATATATGTATCCACAAAGTTTCTTCAGTCCTTACAACCATCTAAGAAACTGGGACCAAAATTCATTGGTCCATTCCCCATCACCAGATTCATAAACCCTCTCACGGTAGAACTCCTCCTTCCTAAGACACTTAGACAGGTTCATCCAGTGCTTCACTGCAGCCTACTCAAGCCAGAAATCACTTCAAAAGTCAGACCCCCTTCGCCCACACCTCCAACCCCCATTACGGTGGAAAGGAGAACAACATTTTGAAATCAAAGACATCCTTTGACTCTCATGCTCACCATGGCTCCACACAATATCTAGTGCCATGGAAACACCTACCATCCACTCAGAACGAATGGGTAGCCAAAAAACATGTCAAAGCCCCCACACTGTTAAGGAAATTCCACCTGAAATACCCACACAAACCAACCTAAATCTTAATGTATTGTATATTTTATGACTTTCTGGGTGTATTTTCCCTTTTTCTGTGGAGGGCAATATGTCAGATCCGTGTATCTGCTATTCTTCATGGAAGAAGGGGGGGATTTGGAGTGTCACATTTAAATCTTTTCCTATGTATCTTAATTATCCAATTTCTTGCCTGATCCTCTTTGTATAAACTTTACCCTGATTTATAACCATTGCCTGGCACCAGGAATCCCTGAAGAAATCTCATGGGAAAAGAGGGAGAATGAGTGGATTGTTAAATGACCCTGAGAAACTCTTCGTATCTTTTTCTCAGAAAGGCTGATGCAATTCGTATTTACACCTGCGAATTGGCTGGAATCCACATCGGAAGGTGGACAGGGCTCCCAATTCCCTATATCCTGAACCGCATGACTTAGAGGGACCCCAGAGCCTGCTTTAAGTTTGACTTGCTTTCATCCCTTTCAATAAAGGATTCCTTTTGAAATACAAAGTTCTCAAGAGTTTGTACTTTCTTGGAAAGGGGGTGAAGCTGGTCCTTATATCAATTTTGTAATGTCGCCTTTAGCTGGAAAACACTGCATAAGGAGGGAACTTCAAATTGATTGTCTTTTCTTTGCCTGATGTGATCAGAGGTCTCCCAGGTGATTCCTGCTTGGCATAGGCAGACCCAGAAAGAAATCAAGCTGGGTTGTATTTTCTTATACCTTATATGTCTAACTCTGTTTTTGTGCTCAGTGATCTAGTAAGTGGGAGAAACAATTGGCATCAGTAGAGTAAACAGATTAAATATACCTCTCCCCCCAGGCTATTTTGAAAGAAAATTTCATCCAAGAAATAACTACACAATAAATGTCATTCTTGAAACTGTATTGAGCTTATGAAGTCAGAAAATTCAACTGTAACATTAAAAATAATAGTGATATATCATAGTGAGAAGCAAAATGGAGTTTGTTGGGAGCTACATCTTATTCTTCTAATAGAGGGCCTCCAATGTTTTTAATGACATAGCAAATCACTTGAACAGCAAGCTTACAAATTGCTGCCCCCACTTGGGAAGGAGATTGTTTCAAGTTTTATATGGTAGAAAAGGAGACCCTAATAAGCGATCATTTCCATTTTTTTCGTCCATTCAGTGATATCTGATTCTTGAAGACTGCCTTTGTACCACTCCTAATTCTTAAAATACCCAAAATAAGAAATTTGACTGCAAAATGGATGAATGTCAGCAATTCAATTTGGAACCAATTTTGGAGTTTGGGGAAGATTGCGCCACCCTTAGAATAATGGAGTTCCACAAATCTATCCTGAGAGCTAGAGGCAACCTATGGGCCATAGGTTCAACTATGCTTTTAAATGTTTCCAAAAATTACTACAACAGGAAGACTTAGAATATGTGCACATCCCACAGTTTCAGCATAAAGAAAAGTGACTGCAGATGGGTTTCCTTTCTTTATCTATATACTTCATAAAGTGATGACCTTGAAATAATGCTTTATTATTGGATGTCTTTCTGCAATTAACCCATGAATGCAAATGCTTCCAACTAAACTTGCATATAAATTGCAAACCTTTATGCTGTGAAGCCTTGTGTTCAGCGTCATATTTTTAATAGCACTTTCCCTCTTTATATTTTTAATTATTTCACAAGGGTCATTAACTGGGAAGAGAACAATTACTCATACAATCCGCCTGCTATTGATCTCGTCATATGCATATTCAGTTGCAGTTCTAGACACGCTTGTCTTCTGTGATGCTTCTGGCTCTTTTGAAGTTTAACTTTAGAAATTAAAATTCTGATTACTGTGGCAAGTAATCAGGCTGGTGCTCAATCCAGACTATGGCTACAACAACCCCATTGTTCTCCTGGTTCCTGTGTTTCCTATTCATACATTTTAAATAAGACAAGCCCAACTGGCTGCCTCCTCTGTGGGTGAGTCTCTCAGTACTCACCTTTACTTAAACTTTACTTGTTTTCGCCTTATTAGTTCCTATTTTTTCCCCAGATGTTTACACTTACAAATACTTTCACATCCCCTTCCCAATATTTAAGAGGCTTCCACAAAGAAGAGATATCAATTTCTAAAGGCTGGACAAAAAACAATGGATGAAAATTAATCAAGGAGAAAACCAACCTAGAACTAAGGAAAATGTTCCTTACAGTGAGAACAATTAGTCAGTGGAACAGGTTGCCTCAGAATTTGTGGATGCTCCATCACTGGAGGTATTTGAGAAGGGTTAGGACAAGTCATTTGTCTGACATGGTTTAGGGCCTATTGCTTGAGCAGAGGGTTGGATTAGAAGACTTCCAAGGTCCTTTTCAGCTCTGCTATTTTGTCATTCTTTTTTCCATTTTGCGTCCATAGAACTTTTGTGGCAATGAAATAGTGATGGTTTCTCACGTTCTATTGAAGCCAAAAAAAAAAAAAAGTATTCATTCAGGCTGAGGTTTTGTTCTAAAATGCCTATGCTGCAAATTTGGGACAGGAGTTGGAGAGAAGAGAACCATTTCAATACATTGGGCAGGTAGCTAGAAAGAACCTGAAACTGAAAGTATAGCCATTGGAAGAAGTAGTGAACTGCAGAATTGTGCTGGCTGAAATGCTGGGAAAACCAGTTACTAGAAGGCATCAACTGGATATCAGCTGGAAGAGAAAAAAACAGGAACTTGCTGACTAGCTGAGGGCATAACAACCCACTAGCTCAGCATGAAATGGTTATATATGGCAGTGACCAGCTACTGGAGGAGGGGCTATTTAACACACTCAGAGTTGGGAAAGTTGATAGATCACTATCACAGTAGACTAACTGCCCAGAAAATCTTACAATGGCTCAGAACTGAAAACAGTACTTTGGAAACAGAGCTTTGAAACATCAGCATGGGATGCTGTTGCAATGTTCTGGGAGTGTTTGGAAGACAGTATTGTTTAATTCTGCACTGAAATAATTATGGGTAGCCTGAACTGGCAATTTTGGTGGGGTTGGGTTGTATCTTGCCAAAATCTCTTTCGTTGTTTCTCATGTTGAAAAAAATATTGTAAATAAAAATCATGTGAGACTTACGGAGGGTTATAGACAGATATCTCGAATGCATAGAAATATGCATTAATGTCTCTGTGTATATGTACATGTGTATATGTGAGCGTGTGTGTGTGCACTTCCTGTGTTCCTTGCATATTTTGTAATTTCCTCTCACACATTGCCCTTTACATTTAACTTCCATTTACAATTAATGGCTGCTTTAAGTAAATGGGAGATCAAATAACTGAAGGTTAAGCAAATACGGATAACAGCTGATGCAATATTAATAATCCAATCACATACTCATTTTCAGTGGGAGGAATAAAGGGCAAGGTTCAGCAAATTGCATAGCAAAAGTATTAGCTACAGAAGACATTCTGAAAGGATTTATCCTTGACTTCTTTTTTCAGCTGTGGTTTATACCACAGTTTATACACTGTGGTCTCAGAAACTATAACCTGCAGACTGGACATTCAATGGCATAGGAGAAGAAATGACATTTCAAGGAGAAGAAAGGGCATTCAATCATGGTAGCAGAAGAAAAGGGTATCTTTATAGGCAGGTATGCTGTCCCCCTAGGGCAAAAATCTGTTACATCTTTAGTTATATCTTTATGTAACTGAGAAACTTACTAAAATAATCAACCACATGGATACCCTTTTTTCTCGTACATATAATAATAATAATAATAATAATAATAATAATAATAATAATAATAATAATAATAATAATAATAATAATAATAATAATAATAATAATAATAATAATATTTTAATTTGTATACCGCCCTTCTCCCGAAGGACTCAGGGCGTTGAACAGGCAAATAAAATACAAACAGAACATACACCATAATTAAAACAACCCTTTAAAAATTGATTCAAGTATGCCAGAAATTTAAAATAACAATTACACCCCATACAAATTACAACAATTTAAAACCCACAATTAAAATTTAAAATTTAAAATCAGGCCAATCCAGCCATGTGGAATAAATAGGTTTTAAGTTCGCGGCGAAAGGTCCTAAGGTCAGGTAGTTGTCGAAGCCCGGGGGGAAGCTCGTTCCACAGGGTAGGAGCCCCCACAGAGAAGGCCCTCCCCCTGGGGGCCGCCAGTCGACATTGTTTGGCTGACGGCACCCTGAGGAGTCCCTCTCTGTGGGAATGCACCGGACGCTGGGAGATAGAGGCCGGCAGTAGGCGGTCCCGTAAGTACCCAGGCCCTAAGCTATGGAGTGCTTTAAAGGTGGTAACCAATACCTTGAAGCGCACCCGGAAAACGACAGGTAGCCAGTGCAGTCTGCGCAGGATAGGTGTTACGTGGGAGCTCCGAACCGCTCCCTCAATAACCCGCGCAGCCGCATTCTGGACTAGCTGAAGTCTCCGGGTGCTCTTCAAGGGGAGCCCCATGTAGAGAGCATTGCAGTAGTCGAGACGAGAAGTAACGAGAGCATGAGTGACCGTACATAGGGCATCCCGGTCCTGGCGGATCAGGCGAACCTGATAAAAAGCTCTCCTGGAGACGGTCGCCAAATGATCTTCAAAGGACAACCGACCATCCAGGAGCACGCCCAAGTTGTGTACCTTCTCCATCGGGGCCAACAACTCGCCCCCGATAGACAGCCGCATCTGCAGCTGACTGTACCGAGGTGCCGGCATCCACAGCCACTCCGTCTTGGAGGGATTAAGTTTGAGCTTGTTCCTCCCCATCCAGACCCGTACGGCTTCCAAACACCGGGACAGCACTTTGACAGCTTCGCTGGGGTGGCCCGGGGTAGAAAAGTACAGCTGGGTGTCATCAGCGTACAGTTGGTATCTCACCCCAAAGCCACTGCCACTGATGATCTCATGATCTCTAATGTGGCAAATATGGGGACAAATGACACAACAATGAACATGAAAACAATAACAAGAGATTACAAACAGCTAGGAAAGAAAGTTAAGGAATTAGGAGCACAAGTGGTGTTTTCATTTATACTTCCAAAAAAAAGGCCAACATCAAGCGAAGGATTTTAGAAACAAACCACTGATTTAAAAATTGGTGTCATCAAGAGAATGTTGGTTTCCTAACAGGGTGGATAAAAATTGATGAAGTGTATTGTTTATTTCTCTTATCAGAGAAATATTGTTTATATCTCATTAATTTCATTGTTTATTATTCTTATCAGAAACTTTCCCAGGCTTCTATTTTTCCATGATATATTTTCCATTCATCTGTAGGTGGCGCCCTGAGCTTAGGTTTCAGCATTGTTTCAAATGTAGTTATTTAATCCAATTTTAATTCAATTTGTAGAAGCAAAGTCAATTATTCAAATAGATAGTTCCAGCATTTTAAGATGCTTTCCCAAAACAACACCTACCCGGTTTAAAAGTCCAATTTCCTATGTCTTTAAAAAGTCTTTAGCTTTTCTCCCCTTAGTTCCTTTCTTTCGGGTCTAAAAATTTTCTCTGTATAGTTGTTCGCTTTAACAAACAGCAATAACTAAAGAGAAAGATTAGAGGTTGAAAGAGGGCAGTACTATGTAAACTCAAATAATATTGTGATTGGCATTAAAATGGAACATTGAAATATTGAATAACTACTTTAACTACTTTAGGGCATCTGATGGCTCAACAGACTAATGCAGTCTGTTATTAACATAGCTGCTTGCAATTACTGCAAGTTCAAGTCCCACCAGGCCCAAGATTGACTCAGCCTTCCATCCTTTATAAGGTAGGTAAAATGAGGATCCAGATTGTTGGGGGCAATAAAAGTTGACTTTGTATATAATATACAAATGGATGAGACTATTGCTTAACACAGTGTAAGCCGCCCTGAGTCTTTGGAGAAGGGCAGGATATAAATTCAAATAAAATAAAAACAACAACAAATATGCATATTAATACTAGGTTTTCATAAGTTTGATTAATGTGGCAAATAATGTAAGCCTCTATGATGCTTGCTTGCTTTTGGCTGCCATTGTAATGGAAGGGGGGAGGCATTGCTGGTATTTGGGAGGGGGGAAAGTGAGCTGGTGGAGATATCTCAAAAAAAGGAAGAAAATTATCTCTTCTTCATAGCAGCTGTAAAGAGAGCTGATAGCCGTCGAGGTCAACCATTCCAGCATACCAGTTAGATGGGGCCATCTGAAGAAGTACCCCACATGACACCTTGGGGAGATGTGGATTGGACACTCAACTTGGGTCCTTGGGGGGAGGGATTTGGGGATGCTTTCAATATGTAATTTTTGCACCTATTGCCTCAGACTTTGCTTTTCTTTCATTGCATTCAGTAAAAGTACCTTTCTCTACAAACATGGAGTTGGGGTTTTTCTTTCTTGAGTTTTGAATGGAGGCACACCTGACATTAAGCAAAGTCTGCTTCCCCAGCCATCCGAAGAACACTCTACTGTGGGGGCTGAGCCAAGAATGTCTGACCAAGACAGTGACCAAGAGGACATGGGAGCTTCTGGATCCACCCCTCCCCAATCCAGGTGCTGTGAGGAGGTTTCGGAGTGGATGTCAGAATTACAGCTTGAAGAAAAGCCAGTCAGAGCTAAGTGGTCACTCGGCGTGGGAAGGATGGAACCTCCAGAGGATATCCCATCAGGGGTGACAGTTACCTGACACTGGCATGGAGAGGCCGCTTGGTAGCAAGAGGACAAAGAAGACCTCCTGCTGACCCAAGCCATGCAGCTGCTGAAAGAAGCCTTTGAAAGTCGTAAAATCCGTGAAAGAGATGCATTGCCGGCACGGGGGGAGACTGAATACCCAGGGGAGAAGCAGAGGCTTCAGCAAGCACAGAAAAGATTCCTAGAGTTCGGGCAGAGTGAGAGCAGGCTGCCAGAACTCAAGCTGAGGCTGCAGCCCAGCCCCTCCCCCAGTGAGGGGGACAGGGACCCAGAGGCATCAAATTTCAAAGGTCCCTCCACTTACAATAAAATACGGAGGAGATCCCAGGGCTTTGGGATTCTTCCTATCCCAAGTGTGGAATCACATGGAGGAGTATGGAGAGGATTTCCCATCAGAAGCCGCCCATGTGAGATGTATCACTATGGCCCTGGAGGGAATGGCTGCTGACTGGTGGGTGGGTCTCCATGATGAGAATTCTCCCCTGCTGAAGAATTATGACCAGTTTATGATGGCACTCTGAGTGCGTTTTGAGGACCTCCTAGCTGAGCGACAGGCCAGAATCAGGATGAAGTCTATAAATCATGGGCGTAGATCAGTGGCTAAATACACCCAGGAGCTTTGCGAGCTGGTGCGGCACATGACGGGGTGGTCCCAAGAAGCCCTGATGGAATGTTATAAGGATGACCTTAATTAAGATGTGTACAAGGCTTGCTGCTCCCGGGGCGGAGGGGGGTTCAAGACCTGCAACACTGGTATGTGATGGCAGCCGATGTGGAAATTGACCTGGCCAGGGATCGCTACCATGGGAGCCAAGTTTGGAACAAGCCTTTCCTCGCTCCACAGAAAGAAAGCCTCAGACTGTCCAAGGGGGGGGGTCAGCCTCGAAGCCTAAATCCACAGCATGCTTCTGGTGTGGGAAGGAGAGGCACTGGGCTGCTGATTGTTTCTCCAAACTGGGCTCCAAGCCAACCCCTGCTGGTGGGAAGAAAGCTGACAAGCCTCCAGCAAAAACTCATAAGATGGCCCTGAAAGGGGTGGAAGTAATTGAGTTTGCTCCCCCAGGCCTGGAGGAGTTGGGAGCTCTGACCACTGCAGAAGACAGCAAAACTGACACCGACGATGAATCCCTGGTAAGTCAGCATGGGCCCCCCATGATCATCCTAGTAGAATTAAAGGTGCCATCATCTGGTGCCCAGGTGAAGATACTAGCCCTCTTAGACTCTGGATGTACTAGGTGTGTCATCAGCCCAGAAGTGGTGGACAAAATGGGACTGAGACTAAAAACAATGAAAGTACTCATCACATTCTGCCAGTTGGATGGGTCAGTAATGGGGGGGTGCCCACTTTGTGACTGAACCTGTTGAGATGTGGATAGGGGGACCACTGAGAGATTTTGAGTTTTATCATAGCCCCTGGTATGGAATGACCCCTCTTGCTTGGACTGCCTTGGCTACAGAAATGGAACCCCCCAGGTGACTTTGAGGAAGGGATGGTTACGCATCTGTTCCACCCAGCCGGGAAAGAAGGGGGCAAACCTTTTTGCATGGCCAAAGCTGCAAAGGAGTTGGCAGCGGTGGTGAGCGAATGCATTGCTTGTGAGGAAAAAATCCCTAAGGAATATTGGAACTTCAGGGAGGTTTTCAGCGAGAAGGCGTCAGATGTGCTCCCACCCATTGACCCACTGACTATGGCACAGAGATCATCCCAGGGGTGAAGCTCCCCAAACCAAAGATCTACTCCATGATCCCTCGTGAGCTGGAACAGCTGTGGAACATTATTGATAACAATTTAAAAAGGGCCTTCATCCAATCAGCAAGGCCACAAGTGGCCACCCCAGTTTTGTTTCGGGAGAAAAAAGATGACTCTCTTCACTTGTGTGTGGGTTACCAGAATCTGAACGCCATTTGCGTAGAAAATGTTTATCCACTGCCCCTTATGAAAGACATGTTAGCTTACCTGGCTAAGGGGAAGATTTTCACTAAACTGGATTTGAGAGAGGCTTACTACAGAGTTCAAATTAAGGAAGGGGACAAATGAAAAACTGCCTTCAATTGCCCCCTGGATTGCTTCCAGGTTAGAGTGCTTCCCTTTGGGCTGCAAGAGGCCCCTGCAGTGTTCATGCAACTGATTAATGAGGTATTACATGAGCATCTCTACAAAAGGGTCCTGGTCTAGTTAGATGACATTCTTATTTAAACAAAAAACCATGGACGAACAGGTGAAACTGGTGCAGTCAGTTCTGAAAAAACTCGAGTGGCCGAATTGTATGCTAAATTGTCAAAATGTGAGTTCCATCAAAGTAAGATTGACTATGTGGGCTACTGCATATCAAATGAGGGGATAGAAATGGATCTGGAAAAAGTCCAGGCGATCCTGGAGTGGGCATCCCCATGCACCCGCAAGCAGCTACAGAGTTTCTTGGAGTTTGAGAACTTTTATCGACAGTTTATTGCCTCGTTTGCACAAATGGCATTAAACATTAACAACCTTTTGAAAACAAAGGGGGAGGCCAAGCCAAAACCTAGTAGGCCGCTCAAGTGAACCATGGAATGTCAGGTTGCTTTTGAGAAACTGAAGTGGTTGTTTGCAGCTGAGCCTGTCCTAAAACACCCCGACATGGAAGCCCCTTTCATCATCCAGGCCGATGCAAATGATGTGGCTGTCGAGGCGGTACTAGTTCAACCCAGTGCTGATGGGTCCTTACAACCTTATGCCTATACCTCCCGCAAATTGTCCAAGTCTGAACAGAGATGGGCAATTTGGGAGAAGGAGGATTTTGCTGTCCATTGGGCCTTGTGAACCTGGAGGCATTTCCTTGGAGGGGTGAAACACCCGTTTGAGGTGTGGACAGACCGTAAGAATTTAGAAGCCCTAAAAACCCTTCGGAAGTTGTCACCCAAACAAGTCCGGTGGGCACAACACTTTAATTTCACTCTGCGCTACCTCCCTGGAGAAAAGAACCTTATGGCAAACACCATTAATATTATTATTGATATTTGTCCCAAAATGAATGATATTCAGATGCCACACTATTCATATATTTATGTTGATGTATATTCTAAAAATAAAAATCCAAAAAGCTTTAAAAAAAAACTTGCGGAGGAGCAAAAATTTTGCATCGCATGCTGAACTCCCACAGCTCCTGCGATCACCAATTCCACACTGCAGCACTATTGCTTCTGCCTGCCACCCGATTGGCTGGCGGCTATTTGTCCCATGCAACCAAAGACTTAAGTCCACCATTGTCTGAACAAAGGGGTCAGGACAAAGGGAAAGGGGCGGAGGGCTAGGGGCCCATTGGCCATGGAGAATGACAGGAGGAGGGCCAATGGAGGAGGAAAGTTGGCTGTGAATGGGCTGAGGTGGGTAGCTGGACGTGAAGGAGGTGTGACCAAGGGTTCATGTCTAAACAACCCATTCCATTGTAGGGAGTCAAGGGGAAAATGGCCACCATTCCACTATCATGGAACAAAATCTAACATCCCTTTTATATGGGGCAGGACATGCCCTCAGGTTGAAAAGGAATAGAATTTGCACTGTATTGGTGCAACATAGATTAAGTCATTTTGACACATGTTTCTGCAAGTGCTCTCATTCCCTCTTTTGGATACCTCCTCAAAGTATATTAGATTATGTTGTATATTTTTTTTAGCCAGCAGGTCACAAAATGTTTTGTATCTTATAAACTAAAATCCCATTCTTTCTGATAGTGTTATATCACTAGCCAGAAACCCAGCTATCTTCAGAGACTAAATGAATTTGAAATTGAAAATACAATTCCTAGCTATAGAAATATTGCTTGCTGCTAGATTAAGGTTAAACTATTTTTAAACAAATAACAATTAACCATGCATAGCTTGTATTAGTGTGTCAATACTAGTATATTATTATTAGCTGTAACACCAATCATTAAATTATGCCATAGTGTAATAATATTGTGTAGTTTTGTACTATGTGTTTATGTGAAAGTACATGTTTAAAGAATGGAATGCATAGGATTCACTTAAAGGCCATAGAGACAAAAAGTTTTGTTCAGGAAGATTTCAATTTATGCAACATCTGGAAAAGTAGCAGAATGAAGACTTTTAGAACAGCGTAAGAAGATAATTCTCAAAACAAAAGTTCATTCCCAAAACAGCTTATGGTTTCCATGTGAACTAGCAATGGCACTCTAGTGGAAAATCATCATGAGAAAACTGTAGTTCTTTGGAGCCACAATTTATGCTGCTATGGCCACTGAGTATTTCTTCTGAAACGCAACATATCTTGTCTAGTAAGACTTAAAATTGTTTAGGCATGCTTGGTTGTATGAATAGGTGAGTGCGTACAATTTTTAGTTAAGAAATTGAAAAATAGAAGTTGCAAGCATGTATTTTTAGAAATCCTGAGTCTCTGAGCAAAAACTACATATGGATTTTTTTTAAAAAAAATAGTCAATTCACACCTTTTTTATGCCTTCTTACAACAATGCCTGTTCACTATGACATTATTTACAATAATTCCCATGCTATCTCTTCTGCCTTTTTTTCTCCAGTCAAAATACATGAAATAGTCACATAATCTACATTAAAACCATGGAAATTTGATGCAGAAGGCATTGCCCAAAGAAGAAGACATACAATAGCCAGTTCTGATTTTTGATTTTTGATTAGATGATATTTGATTTTTAAATTATTTGTTGAGAAATTATTTATTTATCTTTTTTGCATACTGCTATATTTCATAACTGCAAATAGCTAATGACATTAACAAATATATACATATAAACCATCCACAATGATCAAAGTTAAGTAATTAAGCTAAATTAGACAGATAATTTAATTAATTTCAATATTAATTAATTGAATTAAATGAAATAGAATGGAATCATACATGGGTATGTGTCATCTTGACAAAGGCTAATTTAATGACTCTAGTTTTAATCTCTTTAATCTTTAATCTCTAGGTCAGTTAAAAGTAGTTAAGATATGAACATAGTTAAGCTATTCAGGGAAGATCACAGATAGTAAGTCAATCAAGTGAGCAAGTACCATGTTCTCCAGCTACCAAACCCACTTCTTTCCTCTGTTATTTTGAAAGGGGGTTTACCCATCACCAGTACAAAGATACATTTAATGCAAATAATGACTACTCCACTGAATTATGTAAATTATCACCATCTCAGTTTGAGTGTCCCAGAATGAAGCTAGACATGTGAAATTCCAATGGGTAGTTACTGAGCTCCCTCTAGTGTTATTCATGCTCATGAATTTTCAATTTCAATTGTTTGAGCTTTGTGAAATTTCATGAGTAAATCAAAAGGATTTACTTATTATTTACAACTGGGTTTATTAGTAAATAGTAATGTTAATATATAACATTCATTAATTAAGTTGTAATTTCCAGCATGAACATTAATCAATCACAGATATTAAGAATATTCATAATTTTGGAATGCAATGCTCCTCTCATCTTCCCATGTTTATTTTGTAAATTAAGAAGAGAAATCACTGCATACTGGCAGGCTTTCTCTTGCATAACAAACAGCCCTGTTTATGAAGAATATCATTAACTCTATTCAGATTTGCTATGTGTTTTCTCCCAACTGGATTTTACACACTGTATTACTACTACACGTGTTTATGAGTAGATTCTGAGCTTCATCAGAATACATGGAAATTACTTCAAAACACCAAACTCTACTGATTCTTCAATAGAACTGTGACATGGGTCCCTTGTGAAGAATCATGTGTGTGAATCAAATTGCTAATCTGGATATTAATTGCAACAGCTGAGCATTCTGCTTTCACAGGAAAGGCTGTCAGCTAATGAACTGAAATCACCAAATTCATCTGCATTAAAAAGCTTCAAAAGGAAAAAAAAGTGAAAAAGTAAAGCCCGTTGCTTGATCATAACTACTGACTTTTATTCAAAATCTGTCATTGCCCTTTTGTTTGATATTCTAGTAATTAGCATTTAATTCATTAATGATACTATTTACAGTTTTAAAAAAGTGTCACTTATCTTTTTAATTATATTTTGTATGCTTAAATGCATGCATTTAGTCTTCTTGTTTGTGTATATCTGTGTGTGTGACAGAGAGAGTAGCAACAGAGACAGGCAAATTGCACGTTGTTGTGTATTTAATAGAATCTCCACCCATTTTCTGATGTTATAAAAGCAATTAACTCCCCATGTATTAGAGATGAATCTTCTAATATTTGTCTAATGGAGAAGCTTAGAAAATTAAGGAACTTTCATGGCAAAGGTACGCTGTTATTATTATTACACTGAGTTGGCTGGTTATATTAGGGTGTTTAGCATTATTCATTTTTTATGGACATAATGAAAATTGTAAACACTTTTTTTGTTGAGGATATATTGAATTGTTAATTCTTTTGAATACAATATACAGGTAAACTGCAGTTGCAATTTTTCATATACTTAGAAAATGTTACTTAAATCTGATTCATCAGACACAGACTTGGGTTGCAGCTTGTAGAGATTAAGCAGGAAGTGAAATAATAGAAAAACAATTATATTCATAGGAAAATATCTCTGAATACTTCTTATGTTTTTGCATTAAAATGCTGTCCTTTATCATTGATATTTTAACAAACTAGTATAAACTATCATCAGAGAATTTTTCATGATTTTTTTGGTAAAACATTTGCGTGGATTCTTTCTCTCTAATCTCTGCTTCCTTTTTTTTAAGGAAACACATGCCAAATATGTAGACACCAAGAATAAATATATAAAATAACTGAAAATTGACCATACTATGTTTTCATTAGGATGGGGGTTAATGTATCCTTTATTCAACTGAACTCAATCTGAATGGACTTTTGCATTATTTGTTAAATGTTAAGGAATTCTGGAAAAGGCCAGGCTCTATTTTACAAGAAAGACTCTACCATCTTTGGAAGAAAGGAAGAAATATGATGATGAGTTTGCAACTTCAACTTCCTTCCATGGGGTGCACAATATTATTCATACCAAGAGCAAGACACGCAAGGTCTTATGGATGGTAGTAGTCTTGGGCTCCATTGTCCTAGTTGCCTGGCAGGTTTATTGTCGTTTCATCAATTATTTCAGCTGGCCCACCACAACCTCAGTGGTAGTTCAGTATGTGGAGAAGATTGAATTTCCTGCTGTAACATTTTGTAATCTGAACAGGTAATGCACTATTTTCTTCCTTGAGTCCTTTATGATTTTAAGCTCTGAAGATCACAATTGGACAACCATCAAGGCTAACAATTCTAGCATTTTATAGTATGCATTTATATGAGTTAAAAGTTGCAATATTATAGCCAATGTAAAATTAAATAACCTCTGTACAATTTATCTTTGCTTTGGGAAAAAATATAGACAGTCTTGGGCTACTTAAGCATTCAGAACTTATATTTGCATTTCTGATTTATACTTATAGGTTCCAAACTCAAGCAGTAGCTAACCTGAGCATTGTTTTCTTCTTATGGAGCATAGTGTCAGGAGTTCTTCGTATGTTCAATATTGATGATAAGTTTAGTCAAGAACTACAAGATTTTTTTCAAGGGAATCAAAATTTCAGCATCAAAGAATTTACAAGAGATAATGGTTTCTATCTCAACAGCAGCACATTGCTGAGTTGTGAATTTTTTGGGAAAAAATGCCACCCAAAGGTAACATTATGGTTTTTCTAAAAAATGTATTAGCTAAATCCTGAAATAAATGTAGCCTTTATCTAACAATCTGAAAGGCAATATTGTCAGAAAAAATATGAAAAGACTGAAAGACTGTTTTTCTACCAGGGTGAGAGAATGCATATTTCGCTGTCAGAATGCATATTTTGATTTTTAGCAAAGGGCTATATGTGCAAAGTTAGTGATGCACCAAGCAAATGCAATGTGATAATAATGCTAATATTTTTTATTATAGCCTGCTTTTATTATTTTTATAAATAACTCAAGGCAGTGAACATATCCTCCTCCTATTTTGCAACAACTGTGTGAGGTGGGTTGGGCTGAAAGAGATCGACTGGTCCAAAGTCACCCATAGGACTTACATGGCAAAGGTGGGACTTAAACTCACAGTCTCCTACTTCCTAGCCTGGTGTCTTAACCCTAGACCAACCTGGCTCTTAATATATGTAAAGATTGGAAAAAAGTTTCTCAATGTTTCACTAATATATAACGATGTACATTACCCTTATGTACATTAGTACATAAGTGAATCACTCCATAGGTTTTTAATTTGCAGAGTGAAGCTGTAATTTTAATTCAAAAATTAATTTCATTTATTCATAAAAAAAGGTCAAAAGGTAATAATTACTGAAATTTAAAAGCTCATAACAAACAGTTCCCACAAACATATTGTATTTCATTAATAACTGGTATTATTTATGCTAAATAAAAGCACTGTGTCTGAAAACTCCCTAAAAATCTATTTATTTCACTATGGGACCTTATTGCAAGCTTAAGCATGATGAGACCTGCATTGATTTGATTACCTACTTTCAACAGTGAACTTTAGACAGAGCTGAAATTCAGTCTTTAGGGTTTTTTTTAAATTAGAAAGATACTTGCAAATCTCCGTGTAGTAAAAAGCTCTTCATTCACTGATACTAAAATGCCACAGGTAATAGCAAAATCTGACATCTAAAATGTCTGTGAGAAAATACTAACTCCATTTTTCATTTGTTTGTTTTTCTTTATGGAAGGACTTTGCGCATGTCTTTACTGAATATGGAAACTGCTTTACTTTTAATCATATTAACCTTCCTACAAGAAGAAGAGTTAGCCTTTCTGGAAGAGGCCTCAGTTTGATTTTTGATGTCAAACAGGTAGAGATATTCTCATGAATGTATTATTTTTGAAACTCCACTGGTTAGTCAATTGCGATAATTCGTTTGCTATTTCCTTGCCCAAGGTAGAAAGTCATAAGGAGAGGAAAAATCAAAGTTGGTGTCAGGGATGTAAGCTATCTGATATTTTTCACCATTTTCCATTGATCAACTGGAAAGAACACTGGCCAATGTAATGGTTGAATTTGGGGGAACTAACCAGAGGGGCAACTCCATTGTGGCAAAATGTTATAGCACTTAGACTTATATACCACTTTACAGTGCTTTATAGCCCTTTCTAAGCAGTTTTATAGAATCAGCATATTGCTCCTACCAATCTGGGTCCTCATTTTACCAACCTCAGAAGGATGGAAGGCTGAGTCAACCTTGAGTTGGTGAGAATTGAACTGTCAAATTCCTATCAGTTGGCAATCAGCAGAATTAGCCTGTAACACTGCATTCTAACCACTGCGCCACCACAGCTCTTGCTTATGTAGAGTAGTTACATTTGGTATGATTAGCACAGTGTTTCACAACCATAACAACTCCTAGATATGTGAACTTTGACATGGCTAGCTGGGGAATTCTGGTAGCTGAAGTTTACATATTTAAAAGTTGTCGAGATGAGGAAACATTGGTTTAGCCTAAAAGGCTAAGTGGAGATGAGATAACAGTCTTTCAATACATGAAGTGATGTTACAGGGTATAAGGCAAGAACCAATGAGTGGAAGCTTAATAGGGAAAGATCCAAACATGGAATAAGGAGAAATTTCATCATTGTGTGAGCTATTAAACAGTGGAACAAAGTTATAATTATTAAATCACTCCACATTTTCAAGAAAGATTTGAATACCCATTTGTCCATGATATGATGGGATTCCTGCAATGGGAAGAGAGTTGATTAGATTACCTGAATGAATTTGATACCCCAATGTATTAGAATGATTGGGTGCCTATCAATCCCAATCAGCTGGTATTATTGTGGTCTGGTTGAGATTATTGAGATCCATGGAAGCAATAGATTGGGGAATGGCAAATTGTAATGGATTTGTCAGAAGGTTTTGAACTTAATTATACTACCTTTAAGAGTTGTCAAAGTTTGAATGTGCTGGTTTGTTACTTCATATATATACATCAATTTCATACATGCTCCCAAAAAGCAGGTCCCAAAACACCCAGCAGGATATTGTTTACTACCAGGCTTCCTTCAAACTAGCAGTGACTTGCTTAAGTACTCTATGGAGCCCAATCTAGTCTACGTTCTCCTCTCCTCCTCTTAGAAATAGCCAAATGCAATTTTTAAAATACATTTAAAATGCATTTAATGCATTTAATATATATAAGTGCTATTTCTGAAACTCAAATACATAAACTCTTAGAGGCTAAATTCTGATCATAGAGCTTTTCAAAGATCACCTTTAAGTTTATGATTTGAGCATGCTAAAGTGAGCATTGAAAAAGAATGATACAAAATATCAAATAGTTGTGTTTTTAGTTACATTTGGGCAGAAAAATTTGCTTACCCATAACCAGTTAACAATTCCTATACACAAAAATGCAACAATATATAGCAACATATAGCACGATGCAATATCTTTCTTTCAAAGTACGGTAGGGAAAATTAAGGAAATTTCTACATACTGAGAAATGAGCATCAGCACTGGGATCAGGGGAATTAATGATATCATGTGTATCATGATGCCACGGTTTAAATGACTTCAATAACATATTGGTTTCTACCAGAGGTTTGTGATGAGAGAATCTATTCTTGCAGTTGTCAAGTATTAGAAGCAATAAGTCTGGATGGGTAAATATGGGTCGGGATGGGGAGAAACAGACTCAGGCTCAATCCCACCAAGACCGAGTGGCTGTGGATGCTGGCAGCCTGGTACAGTCAGCTAACTCCATCGCTGACTGTTGGGGGCGAGTCGTTGGCCCCCACGGAGAGGGCTCGCAATCTGGGCGTCCTCCTGGATGTACGGCTGTCTTTAGAAGAACATATGACGGCCGTCGCCAGGGGAGCTTTTTATCAGGTTCACCTGATACGCCAATTGCGCCCCTTTCTGGACCGGGCTTCCTTGTGCACAGTCACTCATGCCCTTGTTACATCCCACCTGGACTATTGCAATGCTCTCTACTTGGGGGTCCCCTTGAAGAGTACCCAGAGGCTCCAACTGGTCCAGAATGCGGCTGCGCAGGTGATAGAGGGAGCACCTCGTGGCTCCCATGTGACACCTTTCCTGCGCAGTCTGCACTGGCTCCCGGTGGTCTTCCAGGTCCAATTCAAGGTGCTTATTATCACCTTTAAAGCGCTCCATGGCTTAGGACCGGGGTATCTACGGGACCGCCTACTGCCACCAGTAGCCTCCCACTAACCAGTGCACTCTCACAGAGAGGGCCTCCTTCGGATACCGTCAGCCAAACAATGTCGGCTGGTGATCTCCAGGGGGAGGGCCTTCTCTGTGGGGGCTCCTGCCCTCTGGAATGAGCTGCCTCCGGGGCTTCGTCAACTCCCCGACCTCCGGACCTTCCGCTGCGAGCTGAAGACGTTGTTGTTTCGACGTGCAGGACTAGCTTAAACATAGTTTTAAATTGGGGTTTTATACTGGGGTTTTTAAATGTGTTTTTTAATCGTATTTAAAATTTTTAGGCCATATATTGAATTAGTTTTTTATACTGTTTTTAATCTGTATTATATGTATTGTGGTTTTTACTGGCTGTGAACCGCCCTGAGTCCTTCGGGAGAAGGGCGGTATACAAATGTAATAAATAAATAAATAAATAAAATAAAATAGGTTGTATGCTTTTAACCTGTGTTTTTTATCAGGGCATTTTCCATTTTTTAATTTCATGTCAGTTATCATTGCATTTAGGTAATTCTGAAACATCACTCACTTTATTTTGCAGTTCAGATTCCAAGATATGTAGCTCAAGTCTGAATGGTCATTTGTACAATAGTCACAAAGACATAAACCTAAGATTATTCTAAAGTGTGTACATTTTACATTTGTTTTTGTTTGAACTTTTGGTCAGTGACCATAGTAAAAATTATTGGCATTTATACTGAGTAATAAAATCATTTAAATAATTAATAATTAAAATGCATGAGTGCTCATACCTAATGAGACCTGCTGTCCAGTAGGTGTGTATAGAATGGCAATCTTAACCAGTATAGTTGAAGGATAATTAATAATAAAAATGACATATTACATAATATAGCAATACTTCATACCAATATAGTTTATGTTGTTTCATTTTAATTTATCAATGCTGTAGATCATTTTTCAGGCGAGCAATTAAGAGATCACTGACAAGGAATTTATCTCATCTATTTTACTTTGTCTTTCTCTAAATAATCTTATTAGGATGAGTTCACTGATGATCCTAGTCTTGGTTTTGTTGATGCTGGCATAACCTTTGCTATCCACTCACCAAAAGAACCTCCCCGATTTGATGGTTTAGGTGTCTTTACACCAGTGGGAATGCATGCCCATGCTGCAATCCAACAGGTAAAAGTAAGTATTAGCATTTGATATGCAAAATGGGGTTCAATATTATTTTATTTCTTACATTTTAAAGCAATCAATAATAGAACATATGATTTGTATAGCTATAACAAACATGTTTTAAAGAGATTACAGAGCTTTAGGATTTAGTCTGCAATAATAATTGTTGATCTGCGTTATTAAATCAAATTCAGTCCTGATAATTAATTGCTTTAGAAAAAAATAGGGACAAATAAGATTAGGGAATAAAAGGGATATGAAAAGGGATCCCTTAAAAATTACATTGAGATAAGACCTTGATTCTGCTATAAAGCAAAATGTTTTTATTTATTTCAACCCAGGAATATAATTCACAGTATATTTTGTATTTGAAGATGATTTATGCTGAAAATGTTCATATTACAGTGATTAGTTTTCTCGGCTTAATTTTTAAAAGTTGTTCTGTCAATACTTTGCCATTAAAATTGATGCCATTTGCTCAAAATAAAACTTCCTTTTTTCACATCAGACAATTATCCAAGAATACCCTTGGGGAGAATGCAACCCAAACATTAAGCTTCAGCATCATCAAATCTACAATACATATGGATGTCTACAAGAATGCAAGGCTCACCTTATCCAAAAGCACTGTGGATGTTTACCGTTTATGCTGCCAGGTACAACTTAGCACATGTACTTCTTATTTTGCAAAGGGTCTGGATTAAAAAAAAATCCAATAATACTGTAGGAATCATGATTGGAGAAAAAAGCTACTAAGATGTTCAAAAGCAGAGTTTACAATACATTTAGATTAAAATATAAATGGGTTCAAAATAGAACTATAAAAATGTGACAAATCATAATTAATGCAACAGCGATGTATAAGAATACCTCTGCTATGGAGAGAGTGGACATTCTATTTTTGCTTCACATAGACCTTCTCTGTATACCACTTTCAGGGAAAACTTAAAAGGAGATACAAGTACAAGATACAAGAATGGCTGAAATTTCTATTGATTCATCAATAGAATAGGTTAATATAATTACTGTTATTTTCTTTTTTTCTCTTATATAAAGAGAAGTTATACAAAGCTGAATTGTTAGATGAATGGAAATATAAGATTGAAAGTGCTATTCATTCTTTTGTTTATATTACTAATTTTCATTTACTGCAACTGTCCCGTGCACCTGTTGAAAAGGAAATGGCACAGAATGTGACTTGGAGAAATTTTACAGCTGTGTTTCTCCTACTTTGTGTAAGTATAACCAATAAACATCACAAAACTAAAAATTGGTTCAAAAATTTCATGGTAGTTTGTAGTACAATTTTCTACTACAAAATTATACTTAGATCACTAAGATATGGACATAATATGGCCACTGGGTAAATGATATATGACCTGAGTTTCTGCACCAATCTTGTGAGATTCACAAACAAGTGCAGTTGGATATCAGTGAATATTTTATTGATGTAAATGACTCAGAGAGATAAAAATCTTAGTTTTATCAAAATAGTTTTAATTAGAACTGACTGTACTAAATAAGAATACTAATATTAACTTTGTAAATAAATAGGACCCTACTGGAATCCAAGTTTTATTAATCTCTAGGAATTGTGGGAAACAGGCAGAAATTATAAACTAAAATAGTTACGGTTCTCCTTAAAAGTATGTATAAAACCTTTACTTATAATAATTATAATATATAATTATATTAATTATATATTAATTAAGCTAATACAGTCCTTGGTTGTATAAACAGAGGCATAGAATCAAAATCAAATCAAGTATTAGTACCGCTTTATAAAGGCTAGTAAGACCACACCTGGAATACTGCATCCAGTTTTGGTCACCACATTACAAAAAAGATGTTGAAACTTTGGAAACTAAGATGATTAAAGGCCTGGAGAGTAAATCATATGAAGAAAAGTTGCAGGATTTGCGTTTGGCTAGTCTAGAGAAAAGAAGGAGTAGGGGGGACATAATAGCAGTATTCCAGTATTTGAGAAGCTGCCATAAAGAGGAAGGGGTCAATTTATTTTCCAAAGCACCAGAGGGCAGGACAAGAAACAATGGATGGAAACTAATCAAGGAGAGATGAAATTAAGGAAGACAATTAACCAGTGGAAAAGTTTGCCTTCGGAAGTTGTGGGTGCTTCATCACTGGAGGCTTTTAATAAGAGACTGGACAGTCACTTGTGTGAAATGCAGCTCTATTAAAATTGATTGAATTAATTTTACACTTTTAGTTAAAAATCCTGCATTGGATAAATCATATATTATCTAAGAAGATAAACCAAACAAAAAGGATAAGATAGTGATAAGGATAAGGACAAAAAGGATAAGATAGTCTTCCTTTGTGTGTATGTGATTTTTTTTTCCATTTTAGATAAAATAGAATTCATGGGATTGTGTACAGTAGGAACACATAATTCCACATGTCCAGTACCATGTGAAGAAACAGATTACCCAATCACCATCTCGTATTCTACTTTTGCAAGTGAACAAGCCCTCAAATTCCTATCTGCAAAGCTGAAGAAAAAACCAGAATATGCCAGGTATTTTTCTTTTTATCATACAGGCAAACCATGGCCAGATTTCAGACTTAGTTTTACTCCATGTGCAGCACGTCCTATTGGGCCCAGAAATTATGCAAAGCTTGGCTTGGTTAGTACTTTTGTAGGAGACAAGAGAAATAAGAAAGACCCAATAAAAGTAATAGCAAACCAATCATTGTCCAAAAAGCAGCTTAGATATAGTCATGCATTTACCAGGATGATTCAAGAGAATTTTTACTTTTCTTTTAATATGAACTTTTTTTCCATCTGTAGATAAAGACCCTTAAATCTTATCATGATTGTTGATGCCACCTGGCAGAGCAATCCCAGCTCTTTCTCAGCATGCTCTATCCCTGGAACTTTAATGGAAAAAGGAACGGGATATAAATAAATGTTTCCATCTGTTCCTTATTCTCTAGATCAGGGGTGTCAAACTCACAGCCTGCAGGCCAGATGTGTCACACGCTGGCTACAGCCACCCCCATTTTAGCGAAGGAGAAAAAGTCGCGATAGGTCACGTGATGACTAGATGGCGCCGCGGGTTTGACACCCCTGCTCTTGATACTATATGTTGGCAATATTTTGGGCTAGTCTACATTTTTATTAGTCCCTGAAAGGACTATAGGCCTTTCAGGGCCTATAGGACTATAGGATTGAAAACATTCTAGAAAAAGCAACTTGCTGTGATCAAATCTGTATTTGCTTTATATCAAAAGCAGGAGTGCCGTGGATCTTTTTTGCAGACTGAGTTTTCTATCAACATTTTTATTTAATTTATTCTGACATTTGATTGTCCACAAATGGATCTCTATCTTTCAATTACTCAGTGAAGCTTGACAAATGACAGGAAAATATTTCTGTTCCCAAGTACTTAACCAACATAAATCTAGCAAACATATTAATAAGCAAACATTATAAACATTATAAATGGTCATCTAATTGTCATCCATTGATTAAAAAAACAAAAGTAAAAAAGGTAATATAGCTGTGAGCTATAGTTATAGAATAGTAGCATATTTATTGTGTCAGCAATCATAAAAATGGGGTCCATTAGTAATGTAGCTACAATTTCATTAAGTAATTGTAAGACCTCTCTGAAAAGAAAATGTTACTTAAGAATGGAATTGTTGCATTAATGAATCCTAAATTTTCAGAACTAGGCAAAAAATAGGTAGTCTCTTTATTATTTAAGAATCTACAGTCAAAGAACAAAAAAGAAAAAAAATCTATATTAAAATACAAAAAAAAAAAAAAGAACCCAAACACTAAGTACAAGCTTGATGGACATTACCTTACTGATGACCCCCATCCTGTAAAAGACCTTGGAGTTTTCATATCAAATGATCTAAGTGCCAAAGCCCATTGCAACTACATAGCAAAAAAGGCTTTAAGAGTTGTAAACCTAATTTTGCGTAGCTTCTTTTCCAAAAACACTACACTACTAACCAGAGCATACAAAACATTTGCAAGACCCATTCTTGAATACAGATCACCTGTCTGGAACCCATACCACATCTCTGACATTAATACAATTGAACGAGTCAAGAAATATTTTACAAGAAGAATTCTCCACTCCTCTGTAAACAACAAAATACCTTATACCTCCAGACTTGAAATCCTGGGATTAGAAAACTTAGAACTCCGCCGACTCTGATATGACCTGTGTTTAACACACAGAATCATCTGTGTGTCAGGATTGCATCACAGGATTGCAATGTCCTTCCTGTTAAAGACTACTTCAGTTTCAATCACAATAATACAAGAGCAAACTATAGATTCAAACTTAATGTTAACCACTTCAATCTTGATTGCAGAAAATATGATCTTTGTAACAGAGTTGTTAACGCTTGGAACAGACTACCTGACTCTGTGGTCTCTTCTCAAACTCCCAAAAGTTTTAACCAAAAACTGTCTACCATTGACCTCACCCCATTCCTAAGAGGACTATAAGAGGCGTGCATAAGTGCACAAAAGTGCCTACCGTTCCTGTCCTATTGTTTTTGTTTCATTATATGTGCTTGTATATAATGTTGTGACAAAATAAATAAATAAATAAATAAATAAATATCCAGGCTAAAAATCCTATTGAAAGCTGAAATTAAACATCCAATGGCATTTGAGCACCATTACTCTGTCACAGAATTTAGTCAACTTCCCAGATACTAATCAGTATTCTGTTTTCCATTATCGGTTATACTCTTCTATTTGTCATGGCCATGAAGTCCAGGCGGAAACATCCAATTATGAAGCCACTACAGTATCCCCAAAGAAGTTTTGTATATAATTATGTGGATTGTGTGCATATGTTTATTTCTCTTTGTCATGTTTTCATC
Source organism: Ahaetulla prasina (assembly GCF_028640845.1). NCBI lineage: Eukaryota > Metazoa > Chordata > Lepidosauria > Squamata > Colubridae > Ahaetulla > Ahaetulla prasina. Next base: position 69,496,743 of record NC_080546.1, on the reverse strand, counting down.
ATACACTAAATAAATAACAATATTGGTTATTTGTATACTAGGATTGGTCTTGTAAAATAGATTGATAGGACATTTTAGGAGTCTCCAGAGCCAAGAAATGTCCATCTCTAGTTCTGGATGGAGTGCATTGTCAAACTAGTGCACAATTTGGAGATCCTTCTGGATTCATGTTCAGAGACCAGGTGACAAATGTTGTAAGAGGGGCTATTGCGCAACTATGTTTTGGAAATCACACTATTTCCTGGACTAGGAAATATTGTACATGGCCAATCATGATTTGGTCACCTCCCAAGTGGACTGTTTACAAAGTGCTAAGGAGCACAGTGGCTTGCATGGTTAGGATGTTGGGTTAGAGGTTTGCAAGCCCATGTTCAAGACCTGAAGTGCTGCCATGGAGTGAGCTCTCTTCCTTTGCTCCAACTCCTACCAATGACATGAAATGAGCCCCGAACTGGGCATCTCTCGGGCAATTGTGAAGTCACCAGCTAATCCTTTCAATCCGGAAGCGCCATGGTGCTTCTGACACAAGTGTGATTGCGATTACAAAGTGCTCTGCATTGGGATGTCCTTGAAGAGCATCCAGAAGTTGCAACTGATCTGGAATGTAGCAGCACAGATTTGTTATATCTCTGCTTTGTGAGCAGCACAAGCTTCCAGTATGCTTGCAGGTATACTTCAAAGTAGAGGTTGTCAGCTATCAACCTTCATGACATGAAGCCAGGTGATTTGTGGGACTACCTTTCTTGATTGCTTCTACCTATCTAATTAGATCCAGGAATGCCAAGAGTCCCATTGATTAAAAAATGCTATCTTGCAAAACACAGAAAGCAAGTCTTTTCTGTCACAGCACCTGCACTTTGGAATACCATAGCCCTGAGAGCTGATTGGTCCTGACACTCTCAGCCTTTCAGAAGCTTTTGAAGACATAGATATATTTCTAGAGAGGGGGCTCAATAATTTGCTGGAACCTCCCTGTTGTGATTTGAATTTGAATTGATTATAGATTGGTTTTTTATCTCAGTTACTTTCATAGGTTTTAAAATATTGTTTTGATGTACAGTGATATCTTGGTACTCAAATGCTTTGAAACTCATTGAATTTGCTACTCAATACATTTTGATGTGAATTTTTTGTCCTGGTACTCATCATTTGTTTGGTACTCAATGCACAAGCTAGAACTTATCGGTGTCAACTGTCTTGTGACTCACTACATTATTCCTTATGGGAAACATTTTTTGGTACTCATCTTTTTTGGTACTCCTCACATCTCCCAGAACAAATTAACGATGAGTACCCAGGTACCACTGTATTTTTATATGTTGTTGGACACTTAGATTACTATGGCAAATGAATAGCTATGTAAATTGAATAAATACGTATTTCCATATATGCATATACTTTCAAGAGTATATAATTGACTATAATTTCAGCATTTGAACACACACACACACACACACACACACTTCTTAGGAGATATTATTAAATCTCCTAGTCACTGATGGCAAAACATCAAAAAGCAATAGCAACTTCCTACTACCCAAGGCAATTCTCACTACACATATAAAAAATAAGATTAAATGTAATAGCTCTGAATTCAAAATTAAAAAAAACTATTAGTTTGGAATTAGAAATATATAATTCTTTCATTTTAATAACCAATTTTAACCGAATAATATTCAAAGCCTGCCAGATATCTTTCATTTTAATTAAAATCATGAGTTAATTGGATTAGGTATCTCTCTCTTTATCTCCCTCGATCTCTGCCCCTCCCCTCCCTTCCTTTCTCCCTCCCTCCCTCCCTCCCTCTCTTCCAACTTATATTAACTAAGCACATCACCCTCAGGAACATATTATAATTTTAATGGGTTTAGTCTCAAATTTTAATTGTGGCCAATTTTAATAAGTTTTTTAATTGTATTTTAATTGTATTTATATTGTATTGTCTATTTTACTTGGCTGTGAACCGCCCTGAGTCCTTCGGGAGAAGGGCGGTATACAAATTTAATAAATAAATAAATAAATAAATAAATAAATAATTATTTCACCGATGATTTGATTTCTGATGTCAGAGTAGGGAGGGATATGAGAGATTTACCGTCTCATTCCAAAACTTGCTTAATTTTGATGATATATGCCTTGATAGGGTTAATATGAAGAAGTTGATCCATCTAGGCATCAAAATGTCTTAGGCTGATGATGTAAAGGAGCAGCAGCATCAATATTATTTGTCTCCTTTCCTGCTTTGTCAATGCTTAAAATTTTCCTCACAATTTGGAGACTTATTATGATCTGAAAAACTGGGTATAAGAAGCCACTAAAATGTAACAGGTCTGATTCAATGAACATGAATTTGGCAACCTTCAATGGGCAGTGGAGGGGAGGTATGCTGTGCCTTCCAAGGGCTCACAAAAAGTCAAACACGACTTACTATTATATTAATTGATTTTTTTCCATCTGTAGAAAGAAAAGCATAGCTAAATTGACAACAACATAGTATCTTTATAACCCTTAGGAATAATCTTGTATATATTGACATTAAATACCACAATTTGAATTACAAAATGACCCAGCAACAGAAGGCACTGAGTGTATCAGAACTGTTAGGTAAGTATTCTATAATTACATTTTATATCTGGTATTGCTAGTTCAGATAAGGCTGAATAATATGTAATTAGCTTTATGATTCTTATTTTATTTCAATTTGCTTATAATCAACTCTAATATAAAGATAGATGAAATATAAGGATGGGTGAGATATATAAAATCCACGGACCTATAGTGAGTAAGTTTTTATCATGTTTTGGTCTCTTTAGCATCAAATATGTTCACAGGACTGAGGAGCCAGTATCATCTCTCCATGTTAGATACCATGTCAATATGGAGAAAATGGTCAGCTGGCATGCATTTTCATTCTGAACTATAAATTTAACACAATATATTCTGTGCACATGACATCAAGTTGTTAATATATTTTATTAAATTATATTGACTCCAATATAAGTTATTTCTTGTTAAATAAGGATAAAATTGCACTTAAAAACACTAGATTGATAATTTTTTTGCTTTTGTTGCAGCTGATATTGGTGGTCAGCTGGGCTTATTTTGTGGAGCCAGTATGATTACCATCATTGAAATTGTCGAATATGTATTCACCAACTTCTATTGGATGTGTATTTTTCTTCTACTAAAAGCACCAAAATTGCCTGATTGGAACACTTCAAATCAGAATGAACAAATTAACAAGAAAAGAATACAAGAATGCTAATACCTTTCGGAAAACTAATCAAAAGTGATAGACATCGTAACTCTTTCTGTGTATACAGGGCATTTATTTTTAACATCTATCTTTGTTATTAAAGAAAAGATGGCCTTAGTATCATTACTCGTTTTTTATTAGGATACTAGAAAGACACTTCATGCACCTATTTGGACAGAGTAAGTAATAGTTACCTATATTTTGTTAGCTTATTACATTATACTTTGAAAATGGTCCAGAAATTTCAGCTGATGTGAAACAGCAGCCAGTAAAAATGCTTGTCACTGCAATCCCATTATTTCTTGAGTTGGCAATCTGTTGCCATTATCAAAGTACTGTTTTAATGTTCAAAATCTTATTCTATACAGCTGGTGGCAACATTGCCCCAAAAAATTTCTCAATCTGTAGTTACTATTTGGTACTCATCCCTGGAAACTTCTCAATTATTAAGAAGTGGTAGCTGCAATGGAGAGACTTTTTCAGTTATAACCTTTTTTCTGAAAAATGCCTGCTACCAAAGGGTTTTTTTCCAAACTTGCATTATAATCTTTTCAACAGCAAGTGAAAGGTTTGGACATTATTTAATGATTTATGATCTGTCTGTGGTCCTAATGTTGCTTTATTGATATGTTGTATTAGTTTTTAGCTTCAAGTGGTAATTTATATTATTATATAATTATATTGTTTGTTTTTTCCTTACCTTTCTTTACCTCAAGTATTTAATTCATATTTTTATATCACTGAAAAAATCGGTCTTTAGACAATTTTATTGAATAGTGATAGTTAAGCATGTCATGTGACTCTAAGAAAAGGATCAAGTAAACTTTGATTAACTCTGATTAAGTGGATCATGTACATACAACCACTATATGAGTTTGCATAATAATCTGTGATTGTAAGATTGTAAGACTTCTATCTAAAAATTGTTTTTTGGTCCAGAACATGTAGATTAAATGTGGCTCATTTCCATATATTAATTTCTTTATATTTTTTGAAACAAGAAAACGTATACTTTTCCTTAGAACTTTTCCTGAAATATGCATTTTGTATTCGTTTATTCCTCTGAAATTAATTTCTTTTAATACATCTGATTTTTCTAAAGCAATTAATTATTACAAACATATGCTCTTTTGCGCTGATATCCACATGTGTCTTTATGTAGCTGCACATAACATCTGCCTAAAGAACTTCATTGGTGACAAGGATTTTTATTAAGCATCGTTTAATATGTACGGTAGGTACTCTGATGCACATGTTTTCAGATTAGAATATATGCAGCTAAAATGAAGTAGCTTTAAGCATCTCTAATTACAGTATATTGCCAGCAGATGTCCTACTCATCTTTTCTTTTCATTCCTAGCATTTTTTTAAAGCATAACACAATGTAGAACTAACTTTTATTGATTTATGTAATCAATGAAATATGGAAATTCATTCTGCTAATTCCACCAGAAGAGCTAATAGAGGTAGTTCTTGTTTGACATTGATATAAACTGAAATACTGAAATACTTTCCAGCTGCTTCACATCAAAGTGATACTTTGATCCTTAGGAAAAAGGAGCTATTGGAATTCTTAGTTTTAAGAAGAAAAAAAGACAACTAAGGATACGTGATAGGAATTATAAAATTATAAACACTTGTACATAGTGGGGTAAAAATTACAATTATTTCTTCCAGGACTTGTTGCATAAAACAAAGTTGTATCCGAGGCTTATTCATAGGGTGTTGAAGATCTACACAAGGATATTTTGCTTCAGAGGCAGTAGAAGTGCCTCTTCAAAGTGATTTTGTGAAGCAAAACTGTGCCTCCTTCTTATCTGCAGAAAAGTCAAACGGTTGCATTTTGAGACAGACTTGCTCTGCCTTGACTTTTGATAAGCCATAAATTGTTAGCAGATTTAGGACAAGAAATTGTTAGCAGATTTAGGCCGGCATCAATGACGGGTCTTGGGACCCACAGAGGTGGCATGCGAAGAGAAAGAGCCTTTGGGGTTTTTTAGATAGGGCATTTTAAGGGGTGGGAGGGTTAGGGTGGGTGCTGGGGGTAGCCCGTCAGGGGGGGCAGTTCCTGCGTGTGCTCGCGGCATCTATTTAACAGGTTCGAAGGTTACGGGGGAGGATTGCGTTCCTTCTGGTGAGGGTGGTCCTATTTGTACGGTAAGTGGGAGGGGCAGATATGGCGGAAGTGAGGGCTCGCATCGTTCCTTGGGGGCGCGCGCTCGATGTTTGCAGGCGATCGCGCGCCCCGACCCCTCAGACTTTCCCGTTCCCCGGATGGTCAAGACCCTCAGAGCCTGGGCCTTCGGCTGATGTTGTGCAACGCACGGTCCATGGTCAATAAGGCCCCCCTAATATACGATCTTATCCAGGGGGGTGCCACGGATCTTATGGGCGTTACGGAAACCTGGTTGGGCACAGAAGGGGGCATGCCCCTTGTTGAAATGTGCCCACCGGGTTTCCGAGCATTCCATCAGCCGAGGGCCCAGGGTAGGGGTGGGGGGGTGGCGGTTGTTATTAAGGAGATTCTAGAGCCGAGGGAGACCACTGTACCTCAGATTGCCGGTTGTGAATCCCTCTTTGTGAGGTGGGGTCATAGGTGTCAGATGGGCTTGGTTGTCACGTACCTGGCTCCTTGCAGCGTGACAGCAGCCCTGCCCAAGCTCCTGGAGGTGCTTGCTGGAGTGGCAGTGGAGACCCCCAGACTTATGGTCATGGGGGACTTTAACTTGCCATCGACCGGCATGTCATCGACAGCAGCTCGGGAGTTCATGGCTTCCATGATGGCCTTGGACCTGACTCAAGTAGTTGATGGCCCTACTCACATTGGGGGAGGCACAATGGACCTGATTTTTATCTCTGGTCAGTGGTTGAAGGATCTGGACTTGAGGATTTAGTCACTGAACCTTTGTCATGGTCAGATCACTCTCTCCTTCACCTGGACTTTCTGACCGCCACTCAACACCGCAGTACGTTGGTTCCGTCCCAGGCGCCTGATGGACCCGGAGAGGTTCCAGACGGAGCTTGGGCCATTTCCTGAGGGTCTGGCTCACGGCACGGCTGAGGAACTAGTCGCGGCTTGGGAACAGGCTGCGACGGGGGCTTTAGACCATGTCGTGCCTTTGCGGCCTCTGACCCGGCGTAGGTCTCAACCAGCTCCTTGGTTCTTCGAGGAGCTGAGGGGGATGAAACGCCGGAGAAGACGCCTAGAGAGTTCCTGGAGATCCAGTCGTTCGGAGGCTGATCGGACACTAGTTAGGTCTTATAATAGGACCTACCTAGTGGCACTGAGGGAAGCGAGACGTTGTTATGTCTCCTCCCTCATTGCGTCGGCAGATAACCGCCCGGCTGCCCTGTTTCGGGTGACTCGCTCTCTCCTTCAACAGAGCGGGATGACCCATTACAGGGACGTGCCGAGGAGTTTAGTGGTTATCTATACGATAAAATCGTTCAGCTTCGGGATGGTCTGGATCAAAATTGGGTGGATCCAGGTGAGATGTCAGAGAGCTGTCTTGTTGAGATTGTTTGGGATGAGTGGCTCCCGAGGACATGGACAGGTTGCTGGGTAGGTTAAATGCCACCACATGTTTACTGGACCCGTGCCCCTCCTGGTTGGTACTGGCCACGCAGGAGGTGACACGAGGCTGGCTCCAGGGGATTACGAATGCTTCTCTGTTGGAGGGGGTCTTTCCGGCTGCCTTGAAAGAGGCGGTGGTGAGACCTCTCCTCAAGAAGCCTTCCCTGGACCCAGCTGTATTAGGTAATTATCGTCCGGTCTCCAACCTTCGATTTGCGGGGAAGGTTGTAGAGAGCATGGTGGCATGTCAATTACCCTGGTACCTGGATGAAACTGTCTATCTAGACCCGTTCCAGTCCGGCTTTCGGCCCAGATACAGCACTGAGACGGCTTTGGTCACGTTGGTGGATGATCTTTGGAGGGCCAGGGATAGGGGTTATTCCTCTGCCCTGGTCCTATTAGATCTCTCAGCAGCTTTTGATACCATCGACCATGGTATCTTGCTGCACCGGTTAGGGGGATTGGGAGTGGGAGGCACCGTTTATCGGTGGTTCTCCTCCTATCTCTCTGATCGGTCGCAGACGGTGTTGACAGGAGGGCAGAGGTCGGCCCTGAGGCGCCTCACTTGTGGGGTGCCACAGGGGTCGATTCTCTCGCCCCTCTTGTTCAACATCTATATGAAGCCGCTGGGTGAGATCATCAGTGGTTTCGGTGTGAGGTACCAGCTGTACGCTGATGACATTCAGCTGTACTTTTCCACACCAGGCCACCCCAACGAAGCTATCGAAGTGCTGTCCCGGTGTCTGGAAGCCGTACGGGTCTGGATGGGGAGAAACAGGCTCAAGCTCAATCCCTCCAAGACAGAGTGGCTGTGGATGCCGGCATCCTGGTACAGTCAGCTGCAGCCGCGGCTGACTGTTGAGGGCGAGTCATTGGCCCCAATGGAGAGGGTGCGCAACTTGGGCGTTCTCCTGGATGGACGGCTGTCCTTTGAAGACCATTTGACGGCCGTCTCCAGGAGAGCTTTTTACCAGGTGCGCCTGGTTCGCCAGTTGCACCCCTTTCTAGACCGGGATGCCCTATGCACGGTCACTCATGCTCTCGTGACATCTCGTCTGGATTACTGCAATGCTCTCTACATGGGGCTCCCCTTGAGGAGCACCCAGAGGCTCCAGTTGGTCCAGAATGCGGCTGCGCAGGTGATAGAGGGAGCCCCTCGTGGTTCCCATGTGACACCTCTCCTGCGCAGACTGCACTGGCTACCTGTGGCCTTCCGGGTGCGCTTCAAGGTTTTGGTAACTATCTTCAAAGCACTCCATGGCATAGGGCCAGGTTATTTATGGGACCGTCTGCTGCCACCGATTGCCTCTCACCGACCCGTGCGCTCTCACAGAGAAGGACTCCTCAGGGTGCCGTCGGCCAGGCAGTGCCGACTGGCGACACCCAGGGGAAGGGCCTTTTCTGTGGGGGCTCCCACCCTCTGGAACGAACTTCCCCCAGGACTTCGCCAACTTCCTGACCTTCGAACCTTCCGCCGCGAGCTTAAGACACATCTGTTTATTTGCGCAGGACTGGACTAGAATTTTAAATTTTGAATTTGGTTTTAATTGGGGTTTTAGTACTTTTATTGCTATTTTAAATATTCGGCCTTATTTAATAAGTTTTTTAATTGATGTTTTATTCTGTATTTATATGTATGTTTTTTATCAGGCTGTAAACCGCCCCGAGTCCCTTGGGAGATAGGGCGGTATAAAAATGCGAATAAATAAAATAAATAAAAATAAATAAAAATAAATTATATTTTATTGTGGAAAGGTTTTATATGTAAATAGTTCAGTCTGTTGGTCAGTTTGCAAACTGTCTGGAAATTGGTTTTTGAAGATAAGGCAATTGCCACTACCTTAGGTGAGTTAAAAGAATTTATACAAACTCAGGAAGGAAGACAGGATCATAATAGTTCAAAGGAAATATAATTGAGACAGTATGTTTCTAATATGAAGCAAAAGAAGAAAAACCAACTGTCTTTTTACAAGGTTCTCAAAAGGCACTAACTGGTCATTGTGGAAATAAGAAACTGAACCAGATGTAATGCAAATCTTATCTACCATGGGTGTTGGTGTGTTTAACACTGCAAACTGTTAATATATCTTAAAATATTATTTGTAATTATCTATATATACAATATATTTAAGCCAACTAGCACAGCAATCACCAACCGGTGGTCCGCAAGAAAATTTTGGTGGTCCGTGGAGAAATCTTCGTATTTTTGCTGGTGTACCCTAGTGGAGGAGCTGTTCGGGGATGACCAATGGGCCAGTCCTGTGACTGTGACTACTACAGCTGTGGAATATGGGACTGGCCGTGATGGGGCTAGAAATCTCTGCCCTGGGGTGGCACGTGCAATGTGCAACTTTGCAGGTGGTGCAATACACAAAAAGGAGAGCAGCCGGAATGAAATAATGGTGCTGTTGCCATGGCGGGGGAGGGGCTGGAAGCTGTGGGAGCGAAGCACTACTTGTAGTTGCATAGCATCAGCATTCTGTCTCGGTATATTTGTATTAGCCGGCGGCGCAAAGCAGCCCTTATTTCCTGCCACATGGAACTCGGATTTGTAAATGGTGTCTGGTCCAGGGAGCAGCCAGATTTTGCTCTCCATTGCGGACGCAGATCGGCTCCCTGAAAGCTCGTCTCTCAAGGAGCGCTTGCTGTAGTGGTGCGGGAAACTTCGGCCAGGCTCCTCGAGAGATGAGAGCTTGCAGGGGGCGGATCTGGCATCCGCAACGGAGAGCAAAATCTGGTTGCTCCCCAGACCGGATGCCGTTTACCACTCCAAGTCCCAAGTGGCAGGAGATGAGGACAGCTTTGCACCACTGGCTGGCACAAATATACCAAGGCAGAATGATGATGCCGCACAAAATGAAATAGAGAAAAAGAGACAGAATGAAAGAGAATGAAAAAGAGAATCAGAGAGAAAGAGACAGAGAATCAGAGAGAGAATCAGAGAGTGAGAATGAGACAGAATCAGAATGAGAGAATGACAGAGAAAGAAAAAGAATGAGAGACAGAATGAGAGAGAATCAGAGAGAGAGAGAGTGGGGGAGAGAGAGAGAAAGATGAGAGAGAGAGGGGACAGAGAGAGAGAGAGAGAGGAGGGAGAGTGCCTGAAGGACCCCATCCTGTCACTGGGAGTCCAGGCGCTTCAGCAAGCAGCACCGTGGATTCGCATTAGTGGTTCGTGGGATTTAAAATTATGAACTTGGGGGTCCCTGAAGTCCAAAAGGTTGGGGACCCCTGAACAAGCACATATCATAGCTTTTAAGTGCTAAATTCGGTTTAGAAAATAATTACTGTATCTTGTTAAATTGTAATCCAACCTACAGAAATGTGTCCACCACTTTAGTTTAGCAAAGTAAAATGGCAGAAAATTTTTGGAAGCTCACACAGTGTGGAAAGATGAAGATACTACTTCTATCCATTCTTACTGGAAAGGGCTCTACCATGAGGCAGAGAGAGAGATGTTCACTCCTCCCACTTGCAGATACTGATGAAGCAACATCAGTATCTGATGCTTGGCATTCTTCCCAACTCTGAGAATTCCCAAACATCTGGAAAGAAGGCTGATATAAACAATAGCAGAATTGTTATTTGAAATAAGAATTGTAATCGCTATTCTTTTATAGAAGGGTCTGCAAACAATCTAGTCAAGTTAGTAATGGTGTGAGAACAAAACAGTTTTCTTTTGTTGATAACAACTGACCAATTCAGGATTCTCTGAAATTCAGTTGCGTAAACAAACAGTATAGACAAAATGAATGAATTATATATTGAAACTCTTGAATAGACACAGCATTTGAAGATTCACAGAATCCATTATGGTCAATGGTTTTTCTTACCTTAGTTACTCACTCACTCTGTCTCTCTTTCTGTGAGTGTGTATGTTTAAATCAGTGTCCACTATCTAAGGTAGTAGACATTGTCAACCTCCTGGAACAGTCCTTGCATTTTTATTGCCAAGATTTCAGGAGTGATTTCCCATTTCTTCTTCCTAGGTTGAGAAAGAATGACTGGCAAAAGGCCAGCTGGCTTTGTGTCTAAAGCAAGACTAAAATTTACAGCTCCTGGTTTCTAGCCTAACACCTTAATCACTATACCAAACTGTCGCCCAAATTCCCATTAATTCAGGCATGGCACACCAAGTGCTTCCCTCCCAAAATTCAAACAGACAACCAAAATAGATGTTCCAGATACCTCAACAGAAGGATCCATTATGGCGTCCTTGGCTCTCCTTGAGCTTAGTTGTTAGCTTGCAGATGTTTCATTACCTAAACAGGTAACATTATCATGCTAGTGAATGTGTGGTTTACTCGTTTATATACAGTAGCTTGCCATGGCAGTGTTGATGGGGTGTGATTTGCTCCTTGATAATTCCTTGATTAATGTTTTCTGTTTCATTGTTTGTCTGGTGTTAATTTGGGTGCAGCCTGCTAGAAGACATATTTTTGTTTCCTTACATTTGTATAAAATAATATTTATTGTACTAATTTTATTGTACCAATATTTATAAATATTTATTATAATGTATATATTGTAATATTTCTCTGTAATGTATTGTAATAATATTTTTATTGCATTAGTTTTAGATTAGAATTGACTCATGGCTGAAGAAATAACAGTAGATAAGATGTAAAACAAAACAGTCTCTGACAAAAGCCTACCTAAATGATTTTATTTAAAAAGAGTGCATAGTCCAAATTCAGTCCAAGAGTAAGGTGAGATAGTCCATAGATCAAAATTTTCATAGCAGAAGCCACACAAACATCATTTAACAGCCAAAGATCAGATGGTTGTTCCCAACAAGGGATTATGGGCTAGGGCTGTCTCTTAAATAAGATTGTAACCAGAGAACATTAATCAAGGGAGGAGACTATAGAAGACCTCTTCTCTGCTCTCCTCTCTGTTTGCTGGATGCAGGGCCTTGTAGGCCTTGTGTCATCACCCTCTGACTTCTTTAGCAGCTCAGGTGGTACCTATGTTTGATCAGACTCATGTGATTTGTGACTTTATGTCTCCTAAAACTGACATTCCACAGGTTCTGCTGGAGCAGCTTCTTCACATTCAAAGTCATTATCCAATTCCTGGGTCATGACAGAAGAAAACAAAAAAGACCAAAATACATTATAATATAGAGCCTAAAGGATCTGTATTCAGATTATATTTCTTTTTACTTTACTTTACTTTATATTTATTTTATTATTTTACTTTTATTTTATTTTACATGCCAGGATCTGTTTTCATATTAGTTTAGCTATCTGAAGAGATTCTAGTCTCCAATATTTTGTTTCAAGAATAGTGCCCCAAATTTTAAATCAAAAACTGATTGCCTAATTTCAATCCATGTACTCTTTTATTCGATCTCAAGTGTTTGTGCCTCAGCACCTTCTTATCTAGAATTGTCTCAAGCCTTTGCATAGGTTTTAAGCCTGCAAGTTGGACAATTGTTGCTTGCTGACAGTATAAACATGTCTTCCCTAAGAAGCACCAACTGTCAATATTCTGACCCATTCTACTACTCCCCACTCTCCATTTGCCCTTTTTGGCATGAATGAAAATATCTTATATCATAGCAACTACTAGAGAACGTTAGTCAAACAGTTGACTGCTACTTCCACCATATGCAGATACAGCTTTTAACAGAATAACAGAGTTAGAAGAGACCTAGTCTCTTATTATTTATATTTATAAATAATACTGTATATTAGAATAATCCAAACTGCCTTTCAGTTCTAATTGCAACTGATGAATTTTAGATTTTAGCTTGAGATATAGCACCCTTCCATTTTCTCTACTGATTCTATTTTTCCACATCTATCCAAATTGAAAGACTTTGTTTGGGAAAGCAAATCAACAGTAACTCCTCTTGCACTTGCACTTTCTATTGTGCATCCAATTTAGGCCTATTGTACTACTGTGCAATGTGAATTTGCCTTTTCGGTCAACAGCTGCTAGACGTGGGTCAGTAGCAGGGACACTGGCATTTGCATCCAATAATTCCTCCCAAGATCTCCCTCAAGGGGCATATATTGTTCTGGTCCTCTTCATTTAATGCATCATAAATAAGAATTCCTAAAGAGGAAAAGCCAGGCAAAACCAGGTGCTCTATCATTACATTTCTACAAGTTACTCTCCACTTATGTTGCAAGCTGTCATAATTGCTCCTGCAGTGCAGCATTTCAAGACTGGAAGAAGCAGCCAACTGGGAAAACTGTTGGTGGAGTAGATGGGAGAGGTGAATGTACTACATAGTTTCTCTTGAAACATTTCAGATAGCCTCTGCCCTAAGAAATGGTGGTAGATGCTATCTCAGATTTAGGCAGTATGATTGGTCTTGGTAGATGAAATGGAGGGGAAAAAATCATTTTGTCCTTTGTTGCAAGCAGAACATGACTTGATGCTATGACTCAGATGTCAAGGAAGAAGCTCCAGTAGAATCTGGAATGTCAGTTCAGGAAACAAAAAGTCAAGAGTCACTTGAGGCTAATCAAACACAGGTGCAGCTGCAAAGTCAGATGATTTTGATAATGTTAAGGATTCCAGGGTAAGTCAAGGGCTATTGTGTTTGAAAGAAATGGCTATGTGGTAGATCTTATTGTCAGTGGCTGAATTTACTTAGCATCTTACATAAAATCCAACATTTCTCCCAACTCTCCTGCCTACCATAGTGTTTATATCAATGCCAAAAGATTTTTGCTTGTTCATTTAGATGCAGCTATCACATTATTCAATGTAGCACAGTAGAACTTTGGCCTTTCTAATGAGGGATTCTGTAAAACAGCTTGCCCTTAGATACTGGATCCTCTTCTACCTTACTGTACTTCTGAAGGACTATAAAAAAACTAGTCTTTGAAGAAATGCATCCGAGATGCAGAGTTTGAGACAATTTCCATAGTAGTATTGCTATGGTATATACAATAGATGTTTAATGTTGAATGTTTTTAAGATTGTTTTGACATTCCATGAACCACTATAGGAAGCTGCAGTAAATATACACAAAGATTAAGAAATCAGTTTTACTAAAGTCCAGAAACAAAATATATTAAGTTCAGAATCAATAGGTCTTGAATAGGTGAATGACAATTGGTCTGTTTCAAAATCTGTGTTATGCTGAAGTGATGATAGAGGCTGTGAAGACTGTATGGAAAAAAAAGATTTTCAGCTTAACCCCACCAAGACTGAATAGCTGTGGATATTGGACCCATGGATCCTGAAATTGGATAGATATGAATCACAACAGGATTACACTCAGATTCAATGCACAATCAGATTTCTCTTGGACTCGCTAATTCTGCTTAAAGTGCAGGGGGTAGCTATGGCCACAGGTGTCTTTGCACAACTTCATATTGTGTGTCAACTGCACCCTGCATTCCTGGGTTGGGAGGAGTTCTGCTGAAGGTCACAAATGCTCTAGTCACCTCCTGTTTGGATTATTGCAAAATGATATCTATAGGAATGCTGTTCAGGATTAGATACTGCCCATATAATTCAAGTACCTGATCCTTAATTTCATGTGTTTAGAAAGTTCAGCTCAATTATCAGGTCTACCATTAGAAATAGCGCATATTCTGCTTAAACATGTTTTTTTGATTTTTTTAAAAAAATTAAGCAGGTTGTATATATAATATTAAGAATAAAGTGTATTTATTATATCTTTTCAGAAAATTAACTTATAATTTTTTACCAACATAAAGGAGAAAAAAAGAATATCTTGCAAAAAATCTATGGGGAAAATCCATACATCAAAAATCTTTCTTGTGCACATTAATGTAACATTTATACATATGTTCAGTGTGTATGTGCACACACTCTGTGTATGTGCATGAATGTGTGTGTGTAGATATACATACGTACATACTGTATACATATATACACATGCTAAATACTAACACATTTTATTCATGACGTTTATATATTTGTCTCTGTGTGTGTCTGTGTGTTTGTGTGTGTGTGTGTGTGTGTGTGTGTGTGTGTGTGTGTATACAGCTTGCCCTTAGATACTGTATCTAATCTTTATATATATCTATCTATATCTATCTATCTATCTATATATACACACACACACACACACACACACACACACACACACATACACACACATACACACACATATACACATGCCCACACACAAAATCACATACATACATACATACATACAGCTATCTGAAATGACTCAAGACAATGTACAGTAGATTAAAAGCATCTTTAAACAAAACAATACAACACAAGATCAAATACAACAATGTCAGCAATTGGAGAATACACAATATTTAAATAGAAGTCATTCAAGCAGTTGATCAGTTGCCTTGATCCAGGGCCTGCTGGAAAAGTCAAGCATTTTCCTGAAGGACAGCAGTGTCAGGACTAAATGGATCTCAGGAGGAATGTTATTCGGGAGGGCAGGAGTGGTGATCCATAAGGTCCCTAAACAGAAAGCTGCAAGAGTCTTCTGAGCACAAAAAAGCCAGCTCCAGCATGTGACTATCAGTACATCTTGGGTCCTTGATGATCTAGGTTAAGCTCATGGTGGCCATGAACCTTTGAGTCACTTTTGAGCCATTTCAGATTCCATGTGGCGGAGTGCCCGAGTCTAGGAAACTTCACTACTACAAGCTTTGCCATGGGAAGCAATTGCACAGCTCAGGCAGGAGGGCTAGTACAGTAACTACAATCCCAACTGATCCCTAGAATGCAACTTCACAAAGTTTCACAATCAAAAAATCAGGAAACCATTTGAGTCTTCTGCATGACAGTAACAACTCCATTCTACTTTCCCCCTAACCTTATCATCTTTATTCATTTATATCTAATACAGATTTAAATATCAAATTAATTTAAACTGATATATTATTTCCTACAATACATCTATACTGCATTTATTAGTTTGAGATATTTGACATATGGATAAATAATCAGTACTTCATAGAAATATAAATTCTGTTTACATATGCATTATGTTTCCATAGGATTATATGTGAACACATGATGAATCTGATTCACCCACATATAATTTTATTGTTTTTAAGTAATAATATGAAGATAATTCGAAAGGTTTCACTACTTACTCACACATGAAATGTTTTACTTATGGATAAACATAGAAAAGATGTTTTGCAGAACTGCATCATTTGGAGATTCCACCCAGATGCAACTTGAAACAGAATTTTATTTTTTTCCTGTTCTTGCTATTATAAACTTGGAAAGATAAAAGAGTACTATAGTATATATGAAATCCTATGCTCTGAAGGTTTAGGAATCTGTATCATGCAAACACAACTACTTTCAGTGTTCTGACACAAGTGAAATTATCCAAACAACAACAAAAACCAAAAACCAAAAACCAGGACTTCTAGAAAGGATACATAAGAAAGGACCAGATTTTAAAAAATCCGAATGTTTTCAAGTTAAATTTTTTTACAGATCAAAGCATACTGGCAATCATATACTGTAACTTCCTTTAACATATGTTTTTTCCTTGGATGTTGTTAAAGCAATGTTTTTAAAGCAATTTGCTGCTTTCTGGTTTATATAATGGTCCTTTTTTACATATTGGATAGATATGAGACATGCTTCCAAAATAAATCAGAGCCAGGACCAAAAAATTTGCCCTAAGTCTGATAAAATAGGGCATCTGATTTTTTTCTGTGAAAGCCTTTTCATTCCTAATTTAAACATCTGCAATATTTAGGCATATAAGTACATAAGATGTCTGATAATGTTTTATGCATAATAATATGTAACCATAATAATATGATCATCTTAAGAATAGAAACTGCTTTTTATTTCCATAAACCTTACATTAAACAACCTTCATTTCTCTTTCATATAGAAAATGCATATGTTGCCTCAAATAACAGCCAATACATAGTAAAAGACTAACAATGCAGAAACTTCCTAATAGAATTACTGCAATAAATCGTAAAAGCAGATTGGAAGAAACAGATGGATTAGTACATTGATAATTGTCAAACAATATTTATGTTCTCTGAGCTTATGATTCTTGGTATCATAATTTCTCTTGCAGAATTGATTTTGAGTACACTAGCATAAATATAATGATGATTAGTCACTAAATATGGAGATAAAAAGCATATGTGTGAAATATTTTATGATTAGCAAGCATTTGCATGGATTATTTATGTTCATAACAGGGAAGGAAGACAAAAGATTTTGAAACACTACAGCATAAATACTACAATATCAAATGGAAACTGAACAAAAAGCAGGGAAAGCAGGAAGCTTGATGGAAGAATTACTGCTTATTATGGAATTGGACATAAAATTGAAGCAACTGCACTCATATCTGATATTGCCAGACTAGATAAATGACAGGACAGGGTTCACTCTGTTCTTCTCCAGCATTTCACCTGGCTCAGTTAGCATCATGTGTTACTTCCTTGAAGGCATGCAAAAAAAGTTTAAAAAGTAAGGTACCGAAATCTAATAATAATATCTGGCATGTCAGAAATATATTTTAATTGGTGAACTACAGAAATTAAATAGTTTGAAATATTATCTTCTTCCTCATAGAATTACTGATATTTTTCTGCAATCTACTGTGATGTGATGTCTCAAAGGATAGAGTAATACGTTAGTTAATTCTTTCTCCTCAATAATACATCAAAGCATTAGATTCTATTTATTTTAATGAAGCCTAGGTTAATCTTGTTTACTTATCTTTTAATTGGATATTTATTATTTACTGCTTCCAAGAATGATGCTATTTTGCAGCCATTATATATGATAACAGTTTAATATTATACTGTGGCCATGAAAATAGATTTATTAAGAATCGAATGTAAGTGTTCCTCATATTCTTGGCAGAAGTTGGAAGTCATTCGTTGTATATATCTTTGTTTTCCTTTCTTTCTCTTTATACCTTTTTGCATTTCCATCCCTATTTTCTCCTTACTCTCTATCTTTTCTCTTTATTGTTAGTTTATGCTTTTTTAATATATTTTTAAGCTTTCCTCTGAAGAAAGGTGTCCTTGTTTTTATTTCCAACATTCAGATTATTAAAAAACTATGCCATTTCAAATTTGCTATTTTGTGTTCTTGCTGTTTACAGTATCTATGATTGGCTTTAAAGAAAAAAAAATCTCCCAGCCATGGAAACTTGAAGCACATCAGCAAGTAAAATTAAGTAACTTTAAAAACCAAAGCAATTAAAATAGACACAGAATCCATCCTTTCTGTTATTTGTTGCAGCTATTAAGCAATAAAAAGAAGTAAAAAAAATATGTTCAGAAAAAGATGCTTTTTTTCCCAAGGTGAAAGACATAAATTAACTGTTGCCTGCTTGGCAGTAAAGAGGTCTCAAAGAGAGATGGAGATACAGTATATGGAGAGAGAAAGAGAGAGATGTTACATCATATTATAAGCACATGTGTGAGATTTTTAAAATATATTATAAAATACAAAACATGTATAGAATACATCCTACATAGAGCATTAGAAAGAATCCAGCATTCTACAATTTCAGATTTTGATCCATCAGAATACAAAACACTTGAAATTTTCCAATCAAAAGATATAACAGTAGTTGTTTTAGCTGAGCTGTGTAAATGAATCTGTTATATCCTTAATTAACTAAATACATATTAAGATAAATACTATTTCTATAAACAGAATTTTAAATGCTCTTAATAAAAAAAATCTAGGCAAGTAACATTTTAGACTGTATAAATTCTATTACAGCTTTATTTCACACACATTTTACTCCTTGAAATAATGTACAGTTAACTGCTTTCTTCTCTGTGGCTGTGCCATATATTGGGCCTCAGTCTATGCGCAGATGTACGATAAAATGTAGCCTTTTTTAAAACAAATCTAAAGTTTATGCCGTGTAAAAAGAGCTTTTGACTATAAATGTGCAAAACAATAAACACTAGGACTAGACATTAAATAAATACAAATTCTAGTGCAGGAGGGGAAAAGATTAAAATTAATGTTTAATCAGTTGGCATTTTCTCAAAGATTTCCTGAAATACAAACACATAAATGCTGGTAATATATAATAGATAGTAATTGGCTGTCAAGGTGGCAAATATATTAACACAGCAATATTTTTAAATGGCTCATTTCTTCAAAAGGACATTCAGTTTTGCAACTAGAAAGCCTGATGTAGACTTCTTAATGTAGTCCTTGCATCATTTTTTGGTTTGTTTTTATTTTGATGAACATGTTTTGATTACTCATACCATATTTAGTCCTTGCATCACTTTTGTTTTGTTTTTATTTTTATAAAATGTTTTGGTTAGTCATACCTCTGTGCCCTTCCTGGACAAAAACCAAACTTGCATTGGTTCTTTTTTACCCTTCATGGAAACAGGACCTCTGTGTTCTAGATGGAACTGTGGATCTGAGTTTTCTGGAGTCATCAGACATCTGAAATTAAACATTATAATTAAATAGAAGCATGAATGAAATATAAAATGTAGAAAATTGAATTTTGGAAGATTTGTTGACATCATTCAAGCTGGCTGTGATTCAATATAAATAAATCTGGAACAGTGCTGGATGCTTCAATCCGTGAGAAGCAGTGATTAGGTCTCTTGGGCTGCCAAAAGCTGGATGACCACCAGAAGGGAGCAGAGAGTTACAGAAAACTTTTATTGTTGGCTGTCATCTGGATTTGTACAGCTTGGATCTGGAATCCTCAGACATAGCCTTCTTTGGAGCAACCATTTGTCTGGCTATAGGATTTCTAACTGAAAAGAACGTGGGGGAACATAGATTTGGCTCTGTTTCTGATCTCTGAAGGCACAGCCTTTCAGTCAATCATTTCCTCCAGAGCATGACCACTCTTGTTATAAAATATTAAATGTCATTCACATCTCAGAAGCGCAAACAGCAAAAGCATAATTAAAAGTCACACACATAACCTTGATCAGCAGTTCAACTGCTTTTTTAATAACTGCATCAAATGTATCAAATCAACAAGTTCAAATAAGCAAGTTTTGCAGCAAAATATACCATGGACTGAATCAACAGGACATAAATGCGTGATAAAAATGAATACATACACCTAAACAGAGCAGGCTGATTAATACAGCATCTTCTTGCATCTTTAGCAGACTCTGCAAGCAAAAAGGCACAACAGAATGTCTGGAGTCCAATGATGAATGTATGACATTCAAGTCAAAAATTTCCAAAAAAATCAATGAAATCAAAACAAGCTATCAGCAAAGAGCTTTTCAAAAAAAAAATCCACCAATAACATTGATGATGGCTTGAGATTTTAAGTGTGCACTTGCACTTTGTTGTTTCATTTGTTGATTGCAGACCATTTGAAGGCCCTTTAAAGATAACAAACAAATTGCAGCAGACATTCTGAATGTCCATGTCAGCTCCACCATCGTGTCCTGCCATTCTGTTGAAAGGTGGAGGGGAGGAGGCTTGCTGGCATTTTTCGCATGCTTTTGCTATAGCTACTTGGGTATTAGGGAGAGGGATTGTCTTCGGAAATGAAGCGGACTCCCTCCCAGCTGGTTCCAGCCTGGGACCAGCTAGGTACTAGGTACTATCTGCCTAGTACCTCTGAGTCAGTGGTGGGCTGCTACCGGTTCACCCCAGTTCGGCTGATCTGGTAGCAGCAATTGTGAGGTGAGAGTGAACTGGTTCACTCTGACCATCAGCTGGGCCCTCCCTCCTGCCCACCCCTGCGCTATACCTATCTATATTTGTTCATTTTTAGCCCATTGCCGCCCCTCAGCTGCTCTGAAGCGCAATGCGCTTGCGCGAGTGCATATTTGGCGTGCCTGCGAGTGAAGCGAACCAGTGAAAACACCGGTTGAAACCTGCCATTGCTCAGAATTCCCAATAACAACCTTGTAGCATCGCATTGGTTGCCAGTGGACTGGTCAGGAGGGGGTTGGGCTTGGCAAAATAAAAGAATTGCTATTTTTCAGATTCTGCCTAACGTAAGGACCTGCCACTTCAATTTCATGTTGTGCTACCTCCCAGGGGAAAAAACTTCTTGGCTGACGCTTGTCCCCCATCTACCTCCTCTTCGGTTTCCTGGGCCTCGCTGGTAGCAGCCTTGGCATGTGCCTCATGTGCCTTCAGGGTTTGTGAGGCAAGCCATGCAGTTAATGATGAATGCCTTCCAAACCCTGAAGGCACGTGAAGCAGATGCCAAGGCTGCTACAAACGAGGCCTGGCAAACTCTAGAGGACGAGTGAGTGTCAGCGCTAGATCTGACCTCACTCCATTCCTAAGAGGACCATAAGGGGCGTGCATAAGCGCACAAACGTGCCTACCGTTCCTGTCCTATTGTTTTTCTTTTCTTCTTTCTATATATATGCTTATACCTCCTTATATTTACCCATATATGTTTATATACTATATAATCTTTTGTATAATTCCTACATATATTGTTGTGACAAAATAAATAAATAAATAAATAAATAAAAATAAATAGATACCACAGTGGGAGTTTTAGTGCTCCAGCCGCAGCCTTAATTGTCATAGGTAGGGCACCTAGCAGAGCTGCCAGGGCTGCTGCCCTGGTGGGAAGTGGCGAGGTGAGAGCCAAACCCACCCCTTGACGTGAAGTTTGATGGAGACCCCCAGCAGTTGGGATTCTTTCTGGCCCACGTTCTGGCAAAAATGCAAGAATATGGGCAGGAGATTGCTACCGAAGATGGCAAGATGAGAAGCATCACCCTGGCATTGGAAGGGCCCACAGCCTGCTGGATGGTGACCTTCCATAATGCAAATGCATTGGAGCTGAGAAACTTCAATCACTTTATGATGATAATTCAACGGCGATTCAAAGACCTCCTAGCTGACCGCAAAGCAAGGGACCACATCAAGACCATGAGTCAAGGTCACAGGGTAAGGGCACAGAGGAATTCTGTGTCTGGCTGGAAGATATCCTCATCAGCTGCTTCAAAGAGCAGCTGAACAACAACTGGTACAATGCCTGAGTCTTGAAGGGAGCCCCTGCTGACGAGGTGGAGATCAACCAAGTACCAACAGGTACTTCTTGACCCAACTGTGTAAGAAACTGGCCCCATAGAAGAGAGGCAGCGAAACCACAAAACCTGCAGCCACCCTTCACTGCCTGCTTCAAATGTGGCTAGCAGGGGCTCTGAGCAGCAGAGTGCAAGACTGGCTGCCAAGCCAAGAACCCCCAAGACTCCCTGGAAAAGCCACCAATGCCTCACAGCGGATGAGGAAAATGGAAATGAAGGGAGTAGAGGTTGAAGGGAGTAGAGGTTGTTCACCCCATCATTGAAGCAAGATGGAACTCCAACTCCACCAGCCGACATCCAAGGGCTAACTGACACCGACACCAACGATGATCCCCTGGTAAGTGGTCTTGTCACACCAGTGACACTCCACATAGAGCTAAGTTTCCAAGCCTCAGGGTTGAAGGCCACCTTATGGACCCTACCAGACTCAGGCTCCACCAGGTGCCTGGTTAACCCAGCTATGGTTGAAAAATTAGGAACTCGCTTGAGGCAGCTGAAAGTACCCCTGCATTTTGCCAACTGGAGGGATCCATAGCAGGTGGCATCCTAGCAACATTTGTCACCGAATGCGAATGGGGCCCACATAGAAACTTTAAGCTTCATAGTGGCCCCAGAGATGGAATGTCCTCTAGTTTGACTTAGTTAAAGAAGTGAAATCCATACATAAACTGGAGAAGGGGACTGCTAAAACTCTGGACGAGTCGCCTTACCTGGGAGCAAGTTGGAGTCCAGAAGGCAGCTTCTCCATGGTGGGAAATCAAGAAAGTAACACAGGGATGATAGAAGGATCACTCTGCTATCCTCAAAGAATACCGGGACCTAAGAGAGGTGTTCAGCGAAAAGGGTTTGGACAAACTTCCCCTTCACTAGGTGATGAACTGTGCTATAGAAATCCTTCCCAGGACTGAACTACTTAAGCTGAAGCTAAATTTAATGACCTTGATGGAGTTAGATGAACTGCAACTGTTTATTGACAAAAATCTTGCCTGTGGTTTTATTCAACTGGCCTGATCTCGGGTAACAGCCCTGGTTCTGTTCCACGAAAAGAAAGACAGGACTTCAACCCTATGCCTGAATTGCCCCTCAGTGACCCACCAGAGTCTCATCACTGAAAGAGTGGGTCTCCCAACTGAGAAATATGTGGCAGGTAGTGAGGAAGGCAGGTAATGAGGAAGGGTTCTAATGAGGCTTATAAGAAGCAAGCTGAGAAGAAGCATGAAGAACCCAAACCGTTTAAGACCGAGTTTACCTTTCGACCTATTTCTTGCAATCTCTACAACCATCAAAGAAGCTAGGACCCACGTTTGTAGGACCCTTCCCAATCGAACGCATCATTAACCCAGTAACTGTAGAATTAGATTTGCCCAAATCCCTTTGTCAGGTTCACCCCATGTTTCATTGCACCCTATTGAAGTCTAAGGTCACTTCTTCCATTAGACCTAAGCTTTCACCAACCCCAGAACCTTTCATGATATAGAAGGGGAACAACACTTTAAAATCTGGGAAATTCTAGATTCCTGTAACCATAGGGGAATCCTTCAGTACCTGGTGGCGTGGAAAGATTTCTCAACAGCTCAGAATGAATGGACCATCGCCAGGTTAGAGCCCCTAAACTTGTAAAACACTTCCATAATCAGTATCCTGACAAGCCCAAATGACATTTCTCTTGTTTTATGTTTAGGACAAATGCTGCTGTTCAGGGGGGCAGCATCTAAGGTCCACCATTGTGTCCTACAATTCTGTGAGAAGGGAGGGGGCTCGCTGGCATTTTTCACATACTTTTGCTGTACTGCTTGGGAATTAGGGAGGGGGATTGTCTTCGGAGATGGAACGGACTCCTTTCCAGCTGGTTCCAGCCTGGTTTCAAGGCTGTCATGCCCTGAGGGTGAACTGTTTGTTATCTGCCTAGTACCTCGGTGTTTCCATAACAACCTTGCAGAATCACATTGGCTGCCAGTGGACTGTTCAGGGGGAGATGAGTTTGGGGAAATAAAAGAATTGCTGTGTGCTTTGCATGAAACTTTTCAGATTCCTCCTGGCTTTCCTGAAATCACTTTCTCTCAGTAAAAGTTCTTTTGATTCAACTTAATGGATTCAAGAGTCTTACTTTCTTGAGGAATCAGTTGGGACAGGTCCTTACAATCAACATCACCAAGACTATACACAGACTACACACACTCATAATGTCCCGTAGGTTCAGAAAATAGATAGGTCAAGGAAAATGCAATGCATAATGTCAAAAAATAAAAACAAAACAGGGAGACAACCTCTCACTTTCCTGTGATGGTATGTTAAAGTAGTGACAAGCAAATGGATAACACTAGAATCCAGCATCTTCCATTATGCAGAATGTCTGATCATCCAAAGCCATCATCTGAATAATAGTAAATATCATAGTCATCCATGCACATTCCTAGTTAAGCTACTGAAATTTAGTATCTTGGCTTTCATTTAAATATTAGATTATATTTGGCAAAAGTTACATTATAAAGACCACTCAGACTGTTTTAAAATGATTACATTATTATCTGGGCAATGCTAAGTTTTTTACTCTAAATAGTTTATTAAGATGACATGTATAACTTGAAGCAAAGGGACTACAGGTAATCCTTGACTTACAGCCATTCATTTAGTGACTGTCCAATGTTACAACAGCACTGAAAAAAGTGACTTATGACCAGTCCTTACGCTTACAATCACTGTAGCATCCCCACAGTTATG
Organism: Ahaetulla prasina; assembly: GCF_028640845.1. Classification (NCBI taxonomy): domain Eukaryota; kingdom Metazoa; phylum Chordata; class Lepidosauria; order Squamata; family Colubridae; genus Ahaetulla; species Ahaetulla prasina. The sequence goes on along the minus strand of NC_080546.1, from coordinate 69,472,223 downwards.
TGATCAAATTTCAGATGCTTGAAAACCAGTATATTTATGGTAACTGTTGCATGTCCCAGGATCATGTGAACCTCACAGCTGGCTTCTGACAAGCAAAGTTAACATGGGAAGGTTGATTCGCTTAATGACTATGTGATTCACTTAACAATTGTGGCCAAAAAGTTTGTAAAATAGAGTGCAATTCACTTAACAACCGCCTAACCAAGTAACAGAAATTCTGGTCTCAACTGTGGTCATAAGTTGAGCAGTATTTGAATGGTAAACTACTTCCATACTTGTTATAACAAAAATAACAAGAGCGTATCCATATTTTACCAGGAATTTATCTCAACTTAAAATGAAACTTTAATTAGTTAAATTGAAATAAAATATCCTTAAAGTAAATTTCATAAAAGCATCTTGTGGCTTAAAATGTGTGGTTTGGAAATAGATACAATGATACAAGTAAATTTCTCACCTATAAGTATATTCGGAGACATTTATCTTTCCTTTTTCACCTGTCGTTTCTGTTCTGCTTGTGAGATTTACAGTGTTTCCAAAAAGACAATAACGTGGCATCCTTTGGCCAATGACACCTGTAACCACTTCTCCAGTGTGAATGCCTATTGTTATCTATTGTAAAAGATTAATAGAAAAGAAAATGCTATCAATTTGATTTAATATTAAGTCAACAGTATTGTTAGTCAATAATGGGAATATACTATGAAATTAAATATTAACTTTATGCTTAATTTTAAGTGAATTTATATACCAAAATATGTAACACAACATTACAAACCTAGAACAAATATAGCATAGTCAGTCTATTTCAAGTTTTCACTTATACAACTGAACTACAAAACCATTCAATGTAATTCTGAAAACATCTACAGTTTCTCTAAGAATGGCAAAATAAAATTATGTATTTATAAATGTAACTAATTGCCTGGTAAAGAATTGCAAAGAAATATCTATTGGTCCATCTTTTTCCAGATAAATTAGAATATAATATATTATAGAGGCATGTTAAATACATAGGATTTCTTCTCCTTGTCCATAATTTTATTCTAATGAATCCTCAGTTTTAAGAACACTTTTATTTATAGCTATATACATTATGTCACAGAAGCAAGTACACCCCCTCACATTTTGTAAATGTAAAGTAGAGAGTATACATTTTGTATAACAGTGTAAATGTGCTGTCCCCTCAAAATAACGCAACACACAGCCATTCATGTCTAAACTGCTGGCAACAAAAGTGAGTACATCCCTAAGTGATAATGTCCAAATGGGGCCCAAAGTGACAATATTTTGTGTGGCCACCATTCTTTTCCAGCACTGCCTTAACCCTCTTGGGCACAGAGTTCACCAGAGTTTCATAGGTTGCCACTGGAGTCCTCTTCCATTCCTCCATGACAACGTCACAGAGCTGGTGGATGTTAGAGATCTTGCACAACTCCAACTTCCATTTCAGGATGCCCCACAGATGCTCAATAGGGTTTAGATCTGGAGGCATGCTTAGCCAATCCATCAGCTTTACCCTCAACTTTAGTAAGGCAGTGGTTGGAATACTGCCCTGCAGCCCAGTCTCCGAAGGGTTTGGTCTGCTTCAGTATGTCACAGTACATGTTGGCATTCATGGTTCCCTCAATGAAATGTAGCTCCCCAGTGCCGGCAGAACTCATGCAGCCCCAGACCATGACATTCCCACCATGCCTGACTGTAGGCAAGACACACTTGTCTTTGTACTCCTCACCTGATTGCCACCACACACGCTTGATTCCATCTGAACCAGATAAGTTTCTCTTGGACTCATTGGACCACAGGACATGGTTCCAGGAATCCATGCCCTAAGTCTGCTTGTCTGCAGCAAACCGTTTGTGGGATTTCTTGTGCATTATCTTTAGAAGAGGCTTCCTTCTGGGACGACAGCCCTGCAGATGAATTTGATGCAGTGTGCGGTGTATGGTCTAAGCACTGATAGGCTAACCCCCCACCCCTTCAACCTCTGCAGCAATGCTGGTAGCATTCATACGTCTATTTCCCAAAGCCAACTTCTGGATAAGACGCTGAGCACGGGCACTCAACTTCTTTGGTTGACCATGACGAGGCCTGTTCTAAGTGGAACCTGTCCTGTTAAACCATGTCTTGGCCACCGTGCTGCAGCTCAGTTTCCGGGTCTTGGCAATCTTATAGCCTAGGCTATCATTATGTAGAGCAGTGATTCCCAAACTGTGAGCCGCGGCTCCCCAGGGAGCCGCGATATCGTCATGGGGGCGCCGCGGAATATCTGCGCCCGCTGGGTCCGGCGCTGATGCGCCATTTCTGGGGCGTCTGGTGCGCATGCGCAGTTGCAGGTCGGATTTCCGGGGAGCCGCGGGCACGTCTGGTGCGCATGCGCAGTTGCAGGTCGGATTTCCGGGGGAGCCGCGGGCAAAAAAGATTGGGAACCTCTGATGTAGAGCAACAATTTATTGTTTCTGATCCTCAGAGTTCATTGCCATGAGGTGCCATATTGAACTTCCAGTGACCAGTATGAGAGAGTGAGAGCGATAACACCAAATTTAACACACTTGCTGCCCCTTCACACCTGAAACCTTCTAACACTAACACATCACATGACACCAGGGAGGAAAAACAGCTACTTGTGCCCGATTTGGACATTATCACTTAGGGGTGTACTCACTTTTGTTGCCAGCAATTTATACATTAATGGCTGTGTGTTGCGTTATTTTGAGGGGACAGCACATTTACACCGTTATACAAGCTGTATACTCACTACTTTACATTATAGTCAAGTGTCATTTCTTCAGTGTTGTAACATGAAAAGATATACTTAAATATTTACAAAATGTGAGGGGGTGTACTCACTTCTGTGACATACTGCAGTTATATGCTATATCTATATAGCAACAAGGAATTAGTAAGTCAAAAAGTAGCAGACAGATTTCTCACAATATGGCTCACCATCTTGCCTATTTTTATGGCGTTTAAAAACTTGAAAGTTGATTCTACATTAAGTCAGGGCAGAAATTGCACCATAATAAAATTCCTAAATCCCATAATATGTTGCCAATCACTGACCTGAACAGATTCTCCATCAACTTGAACTTGTCCAGCTATTTCCATCATATCCAATGCTAAGTGGCAGATAGAACGTGCATGATGAATGCATGGTTCTGGCAAGCCACTTACTGTCATATATTTGTCTCCAACTGTCTCAACCTAGAAAATATAAATCTGAAAGTTATGATATTCCCTTTCTTTGCTTGCCTCAGTAAAATAATAGTCTTTGATTATCATCTGGCATTAAAGCAGTATCATTTCATTAGAAAGATTATTTTCACAGTTATCAAACATGGAACATAATTACTCGATCTTCCCCATTTTTTACAAATCCTAAGAAGCTAAAATCTTCAGTATATAAACTTATATAAATAATTATGGGAGATGTATTCTTAACACATATAAAGGAAATCAAGTTCTGTAAAGTTGTATAACTTCTCATCTCAATGTAGCACCTTTTTTGCCCAAAAATAACATAATTTCCATCTTAATATACCCACTGGCTTCATTTGCCAAAATTCCAGTATGGTCAATACAAGAAATTTTATTTAAAAATAAGTTTGAGATTAGGAAGTACATCAAAATATACATCTCCCACAAAATAAGCCACAAAAAGAAGTGCAAGACCACAGATCACGACAATCTTTTCCTGGAAGAATAAACCTATTATCTATATTATTTTATAGCAGTAGTTAAAACAATTTTCCTGAATGATATTCAACCTACAGTGACATATAATAATCAAAATTATCACTGTTGTATGGTTAAACATAATAAAATAAGCTTATTATTATTATGCTTATCTGTATACAAGGCTCTAACAATCTGTTTGACCAAAACTGATCTTTTTCTATTTCATGATAAACCAATCTGGAATTCAACTTCAGATTGTAAATACTGTGCCTAGCTTCAGACTGTGTAAGCCCATATTAGCAAAGTTGCCAAGACTTTCAGTTTGAGACTTCAGTAAAATGTTTTAGAATCTGCAACCCGCATCTCTAGCTTCTGAATAAATGTATTCAGCCATACACCTTGCACTATTTGTTACAAGCTGGTCATTACAGTGTTACCCTCTTCACAGAATAGAAATGATATATCATATTTACCTTAAAAACAAATGGGTTTTTTCGTGAATCAGTCAAAATATCAAATCTTGTATAAAGATCATTTAAAAGATTGACAATTTTCATAGCTCCTTCTCCAGAGGCATGTTTACTGCAGAAGGCATTGAAACCAACAATGCCACTAAACAATATAGTCACATTATCATAACGTTTTGCTGGTACAGGACGCTTGTGTCTCAGTTCATTGGCCACAGATGGAGGAAGCACAGAATACAATAATCTATATAAGTTTGTGTAACAGTAGCAAAGGAAAAAATAGAAAAGAAATAAATTGATCTTATTCCGATAAATTTATAATATTCGTGTCTAGTATTCACTGATTTAAAGACTTAGCATATTCTACAGCAGGCATTTATTTACATTATAAAGTTTCCTTCTAAACAAACAACACAATATATATATGCAGCAAATTATTTTATACATTTATTTATTTATATTATTTTATTATTATTTATACAGGCATACACCATTTAAGCCCAATGTAGGCAAATTATATTCTACTGAATAAATATATGGTTAAAATCCTAGTAATATGCTTCTTAACAATAATTATATTAATAACTAAAATTTTTTGAAGTACTTCATTTGGATTTGTTACATCTTTCTGATTTTTTTTACTGATTTGAATTTAATGCAGCAATCTCCAACCTTTCCGGCTCTGCAAACCAGCAGGGGTGGGAGGTGGAAGAGCATTTGGTTCTGCACAATCAGCAGGACACGTGCTCACAAAGCTCCATTTGTGCAAGCAGCGGGCACACACATCTGCCGCCTGCACAAATGCAGATTCATGTGCTCGCTTGCATGGCCCGATTTCCAATGGACCATGGACTGGTAGTGAGCTGCAGACCAGGGAATTGGGAACCCCAGATTTAATGCATAATGACTTTGTAACAGAAGGGGCATTGGTCTTACCTGATACGCATGTTCTCGTCAGTGGAGACAGCATCCAGGAATGGGTTGTACTCGTCTGTTCAGATGAAGGACTGAGTCTGTTAAGTTGTAAGTCCTGCCACTATTGCTAGGGCCTTCTAGCTTTTGGCGAAGACAAAGAAACAGATTCGACATGTCGACAGAAATAGAAGGTGATGAGCGAGGACCAGACAAACTACGGGTGGGGCTGGATGCTTTCTCCATCGATGAGAAGGTGCGTATCAGGTAAGACCAATGCCTCTTCTCCCTCTAGGTGGAGACAGCATTCAGGAATGGGACATACCAAAGCTAACTGTCCCTTGAGTTACGGGTAGACCTTAGTCTGGTCAAAGGACTCTCCCTCTGTATGGACCCCTACGTCCAAATGCTGCCTCTGCAGAGGCGAAGATGTCTAATAGTGCCTAACAAATGGTGATGGAGAGGTCCAAGTGGCCGCCCTGCAGATATCTGCCAGAGAAGCTTGCATGACCCACACCACTGTCGTAGAAGTACTCCGGGTCAAGTGTGCTGTTACATGCATGGGCTTTGGAAGAGAATGCAATTCGTATGCCTTGGCGATAGTCTGTCGAATCCAGTGGCCAATCGTGGATGGCGTGACCTTGCCACCTAAAGAAGCTGGGAGAAAGGAAACAAACAATGATTCTGTCTTTCTCAACTCAGCGGTTCATTTAAGATAAATGTGGAGGGCCCTCCGCACATCCAAGGTATGCCTCCGTCTTGCATCAGTTCTTGCATCCTAGGTGTTAGGAGGTGTTAACTTTGGGTATGAAAGAAGGATCCAGCTGGAGGACAACACGATTGGCATGAAATACACAAAGATCACTCCTCACTGAGAGCGCAGCAATCTCAGAAATCCACCTAGCGGATGTAATTGCCACCAAAAAGGCGACCTTGCATGACAAAAGACGGAGGCTGGCAGACCATAAGGGCTCATACGGGGCTCTAGTGAGGGATTTCTGTACTATAAACAGGTCCCATGTAGGGTACCTGTGTACCACTGGGGGGCATAAATTATTAGCATCCCGAAGAAATCTGGGATGGTAGGGTGCTGAGATAGAGAATCAAGTGACCCACAAGCCAGTACAGATGATAGAGCCACCATCTGCCTCCTAATGGTGTTAGCCGACAGCCTATTATCTAGTCCATCCTGTAAAAAGTCCAGGATCTGCGGTATTGAGACCATGAGGGGAGATACACCAGAATGGTCACACCAAGCACAAAAAATCCACCACGTGGCAAAATAAATCTGCTCTATGGAAGGCCTCCAAGAAGCCTGAATGGTTCTGATGACCCTGGAGGAGAAATTGTCTCCACTCAGAGTGTGCCGCTCAAGCACCAGGCGGTCAGATGCAGCCACTGACGGTCCGGGTGGACCAATGCTCCCTGGCTGAGTGGTACCACACCCTGAGGGATCCTCCAGGATGGGACTACTGACATGGACTGAGATCAGCAAACCAAGCCCTGCTGGGCCAATGAGGGGCCAAAAGTACGATCTCTGCCCACTTGGCCAAGATCTTCCGAATCACCCTCAGGAGGGGAAGAGGAGGGAAGGCATAAAGTAGCCCTGACGGCCACAGGCTGCGGAGCGCATCAACAGTTTCCAACAGTTTCCTGAGATGGAAATCGGGAGTAAAACCTCATGAGCTGCAAATTCTCTAGGGTGGCAAATAGGTCCACCTCCAGGATGCCAAAGAGGTCCGTCAGGTCCCAGAAGAGGGATGGGTGCAGGTACCACTCCACATGGTCGATGACTTGATGGCTGAGCCAGTCCGCCTGCACGTTGGATACCCCAATGATGTGCTCCGCTGTCAAGGAATGTAGATGTTGCTCCACCAAAAGGCCAAGTCTCTGGGCCTCCAACATCAGAGACTTGGATCTGGTGCCCCCCTAGCAGTTTATATGCCTACACCCCCCCAACCGGGGCCTTGGGAATGAGAAATAAGAGGGAATAGAACCCCTGCCCGAGTTGATCCTCTGGCACCCTCTGGATAGCTGTAATGTCCAGTATGTGTTTCACAGCTAAATCCATGAGGATATTTTTATTCTTGTCCTTAGACACTGGGCAGCATATAAAAAACATCGGAGGAGTGGAGAGAAATTCCAGGGATAAACCACATCATACAGTATCCCTGACCCAGGTATCTGATGTAATTTCCTCCTATCAGTCGGCAAAAAGGGCCAGTCTGCCACTAATAGGAGGGTCGGAAATGCAGTTAGTGATGGCGCTGGAGTGAACGACTTCCTCCCCCTCAAAAGGGCTGTTTACTTAGAAAGGGTCTATCTCGTGATGACCTGTCTTGATACCCTCTCTGTCTCAGACTGACAGTCCCCTGGATCGGGTAGATCCAGCACCCCAATCAGATCCTCGAAATTGAGGGTGACAAGAAAATGGAATGTAGTGCATTGAGCAGTAGGCAAAATCTTTTGTTTGTCCTTTGTCTCAACTAGGAGTGGCTCCAGTACCTCTCCAAATAACCTGTCCCCAGCAAAGGGGGCAGAAGCAAGGTGCCAGTGCCTCAACCAGATTAAGTGGTGAGCCGCTACAGCAGAGGCCATGGTCTTGGAGGCAAAACGGGCCAAATGCAGGGTTGCTTCAGCCGAGAATTGAACTGCTGCTATGATCTTGTTAAGATCTTGTTGAATTCTGGTGTCCTAAACTGGAAGTTTGTCCTGCAGTTGCCTAAGCCAGAGTAACATTGCTCTGTTGCAGAATGATGCCATAGTAGTGGAATGGATAGCCCAGGCTGCCTCTTGAAGACCCCTCTGAAGCAACTGATCCGCTCGCCTATCTTTAGGTTGCAAACTTTCCTGCAGCTCTCCCGGAAGAGCGGAGTTTGCTATCAAAGCGGCAATAGGTGCATCCACTGGTGGAGTCTGGAGCACCGACACCAACTCTGGGCCTACATTGAAATATCATTTGTCCCAGACGATGGAAGCGGGGCCGACCCTGGCGATGTCCACTGCTGGCTAACCACATCCACAAACAGGCGAGGGGCAGGAATGGTGTCCACTGCCCTATCCAGCTCTGAAAACAGCAGATCCGCCGCCTCTCGGGAAGGTGTAGCCACGAGCCCTCCGGCAGTTGAGCCAAGGCGAGCCACATTGGTGGCCTTGAAAAGTAAGGATTTAAAAATATTTGGTGGGAAGAGACTGGTAAACACTGGTTGTTCAGGTAATAAACCCTCATCATCGGAGAGATCTGGATCTCTGTGCTTGACATCCTCTAAGAGCGATGGGTGGCTCTCTTGCGAGTGGGTAGGAGTGCCCAAGTCCCCATATGATTGAAAATCCTCAAGGCCAGGATCAATGTGAGCGTCCGAGAAAACAGACCATTCAGATGGTGCACGGGTAGGTAATGGGTAGGCCAGAAGACAGTCTCTGCTGAATAGCTTGAGATATGATGGCTTGAATATTGAATATTGCCCAGTAATAAAAACTCTCGGCCCACTTCAGGGAGGAAATTGGCTGTCTCAGTGCTAACTGTTGCCTGAGGGGCTGGTGTAGAAGCCCGGTTGGGAGCCAAGTTCTGTGAAGGTTGATCGGGGAGATAGAATTTGCTCCCTACAACCCAGCCGTAGGGCTAGGTAGTAGATATCCCTGCAACGAGATCTTGTCTGGGGAGCCACCTAGTGCCCCCTTGCAGTCGTGAGGTACAGCTGAGGATCAGTCTGTGAAGCTAAATTAGAGGGTGTGTTCTTAAGCGGCCTATCACAAATTTTCTGGAGGACCTGATCCCTGCGCCACTCATCCAGTTGGAAGGCGGTCTTATGGTGGCTAGATTTGGTATGAGCCTTGAAGGCACATTTACTACCATGGCTGTCTCCTGCAAGATCAGTTCTAGAAGGTCCAGGACTGCCCTCTATTAGACCTATGTCCACCATCTTAGTAGAATCTGAGATGCCGGCTCTCTTAGATTTGCATAATGCCTTAGGCATTTTTGCAGGCTGAATCTCTTCTGCCAGAGATGGATATCAGCAAGACTGACGCCCTAGAGGTGGGGATAATGCAGCCAATATCACCTCAGCCGATCTTAAGGGAAGGAGCACTAGGACTCCAAATGGCGGCTAGTCAGTAACAGAGCACAAGGCTTCAATTAACGACGCCCTACCTGATGTTGCTGTGACCTCAGTAGGGAGGCTGAATTCTTATCAAGGCCATCTGTCCAGGGCGGAGCTTGAGGCTCCTACAAATTGTTGTTCTTGCTGCTGGCGACTAAGAAAGGGCACAAAGCTCGAAAATGGCGACTGCTGCCTGGGGGGAGCACAAAGCTCCTCAATGTGCCATGCCACCACTCCTGATGGAAAGGAGGGAGCGCAAAACTCCAAGGGCAGGCAGTGGCGCTATAGGCGGCAGGGCTGTTATCCACCGCTCAGCAACATGCAGGAAGCAGAGGGCTACAGCCAGAGATGCAGGCTGGCTTAATTGGAGCACAAAGCTCCACCAACAGTCCAAAGCGCCGGCCGGTGCAATGTGTTGTCAAAATGGCTGCCTGACAAGCCCTTGTTAAGCACGCAAAGACGCTTCAGAATACGGCTTCTGCTTGTTCTGGGAGTGCAAAACTCCACTAAGCGACTCTCAGCTGTCTTTGGGAGTGCTTGACTCCACAACAAGAATCCTGGAATGCCTACAGTTCAATGGGTCCGTTATCAGAGCTATAGGTGAAATGCTCTGGCAGACAGTTGAGAGGCCCCTGTCAACGGCTAGAGCCAAAGCTCCAGGCGGTGAAATCTGAAGCAAACAATTGCTGATGGTAGGTTATAACAGGTAGAGCAGGTAAACAAAGTCCAGGAATAATATCTGAAGAGAAAACATTCAGGAATGAAGGAGAAAGCTCTTGACAGGTCCATCCAGTCTGAAGGACTAACTCAAAGGCTGGGAGGCCCAAGCAACAGGGGCGGGGCTTACAACTTGACAGACTCAGTCCTTCATCTGAACAGACGATTAAAACCCATTCCTGGATGTTGTCTCCACCTAGAGGGAGAAAATACTGTTACAAGACAAAAATTGGATGACAAACTCAGTAGTAGCCCATGATACATTAGAATATCCTTGAGATACACTCTCATAACTAGAAATTAATTTGGCAATGATGAATACATATTATGAGGAGTGAATTGCAACTCGTTTAGATTGTGAAGGCTGAAGAATGCATTTAATATAAAGCTTCATAACCATGTCTTTTTAAAAAATATACACTAAAATTAGTAATTTATATGAACTACATATGAACATTCCATCAGACACTGCAGATTGTTTAGTTTAGTGGCATGACACTAAACTACCTTCACTATATTCAAACATTTATATCTTCTTTATCCACCCAGACTGATAAGAGAAATGGTGACCTAAATATAAAGGTCACATGTGTGCAAGAACTGTAAACAAAAAACATTCTCAGGCTTCAGCAAGAGAGATGTTTGTGTTTCTTTGTTCAATATTTTATCTTACTTTATCTAGAGTAATGTTACTGACTTTAACTAGGCAATTAGGAATCAGAGTTGTTTATGAGCCTCCAAACAGAGGACAGCAGTGATAAAAATTGATCATTTATATCATTTCATATTCAAAGTAAGATATTAAGTCTTACGTATCTGTCTTCTTCTTTTCATCTTCTAAAGCTCTTAACGTGTGCTGGAGCCTATCCGTTAATATTTCCAGTTCTTGTGTCAGTTTGTATTCCTCTCGAAATTGCTCTCCCAAAAGTACCAAATCCCGAGTAGCATCATGCAGGGGAATGTCACTTAAGTACAATCCTCTTCTAGTTAAGTCATCCAAATTCATCACACTAATGCAATTAAAAGTGAAATGAGAAAATGACAGAGCAAGATTTTCCTGCTACTTATGTAGAAGATACTGATTAATCTGTTTTGCAAGTATTCTTCAGTTGCCAGAAAGTAACAATATATCTCTATTTCATCATTTAATACACTATTAATATTGCATTTTTCTATTCTTCTATGTGGTACATTTAAGAACATTAGCATTATTCTGCTGCAATAACTGATTCTTTCACAACATTGTTTGAAATCAAAGTCAAAATACAAGGAATTAAAACACTTTTATTAGGGGACTTTAACCATTACCACCCACCCTTCTATTGCCTATTTTTTTATTAGTGTTATTATACTTTGATACTTTCCCCAACAGTGATACTATCATCAGCTTCAGGAATGGATCTTATAGAAGGATCCGCTGGGGGACCAACACCAGACCATGATATGCCAGAAACTGGACCGTACAAACAAGCGAAGCCCCATTTGTTAAATGCATGCAGCATACAAATTCATGGCCTCTTTGGTCCATAGAAAAACCTCTCTCCACGGAAGCAATCCCTAGTGCCCAAAAGGTTGGGGGCCGCTATTATACAGGGATGCAGGACAGTAGTGGGTTTCAATTTCAGCTGCTACCGGTTTGCTTGTGTGCATGTGCACGCTTGACACTTCTGCGCATGTGCAGAGACGTCCTGGTGGGTGGGCGGAGCCTCCTGTCACCACTGCTACCGGTTCTCCTGATCTGGGGCAAACTGGTAGCAACCCACCACTGATGCAGGACAAGCAGAAATGTTTAATCACCTCTTGATCAGGAATCAAAAGGATGTAATGTAGCAATATAACATAAAACAAACACAGAACCTTTTGCATCACAGCATTTTGGTTTCAAAGGCTGCAATTCTAGTTGTTACGAGACTATAAATGCACCAAACACGCAAATCTTATTTGCTTACCTTGGAGAACAAAGAAAAAGAATACTATCTGCTTCAGGTAAGTAGATCATTTGCCCTTTCAGGCGTAAACAGCTAATTTCTGTACCAGTCAATTCATCTTCACATTCCAATTTTTCCACATCCAAAAGTCCTTCCTTTTAAAGAACAAAAAGAAACTTCAATGAAAAGTACCATTGTTATAAGCCTGTGCCCTCAGGTTCACCCACAGAAAACTTTAATGCTTTTATTTCTGATTTTCTGATCTTTACCTAAACAAATATTATAAAGAAAAGCATTTCCATTGTTGTGGTAAACCCAGTTCTCAACTACAGGTGGCTCAAATCAATCAAAAGGAAGAAATTACAATAGAACATTAAAAAAGGAGGTTTTTTAAAAAAAATAGATGACAAGAATGATAAGACTGAATGGAAACAATCCTTGTCAAATGGCTGATTGAAGAGCCAAGTCTTCACCATATTCTGAAAAATAGCAGGGTAGAGACCATATGGATCTCAGGAGAAATTCCATTCAGGACGGCAGGCACTGCTACAGAGATTGCACACTTACAAAGTCCAAAGAGAAAGCAAAGTTTAACCAAAGGAACTCACAGCATACCAATTATTCAGGACAGATAAACTAATCCATATTCAGCCAAAATCGGCCCAAAAAACAGCCTAAAATCAGCCCAGAAAACAGCCTAGTTTTGGGGGACACTTTTTGGGCCATTTTCAGGCTGTTTTTCGGTCCACAAACGGCCCAAAAAAGCTGGCTGCTAGAGGAAGAGAAGCCAGGTGAGACAGACCCAGACATGCGCCAGGTCCCCTTCGTCCCAGAAGCAACAACCTTGCACTCTTCCCCTCTCTGCTAGCTCCCTTCTTCGCACAGGATAGCCCAGCAAAGGAGACAGAGAAGGAGAGGGAAAGGGGGGCGGTGTTTCTGTGTGCTCCCGTTTCTGTGTGGCACTCTCCCCTCAATGCTAGCGGCTGCTGCTGCCCCCTTCAAAAACACTTGAAAGTGTTTTTACTATTTCAAACTAACATGAGTTTTAAGTCTTTTCTTGTTCCTAGTAAAACAGATATCTATTGAAAAAACTGCAAACTCGGTTTTAGATTACCTTACTCCTTAACACAAACACTGTGTTGATATGTGAGAGGATTCCATGGAAACTAATATCAATATGAGGCCGAACCAATGAAAATACTGATAATAGATTGCAATATCCTGGCTGGAGCTGAAATATAAAGAAAAAAGAAAAAAAAACATTTTAAAACTTTGAATTCTGGTTAGTTATTGCAATCCATTTCTCTATGTTCTGTCTGGGGTTTTTAATACAATAATATTTAGTGAAATAGTGCTCATATTGTACAATTAAATAATGGACTTTTTGCATAAAAAAATAAATTGAATATCAGTTGTCTAAGCTCCAGGATGAAAGAATGAATCCTATCTTCAATCACACTGAGCAAGGAAATATTCTAAAGCAGTATTTTTCAACCTTGCATGAATTCTGGGAGTTGAAGTCCACATGTTAAAGTTGCCAAGATTGAGAAACACTGCTATAAACAATCCCCATACCTAACTTTGTGTTCTACAATCTACAGCAGTAATTCAAGCTGTGTAGAAAATGATGGCCACTTCGACTTTGACCTATTCCATATGGCCCTATTCACAAAATTGTATTCCATTGTCATAGTTTATAAAAATCAACCTGAAAGGGGTGGAAGGAGGAAAGGTAGAGGCTACAGGTAAATAATATAAATACTTTGAAATGCTGGATTACTTAATATTTGCTAATTAAAAAGGGGAAAAACTTTTCGGCATGTAATATAGGCATAGCTAATTATGAACTGAAAACTATTTAAAATATATAAGTACTAAACTATACCAATCAGGGCTAATGCTTGTTTTTATTAATATTAAAATTAATATTTTTAAATGAAATGTTTAAAAGGTTGATCATTAAAACTTCATGTGTGCAGATTCAGATATAAAAGTAAAAAATGGAGAAACGTGAAATATATTTCATAGTCCAAATAGTGCATACAAAATATGGAATAATAGAACTGGTATAAAAAAAGTGAATAGTAGGATGGAATTCCAGATAGTAGTCTGGAATTCAAAAGGTTTGCAGGAAAAATAAGAATTCTTACCTGGGGAAGGACTCTATATATTGCATTTCCACACTGAGTCACAACTAGGTCTCTGTCAAATATAATGTGGAAAGGAAAAGCCTTGCAAAATGTATATGGACTGATGCGAGACTCTTGAGTACCATTCTCTTCAAATCTGTCAAGGTCTTCATAAAAATCTTCTTCTTTGGATTCTTTTTCTTCGATTAAGAATTGAATATGGTCACACTCTTCATTTCTTTGTTGAATAACCTGAACATCATAAAGAAAAGGTGGTTAATACAATAATAGTCTATTTTTATTCTTCAGCAACAAGTGTTGCTCATACTAAATTCCAATCTAGACACCTAAAGTGCGTGAGTAAAAATAAACAGACTTAAATTAGAATTCCTGGCAGCGTTGCAGCTATCCAAACAATGAACTAATAGCATAAAGGTAAGGCATGATGACTTAAGATCAAGAAAGCCTACTTTTGAAGCTCAATTTGATCTTCAGATTAAGTGATTTGCCAAAGGAAGAGGTTCATCAGCAAGAATCAATTTACAGCATAGGTTCCAAAAAGCCCCTTGCATGATTGACAATTTGACAATTTGAATCTCTGGTTTCTAGAATACCTAGGTTTCTTTGCAATACTTTGAATACATCGAGTGCTTCCCTAGTATATGAAAACAAGAAAGGAAGAATAATGCCAGTGAACAGGATTTGCTTTTGCTTTAAAATATAATGAAATATAATAAATGTTTTAAGTTAGAGCATTCAATCTAAATGGAAAACTTTCACAATATATGAAACAGATGTCTAGCTATAATATAAACTCATTTTCATGCACTATTTTTTCACATATACATAAATAATCTTTCATTATACCCTTATACAGATCCAACAACCCTGAATTAAAGGTTTAATAAGAGTAGCAATTTTTTAATTATATTTTGATTATATAAAGCTTTTGCCCAAGAAGGAGAAAATGATCCCCCATGTACAAGAGAGGTATTATGTTATATACAAAACCAGTCTCTGGACCCAAGCCAGATTTATTTCCATTGTTTAAGCTATCTGCACTGTTGAGAGGCAAGAAGGTCTTAGTAAGAAACAAGGGTTCCTCCAAAATTAAAAGAACTAGTTCTATCTGTGGCTCACTGTTATTTAAACTGACATACATTCATAGCCTTCCATTGAATTTATATAAACTGAATTGCAGAAAATAATGTACTTGGCATGAAACTATTCATTTAATATCACTGATAAACTACCACACAATAAGGTAAAAGCCTGAAGATATTGTGTATATCTGGGGAAGAAATCCTATTAAGTTCAACATACCTTACTTCTGAATAGACATGGATTTCATTTTGACTTGTCATTTTTCAGCTATAGCATACATAATAAAATTAGAATGGTATCTAGTTACTAAAACCTTCATTCATTTTATTGGTTAAAATAGTAATGCAACATTGTGACTGGAGAAATAAATCTTAAAAATCTTAGTTTTGGCTAGTCATGTGTATGTCACAGCAGATATTATTTTAGAGAAATAAAGAGTGCTGCTGCTGATGTTAAAGTTGTCGCCAGCCAAATGCTTGAAATGTGAATTTAAACGCTTTCAAATATGTTTTAAAATATTCTGACTTATTATACCCAGCTTTTACTAATCAAAGATTTTCTAATAAAGACATAAATTAAGTCCTGTAGACCTATTCAAAAACACATTTTTGAACAGTATAACTGAAATGTTCAAAATACTAGTAAATGATTTTCTATCCAAAGCCCTCTCTTTAACCACTAAATTAAAAAGTTAAACAACACAAAACATTATCTAGAAAACAAACATCCTTCTGTCACGTAATTAGGCTGTTTCGGGAGCTGACACTAATATACACTAGCACTGTAAACTTTCATAATTTGATAAAATTCATATTTTAGTATTCTGCTAGTCTCCTGTGCCAATAACAGCAAAATTGCAAGGAAATTTATAGCAAAAGTTTTAGAAGATAATGTAAGACAATCATAGGGAGAATATGTGTCTAGGAGAAGAAAGGTCAAAAATCCGAAATGTCATTAAAGCATAGTTGAAATTAGCAACTTTATATTCAGTCCACAATAGGAACATTGAACAAACTAATTTTACCCAAACTTACATAACAACTCTATTAAAAGTTACCTTAGAATTAGATGAAAGCTTTAAAATATTAACTGTTGCAAAAAGTTGTATTTTCCATTCCTAGCAAATTTGACAACGTTCTAATTTCAATTGTATCAAAATAATACTGAATAATAGTTCCATTCCTTGCTTTCTTTTCACAGGACTAAGAACAGCTGTAGTCTCTTCGATATTACACTGTGAGACTTTTTCAAGCACAAACACATGATTCTGATAAATGGCAGGGAATTGGAAAATAAAACCAGCTCCTTTTCTATAATTCTCTACATTCCTTAAGCTTTCACACAGCTTTAGAGATAGATGTGCTAAAGAAGGAACTAAACAGGAATATCAGTACCAGTGACACAACCTGGAATAAAGTTTAAATTATCTTTCTCCATTAACTACTACTAGCAAATGAGAGCAACCAGCACATCTACAAAGTCTTTCACCATGGCAACAGCAGTAAAAATGAAGTCATTTTTGCCTATCAGGTTTCAAAGATGCAGCAGACTCTGCTTCCCCGAGCAGCAGCAAAATGGATCCTCTGCAAAACAGAAGTTTCGATTCAGCTAATGAAAAGGGGGAAGGGCCTAAAAATGCCTTTCTGTTATATATACATATACATACATATACAAATACTGTGTTTTCCCGAACATACGACTTATTCAGAAAATAAGACCTACCTTGACTTTTTGGAGTGGGCCTAATATATGCCCTACCCCAAAATTAAGCCCTAGTGAAGGGGTGGGTGTGGCCAGCACAGGAGGCAGCTTCCCCAGTCAGCTAATGGCAGCTGGGCCCCTTAATCACAACCCGCGGATCAGCTGAGCTGATTGGAAGTTGCCTCTTATTCTATCTCTCTGGGCACCTGGAGATGTTTCTTGCACACCCTTGCCAGCCCCAGCCCTGCCGCGGCACCAGGCAACCTCATAGCCCTCTCTTCCACAGCTCACCTTGTAGCTCTGGAGCAGGTGGCGACCACTGCCTGCTTCCCTCCCCCCCCCCAGCTGCACCTGCTTCTAGCCTTGCAAGGGTCCTTTGTCTTCCTGGCTGCCTGCTGTCAGCTACCCTGCAGCTTTGGCGGGCAAGAACTCAGTGGTGGCCCTGTAGCAGGATGGAGGAGGGAAGGGGAGACCGCCCCTTCCTCCTCCACCCAGCTGCTCCTGCCTGGTGTGGGGCTACTTTTGGAGTGCGAAGGAGGAAGTGACGATCTCCCCTCCCTCTTCCATTTGTCTGTCCCACTGCAGGGACGCCTGCAGGGACCTGCAGAGCTGCCACAGAGCTGCTGCCAGCCAAAACTGTAGCTCACTCAACCAACTTTCTGTCGGCTTATAGATATGCAGTTAGACCGAATGGATTTGCTTTATTTTTGCATAAATCATCACCAAGGAAAGGAGGATTGGCAGGAAAATCCGTCCCCCATTCGCAGATCACTTTCTGAAAGATTTGTGCAGGAACTTCTGATCTTTCTCCCTCTCCTGCATCTCAAGCAAAATCAACCTGTGATGAATGACGTAGCTGACAAGATCTGGGGAGTGCCCACAATTCTGCCTCCCTGTTCCACCCTACTCACACACACACACACACACACACACACCCCGCTCATCAGCCTGACAGACCTGGATACACACACATGGCTTCCACATAAATCATCCCCAGGGAAAGGAAGATCGTCAAGAAAATCCCCCCTCCCCCATATTCCTGCCGATCCTCCTTTCCTTGGGGATGATTTATGCCAAAACCATGGATGTGCCTGTGTGCAGGGAACCCCAAGGAAAGGAGGTTACCTGAACATAAGAAAGAGCTCCTACCAAGTCAGCAGCAATGCCTGAATCGAAACAAAGCGCTGCAAGCCCAGGCGCCCTTTGTTTTTAAATATTTTAATGATTGTAAACTGCCTAGCAATACTGGGAGGTGGACAGCATATAAATTTAATAAATTATTGTTGGTTGCATAGTCAGCCAGGTGTTTAGACTGGATCTGGCATTTTATCCACTTATCAAGTCCTTCTAAGGGATATGGAATAGGCAGATGTTGTTTGATAGTGTTAAAGATACCATTACAAGATATAAATTGTTCTGCCTTTTTCAATTGATTGATGGGGATTTTGTCAATGCTGATGATATTCAAGTTGTGCTCCAGATGTTTTGGGATTGCGCCTATTGATACTATAATTGCTTTCTTTTGCCCCAGTCATTTTATACCTATTTGCAGGTCTTTGTATTTTATGCAATTATTATTAAAATTATATCACCTTTCCAGAAATATTTCCAGAAATTATATCACCTTTCCAGCCAACATTATGCACAGTTTTGCACCACTTCCTTTGGGAGGGCATATTGCAGTGGTGGGATTCAGCCAGTTCCCACCACTTCAGGAGAACCGGTTGTTAACTTTCTGAGCAGTTTGGCAAACTGGTTGTTGGAAGAAATCATTAGGGCAGAGAACCGGTTGTTAAATTACTTGAATCCGACCACTGGCTTTGTTTAGTAAAGCTATTTCATTTACCTATGACTGACTTTTTTAGGAAGGCCTTTCAGTAAAATTTAACAATAAGTATTGTCCTATTCCACTAATAAGTATTGTCTAATTTCACTAATGCTTTTCCCAGCCAATGTTAGGTAAATCAGTAAACCGGTGGGGATAGGGTATTTTCTTTTCTTTTTTTAAGTAATCAACTGGATCAGTTTATCTAATGAGTTGCCATCCACCCATGGTGCAATCCATCCTGTCCAGATTAAACAGTCAACATTTATACTTTAAAAGATAAAACAGAAGTAAGGCAGTACAATATATATTGCAAATATCATCTAGTTTACTCATCAGTCTGTAAACAGTCGCTTTACCTAACAATGTTTGATTGGTGCCTGTCATTTAGTCATTTTTTGTATGGTTTGAAAAGCAGGAATTGCTCTTAACATATAATAGAAAGTGGCCCATCCCTCAGTTGAACCAGCACAAAAATAGCCATGTTATCTCAGGTGGGAATGCTATTCTGCTACCAGGTAGGTAGAAGCTGTTTGTGGAGTATCTCGCTAGCCAACTACTATCAATAGTGAACCCAGCACCAATTTGTTCTTGTGACAAAGCTCAAACTGAGTCAAGTAATTTGGTATACATTATGGAAAATCTGCCTCCATCTTTATCAGAGAGGAAACAAGAATTTTTTATTTCCTAAAGCACAGCATGCCTTAAACAGAGAAGCTGTAATCAGATGTAACTACAGTATGGGTAAATGGAAGAAATCATTCTGAAATTTTGTTTTATAAGAATACTAATAAATCATAATTAAAATTAGATGTAATTTATAGTATGAGCTAAGATAAACTAAAACAAAAGCAAAGTTCCCCATTTCCTTCTTGCAACTAGGTCACAATAGCAGAAAAGTAAAAGAATATAAAGCTGATTCCATGTATGAATAAATCATCTTTATTGTTTCCATATGTAACAGTATTGAAAGATAAACAAGATAAATCTACTTAGTATTGGGTGCATTAAAATAAATTTGGCATTTATAGAAAAGCTTGACTGTGATGTTTAGACATATTTAAAATTAGCACCAAACTTATTTGCTTGGGTATTCAACTGTAGTCATTTCCTACAATGTTCATAATAAGCAAACTACAAAAGTTGTAGAATAAAAGAATCAAACAAATGTTCAGTTGTCTCACAACTTCAACTGCCTATTCTACCTGAATTAAAAAGTGGAGTGTTGCAATATTAAGCCATATGAACCCCTTTGAGAAATTGCTTATGTGGAAAAATCAGCATAAGTAACTTTTGAGAGATTGCTTATGTGCAAAAGATCAGCATAGGTAAGTCTGGCTAATTTTTATCATGTAAGCAGAAATCTGTTTGATGCCAAGGTTGCAAAGATGTTTGCCTGTAAATGTATCAACACCTTTGTGATAGCCACAGGACATTCCTTCTTTGATAAGGCTCACTTCACAAAGCTTCAAAGAAGTTGCTCCTACACACAATTATATGAGATTTATTAGTATGTAGGGTTGGGATGTTACAAGATGAATTTATGTTTGTTACTGTAATTTTGCTACACAAGTTTCTTGATGTTTTAGAATGTGCCTTTGTTGCTATGTGATTTATGCATGCAAGTCTGCCTTTGATGTAGACGCCTTCTGATAAGAGTCCTAATAAAAGGATAGAATTTTGTTTGATGCTCTCTCATCTTGAGAAAAACTGCATGTTTGTCTCATTTCCTTCATGAGAAGCCCACCAAATGCCAGATGCTTCGACAGTGGAGCAATTATCAACAATCCTCATTCCATTTCAAGATAATTTCATATTCATATGAAACAACATATGTAATGCTTTTGCATAATTGCCCACAATCTTTAAAATATAACAACCTTTTTAAAATAGTAATACATCAAGATAATAGACCATCACTTTCTTTGTCACTGGGGTTAAGAAAAAACATGAAACAACCAAGTCAGGCAGAAAGGACTAGAAGAACAGCATTGTTTGCCTACTGAAGGTATTCTCTTATATATATATGCTACTCATATATGTATGTATGTATGTATGTATGTATGTATGTATGTATGTAGGTCTTGGCATATTCGTGTCTTTTCCCGTGTAAGGTTGAGAGTATCTTGGCGATATTTCGACGAGGTCTCACTATCATCTTCAGGCTGGTGCTTTCGGCTTCGTGCTTGTGCGAGCAAAGCGTGGTCAGAACTGCCGTCTCTCTATAAATACTAGTGGGGAGTGTTGCTGTGAGCGGGTTGGTTGGTTGTGTGGTTGCATCTTGATTGGTAGATGGAGTGGGTGTTTGCAGATTGGTCGGCTGTTTCGTAGCATCCTGTGTGGGTCTGGTCCTAGTCTTTTGTGTTGTAATGACCTGGTTAATGGGCTGTGTGGAAACATCCTGAGTTCTGGGAATGTGACCTCCTGTAGTGGTAATGGGCTTCCTGGAAATGTCCTGAATTCTGGGAATGTGACCTCCTGAGTCTTGTGCTGTAACATCCTGGGTAGTACGTTGTGTTGTAATGTCCTGAACTTTGGTGTTGTGGCCTCTGGAGTTCTGTGATGTGATGTATTGAGCAGATGGCTGTGATGCAGCATTCTGGGTTTTATTTATTTTTATTTTTATTTATTTATTTATTTTTCATATTTATATACCGCCCTATCTCCCTAGGGACTCAGGGCGGTTCACAGGCAATTAAAAATACATATAAATACAAACTAAAATGACAATTAAAAAACTTATTCTATAGCCGAATTATTAAAAAACAATATAAATAATAAAAACCCATTTAAAACCAGTAAATTTAAAATCTAATCCAGTCCCGCGCAGATGAATAAGTGTGTTTTAAGCTCGCGATGAAAGGTTCGGAGGTCCGGAAGTTGACGAAGTCCTGGAGGGAGTTCGTTCCAGAGGGTGGGAGCCCCCACAGAGAAGGCCCTTCCCCTGGGTGTCGCCAGACGACACTGCCTAGCTGACGGCACCCTGAGGAGTCCCTCTCTGTGAGAGCGCACGGGTTGGTGAGAGGTATTCGGTAGCAGTAGGCGGTCCCGTAAATAGCCCGGCCCTATGCCATGGAGCGCTTTAAAGATTGTCACCAACACCTTGAAGCGCACCCGGAAGGCCACAGGTAGCCAGTGCAGTCTGCGCAGGATAGGTGTCACGGGAGCCATGAGGGCTCCCTCTATCACCAGCGCAGCCGCATTCTGGACTAACTGGAGCCTCGGATGCCCCTCAAAGGAGCCCCATGTAGAGAGCATTGCAGTAATCCAGGCGAGACGTCACGAGGGCGTGAGTGACCGTGCATAAGGCATCCCGGTCTACAAAGAGGCGCAGCTGGCGCACCAGGCGAACCTGGTGGAAAGCTCTCCTGGAGACGGCCGTCAAATGATCTTCAAAAGACAGCCGTTCATCCAGGAGGACGCCCAGGTTGCGCACCCTCTCCATCGGGGCCAATGACTCGCCCCCAACAGTCAGCCGAGGACTCAGCTGACTGTACCGGGATGCCGGCATCCACAGCCACTCTGTCTTGGAGGGATTGAGCTTGAGCCTGTTTCTCCCCATCCAGACCCGTACGGCTTCCAAACACCGGGACAGCACTTCGATAGCTTCATTGGGGTGGCCCGGTGTGGAAAAGTACAGCTGGGTGTCATCAGCGTACAGCTGGTACCTCACACCGAAGCCACTGATGATCTCACCCAGCGGCTTCATATAGATGTTGAACAGAAGGGGCGAGAGAATCGACCCCTGCGGCACCCCACAAGTGAGGCGCCTCGGGGCCGACCTCTGCCCCCCTGTCAACACCGTCTGCGACCGGTCGGTTTTGGTTTGGCTCTGAGTCCGAGGTCTTGTCATGTGTTCCTGGCGTGTGTCAGCTTGCTTTGTGTGGGGATCGGAGGGGGGCGCAGCAGCCAATGGTGCCAGCATGGACCGGCTTCTGGATGGTGGTTGTGTTTCGTCTATGGGATGGATTTGGGTTTGAATCTGGTGAGGATGATTGGTGGTGGCATCGTGTGTTATCCTGGGTCCAGTGTCAATTTTTGTGGCTGGGACTAGTTTGTTGACTAAGGCCAGTTTCCAAATGTCTGGTAGGCGGGAGGTGTTGTCCCGTTTGTTCATGTTGTGGAGGTGTTTCTCTATTTCTATGGCTTCCATAATTATTCTCTTGTTATAGTGTTCAGTTTTGGAGATTAATTTGGTTCCTTCAAAATCAATTTCATGTCCTATAGTTTTAAGGTGCTGGAAAAGGGAGGAGGTTTTTTCTTCTTTTCTGACTGAGTTCTTATGTTCTGCGATGCATGCATTTACTCTCCTATTAGTTTGTCCAATGTATGTGGCTGGGCAGATTTTGCATGGTATTTCATAGACTCCTTGGTTTTCTAGATGGATCTTGCCTTTGGGGTTTCTTAAGATGTTGGCTATTTTTTGGTCTGTGCAGAAGGCTGTCTTGATGTTGTGTTTGTGGAGAATTTTTCTTATTTTATCTGTGGTGCCTTTGATGTACAGGAGGAGGGCGATGCCTTTGTCTTGTTCTGTGTCTTGGTTCTTGGGTGGTGTCTCCCTTTGGTTTAGGTTGGTAACTGTGTTTCTTTGGAATCCGTTGGAGATTAATACGTTTGTGAGAGTGTATAATTCAGTTTTCAGGTGGTCTTTGTCGGCTAGGCATTTGGTTCTGGAGATGAGAGTCTTGGCTACGGAGTTGATCTGTGCAGGGTGGTGATGTGATTGTGCATTTAAGTAGCGGTTGGTGGTGTGTGTTTTTTCTGGTAGATGGTGTGTCCTAGGGAGCCGTTGGGTTTTTTGTAGATTAGGACGTCTAGAAAAGGGAGTTGGTTCTTCACTTCTATTTCCCTGGTCAATTGTATTTTGGGGTGAAGGATATTGAGATGTGTGAGGAAGTTATCCAGTTCTTTCTTTCCGTGTGGCCAAATTACGAAGGTGTCATCTACATAACTGAGCCAGAGTTTGGGTTTGTGTTCAGATTTATCTAAAGCGTTGGTTTCAAAGTGTTCCATGTATAGGTTTGCGATGACAGGTGAGAGGGGTGATCCCATGGGCTCCTTCTACCTGTTCATATCTTTGTCCATTGTGGATGAAGTATGTATTGGTTAGGCAGTGGTTGGTCAGATCTAGGATGTGTTTGGGGGGGGTTGTATTTGTTTTGGATAGCTGTCAATGCTTCTTTAATAGATATTTGGGTGAAGAGGGATATGACATCGAAGCTCACTGGGTTGTAGGTTTTGTTTCTTTATTGTTTCTATGAAGCGGAATGAGTTTTGTATGTGTGAGGTGATGGATTCTGCGTATGGCTGAAGTTGTTTGGCAAGAAATTTGGCAAGATTCTGTAGAGGTGAGCCTAAGGATGACTGACTATGGGTCTGAGTGGGGTTCCTTCTTTGTGTATCTTGGGGAAGCCATAGAGCTTGGGGCATATGGATGATTTTTCTCTGGGGATAAGAACATAAGAACAAAGCCAAAAAACTCCAGCCTGAAGATGATGAGTGAGATCTCATCAAAACGTTGCCTAAATACTTTCAATCTTACACGGGAAAAGACCCGAACATACCAAAACCTACATACATACATACATACATACATACATACATACATACATGTTTTCTGAGGTTTTCACGGGTGTTTGTATGTAGGTCTTTGGTTATTCAGGTTTTCTCCCACATAAAATTGGAAGTGTCTTGGCGACGTTTCAGTGAAGTCTCATTCGTCATCTTCAGGCTTCAGCTTCGTGTTTCTGGGAACAATGTGTGATTGCAGCTGTTTCTTCCTTTTTAACTGCTAGTGGGGGTTTGAACTGATTGGGTGGGAGCTTGGCTGTGCTCTGATTGGATGGGGTTTTTTTGTGCTCTGATTGGATGGGGGGGTGTCCTGTTTGGGTGGGGGCTTGGTTGTGCTCAGATTAGTCTGAGTTGCAAGGGGATTTGAGCTGGTGAGCTGCATTGCTGTTGTTTGGCTTCGTGTTCATGGTCGTGCTACATCTTCATAGTGGGTGTCAGTGTGCTGCATGTATGGATTGAAGGGGTTTGAAATGGCTAATGTTGCAGCTGCGGTCTGGCTTCTGGTCCTTGGTTGTGCTTCATGATCAGTGTGGGTTTGGGTCTGCTTTCTGGGTGGATGTGTGGTGGTGACATCCTGTGTGTACCTCGTGAGTATGGGTCTGGTGTCATTCCTCGTGTTAAGGACTCGTTTGTCAATAAGGGCAGGTTTCCAAATGGCTGGTAGGCGGGAGGTATCATCTCATTTGTTCATGCTGTGTGGGCATTTTTCTATCTCGATGGCTTCTCTGATTATTCTGTTGTTAAAGTGTTCAGTTTTGGCGATAGTTCTGGTCTTTTTAAAGTCAATATCATGTCCTGTGGCTTTAAGGTGTTGGACCAGGGAAGAAGTTGAATTAGAAAATCAAGAAGTATATGAAATCCCATGCACCGCCTGCCCCACCACATACATTGGACAAACCAATAGAAGAATAAGTGCACGCACTGAAGAACACAAGAACTCAGTAAAAAAAGAGGAACCAACTTCTTCCCTGGTCCAACACCTTAAAGCCTCAGGACACGATATTGACTTTAAAAAGACCAGAACTATCGCCAAAACTGAACACGAGGAATGACACGACCACGAACACGAAGCCAAACAACAGCAATGCAGCTCACCAGCTCAAATCCCCCTGCAACTCAGACTAATCTGAGCACAACCAAGCCCCCACCCAAACAGGACACACCCCCAGCCAATCAGAGCACAAAAAGACCCCCATCCAATCAGAGCACAGCCAAGCTCCCACCCAATCAGTTCAAACCCCCACTAGCAGTTAAAAAGGAAGAAACAGCTGCAATCACACATTGCTCCCAGAAGCACGAAGCAGAAGACTGAAGATGACGAATGAGACTTCGTTGAAACGTCGCCAAGACACTTCCAATTTTACATGGGAGAAAACCCAAATAACCAAAGACCTACATACACACACACACACACACACACACACACACACACACACACACACACACACGTATGTATCTGTATCTGTATCTGTATCTATCTGTATCTGTATCTGTATCTGTATCTGTATATATGTGGTGTTTATCACCTAATGAGAAGGAAGGACTCACAGAGAAAAGCCTAATGCTGGGAAAGATTGAGGGCAAAAGAAGAAGGGGACGACAGAGAACAAGATGGTTAGATGGAGTCACTGAAGCAGTAGGCGTGAGCTTAAATGGACTCCAGGGGATGGTAGAGGATAGGAAGGCCTGGAGGAACTTTGTCCATGGTGTTGCAATGGGTCGGACATGACTTCGCAACTAACAACAACAACAAAAACGTGTGCGTGTGTATGTGTGTGTGTATGTATGTATGTATACACACACACACACACACACTACTTTTTCTTTTATTTATCCTCTCTAATCAATGTTCATGTTTCTGCTAAACTCTCATATCACCTGATTTCTGATATCAAGTATATAATTATTAGGCTGTTCCAGGGGTGAAATGCTGCCTGTTCTATCTGACTCGTGGGAGCTGATAGTGCCAGCGGCAGGTAGTTCAGCACTAGTGGTAGGAGATTTCACCCCCCCCAACCGGGATGTCATCACATCCTGATTTTGACCATCTGCGCATGCGTAGAAGGCTTTGCACTTGTGCAGATGTGCGGCACGTGCACATCAGCGAACCGGTAGGAAAGGTAAGTACATTTCACCCCTGGGCTGTTCTATATGATTTCATTCATAATAACACAAAATAATGTATAGAACATTCTCAATTTATGGAACAGGAATATAATTAAAAAAACAGAAGTCAGGCTGTTTCTACAACTAGTTTATGCAGAGTCTATTATTTGTGTATATTTTTAAAAAGAAAATAAGAGAACACAAAAAGAGAAAGAATTGATGTGCTCTCACCCAAACAGATATTGATAGTCATTCCCAACTTGGTACTTTTCAAACAGTATAGTCAATGAGTTTGGAATTATCGTTACTAAAGTTCAAAGTATCTGAAGGACACCAATTGGAGAAGTCAAACTTACATCAAGAAGTTGAGGTAGTAACCCTTCCCAAGTAACCCTTCTATGAAGACTAGAACTGGAAACTCTGTAGTATTATTTTTTGTCCATTCTTAAAAATTTTCCTCCCATCCTGCGTCAGATAATAAAATATTGGGGCAAATCCTGATCTTGTATCAAAGGCAAATTTAGGATTCTAGAATTGTTGGATCAATTAATATACAAATAGCATTACAAAAATGAGCAATATACAAAAATCAAACAAAATTTACACAGGATTCTGCTATTTGTAATTTTCTATAAATAAAAATTAATTCTTGAAATTTGTAATAGTACTATACCTTGAAAATAAGTTTACTTTTGAAAAAGAGATAAAGAAATTGCTATAAAGTAATTTTGCATATTTGTGAAATACCAACCATTGGAGAGACTTTATCTTGACATTTACCTTCATATCAATTTCTGTGCCATGAATTTGTTGAGCAACTGTTTTGATGATTCCAATGACAATATCTTGGAGTCCTTCCCTCTCTGAATAGTAATGCAGAATGAGGCCTTTCCCTTTTTCTGCATCTGTGCATCTAAAGGAAGGAGCACGCATACCTGGGTATATTGTAGCAAGATGGTCATGTAAAGCATCAAGATTCTGGGGAGGAAATAATTACAAGAAAATGTTATAATCTAATTTTCTAACATTCTCAAAGAGAGGCTTTGATCAAGCTGAGGTAAACAGAAATTCAAAGTATGCCTATTCTGTATAAAATAAACCTCTAAAGGTGTTGGAAAGCACATATTGCAAGAAAGGAAATCAAGAAAACAGTACTGGGATGGGAAATCTGTTACTTTGCAAGTATCCCCCTACTTTCGTTAACTTACTTTTACTTACACTAAGATAGTGAAAGGAAAACATTCACATAGTAACCACAATCAGCATCATTTCCATCAGTTCTAAATTACTGTACAGTCTTTATCCCTAACCCTGAATTTTATGCAGCTATATTTTGTTAATGTAACTCTAAAGCATATATAATGAGGAATGAGGATGTTTTATATGTAATGCGATATCAGATATTAGATCCATATTTAACATATGTAAATGTCCAAAACTTTGGAAGTAGCCAGGAATGAAATGTGTTTCAGTATTAGTAGCTCGGGTTGCTAGTTAGGCTTTTGGTTTGAACTCCGAGCTTGGCAATTTGGTTGCAAACGTTTCATCACTATTCAAGGAGACATCGTCAATGCATTTTGAGCTATACTTGTCTGTCAGAACACAGGACTCTAAATACCTTTTTATGAGATGCAAATTAGCCTGAATGTTGTTTGTTCGGATATTTCTGAGTCATGATCTGATTTCGGAGTGTTTGATAGGCTGACTGTTGTTGCGGGCTATAGTTATGTACTGTCTGTGTGATCCAGATTAGGATTAGAATTGTTTATCTGGGTGCTTCTGAGTCATGGTCTGGTTTGAGTGGCTGGCCAGCTCACAAGAAATTGGACCATGTCTCAATAACAACAGCCAGTCACGAGGTGAACAACTGCCATGGTGCTGCAACATTCGTAATTTTGGGACTTGCTTGTAAACACTAGGGGCCGCTTATCTCGTAACTTCGAACAGGTGCTAAATGAACAGTCGTAACACTGGGATTACCTGTACTTGTTAAGTAAATTGTTTTTTAGTATAACTCTGGCTTTTATGCAGTACAGGAAGTGGAAAGAATACAGGTTCCATTTATTTCAAGTATCAGTGAAAAATACGGATGCACATGTTTCCTCATTACATTTTACTTAATGTTTAATGATTATGCAGAAAACTCAATTTAAGTAAGTGGAAACATAAAAGATTCATTTTTATACTTGGCCATCTTTAACCTAGCTTTCAAGGTCAAAGCTGCCCAATTGTTGCCATGTTTTTGAATTTTATATCTTCAGAGAGTGCATATTTGTGTCAGTAACAGAATATGAGTAGACTAATAGACTGCTCCCTAAAGTATTTTTTATTAACCACCACTCTATGTCTGATTGATTTTTCTTTTATGCTATTAATACAAAAATACCCCTGGGATGCCTCAAATTGCACTTATTGACTAGCCATTCTTCATTTACATGCTGCGTTAACATTGCCTTTAGCAATATTTTCTTCTCAAATTATGTACTGGAGATATTTTTAAAGTAATAAAATTAAACTTGTATTTAAAACAATGGTTGCATTTTAGAATGATATATGGATAAATGAATGCACAGAATCACATTTTCTCAAGGTTTTGAGCTGTATTTGATATATAAATCATCTTGTCATTTATTGTCTACAAAGCTATAGAATTTTTTTTTACATGATTAGAATATCTGTTTTAGATGCTATTGTCAGGGTTCCAAGTAACATACCCACAGCAAACAAAACTCTGAGGCAGGTAGATTCCTCAAAGAATAGCTTTATTGGATATGCCATATTGGCACAGGCTGGTGAAAACCAACATTCCTAATTAAAAGTTAGAAGATTTTCAATTTCTCAAATCAATCAGTCACATGATCCAATCCAGATACAGTCCAGTTGCTAGGTGATCTCAGTCCCCTCTTTCCAAGCACCTGTTGGAACGTCCTTCAAACTTCAGCTATCTCTACTCTCCCCTACCCATCCTTTAGCTCCAGTTGTGGCAGCCCTGAAGCCTCAAAATGGCCTCAGTCAGGTCAGATTCAGGGTTGACAGCTATGAAGTGTCATCAATAGGAGTAAAACAATTCCATATGTCCCCATATTAATAAATGTATATAGTATATTATAAAAATACCTCACATTATTAAAATAATTTAAATTAGCTGAGCATGTCCTTATTGCAATAGAAGTTATTGGTCTCAAGATGTCAGAGGTTCAACTATAGCATTATCTGGACACAACAAAAATGGAATGGAAATGGAATTTAGTAATCAAGGCTGGGGCTTTTTCATTGTTGTTTTTGTTTTGGATGACTGATATTTACAGGTGAAACTCGAAAAATTAGAATATCGTGCAAAAGTTCATTTATTTCAGTAATGCAACTTAAAAGGTGAAACTAATATATGAGATAGACTCATTACATGCAAAGCGAGATAGTTTAAGCCTTGATTTGTCATAATTTTGATGATTATGGCTGACAGCTCATGAAAACCCCAAATTCATAATCTCAGAAAATTAGAATATTACATGAAATCAATAAAACAAGAATAATACATAGAACAATATCGGACCTCTGAAAAGTATAAGCATGCATATGTACTCAGTACTTGGTTTAGGCCCCTTTTGCATCAATTACTGACTCAATGCAGCGTGGCATGGATGCTATCAGCCTGTGGCACTGCTGAGGTGTTATGGAAGACCAGGATGCTTCAATAGCGGCCTTCAACTCTTCTGCATTGTTCGGTCTCAGGTCTCTCATCTTTCTCTTGGCAATGCCTCATAGATTCTCTATGGGGTTCAGGTCAGGCGAGTTTGCTGGCCAATCAAGCACAGTAATCCCATGGGCATTGAACCAGGTTTTGGTACTTTTGGCAGTGTGGGCAGGTGCCAAGTCCTGCTGGAAAATGAAGTCAGCATCCCCATAAAGCTCATCTGTGGAAGGAAGCATGAAGTGCTCCAAAATCTCCTGGTAGACGGCTGCGTTGACCCTGGACTTAATGAAGCACAGTGGACCAACACCAGCAGATGACATGGCTCCCCAAATCAACACAGACTGTGGAAACTTCGCACTGGACTTCAAGCATCTTGCAGTGTGTGCCTCTCCATTCTTCCTCCAGACTCTGGGTCCTTGGTTTCCAAATGAGATGCAAAAGTTGCTCTCATCAGAAAAGAGGACTTTGGACCACTGTGCAACAGACCAGTTCTTCTTGTCTTTAGCTCAGGTAAGACGCTTCTGACGTTGTTTGTTGTTCAGGAGCGGTTTGACAAGAGGAATATGACATTTGAAGCCCATGTCCAGGATCCGTCTGTGTGTGGTGGCTCTTGATGCACTGACTCCAGCCTCAGTCCACTCCTTGTGAAAGTCCCCAACACTTTTTAATGGCCTTTTACTGACAATCTTCTCCAGGCTACGGTCATCCCTGCTGCTTGTGTACCCTTTTCTTCCACACTTTTCCCTTCCACATAACTTTCCATTAATGTGCTTTGATACAGCACTTTGGGAACATCCAACTTCTTTTGCAATTACCTTTTGAGGCTTTCCC
Organism: Ahaetulla prasina; assembly: GCF_028640845.1. Taxonomy (NCBI): domain Eukaryota; kingdom Metazoa; phylum Chordata; class Lepidosauria; order Squamata; family Colubridae; genus Ahaetulla; species Ahaetulla prasina. Next base: position 69,441,460 of record NC_080546.1, on the reverse strand, counting down.
TCCTTATGGAGGGTGTCAATGATGGTTTTCTGCACAACTGTCAGGTCAGCAGTCTTTCCCATGATTGTGATTTCTATTGAACCAGACTGGGAGACCTTTAAAAGGCTCAGGAACCCTTTGCAGGTGTTATGGCTTAATTAGCTGATTAGGGGGGACACTTTGAGCCTAGAATATTGAACTTTCTCACAATATTCTAATTTTCTGAGATTGTGAATTTGGGGTTTTCATGAGCTGTCAGCCATAATCATCAAAATTATGACAAATCAAGGCTTGAACTATCTCGCTTTGCATGTAATGAGTCTATCTTATATATTAGTTTCTCCTTTTAAGTTGCTTTACTGAAATAAATGAACTTTTGCACGATATTCTAATTTTTTGAGTTTCACCTGTAAATATGTTTTTCTTATAATTTCCACTAATTTCTTAATTACATGAAAAACTGAAGTTTGATGTTTATTATTTTGGTTCTTAAATATGAATTGTCACGACATTATTTTTGAAAGGCTAGTGTAAAGTTATTGCCTACAAAGTAGTCAGAATGAAAGGACTTCCGATTCTGGATCTAGAAATTTCATGCATTACATTGCTGTGTTTAAGTAAATGTGCATAGTACCATAGCAAACAAACTGTTCAAATTCAATTGTCCTGGAACTGAGCCATTGATGACTTGTCTCAGTTAACTTACTTGTAAAAACTCTCTAACATTTGATCCCAACACACGTAAGATGGTGTCATAACCAGATTCTTGGCAAAACACAAAAAACATCTTCCCAAACATTTGAAGGATTTCTCCAGCATTAAGGTCTGTAAAATTAACAAACAAATAAAATAATGTGTTTTGAAAATGTCAAGGTCAATGCTTTTTGCTAAGCAAGAAATAATATTACAGCACTGATTAAGTAAAATAATAAAACGAGTAATGTTAATCAATACCATAAGGAGTTTAGCAAATTATAGTCTAGAAAGACACACTATATATATCCATTACTTATTTTCAAAACCAGTTTTAAAATCTTTTTAAGAACTTAACGTATTTTAGAGCAGGGGTCTCCAACCTTGGCAATTTTAAGACTTGTGGACTTCAACTCCCAGAAGTCCACAACTCTGGGAGTTGAAGTCCACAAGTCTTAAAGTTGCCAAGGTTGGAGACCCCTGTTTTAGAGATTTCAGATTAGATAACCAGCACATTTAGAGGAGGTTCAAGAATTGTCTCAAAGTTCAATGGATTGGATTGTATGAAACAAATTCTTCCAAAAATTTTGATATACACATGCCCACATTGAAGCTCATAATAAAGAATAACAGTGATATGCAAAACACATTTGAGAAGCGCATATATGGCAATTATTTTGTATTCTATTTCACACAATTCTAATTTCAACAAACTACAATTCATGAGTCTGTTTTAAAACAACAATTTGGGGCAAACTATATGTGATGCTAAATGTATTAGACACGCTTGTGTTTATGAGTGCACATATGCATATACATGCACATATACGTGGCAGAAATCACCCAGTGAAGGGGACACCAATATTTATTGAGATTATAGTATGTAGAAATATGAACATAAACTTAGCCACTTCAGAGGAAAATTGATCCTCTGAGGCAACTATCTACCTTGTAAAGAAAGTGTTCCTTAGAAGTCCTGAGGCCTGCTCTTAATTTGAAACAAGCATTCTAAGAATGACTGCATAGTTCCATTGTCAAGACATTGAAAAATAATGCTCCAGACTGAACTATTGAAAACATTTTTGTACTACCCTGTTTTCCACAAAATAGGACATCCTCTGATAATAAGCCCAATCAGGCTTTTGAGCGCATGGCAATAAGGCCAAGCGCTTATTTCAGGGTTCAAAAAAATATAAGACAGGGTCTTATTTTCGGGAAAACACGGTATGTACTATCATGTATATCATAAAACATAAAATTAGCTGAATTGCAACATATCCTTTAGAAGCAATGCTGAAAGAAAGCCAAATTTACTCACTGAGGACTTTACTTGCTGCAGCAACCAAATCATAGGTTTTGGAATCATCATAAATAATTCTGACCAAAAACTGCCCTTCCTCATCCAGCTGTGCCTCTCTCCTAGAACAAAGTACAACATACTTTTTTTAAAAAAAATTATATTTTGGACATTATAAAAGAGATCAAAGTTGTCAGTTGCTGAGAACACCGAAAATGTGTTAGGAGCAGGGGTGAAATGCTATCGGATCGGACCAGATCGGGCGAGTAGGTAGCGGAGATTGGGTCTGGTTCACCGATCCGGTAGCAATCGCTGGCTGGCCACGCTCCTGAACCAGTCCACGGCCTGCAGTCCAGCCTTTGCAAGCCGGGAAGGCAGCTCGCCACCTGCTCGCCCTTCGGTCAGGGGCCGGGGCCCATTTCCCGAGGCCCCAGAGCCGCTGCCTGCCCCAACCGGGTCAGGGAATGCACCATTCTTAGACTCCGGCCTTTCCCCGGAGCTGCTGCCCACTCGCTGCCTGTTCGCCCTTGGTCAGGGCCCAGCGCCCAGGAATGCCTCATTCCCCTGAGACCCCAGAGCCCCACCTGTTTTCCGCCTGCCTCAACTGGGCTAGGGAATGCACCATTCCCGGACACCAGTCTTGCCCCAGAGCCGCCGCCCACTCTTCCTTCGCCACGTGGTGTATACTTACTTTCCTCCAGCGGCTGGCTGCCAGGAAAGGCAAGCGTCCAAAAGTTACTGGAGTCACTCCCCTTGAATATGCCGCCGCCATTGCTGCTTGTTCCATGCACCGGCTGCACAAGCGCACACTGTTTATTTCATTTATTTATCAGCAGCAGGTTGGGTGTGCGCTTGCGCAGCCGATGCATAGAACAAGGTGGCATATTCAAGGACAGCAACTCCAGTAACTTGTGGATGTTTGCCTTTCCTGGCAGCCAGCCTTTGGAGGAAAGTAAGTATATGCTGCGCGCAAAGGAAGAGCGGGCGGCAGCTCCGGGACAAGACTGGTGTCGGGGAATGGTGCATTCCCTGACCCGGTTGAGGCAGGCGGCGAGCAGGTGGCGACGCCAGGGCCTCAGGGAATGGGGAGTCCCTGGGCCCCGGCCCCTGACCAAAGGTGAAGGGCAAGCAGGCAGCGAGCGGGCAGTGAGTGGGCGGCAGCTCCAGAGAAAGGCTGGAGTTGGGGAATGGGGCATTCCCTGACCCCGTTGAGGAAGGTGGCAGCTCCGGGGCCTCAGGGAATGGCGCATCCCTGAGCCCCGGCCCCCGACCCAAGGTGAAGGGAGAACAGGTGGCGAGTGGGTGGCAAGCGGGCAGAGAGGCTGCAGCTGCAGGCATCTCGCAAAAAGGGAAAAGGCAGAATAGAAATTTAAAAAAATTTTCCTACTTGGTTCTGTGGGCGTGGCTTGGTGGGGGGGGTTGTGACTGAGTGGGCATAGCTGTGAGGGACATTGAGTTGGCCACTCCCACTCAGTCACAGGACACACCCACCCACCAAGCCACACCCACAGAACAGGTAGCAAAATGTTTTAGATTTCACCCCTGGTTAGGAGTGAAGATGCAATGTGGCCCAAGGTTATAATCTTAACAGACAGAAAGAAAAAAGTATAAACGTCATTTTTTTTTTTGTTTTACATTTATACCCCGCCCTTCTCCGAAGACTCAGGGCGGCTTACAGTGTATAAGGCAATAGTCTCATTCTATTTGTATATTTTTACAAAGTCAACTTATTGCCCCCCCAACAATCTGGGTCCTCATTTTACCTACCTTATAAAGGATGGAAGGCTGAGTCAACCTTGGGCCGGGCTTGAACCTGCAGTAATTGCAGGCTTTGTGTTCTTAATAACAGGCTTTACCAGCCTGAGCTATTCCGGCCCTATATAGTTTTGACTCCAATACTAGAAGAAACTCAAATGTAACGTAAAAAAAGATAAGGTAACACAGCATAATATAACAACTTACTGGGCTTTTTTGTATGTGTGCCTTTCAGTCTTTGTTGACTCCTATCAATTGTCTGGAGAAGTCCTCGCAACCAGCTTCCTAGAGCAGACACCTATTGGCTCAAGGTCATATAGCTGACTTAGTGTTAAGGCAGGTCTCTAAGGCAAGTCTCCTGTTTTCAAAACTGATGCCTTAACCACTTCACTAAACTGGGTCATAGTTAAAAGTTACTCTATATTATTTTTAAAAAACATTATCCAAAGCAAACAATTGAAAGAATAAATAAAGACATGTTAATTTTGGGACTAATTTTCAAACATTATAAATTTTTAAATAGATTGATAGAAAATTTTCTGTTTTTCTCATTGCAGAAAGTTGTGAGAGGTGCTCCTAAATACATACAACATACATACATACACACAATATTAATATATAGCATTATGAAAATAAAACTATTTAAACAATTGTGTGAATCAGTGTGAAAAAAATGATTTTTTTCTCAATTTCTATGAAATCTCATTTAGAACTAAAATGATTCCTAGAAAAAAAAATCTTATCATTTGAGTAGTGATGTTTAATTCTCTAGATTCTGGAATATAAACAAAATGCACTTTGATGTTGATCTAAATTAGTCTTTTTGATTTAAAGAAGACCTTGTTCTTTATTGTGATTATTTAAACATACAGTAAAATCAAATAATAATTTAGGGAGTTGTTACATTAGTTATACTTTCAGGTTTCCAAACCTGTCTCCATAAACTATTTCCTATGAATCAGAAACAGAATAACAGAGCTGGAAGGGACCTTGGAGGTCTTTTAGTCCAACCCCGTGCACAAGCAGGAGACCCTATACCATTCCAGACAAGTGGCTGTCCAGTCTCTTCTTAAAAGCTTCCAATGATGGAACACCCACAACTTTTGAAGGAAAACTGTTCCACAGGTTAATTGTTCTTACTGTTAGGGAATTTCTCCCTAGTTCTAGACTGCTTCTCTCCTTGATTAGTTTCCATCCGTTGTTTCTTGTCTTGTCTTCTGGTGCTTTGGAAAATAACAGAATAACAATGGATGTCCCACCCTAGAAACTTTCTTTATTGAAAAGGAATAGATGTGCTTTTTGCTAACCACTAGCAAATATATGTAGGAAACACACTATAATAGTAATGGGGGACTTCAATTACCCTGATGTCAATTGGAAGACTAATTCTGCACCAAGTGAGAAATCAAATAGGTTCCTAACCAACCTAGCTGACAACTTTGTTGTCCAAAAGGTAGAGGAGGGAACTAGAGGGACAGTCATACTGCACTTAATTCTTACAAACAAAGAAGAAATGATAAAGGGAGTTGAAACTGCAGGAAACTTGGGTGAGAATGACCATGTCATACTAGAATTCAGCATAACACAAACACAAGCAACAGAACAAAATGACACCAGAGTCTTAGATTTTAAAAGAGCTGATTTTAATATACTCAGAGAAATCTTAGGAAAGATTTCTTGAATGAAAATCCTAAAGGGGAAAACAACTCAAGAATCTTGGAAAACTGAAAAATACGATCATAAAAGCCCAGACCAGCACAACAGAGTATCACCAGCAGATGGATTCATAACTGGCTGACCAACCAGATTCAACTTATATATACAAACAACCCCAAACAAACATGGTACAGATAAAGATGGGAAGGAAATGACAGTAATGGAAGATTCAAAGCAGCTTAATTCCAGATTATTTGTAATAATATAAAACTTTTTTGTTGATTCTATTATTGAAGTATCTTGATAAACTTTGCCATAAATAAAGTCATGCACTGAGACTCATGAATATTGCCATCAAATATTAAAGTAGTACATTCATTTCAAGTTATTACAAGCAAAAACAATAATTAACAACAATTAACATTTGCTTAACCCTTCTTATCATACACAAAATTGTTTTCATATATCATTAGCAGAATAAAGAAAAAGATATAGGCAGAAGCAGAATTAGGAAAAAGATTTCAGGCCACAGCATAAATGGACTCTCAGAGGCACTTAGATTAGTTAAATGTCGTTAATTTACATATTAGAAATAAACAATGATAGTGTTTCTTTTGTATAGTTCTAGCGTTTCTTTTCCTGTCAACTCTAAATAAGAAAAAGTTGGTGCTACCAGATTTGGGCTACAAAAATCTGTACATCCATCAGAGTCACCTTGTCAGGATGATGGGTGGCATAAAAAATTAATAAATAATACATACTTTAATAATAAATAATCAGATGGTACAAAAAAGGTATCAAAAAGTAGATTTTGTATCAGATACAGATATGCACTGTAAGCTAAATACATTCATTGGAAAACCTTAAACTGTGGTTTATCTTATCAAACCATATTTAAGATTTAGCACATTTTAGGATTTAGAGGGGATGATAATGCATTGTTAATCAAAAGTTTTGCAACCTAACCATGGTAGATGATGAGAGTATGTGTAAACACTAATGCCAATATGTCTAATTCTTTTTCCTTTTTTGTGATCAATGAATACAGTCATTTATGTTTGACCTATTTCTATCACAATTTGGTTAATTCAAGGACAAGACAAAAAGAGCACAACAGTGTTTTTATTAGCAGTGAAGAGCACCACAGAAAGAAGTGGAAATTAAAGTCACTGCTTATGTTTTGAAATTAAGTTGGGTGGGCATATACAGACAGTAAACAAATTATAGAGGATAGTGAGCAGCCTTCTCTGTCACATGCGCACTTTACTCCATTGGATAAAGGGCCGTGACTGTCATTCAGTTCAATAATCCAAATAACTGAGCACATTTAAGCTGCATTAAAATCAGCAAGAGAGATTTATATAAACAAAAAAATCCTAATGTTTGCATTAAAACAACTTACTTCTGTGTATTATGTGTCCTATTATGTAGTCTAATATTTTGATCTACCATATTATATAAGAGTATCTTCTAAATTTTCCTTTCCAAACTTTTCTTTAGTGGACAAATCAAAACAATTAACTTTGACTTTCTAACAAATATATCAGGGATTATTTTTTTTTGCAAAATAGCATTCTTAATATTTCTGCTATTTGTTCACTCTTTGCATCAACCTTCTACCTAAGAATGGTAACTATCTTGGACAGTGATCATGTTACCAGTTCAATCTTTTGCTTCATATTTTACAAGGAAATGTAGCATTCCATTGCTCTTCTGCTAACAAAACTGTATGCAACCTGATTATATTTTTCCTTATCTCTGATTTATGGCCATATTAGAAATCATGACATATAACCTTGATGCTCTATACTGCACTTCCTATTCACTGTGAAATCCCTTGCAATAAATATATATATTTATATTATATATTACTATAAAAAGGAATAGCTCATCAGTAGAAATGCTCCCAAGAGAAAAAGGGCAAAATAGAATGGAGATCATCCTAAAGAGAAAAAAGAAAGCACTATATATCTTTATAAATGTCAATACAATTCAACTTTATCTAAGAAAAGTTTGATAATAGGCTGTCACAAACAAGTCAGACATGAAAACTTTATTCCATGTGACTTAAATATTTCCTGAGCTGATATTTCCCATTTTAAATACTTCTCATTAAAGCCCATATTCAAGATTCATTGTGTGCACAGAGGCATTCTTTCTATTGGGTGTCTTGCTATTCTTGTGTGTCAATAACCCTATTTTTTTTGAGATTACAAGAATTCATTTTAGAGATATTTTAAAAATTATTTTGTTCAGATTAATTTATTGCAAAATAAATTCCAAAATATCTGGCACGAGTGTCTTGATAGCATATTTGTCAACCCTGGAGGCCATCTTTTTCTTTGGATCTTCAGGGCTGCCACACTTAGCGCTATGGGAAACCAATATGATATATCTAATAAAATGGAACTTTGAGGAACTTTTAGCCTCCGAGTCTTCTTTCATTGGGGGTGTTACTTGGAACCCTGACAATATTTAAGTTACACTATATATAAGAAGATAATGCTTCTGATGCAGCGTTGAATATGACATTATTAACTTTGGAAGAGATAAATCTAAAAAATAAATTTGTATCATTGTAAATATTTTTGGGTTCACTTGTAAAATACCAAAAGACCTCTTGATGCACTCTGGAAATAACACTGTTTAGGAAAGTGGCAGCACAATTTGGAAAAGTATATCTCTAGTGTAAAGGTTAGTTTTATCAGAATGCATCCAACATTTGAAAATTATTTCTGAATAAAAGTTACAGAATATTAGTGCTAATTGCCCTGGCAGTTACAAATGATTTCTAGACTTTCCTACACTGGGATACAGTTATATAAAACCATTATTTTGGTAATTAGCAAATTAGGTGATCATTAGGTAAATCATTCACAGTTTAACTGATGGTGAATATCAAAACTGCTCTGAAGTTAAATCATGATTTTTTCAAAACTGGAGAACAAACTTTGTTGTGGATCCTTCACATCATTATCATTGCTTTACTAGCAATGGCAAGATGATCAATACCTCTGATATGTTATAGGACATCTTAATAAAATTCCTGATATTCTTAAAGATAAGAAATATATAAAAGTATGTTTGAATAGCTACATTCTTAAGGGATAATAGGGGGAGGTAGCAGTCCCTTGTAAATAGACATTTTATCCTTTGCATTCAGGAATAATTTTGTTAAGCAGCAGATTTTATATCCTTTGTAAATCCCAAAGTTGAGAATCAATCCAATTTTATCTTCATGATTGTTTTTTGTGATATTGAAATAAAATGAAATAAAAAGACCTGGTTTTAAAATAAAATTAAATTGGAAAAGACCTCTATTAAGACCAGTCAAAACACCACCAAGAGGTAAAAGATTTCAAAGCAGAAGAATCAAAAAACAAAACAAAAAATAGATGAAGTATTAAGTAAGACATGATCACCAATCACTATTTGTAAACTTATTTTGGCCTATTGAGAGAAACATAAAGCCCTACTCAGTGGTAGGATTCAAATAATTGAAACAGGTTCTCTGCCCTAATGACCAGCTGGGTAGGTGTGTCTGGGTGATCATGTGACTGGGTGGGTGTGACCAACTTGACGTCACTTCACCTTGCCGGGCCTCTCATGACCGTGGGGACGCTACAACAGTCATAAGTATGAAAAATGGTCATGTCACTTTTTTCAGTGCCATTGTAACTTTGAATGGTCACTAAATGAACTGTTGTAAGTCAAGGATTACCTGTACAAAAATACAAAAAGCTTCTTTGCTTGCAAAAAGCTGCCCTAAATACCAATCATTAGATTAGAAATGGGGGAATACACACTGAAGATCAATGATAGCCACAGCCATCATGGAAACCTAAACCATTCTGTCTGAATACCTTCCTTTTGATCAGCAATACCTGTAACCCAGAGTTACAAATCAGACAGGGTGCCTGAGCACCTTGAAGAATTAAAATAGTTAAAATGCAACAATAATTATCAGCAGCCAACTCTTGCATATAAAGTGAAACCCTTTAGAGGTCATTTAAGCTCTCCATACTTGGGCTACAAAATGCCGAGAGTCCTGTCCCAAAGATGCTTTTTCAAGAGGCAGCTGGACTTTCTGGAAACCAAGAAAGTCCAATTGTCTCTTGAAAAAAGCACCTTTGGGACAACCATGACCTGGATGACTGAAGAATCCCCATAGACAAGAGACTCCTGTGCTCAGTGAAGTGACAAGCACCCTTTCCCATCCAGAATAAGCAATCCTTAGATCTATTTGCACCACTTAAAGATACCAGCTGGTCCCACTCACCTCATAACATATTCCAAGAAAATCATCCAGATTTACATGCTGCCAGAAAGGCAGTAAAAAAAATCAGAGAGCATGCCAAGATTGCATCCTGCCTCTTGGAAGTACACCCCAAAAGGACAGTGCCAGGAACCACTAAAGCAGTGTAAAAAGCTTTAAAAAAGGTCAGGCCCCTAATAAAAGTACCAGCAAAGGGAGAAAAAAATCCAGAGAAGCTGATCAAGCTACAGAAAGTCTGGTTTTACTGCCAAGAACTATTAACTGCTGTTACAATGTAACAAGGCTTAACCCAGAGGCAGTTTCTGAAAACACTTAAAGATAAGTAGGATTAGACTGCAAACAACACCGAGCGGCACACCAGAATGTCTCCTTCCTGCCTCTTGACAGGATTAACCCTGTAAAGTGGGAAAAACAAAAGGCTGTTGGAAGGAGATTTCTTCCAACAACCGGTTCTCTAAACTGCTCAGAAAGTTAACAATGGTTCTCCTGAACCAGTGCGAACTGGCTGAATCCCATCACTGGTCCTACTTACTTATTAATTGTGTGTATTGCTTTTATTATTTCTAAATGTGCAGCAAATATTGTTTATATTGATTAATTAGGGAAACATATTGTACTAAAATCATATCGATAGTTTAGATAGACAGACAGACAGACATATATTTATAGATATGCTTCTGTCAAAGAATTAAATATTTGAATTAACAAAACAATAATAATGTTTATAGGATTCAGAATGTATGACTATTTTTGCTGGTGGCCAAGTGTAGGGTTAAAGTAAGGTTTCAAAATATATGATGCTCTGATGATAAAATCAGAAGTAACATATATAAACAGTATATGTCATGCCCGTCGGAGTCTGAATCCGAAGGAGAAGAGGAATGGCTGACAGAGAGTGAGAGAGTGGATCCATTGGCTATGGAAAATACTGGAGAAGAGCAAAGTCAGGCTGGGCAAAGCAGGGGAGAGATAAAACAAGAGAGGGGGGGTTTAGATGAAGACCAAGGCCTACCCCGTCCTCATCCTAGCCAGCGCAGGGAGGAATGGAGAAGAGAGCAGCGTGGGTTATGTGGCATATGAGGGAGGAAAGGGACCGGATCCTTTTTACAAGGCACAGGTGCTAATGGAGTTTAAAAGGAAAGGCAAATGGGGGGGGGGGGTTGTCAGGAACAAACACTGAGTTTATCTGGTGTTTCTTTGAATCCTGGCATCCTCCCAACTGGTTTGATTTACTGCCATGCTACTTTACTTGTGGAATTCCTTATTTTGCTTGCTTTGCCGGATTAATTACCTTGTCTTGCCTTTGGATTTTTTAAAGAAGTTTTCTGCTTACAATGTTTGGGACTGAAGTATTGCCAACCAAATTCTATTACAGGTTGGTGGAAAAGCTCTCTCCAGCTCCGAGATTTGAAAGGGACATTGGGGGACAGTTGGTGATAATAAAGGGACTCATATCGGTTCTCTGGCTGTGTTGCTTTTGTGTCACGCTCTGGGTCATCACAATATAATCAAATGCACATTGCATTCATTTATATGAAAATAATAAAAAAAGAGCTAGATAAAATTTCCTATTTGTCAATCAAATCAAAACTTTATTATGGCATAAAACATGAAATATTTTATTGAACTTGATTCCAAAAAAGATCAAAACAGTGGATAAAATGAAGCCCAAAATATATAGCCGTGATGGCGAACCTATGGCATGTGTGCCACAGATGGCACATGTAGCCATATCAATGGGCACACTGGCTCAGCTCCAGCTGATTTCAGACTTCTGGACCCACCAGAAGCAGGGAAAGAGGCTGTTTCCTGCCTCTGGAGGGCCTGCGCGGGGGGGGGAGGCCCGTTTTTCTTTCTCACCTGGCTCCAGATCCTCTCTATGCATCTAGGGAGGGCAAAAACAGCCTTCCCCAGGCCCTCTGGAGGCCCAAATGGCTTGTTTCCCAACTTTCGGTTGGACAAGAATTTTTATTTTTTTTTGCTGTTTCCCAGCCTCCAGAGACTCATAGAATGGCTCTGGAGGCTGGGGACAGCAAAAAACGTTACTTCCTGTCCAACCGGAAGTTGGGAAATGGGCCATTTCGGGCCTACGGAGGGCCTCCAAGGGGCTGGGGAAGGGTGTTTTCACCCTCCCCAGATGCATAGAGAGGACCTGGAGCCAGATGAGAAAGAAAAACGGGTCTACCGGGCCTTCACGTGCCAGGAGCTGGGGGGGAGGGGTTTTGTGTGGGCATGTGCAGGGCGGAGTGGATAGAATTATGAGTGTGGGTACACGCGTGCGCGAATCTTCCCTCCACCCCCCACCCCCATCCTGGCAGCGATGGCAAAAAGGTTAGCCATCACTGATATATAGCCTCCATATGCTTCTTTTTATTAGCATGTTGATAATAGCAACTGCCTGCAATTTCTCATATTAAAGATCCTCTTTCCAGGATCATACAAAATACAGAAGATAATTGAGCAAATGTGAGACCATTGTTCTTTTAAGGAATTAGAGGTGGAAGTTATATATTCACATGTTCTAAAACATCTTTTCCTTAAATTCCAAAAGGCTGCACAACCCTAATTTTTAACATTATTAATGCATAGGAGTGAAGCTCACACATCTCCCTCACCTCAAAAGATATCCCTGGAAAACAGTACTTGTACACGGTAATGAGTCTTTGTAAGAACTTGAAATGAAGTTATTAACAACAACAAAAAAAACACAAGGAAGATAGGCAGAACATGATTTCAAGAACAAAAATGTGCTGCATATGCTTTGCTCTGATCACAATGAAGCTTAGCAGTTGCCTCTCTCATAGGGATGTACTGCAGGAATTTTTCAGGAATGTTTTTTCTGCAATTCCCAGCCAGACCAAGACCATTTTCAAATTCAATCTTTCCTTGCTCTTTTTTCTTTCAACACCAAATTTGGTCCCATTGTGCTTCATTTTTGGAAAGTAATCCTGCTGATGGACAAGAGTCTCAAAACCCTCTACATATCTTCTTTCCAACATTCCATTGTGTTGCAAAAAATAAAAATGAAAAATCTGTCATTTCCCTGAGACATTCTTCTTTATCTAACATTTCAAGCTATTTCCCTATAGCATTTACATTTTTGCACAGTGTTTAATATTTTCTGACAATCATGCATTACAAATAATTGTATTATAATTGTATTATAATTGCATTATAAATAATAAATATCTATAGCAAACTGTCTTTTAAACTCAATCCCAAGGAGTACAACAAAGCCATTTAATAGTTCTTTAAACATTATGAACAAGGAAAACCAAACCTTGCCGTTTAGACAAGATTTATAAGCAAATGAGGTTGCCTAGTTGTAATGTTTGTGCTGGGTAGACTGGAAGTACCGGGTTACAAACAGCAAAGACTGAAATGTCTGGAGGAAAACAAGCATGGTTAGAGAAATGTGCAACTGAGAACTTAACAGGACTCAGAAGAATAAAAAGTTGGCAAACAGGCCGTTTCTGGCCTCCAAAGGCCTCCAGAGGGGTGGGGAAGGCTATTTTCGCCCTCCCCAGGCTCCTAGAAAGGCTCTGGAGCCCGAGGGGGGCAAAAAACAGGCCTACCGTTTCATCGTGTGCCAAAACCGGGGGAGGTGTCCCCCGGTGCATCGTGCGTGCATGCACAGGGGGTGGAACGCATAGAATCATGGGTGTGGGCATGCACACACGCTACCCCCACTTTTGGCACGCGATGGCAAAAAGGTTAGCCATCACTGATCTAGGCTATAGTTCTTCCTCCTCCTGCTTCTCAAAGTTATTCTCACAAACCATTCCCCTTCGTTGTCTCTGCTGTTAATTCAGAACATTGCTTTGTCAATTATATATTGCCAAGGTAGAATCCTACAAATTCTTATGATAGGAAATCTTGGAAAAACTGTATTTCAGTGATTTTTCATGTTCAGCAAAATGGCAATATAGGTAGTCCTCAAGTTACGAATGTAACCATTCGTAACCTGAGCATTCGTGGGAGTGAATGTCGTACCTTCTTTCGCCCACACATTCACTAATCGAATGTGAGGCTCTTTTAGTGCACATGAGGTATTTCAGGGTGGGGAAGGCCATTGGGGGCCTAGTGATGGAACAGGCCACCTGCTTAAGACCATCCAACACCTCCCCGACCCACTGAAATACTTCATGCTCCCCACAATTGCATCCCCCCATTCAATCTGCACTGCCACGTCACTTATCATGCAAAGATCTAGCAAGCTGTTTCTTCACCAGCCTCTCATCCCTGTGCACCTCTCTGATGCTCTGTTAGGACCTCTGCAAGCTTCAAGTGGGATATTGCAGGCCAAAATGGAGTTTTGGAGGGGGGGGGCTGCCCCCACAGGCCTCAGCTGGCATTTTTCCAGCCAAATGGAGCTCCTTTTAGGCCTGCACAGGCCTTGCCCAGTACACTGCAGGACAAAATGGAGGTTCAGAAGTGAGGGCCCACCCACTCCCAACCTCCATTTTGGCCTGCAATGTGACAGGCAAGGCCTGCACATGCCTAAACAGAGCTCCATTTTGGCCAGCTAACTGCCAGGTGAGGCCTGTGCAGACCTAAATGGAGAGTCAGAGGGGCGGACTCACCCCTCTGAATCTCCATCTTGGCTGGCAAAGTGCAAGACAAATGTTGCAGAATCTCTGAGGTTGTTCATAAGGGCAAACAACTACCATGGTGCTGCAAGATTCGTAGTTTTGGGACTTGTTCATAAACACTAGGGGGCGCTGATCAAATAACTTTGAATGTTTGCTAAGGGAACACTCATAACCCGAGGATTACCTGTAGTTTACAATTAAAGCCCAAATATACAAGCTGTCAAAATATAATGTGTCATGCTTGTTGTCCAACTTCATGCAATTATGCTTATTTGTTTTTGTTTTTAGAATTGTTTAAAATGATTTTGATAAATCCAACTCCTATATATATTCTTCTATGTCTTTTAATAAATTTACTATCTATTTTTCATGAGAATATTACTCAAATCTAATTGGAGGTTACAAATTTTAATATTGAAATAGATGTCAGGACTTTCCTTTATGTAAATCCATTGTCTCTGATGCATGTGAGAGGTAAGGAGTGCATTGAGTACATATAAATAACCCCAATTACTTAGGACAAGCTGGGACATTTGGCAGTTGTTGCTGCTGATTACTGTTAAAGTCCAAGAGCAGGAAACCATATGAATCCAAATCCTCAGGAAGCAGTTGGAATATTTCTGAGAGATAAACCTGATGTTGCACTCTAATAAGATAAATGCTACTTTTAGCCTTTCCTTTTTGAGAAAGAAAAAAGCAAGAACTATTGTTTTATGGTTTAAAATATTTTTAAGACTGGCTTTCACTTTAGCATAGCTGTCAACAACAGCTGAAAATAAGAAACTTTCTTGTTCTCTTAGCTTCCCTGTTTCTTTCTGCAGATAGACAAGGTAAACAGCAAACATTAGCACATTAATTCATACAATGTTAACCGGTTTTTATATAAAAGCAAAATAATTATTGTGTGATAGATATGATAAATGTTCATATCTAAAAAGACTGCAATGCTTTCAGAATTTTTATTTGGTAGACCGGAGTTATTTGTTTCATAAAATAAACTATTCCAGAATAAAGTATTGCTTAAATAGCAAATGCAGTACAAGGCAGATGACTTTTTGCTTAGCAAAACACTACACAGTATAATGTGTAACCGTCATTTCCTATTTTTAGGGGGGAAAAAAATCCCCTTCATAGATTTCACCATGTATGGAAACCATGATCTACAACTCTGAACACATGCCAACCCACAGAACTGTCATGTTATTTAAAGCGCTACTTTAATATTAATTCTGAAATTCAATAGAAAAAGATTAAAAAGTTGTGTTTTCAGAATTATTTTTTTCCCCAAAAAAATCTGATCACAATAGACAGGAAATCACATGATATTTTGGTTTATTGAGATGATTTATTTCTTTTTTATAGGATTGTTTTAGAAAAAGTCAGTTCAAAGGCATGACTTTGTATTAGCACAGCTAATGGAGCTGTCTTCATAAGTGGCAAGCCATACTTAGTTGCTATGATCTTCTGGTACTCTATCCTGGTTGGTAGGTAAAAGCTATTATGTAGATATTATAGCTATGGACTAGTGTAAATATTAAATGCATTCTCCATTAGGATACAAATCACACAGAGCCGTTTTCTTGCTTTTTCAGAAAGAAATGAAATTGAAACATGGATATGGACTACCTAGTCAATTTCTCTATTTGCCATTCTAGCCAAGATGATAAGAGTAGATTTTAATTCTAAGCATTCTTGAATTGGGGCATTTTTAAACCTTTTGCCATCTCGATGCTGCATGACTTGTTGGCTGATTGACAATCTGAATCATACCAAGGGCTCATTTTTCCATTTTCAATGCAGTCAGTCATGATATTATATCAAGAAAAAGTGGTTAATACAATAGAATGTAGATTCAAAGGCTATGTTTTACTGTGCAGATTGATATTCTTATTTTGAAAGGCTAGTGCTATCCCACTTGAAAACCATCATGGATCTGCTGTTAGATCCCTTGCAATTTGCATACCGAGCAAATAGATCAACGATGATGCTGTTAATTTGGCTCTGCACTACATCCTACAACATCTTAAATCTCCAAAGACCTATGCAAGGTCGTCTTTATAGACTTTAGTTCAGCATTCAATACCATCTTTCCAGACACTCTTCTAACTAAGCTAAACTCAGCTACAGGTACCGGAACAGGCTTGTAAGTGGATCACAAGCTTCCTAACAAACAGGAAGCAGCAGGTGAAGCTAAGCAAGATCACATCAAATACCTGTACAATTAGCACAGGGGGCCCCCAAGGCTGTGTGCTCTCCCCACTTCTCTTCTCTCTGTATACCAATGACTGCATCTCCAATGATCCATCTGTTAAGCTACTGAAGTTCGCAGATGACACAACAGTGATTGGTCTCATTCGAGACAATGACGAATCCACATACAGACGAGAGGTCGAAAGATTAGCCTTGTGGTGCAACCAAAACAATCTGGAGCTGAACACACTCAAAACCGTAGAAATGGTGGTAGACTTTAGGAAAAACCCTTCCATACTTCCACCTCTCACAATACTTGACAACACAGTATCAACAGTAGAAACCTTCAAATTTCTGGGTTCTATCATATCGCAAGATCTCAAATGGACAGCTAACATCAAAAACATCATTAAAAAGGACAACAAAGAATGTTCTTTCTGCGCCAACTCAGTAAGCTCAAACTGCCCAAGGAGCTGCTCATCCAATTCTACAGAGGAATTATTGAGTCTGTCATTTGCACCTCTATAACTGTCTGGTTCGGTTCTGCAACCCAACAAGAAAAACACAGACTTCAGAGGATAATTAGAACTGCAGAAAAAATAATTGCTACCAACCTGCCTTCCGTTGAGGACCTACATACTGCACGAATCAAGAAGAGGGCCGTGAAAATATTTGCAGATCCCTCGCATCCTGGACATAAACTGTTTCAACTCCTACCCTCAAAACGACGCTATAGAGCACTGCACACCAGAACAACTAGACACAAGAACAGTTTTTTCCCGAAGGCCATCACTCTGCTAAACAAATAATTCCCTCAACACTGTCAGACTATTTACTGAATCTGCACTACTATTAATCGTTTCATAGTTCCCATCACCAATCTCTTTCCACTTATGACTGTATGACTATAACTTGTTGCTGGCAATCCTTATGATTTACATTGATATATTGATCATCAATTGTGTTGTAAATGTTGTACCTTGATGAACGTATCTTTTCTTTTATGTACACTGAGAGCATATGCACCAAGACAAATTCCTTGTGTGTCCAATCACACTTGGCCAATAAAAATTCTATTCTATTCTATTCTATTCTATTCTATTCTATTCTATTCTATTCTATTCTATTCTATTCTATTCTAAACCAACTACAGGTATCTGAACAGACTTGTAAGTGGATCATAAGCTTCATAACAAACAGGAAGCAGCAGGTGAAGCTAAGCAGAATCACATCAGATACCTGTACAATTAGCACAGGGACCCCCAAGGCTGTGTGGTCTCCCCACTTCTCTTTTCTCTATATACCAATGACTGCATCTCTAATGATCCATCTGTTAAGTTTATAGATGATACAACGGTGATCGGTCTCATTCGAGACAATGATGAATCCACATACAGATGGGAGGTTAAATGACTAGCCTTGTGATGCGACCGGAATAATCTGGAACTGAACACACTCAAAACCGTAAAAATGGTGGTAGACTTTAGGAGAAACCCTTCCATACTTCCACCTCTCACAATACTAGACAACACAGTATCAATAGTAGAAACCTTCAAATTTATAGGTTCTACCATATCTAAAGATCTAAAATGGACAGCTAACATCAAAAACGTCATCAAAAAAGGACAACAAAGAATGTTCTTTCTGGACCAACTCAGAAAGCTCAAACTGCCCAAGGAGCTGCTGATCCAGTTCTACAGAGGAATTATTGAGTCTGTCATCTGAACCTCTATAACTGTCTGGTTTGGTTCTGCAACCCAACAAGACAGACACAGACTTCAGAGGATAATTAGAACTTCAGAAAAAACAATTGTTACCAACCTGCCTTCCGTTGAGGACCTACATACTGCACGAATCAAAAAGAGGGCTGTGAAAATATTTACAGACCCCTCACATCCTGGACATAAACTGTTTCAACTCCTACCTTCAAAACGATGCTATAGAGCACCGCACACCAGAACAACTAGACACCAGAACATTTTTTTCCCGAACAACATCACTCTGCTAAACAAATAATTCCCTCAATACTATCAAACTATTACTAAATCTGCACTACTATTAATCTTCTCATTGTTCCCATCACCCATTTCCTTCCACTTATGACCGTAACTTTATTGCTTGTATCCTTACGATTTATACTGATATTATTTCCTGATTGCTTATTTGTAGCCTATGACTTTAAGTGTTGTATCATTAAGTGTTAAATTTGTATCCTATGACTATCATTAAGTGTTGTAAGTGTTGTACCTTAATGAAGGTATCTTTTCTTTTATATACACTGAGAGCATATGCACCATATGCACCAAGACAAATTCCTTGTGCGTCCAATCACACCTGGCCAGTAAAATTCTATTCTATTCTATTCTAATATTTGTTAGAGTTGATATTCTATCTGACAATTTAATTACTATAATGAAATTAAACTCTAATTTAACCCTGAGTCCTTCGGGAGAAGGGCGGTATACAAATTAAAATATTATATTATTATTATTATTATTATTATTATTATTATTATTATTATTATTATTATTATTATTATTATTATTATTTTAAAAAATTTACAGAACCCAGTTTAAACAGCTACAAACTCAGCCATCCATTATTAGTAGGTGCAAGCAAAGAGAGGAAAGAACAATTATCACTGAAATCATTTCATGAAATCATGAAAATGTCTCTGCTTTTCTTGACCTCTTTCTAGTCTATGATATTGTCTGGAGAGAAGGACTTCTCCTCAAACTAATCAGAGTTACATCTTATCACAACATCACTGCCTTGATTGACAAGATGTTTAATAACAGGTTATTTCAAGTTTTCATAGAATTCAATAGAAGCAAATACCATAAGTTGAATAAGGATCAATGGTATCTCCTGCTTTTTTTAGCTTGTACATCCATGACCTGTCTGAAACTGTTTCTCAGAAAAAGTATTAGTGAATTACAGTGCCATTGTTTCAGAAATGCTGAAAATGAATATCTTTGTCGATATTACGGTATAGGAAGACAGTGATGTTAGTCTATGGCAGCCAAAACTCAAAATGAGTCTGGTAGCACCTTATCAAATTAATACATATTATGAAAAGGAATACGCTTCCATGAACTGTGTCACAATTCTTACCCATTTCAGTATCTCAGCAATATGTGATTTATTAGGCACAATCTATTTAACTCTACATGTGTTTGTGATAATAAATTCACAATGAGTCAGTATAAACTAAGAATATTTGCATAGAATTTTATCTGAAGCTAAGGTGATATCTCAAATTAAGATAATCAAAAACATTTTTGTAAGCAAATAGATAATTTGACAATACCAAAATAATAAGAAACCTCTAGGAGAATATATTATGACAATTACAATATTGTTGTAAAAGCAAATAAGATGTTTTCTTTTATTTGAAAGCCACTTTATACAATGATAGATAATGAAGGAAAATAAGTATTGGTCTCAGGAAGGGAAAGAATAGAGAAAGTTTTTTATTACATCCTCATGTAAATGACACAACTTAAATATTTGTTTCAGACAGCCTGGTGTTATATATACATGCCATTTGCTCAATCACCTCATGATGCATCTTTTGTCATGTTAACATTATCGTGGCTTGTTGTGGACGCTACTTTATTCATATGAAATCTCCTACTTTTGCAGATCCAATATCCCTTTGGGCACATACAAACAGAATATCCACAAGGACAGTCAATTCTATCAAAATTATCAGCATGATCAGGCAATTGAAATCTCATCCCACATAAAAGGAGCACAACCCTGCTGCCCAGTCCTGCCCCCCATTTTTACATTACTGCTTTCTGTCATAACAGGATATGTTTAATTGGGGAAGTAAGATATAGTAACACTGGAAATGTTGGAAATTTGGAAAGAATTAATTTGGAAATTTAGAAAGCTAATAGAGTAAAAGTAGCGGCATCAGTGGTGGGTTGCTACCGGTTTGCCCCGGTTTGGGTGAACGGGTAGCAGCAGCGGTGGAAGGCTCCACCCACCTGCCCGGATGTCATCAAATATGATCTGTGCAGAAGTGATGCGCGCATGAACCGGTAGCAAAGATAAGTAAAGGATGGACAGCATCCTTATGAACTCTGGATACAAAATGATTTTAAAATAACGAACACAAATATTACTTTGATTGTAAAGTATTATCTGATTTTACTCTATTCAGAGACTGACCTTTTCACCAACAGTATTTTATTTTGTAAATATTGTAAATCACCTGGATTCTTATGAAATTGTGAGTCATAAGAGATTTTGTCCCCAATGAAATTTAAAAATAAAATTAAATGAAACCACTGGGCAGCATTTGGATGCAAGTGTCATTCTTATGCAAATTAATTAGCTGAGTATAAATGCAGTAGTGAAGTAGATGACAACCAGTAAAATTAAAGCTAACCCTAACCTTAATTCAGGTTATAAATTTTGTGTAAGTTTATTCATTTATTTATTTATTCCACTTAAGTGCCACCCTGAATAAAAAATCAAAGCAATAAATAGTAACATTAAATTGGCTTAAAATTGAGAAAGCTATGGGGAAGGGAGCAAGATGTACATGGGGGGTTTTGTGTCTAATCTTAGCCCTTTAGCTTTGTCTAGAATGGTACGCCCTCCTTGGGGCCCCAGGCCAGCTGGCAGAGTCAGTTCTTCAGTCCCTTTAGGGTAGTTGCACGATCTTCCAAAGGGCAGGAGTCACAGCAGAAAAGTCTCTACTTCTGGACCCCACCAGCCAGAATTCATTGACCAACTGGGTTCACAGCATGTCCTTTCAGGGCAAAACAGTTCCTCAGATAGCCCCTTGTTTAATCTTTTAAATTGCTTGAAAGATGCAAATCATCTGTTTAATTTGTATGATAGATACATAAAAAACTCCCTTTTTATGACCCTGTAATTCCTTAATTTAGGGTAGAGTCAGGGCAACTGGATGGAGCTGAGTGTTTACTGTTTGCAGCAAATATTTTTTTGTTTGCACCCTAGGAGAGAAACGTCTACCATTAACTAGGATTGAACTCTCAACCTTCCAAGTGGGAGGCAAGTGTTTTTACCACACTGCTGTTATGATGGATTAAAAAATCATTTTTTAAAAAATCATTGTTTTTGTGCTCTTATGTATGATACATATATAAGTGCACAAAAATATGATTTTTGCCTTTTATCGTCCATAAAAAAAATGAATCCTTTAAGATCTAGTTTGAAAATAAATCAAAAGGTCAGGTTTGACTCACTTGGAAAGTTCAGACAAAAGAAAGTAGGTAATTTAAAACAGGATACAAAAGAGTGATTAGTCCTGCTATACAGGTTTGCTGAGCATTTGTGTGTGTATTTTTAGGTGTATTGTTTTGTTTCTGTCTTAGAAATGATGAATCTCCTGTTTCAGTTTAAATAGTATTGTTCTGGTTCACTTCGTGTAAATGAAAGTTTCAAAACTCTTGAAATTTCATGTGGGTTACAGTCATATATTTACCTCTTAAGAGTTAAGTCCCATAAACTCAATTACTTTTAGCAGATAATATATAGTGCACTGCCAAATATTTGTTTATGACAGATCTAACTCATTTGGCAACGGTCCCATGGAAGGACTAGAAGAATTACATGTTGAAATAGGTAAATTGACTTTTCTTTTTGCATGTTTAATTAATTAAATTACTGTAGTGTAATTCAGTTTAATATTATGCCTACCATAAGATTTAATTAAGAAAATGGAAATATATATTTGTCATAGGCAGAGGTTAAACTTGGGTATGCTACTTCCTATTATATTAATCACAAGGAAAACGACAGTATAAAAGACAAGGACCCTATATGAGAAACATATTTACCTTCTTAAAGAACAATATGAATTTCTCATTGTGTGATATAAACAGAACTCTACCACTAGCAGCACAAATTATTTGCTATCCCTTTGTCAAAAATTTACCTGAAACATAAGATTATGGTTTGTATTTCATTCCAATTCTTCCTGCTATACAATGGTGATTTTTTTTAAGCCTCTTCTTACTAATTACTTTCCTCTGGCATAGGTTTTGGTCCTCAGAAGATTGACAAGATAAATGTGACAGAAAATAACTGCACTTTCAGAAATATGTAAATTTTGAACAGAGGAAAGGCTGTATGTTAAAAATTCAATTATTATAAAAAGTCAGTCCATTGTATGCCGCGTTTCCCTGAAAATAAGACAGGGTCTTATTTTCTTTTGAACCTCGAAATAAGGGCTTGGCCTTATTATCGGGGGGTCTTATTATTTTGGGGGTGCAGGAGGCCCAGGCGGCCTGAGCACTCACAGCTGGGAGTCCAGCAGAGAGAGGCTCCTTTCGTACGCAGCCATCAAGCACCTCCCCTCCCACGGAGTGGGTGTAGAATGTGAGCGGCCCAAAGGCACCAAGCTTGTCCCCACCCCCCACTCGGGTGCCTCACCACGTCAATGTGGGCGAAGCTGGTGAGCACCAGGTCCTTGAGCTCATAGCCAATGCCACCGGCGCCCACCAGCAGCACCAGTGCGGAAGCCACAGCCTGGGCCAGCTTTCCCTTCAGGCTCCAGCTTCAGCCGTCACCATAGAGTGGGAAGCATACTCCCAGAGAGGCCACTGCCCTGGCTGGAAGCTGCAGAGGCAGAGTTTGGGGGAGAGAAAGACTTCTGCTGCTTCTACTTTTGGCTGCATGCATGGAAAGCAGCAGAAGTCTTTCTTTCTCTCCCCCAAACTGCCTCTGCGGTTTCCAAACCCCAGCCAGGGCACCTGCCACTTTGGGAGTGTGCTTCCCACTCTATGGTGATGGTGACCTTTTCCCCCTGCTCCTCTCCATTCTGATTGACCGAGTGCTGACTGACCGGAGCACCCACCAGCGAGCCCACAGGTCCAATTTACTCTTTCCAGGTGCCTGGCAGCGAGACACCAGGCAGCCGCGCCAAGGGCAGTGCTGACAGACACAGCTCAGCCAGCCCAGCCATGACCAATGCTCCTCACCCACGGCTGAGCTTGGCTACCAGTGGCTGCCCTGCAAAGGAAGCCCCGGGTGGTGATGCTTGCGTTAGGGCTGCTGTGGCAGGCACTCGGTAGCGCAGGATATGCGGATGTGGTGCCTCGGTGTGGGGGCAAGAGTGGGCAGGCCGTCTCCATGGAGCAGGAGCAGGAGCAGGAGCAGGAGCAGGCGCTCGAGGTCTACAGTCAGTGCTGTGAGCAGCGAAAGAGACAGGGGACACAGGAGTTTGCAGGGATGTGGGAGACTGGGGGGGTGAGGGACCTATGTGCCTCAAGGGATACGTCAACTCCCTGACCTCCGGACCTTCCGACGCGAGCTGAAGACATTTTTGTTCCATCACGCAGGGCTGGCCCAATAGTTTTAATGGGGGTTTTCTATTAAGAGTTTTTAGTTCCTCTTAGCCAAATTGAATTAGTTTTTTTAAAAAAATGTTTTTAATTTTTGTGATTGTTGTTTTACTTGGCTGTAAATCGCCCTGAGTCCTTCGGGAGAAGGGCGGTATATAAGTTAGAATAATAAATAAATAAATAAATAAATAAATAAATAAATAAATAAATAAATAAATAAATAAATAAATAAATAAATAAATAAATAAATAAATAAATGTGTGCATGTGTGTGTGTGAGAGGGGGGGGGCTTATTTTGGGGGGAGGGCATATATTTAGGCCCACCCCAAATATTGGGCTTGGCCTTATTTTCGGGACATGTCCTATTTTCAGGGAAACACAGTAACTATCTACTTAGTTACATAATGAGCATATTTAGCAGATTCTGGGAAGAAATCAGACATAAACAGAGGAGCTAAAGTATGTGTGAAGAACATCTCATGTTCTATCACTAGCAGTTCCAGGTAGAATTTAAAAAATCTCATGCCTGAAATCCCAGGAAGTAACTGGCAGTTAACATAAAAGGGTGTCCTAAATAAATTTGGGGACTGACTCATGAAGATGGGCCTCCTTCTGTAAGTGAAGGTCTAGGAGCAACCAACAGTTCTACCCTCTTTTGAACGTGTAGTAGAAGAACAACTACCCAATAAATTAAAATATCAAAACAAAAATGAAGTAAGATGGTTTTTCTCCTATCACTAAATGCTACTGCTCTTTTGCATCTTCTTGAATGAAGACAAACGGAGAAGGCTGAAATCCTTCTGAATTGTTCTTCCTCCCTTTTCTTATTATTTTTAATTAAAGGAAAGTAAATCTAATTGAGTGTCTATTTGAAAGCAGTTATCTTATTCACTTTTTTTGTTTCTTTTTTCCCTGTCTGTGCATACTTACGTACATTTGCATAGTGTGTATTTTTGGATTTGCTATGGGTTTAGCAATAACATCAAAATAAATTTCCAGTGTGTTCTGAAGTGTTTTTTCAGCTTTCTAATTTAGTTTCTTAATGGTCTTTAATCCAAGTGTAATCAGATCCAACTGTGGTAATCTTTCATGGACAACCAAATGTGCCTAAGTACAAAGGAACATCCAACTGCCTTTGTGGGGTGCTGGTCGTAGACTGAGTTAAGACAAGTAAAACCAACTATTGTCCCCAGAAAATAGGGGACTGTCCTTTGGTCAATGTGTTCAAGCTGAAGCTAGCCAGTTTGTTAATTGAGATTCCTTCAGCAAATAAATTAGATTCTAATCCCAACAGCCATTTCCAATTCTATGATTCCACATCTTCTATACATGATTGACAGCACTAATCCAGTTATGAAGAGATGATTCAGACATCCTGGATAAGATCATATCTTTTATTTTTTTATAAGCCGAAGAGTCAGCACTGTCTGAAGACCTCTCCGTGGTCATGTGACCCGCATGACTAAACGCCGAAGGCTCATGGAGCGCTGTTACCTTCTCATCAAAATGGTCCTATTTTTCTACTTGCATTTTTTACATGCTTTCGAACTGCTAGGTTGGCAGAAGCTGGGACAAATAACGGGAGCTCACTCTGTTATGCAGTGCTAGGGATTCAAACCGCTGAACTGCCGACCTTCTGATCGACAAGCTCAGCATCTTAGCCACTGAGCCACCGTGTCCCTTTCATATACACACACATATACACACACACACACATACACACACAAAGTATAGTGCATTCTGCCAGGTGAAACTATTTGTTTGAATGAGGAATTGTGCCAAATGACAAAATGATAAGCCATTCCATAAAACAGTTTGTGCATATTTCTGTCGGTTAACAAGTAGCATTCAATTATGGCAAACGGAAAGAAAAAAGATGTAACTTATTAAATGAAGTTACATCTAGGGTAGCCTTTCTTAATCTATTTACCATGGAAGAATCCTTGAAATTTTCAGGCCCTAGCAGTCAAATTGCAGCGTGTGAAAATTCCACAGTTGAAAGCATTAACACAATGTAATGCATAAATTTTTAAACATATTTTTTCAATTACAATAGCTAATAGCAAAAAATCCCTTTTTTCTAAGAGTCTTAGAAAAGACCCTTAAAGCTTGTTATTTAAAACCTATAGTTTTATGACATGTTAAAATGTCTTTTTCTACTCCTTTTCCATATATTTTGGGTTATGTTGACTTTGTCATAGTGGATAGTTTACATACATTGATTTTAATATAGCTATCAGGCTATGCTAATAATTTTTGAAAATTAATATTTATCAAAAGCATGGCTATAAGTTTACACTTATAATATACACTTATATAATACACTTATATTATACACTTATAATATACAGTATTTTAAGTCTAACCCAATACTTCTATAAATCCATAGAAAATTATACCTAATCACTTGCCCCACATAAGGCCCATTAAAGATTTTCCAATACCAATTTTATTAAAGCTCATAAGATTTCCCAGCAACACGTACTGATTTTTGCAGACCCAGAGCAACTAATTCGTCAAAAATAATAAGTCATCTCAGGAACAATATTAGGAATAATTGGAATTAGGAATAATAATTTCCCTGCTCAAGTTACATACTAATTTTATGCATAATAGAATAATGCTTATATTAGACCTAATAATAAATATAACCTTAAAATAGTGCACAGTGTGTAAGCTTTTGCATTTTACAGAATTCTTCTCAGGATGATAGGATGGACGGCTCTCTTTTGCTGGCCTGTTTGCATCCACATATAAGTACACGTTGTTTTGTATTTAGCATCTAAAAAGGCATATCGCAAACCTGAAAGCTTGAATTTTAATAGTTGAACCTAATAAAATTATGGACATAACTACTGCAGTCTGTTGATGTGATTAAAGCACCAGTCAAGAAACTGGAGAGCATGAATTCTAGTTCAATCATAGACACAAAGCTAGTTATGTGATCTTGGGCCAGTCTCTTTCCCTCAGCTCTAGGAAGAAGGCAATAACAAGATTTTGTAATCGTGGCAAGGAAACTGCAGGGGCTTGTCCAGGCAGTGGCCAGGAGTCAAGACTAACTCAAAAGCACCAAAAAGCATGTTCTATGTCTTTCTGACACAGGTTTTAGTTTATATATTGTTTTTGCAAACCTAATGCATATTTACTTAAGAGGTTATATTAAGGAAGCAAAGCAAGACACAATTACAGGTAAGGGAGAACCAGAAAAAGGTGCTTCCTCCTGCTTGAAAAATTCATGGAGCAGGACATCCTCTTTCCTGAAAAATAGTTGCTGTAGCAAGAAATGCTAAAAACTTAAGATGTTATTCATCTTCTCCCCCATGGAAATTCTCAACCCTAGAAGTTTTGGCTGCCTGTTTTGTTTTTCCCATCAGCTTTGAGGTCAGAGTCAGCCATGAAAAAGGGTAACCTCTTCCCATGAGCGACTGAGGGCCAAGCTGCTCTCACCTCCTCCTTCTCCCCTTAGGGAACTAAGAGTCTTCCGCCAGCACTTCACTCCCTCCTGCACCCTTCAGAGCGTGAGAACCAGGCAAAGCAATGGCCTAGAGAGAGTCCCACCAGCGGAAGCAGCCTCGCTCCTCAGCTCCACCAGGCATGAGACAAGGAGGAGGAAGAGCCTACGGGAAAACTTTCACCCTGCTTCCTGATAAGAAACAAAGAAGCAGAGACAGTTCCAATGGAGGAAAGGACAGTGTTTTTCTATGCACACAACATTTGGCCCCAAGGTTTTTCAGGTGAAGCTGAAGCCCAGGTGGCTTCTACTTACTTGATGTCTTCCCAGACTTCAGGGCCGTAATTTCGAATCACCAGCAGCTCCAAGGCGTGATTGACAAAACCATACTGTCAAAGATAAAAGCCGGGAAAAGTCTTTTGTGGCTACAAGGCTTTGGAGCACTCAAAAGTAGCAAAGGGCAAGAGGGAGAAGATGGGTGGAAACCTGAGGTTCGGTTCCAGAGAAGCAAGAGAATAGGTAGGAAAGCTGGCAACTGACCGTTCACCTACTCCAGGTATTTAATGCTTATTCAAGACAAATTTGAATGCCCCACTGAAGGCGGAGCTATTAAAATTTGCACAGACAGACAGGGAGGAAGGGCAATGCCAGGGGCAATCCGGACTGGGGCAGATAGGAAGGAGCAGGGTGGGCCGCTGCATCCCTCCGCTTGCACCCCTTTTCTCTTCTCTTCGGAGCTCTTCTCGTCCAATCTTCTCCCCCCTTCAGCACCGCGCATCTTTTCCTTCCCCACCTTTACTGCTAAAGACCACCCAGCAACCTCCGACGGGCCCTGGGAAGCGTCGCCTTGACACTCACCATCGCGCCTGCGGTCTACCCCTCCCCGGCTTCGCGGGGATAACGTTCCAGCAGCGGCTTAGTGAGGCAAAGACTGGAGAAGAGCAAGCAAGCAGCAGCTCGGCGCGCCAGCCGCCCCCGCGGGCTCTCTCTGATTGTCACCGAGCCGTAGCCAATCGCTAGATCAGCCAGGAGGGTGGCTTCCAATCAAAAGCAGAGGAGGAATTTGGGTGCTCTTCTGGCTCCGGGCGGGGGACGAGAGAGGCCGGGGGAAGGAAAATTGATTAGAGGGCAGGAGAATGCGGGCCGACGTATACAAAATTCGCAAAGGCGTGAATCCCTCGACTGGCAGAGAGAAGAAGATGCGAAACCTCGCATTTTAAGTGTTTACGTATGATGCCCCCTATGCTGTGCTGTTGCGCACACTCATGCCGCTTTCCCCAGTAATACTAGATGCTGCCCGGTCGCCTTAGTTACCTGATTGCTTTTTTCTAATTGATATAGAGATGTACCTTTCTAAAAATTGAATTTTTTTCGGTCTTGCAGGGAAACTATCTCTGCTATATTTCATTGGCTGTACTTGAATGGAGTCAATTCAAGTATATACATTCTTCTAATAGAAATCTGTTACATTTTTATGTATTTATTAAATTTGTTTGCTGCCCATCTCGCCACAAGGATACTCTGGGTGGCTTACAACATTAAAATGAAGCTGTAAATATATGAATAAATATATAAAATCACATTAAAATTAAAAATACAAGTTATAACTAAAGATGGGGAGGAAGGGAGGAGATTATGGGAGACAGGAAGGAACTGCTATTAGTTGAGCAACCACCAGTATGAAATTTCCCCATTGCCAACTGGGGAAGCCAGGTCTTCAGGCTTTTGCAGAAGCCTAATTCTCTGATGCAACAAGCTCGTAGATGGTGTCTGTTGATCCTTAAATATTCTGCCCCATCAAGAACTGGACCTTATAGATTGTCCGTTTACAGTCTCATTCAGTTCATTTCAGTTGCCAATTGATAACAAAAGATGTTGATTCTATTGTAGTTTAGATCTTGTTAATAATTGCATAGGAAAGAGTCAATCTGACAGCACTCAACCGAAATTATAATTACAACTGAATGACCAGGAATAACAACTAGCATGGACTGTTCCCAAAGAAAATGGGAAAATACTGATTATTTACCAAATTGATTCATCCTTAATGTGAACATTAAAAATGGGCTAAACCCATAACATTTTCAAAAATTATATCTATACATAGATGGGAATAAAATAAGGAATAGGAGCTACTTCATTACTAAATTACAACTTTCCCAATCCCAACCATTATGGTGTAGGAACCCAACCCCACCCACCCCCACCTCCTAGAGAATGAAGCATTTTGGAGAATATTAAAAGAGGCAGAATATTACGTTTTCCCAAAGGAGAAGTGGAGAAAAATATTAACAAAGGCAGAAAGCAGCCCCATAGCCTCAAGCAGAAGCCTCAAGTCTTTAGAAATAGATATTTTGATGCCCATTAAGAAATCCTAGATTAATAGACCCCAGCCTAGTCAAAAACTACAGACCGATCTCCCTTTGCTGCATCACCTGCAAAGTCATGGAATCTATCATCAACCAATCCATTACCTCACACTTAGAAACAAACAACCTACTCTCCAACAAACAATTTGGTTTCAGGAAAAAAATATCATGTAACTTACAACTTCTCCACTGCAAAAACATATGGACTTCAAATCTTGATCAAGGCAAATCAATAGATGCAATCTACATAGACTTCTGCCATGCTTTTGACTCAGTAGTACACGATAAACTTCTCCTAAAACTAATATCCTATGGCATCTCAGGACCCCTCCACAAATGGATATCTGCTTTTCTGTCTAACAGACAACAAGTGGTCAAAATTGGCAATGCTTTATCAAATCCTGTTCCTGTCAAGAGTGACGTTCCTCAAGGCAGCGTTCTTGGACCAACACTCTTTATACTATACATTAATGATCTTTGTGACCATATCTCAAGTAATTGTGTTCTCTTTGCTGATGATGTCAAACTATTTAACATCACAGACAATACTTCTATCATTCAAAACGACCTTGATCATCTAACCGCTTGGTCTAAAAATTGGCAGCTCCAAATTTCAACCAGCAAATGCTCAGTCTTACATATAGGAAAAAAGAACCCAAAAACTAAGTACATACTAGATTGACATTACCTTACAGACGATCCCCATCCCGTTAAAGACCTTGGAGTTTTCATGTCAAATGATCTAAGTGCCAAAGCCCACTGCAACTACATAGCAAAAAAAGCTCTAAGAGTTGTAAACCTAATTTTGCGTAGCTTCTTTTCCAAAAACACGACACTACTAACCAGAGCATATAAAACATTTGCTAGACCAATTCTAGAATACAGCTCACCTGTTTGGAACCCTCACCACATCTCTGACATCAATATAATTGAACGTGTCCAGAAATATTTTACAAGAAGAGTTCTCCATTCCTCTGAATACAATAAAATACCCTATCCCACCAGACTCGAAATCCTAGGCTTAGAAAACTTGGAACTCCGTCACCTTCGACAAGACCTAAGCTTAACTCACAGAATCATCTATTGTAATGTCCTTCCTGTTAAAGACTACTTCAGCTTTAATTGCAATAATACTAGAGCAACTAATAGATTTAAACTTAATGTCAACCGCTTTAATCTAGATTGCAGAAAATATGACTTCTGTAACAGAATCATCAGTGCTTGGAATACTTTACCTGACTCTGTGGTCTCTTCCCATAATCCTAAAAGTTTTATCCAAAAACTTTCTACTATTGACCTCACCCCATTCCTAAGAGGACCATAAGGGGTGTGCATAAGCGCACAAACGTGCCTACCGTTCCTGTCCTATTGTTTTTCTTTTCTTCTTCCTATATATATGCTTATACCTCCTTATATTTACTCATATATGTTTATATACTATATAATTTTTTTGTATGATACCTACATATATTGTTATAAATATATAAATAAATAAATAAATAAATAAATAAAATCCAGGCCAGCCTATTCAACCCAGCTTCCCCAGAGTTGGATTAAGAATTTAAATTTCTCCAAGGAAAGGGCATGACATTTAGGACATAGTTTAACTCATAGAATCATCTATTACAATGTCCTTCCTGTCAAAGACTACTTCAGCTTCAATTGCAACAATACACGAGCACACAATAGATTTAAGCTTAATGTTAACCGCTCCAATCTTGATTGCAGAAAATATGACTTAAGTAACAGAGTTGTTAATGCTTGGAATACACTACCTGACTTGTGGTCTCTTCCCAAAATCCCAAAAGCTTCAATCAAAAACTATCTACCATTGACCTCACCCCATTCCTAAGAGGTCTGTAAAGGGCGTGCATAAGAGCACAAAAGTGCCTACCGTTCCTGTCCTATTGTTTTCCTTCGTTATATCCAATTAATATAGTTATTACATACTCATACTCATATATATTCTTATGTGTTGTATAGTTGTTTCATGCTTATGCTTATGTATACTGTGTGACAAAAATAAATAAATAAATAAATAAATAGGATTTACCCACCACCATTAGAATAGCAAAAGACACAAAGCTCACTGCATTGTACAGTCCCCTGAAGCATCTCAAACACAAAAGCCCAGAAACCTATAAAGATCCATTCACTCATTCAGCCATTTTGTCAGCCACCCCAGAAAAATTGCTGTTGTCACTGAAGTTTCTGGAAACCAAATAAACCTTCTTTCCTTGCAGCTAGTCAGCCTCCATTTTATTTCCAGCATCTTTCTCCCGTCTTGGAACCACACCAGATTTTTCTTCCTACAATGGATCATGGTGAGAAATATTGGTAACTATAATAGAACAACATTTTAAGATCCACAGGAGTGCCAAATGTTTCAAAAATATTTCTTAAGGGCTCATTTAAAATGTTTCTTTCTGCCACCCCAGGTCTTCTGAGATCCATTTTAAAATTGCAGCAATGTACTGTACTGTCTTGCAAAAAGTATCAGAAATGTTTGATCATATACTGAAAAATTATATGAAATAAGGCTAAATGCCCCTTGGCAGAAATAAATCAGTTGAGAAATGATATTGGTAGCTTCTACATTTTTTGAAAATAACTGATAAAGATACGGATTACAATGATTGATCCAAAGCAGTAATGTGAATTCAGAGGTATGTTAATATTGGACATTTAATTATACTGTGGTTATTAATATCTATGAAATAGAAAAGTAAAAACTGTAAACTATTAGATATGTTTTGATGATGATGCAAAATTAGCCCTTATCAGAATTATCCTAGTTTGTCATTATCTAAATTTATTACATTTTATTGCAAATTATGATTCAATTTGAGTCCCTCCCTTCCAATTTGCAAGTTATTGGTAAATAAAATGAAATATGAATCCAAATTTTCACTGTACCCAGGTTGCAATTGACTAAAAACAAGTGATTTGATTAAAAGTCTGCAAAACAGAGCCAAACTGAACATAGACTATGAAAAAGTGACATAATCCATCAGAGATATCTAATCAAAGAAAATTTTATTATGATTGGTTTGTTCTTGGAATATAACAATCAGATGATTTTTCCAGGCTGATTCACAATTTACAGATTACTGCATTCACTTTCTATATTTATAATTTACACTTTTCTGTTTCATCTGAACTTTTTTCATAATATCACTGAATTTACAAAATGTGATATGTGAACTTATGAATTTATTTCATGGATTTTAATGTGTTTCTCACAGGCGTATATTTATAATTCTCAATATTTGCACTGTCAAGCCAACACACTCTGTGTGTGTGTGTGTGTGTGTGTGTGTGTGTGTGTGTGTGTGTGTGTGTGTGTGTGTGTGTGTGTCTGTCTCCATCTATCCATATAAATTGATTCCTATTTCTACAGGAAATGAATTATAAAGAATAGAGTGGGAGGAGCTCTTTTGACATCAGTATTCCCATCCCTCAAAATGGCACTACTCCATTTTCTTTTCTACACTTCAATCAGAGATGAAACCTTATTTATTTCACAGTTTCCAGAGAAATTCTCTAACTATGTGCCAGTTAGTCCCAGAGTCAGATATTCCTAATTCAGAGCCAGTTGTTTAAGAATTATTTCAGCAAAGACACTACCATGTTTCCCCGAAAATAAGACCCACCCCTGAGCCTGATTTTTTGGGGTGGGCCTAATATAAGCCCTATCCTGAAAATAAACCCAAGCAATGGATGTGGCCAGCACAAGAGTCAGCCTCTTGGCACAGCACAAGTACTAATAAGTCCGAGCATGGAGGCAGAGGCGGGGGGGGGGAGAAGACAGGCAATCCAGATGTGCTGTGCAGCTGCCTGACTCACAGGAGGCTCGTGGGAGGCTTGCACGGTGGCATCGGCAGCAGGTGGAGGCAGAGGCACGGGCAATGGGGGAGGCAGGTGATCCCAATGCCCCAAGTAGGCTGGGGTTTGTTTGGCATGGCCGCAGGCAATTCAAGAGATGATGGGACATAGTGGGCAGTGTATTGGGATTGCCTCTGCTTCCACCTGGTTCTGCTGCACACTTTTCACCCATAGGGAGACGAATCTTTGTTTGTTTGCAAAGGGGACACTTTGAAACAGAGCTAATGGTTCCATTTCAAACCATCCCCTTTGCAAGCACAGGAAGCTTCTGACTCTCCTTCATTTTTCCATCCAGGCAAAAAGCGATTTGCTCCATTCCCAAGCACCCCATAGGTGACCAAACTTTTTTCACCCAGATGGAGAAATGAAGGAGAGTCAAAAGCTTCCTGTGCTTGCAAAGGGGATGATTTGAAACAGAGTGATTAGCTCCGTTTTGAAGCATCTCCCTTGCAAGCAGACAAAGCTTCCATCTTCCTCTGGGTGAAAAGTGAAAATAAGACTGGGTCTTAATCTCAGGGAAACATAGTATCAAGTCTATATAAAATATATGAAAGGGTTAATTGAATCATGTTCATGTATATAAGGATATGAGACTTGAGTAGATATAAAGGAAAAGGAAAGTTTGTCTTCACTTTCTGGCATAAGCAGAAGAGCTACTCTGCTGTCAGCTCTGAAACCTCCTGAAGCCCAGGGGACATATATTGTTAGAGGAGTGTTTATTTTATTCCAAATTCCTGAACAGTTTATTATTTCTTTGACTGTATGTCTAACCTCATGTTCCAACATAACTGCATATTTAACATTCAGACCTACCCTTTGTAGTTAGGAGAGGAACATCTTGAATTGTTGTATTTGGGTACTATGGAACATTCATAGCAATGGGTTATATATTTGTATATGCCTCAACAAGCATATAAATGGAATTTCATGGCACTGAAAGACAGTCATACAGCGCAAAGAAAACGTTGAATGTGACTGAAACAGACTGCATATAGGAAAGCGGTAACTTTTTTCCCCAGTTCTTCTGTATAGTAATAGCACAGATCATAATTTCTGATGAAAACTGGATTTATAAGATCTAACATAACAGTGAATAGCTAAGATTTATCAAACAAGATATATATTGGCATCTTCTATGCTACCTAATAGCCATAGAATCATTTCTTCTCTGATCAGTTAGGATCCATAATAAAACATCCAAAGCAAATGTCTACTCCTGCTTAAAGAAATCCACCACTTCCTATTGAAGTGATCTTTCCACCAGAATATGCCTTCTGGTACCTTAAAACAGTGGTCTCCAACCTTGGTCCCTTTAAGACTTGTGGACTTCAACTCCCAGATTCCCTCAGTCAACAAAGCTGGCTGAGGAACTCTGAGAGTTGAAGTCCACAAGTCTTAAAGGGACCAAGTTTGGAGACCCCTGACGTAAAACCATTATTTTTTTGTCCTGCAATGTGGACAAAATCCTCCCCTCCCTTCCTTCAGCTTCAGCCTGTGTTTACATCTGTTTTAAAAAAGCTTACTACATATTAACATTGGTATGATCATAACTCTTCACACGGAATTCTAAATCATAGGTGGAATCCGCATGTGAAACAGGCTTGTGTAGAAAATGTGCCTTTCCAGCAAGTGAATAGTAAGTCTAGAGGTCATCCTGAAATTTTACAAAACACTATTTAATCAAGGGACCCTAAAATTCAAACATTTTTACAAATGGATTATTTGTGTTGTAATGTTATTGATTTGTTCTAATTATACACTAGAGCCTGAAACCATATTTTAAAACATCCCAACAATTTTTATATTGTATCAGAAGAGAAAATAAGGCTAAAGATATGTTATTTTTAAAACTGAAATACTGGAGCTACTGTTTATGGGGAGGAAGAGGAAAAGTAGTGATGCAAGATGTTTCAGTGACCAAGTTCTGACTTTTTCTTTTGTGGTAGTTTCCCAATCTACATGGGGTGCCTAACATAAAACATAGAATCACTGGGCAGGGGACCTCAAAGTTTTCTAATCCAACCCCCTGTTCAAGACAGGAGATCCAAATCAAATAGTTATTTAGTCTGTTTGAAAACCTCCAGTGAGGAGCATCCACAACTCTGGGAGGCAAGCTATTATACCAATTAATTGTTTAGTCAGAAAACTTATCCTTGCTTCTAGATTGGATCTCTTTAACAAAGTTCCCACCACTACTTCTTGTCTTGCCCTCTGGTGCTTTGGAGAATAAATCAATCCCCTCTTCACTGTTACAGCCCCTCAGATACCAGAATATAGCTATCATGTTACCCCTAATCCTTCTCATTGTTAGGCTAGACATATCTAGCTCTCTCAACTGTTCATCAAATGATTTCGCTTCCAGACCTCTTCTCTGCAGAATTTCCATGTTTCATATATATTTCATATATATCTATATAATTTGTGTTGTACTAATCACTATTCAATTTCTTCTTACTTTTGCAGAATTAGGCAATTTTCTGACTGTCCTTTGATACAAATACAGGAAAGAGAAGAAACAATGCAAATATAATGGAATACAAATACAAATATAAAAATGCATGTCCCATTAGTCACTAATTTATGAAATGCATTATATAATATGATCTAAAATAATATCTAATTCTCTGCATCATTAAATATACCATTCTTTTATTACCATGTGCTATCATTGATTTTTCCTCATTTCAGTGCCTCTGAAAATCAGCTATACATGAAGGACTAGAACATTGCAATGAAAAAGTTACTTGTGTAGTTTGTCCTCCCACAATAGGTATGTTGCACAACATAAAGTCTGTAGTATCATCAGAAGCCCTATGTGTGGCCTCCAGATGCCTAGAAACATTGTTTCCAAACTTGATAGCACTACATGTCATTTTAATATAAATTGTAAATGAAATGAAATCAGTCTTCTATTTCTCTACCCATTTTTTTCAGATTATGGTGCTAGCATAACTCTCAAAGGACAAATATGATTCTTAGTCTGGTTATGTGTGTGAGTTATGACAAGGAACAATGAGCCCTAATTAATAAACATACTGGCACTAGTGAATTGGAGTAAGAATTTCTAGTTATTCAAAAATATTAGAAACTATAAGAGTAATGTGTGTTTGTTAAAAAGAGAACTGTATAGGATCTACTCAGGACTGAAAAACATAAAGACTGAATTGAATTAAATTAAATGGTGCCCTATGATATTAATGTTATTATTAAGCTCAACTGGCAAATAAAGTATACCAAAGCAAAATAATTTTTGTGGTATCCAAATTCTGTACATCCTTTCTGTGTAATTATTTTTATTGAGTTCAAACATTACCATAATGCATTCAAAGTCTCTATATACATATATTTGATTCAGAACTCCTCATATTTTGCCATATCTGTGCTATGTTAATACTGTTAAGCAAAGATTGTACACATTTTAATCTAAACAGTTAAAATTACTTGAGAAAACATTTATTGCTATTACACAGAACAGGATATATACAGTATGTGCTCCCTATAAAATGTATGCCTCCCAAACTTAAAATGCTGTTTGAATACAGATTTTAGATTTGATTATTCAATATATTACATATATTAATTTATAGACAGTGATAGCAGTAAGTGGCATCTTGTGTATACTGGTTCTAAAAATTGCCAATACCATACAAGAAGGGAAATAACAATCCTATGTATGTTTACTCATATGTCCTGCTGAATTCATTGGCATTTATCTAGGTAAAGGTAAAGGTAAAGGTTTCCCTTGCACATATGTGCTAGTCGTTGCCAACTCATCTCCGTTTGCTCATCTCCGTTTCAAAGCCGAAGAGCCAGCGCTGTCCGAAGACGTCGCTGTGGTCATGTGGCCGGCATGACTCAACGCCAAAGGCGCACAGGTGGTCCCTATTTTTTCTACTTGCATTTTTACGTGCTTTCGAAATTGCTAGGTTGGCAGAAGCTGGGACAAGTAACGGGAGCTCACCCCTTTACACGGCAGCACTAGGGATTTAAACCGCTAAGCTGCCAACCTTTCGATCGACAAGCTCAACATCCTAGCCACCCTGAGCATTTATCTAGATGGGTGCAAATAAAATTATCATCTAAATGACATTGTTTACTTCTTAGTAATCTTTGGTATTATCACCTGACCAAAGCATTCTTGTTGATATTAAGGAACAAATATTGCAATAGTGAGTAATTTCAATGGCCTTCACATAAACTGGATAAACATATATTCTTTTCATGGAAATATATATATTGTAGACAATATTAACAGTTGTGCATTAAAAAAAACTAGGCATAGAATTCAGAGGCAATTCTGAATTTAAGTTCATGTAGTCAATAGGTGTAAATATTGTTTAACTGACTAGAAACAGGGAGCACAGTGTCATCAAAGTTAATTTATACATAACTAGAAAATTGCCAAGGATAACCATAAAAAGGACACTAGAAGGAAAAAAAAACCCAAGAATTGGATTTCATCAGGCAAGTATGAAATCCAGAAATTCTGGACTATAATTCCATAAATTATGGCTTTTGGAGTTTATTAATGTTTTAAGTCTAAACAGTTTGTTGACATCCTTAGCAGCAAGGAGACCATAATGTATGGCTGCACTTTCCAATTCCTTATGAAATCATTTAGAAAAATTCACTAAAACAGCTGTGACATTCATCTAGCTGGGCATGTGTATATCACCTGTGTACTTAATATTATTTAATTTTTATCCCACATATTACTTTATAAAGAACTCAAGGTGATGAACATACATAATACTCCTTCCTCCTATTTTTCCTACAACCATCCTGTGAGGTGAGAGACAGTGACTGGCCCAAGGTCACCCAGTTGGCTTTCATGCTGAAGGTAAACTCAGCCTATCTTCTAGGCCAGCACCTTAACCATTACACCAAACTGCTCTCTTAAAAAAAATAAAAAGCTATGATACATGCTCTGATGCTCATACAGCCCCAGATCCAGGTGTAGAATGCTGAGAAACTGTCGTGAAAGCTGATTCTAAAACTGGGAATTTGGAGAGGTGCAAAGCACACTTTGATCAAAAAACTGACTTCAAAGTTCATTGCTAGAGGACAGAATTCTTCACAGGCAGATTGGCTCTGTGTCTTGTTACTGCTTCAACTATTCTTTTTTATACACTGAATATATTATCTCAATAAAAATTCCACATAGTATGCAATATCTTTTTATCTAAAATTTAATACTGGCTTTCAACTGATTAATAAGCTAAAGTGCTATTATGTTTCTTTAACAAAAGGATATCAAAACTCAGAACTTATAATAAACACACACACAGACACATACACTCTATTTTGTCTCCAAAATACAATTTAATCCACTCCTGTTGATGGCCCCAAGAAATTTGTCTTGTCTTCTTCAGCATCTTTCTTCTGAAACCAGGCTT
Source organism: Ahaetulla prasina (assembly GCF_028640845.1). NCBI lineage: Eukaryota > Metazoa > Chordata > Lepidosauria > Squamata > Colubridae > Ahaetulla > Ahaetulla prasina. The sequence continues at coordinate 69,402,596 of NC_080546.1, read as the reverse complement.
TTGTATTTTTCCCTTGAAGATAAGCGTCAAGAAAGTAACAGATTCCAGGTATATCACCTGGAAAGTTGGGAGGAAGTTCTTGCCTTGAGCGAGGAGTAAACATGAAACCAGGGTGATCCTTTATCAACCTGCAATGAGAATGAAAAGTATTATTACATATTTCAGATATTACTTGTAGATCTCACCAGCATCATCAATTGTGTTGTAAATGTTGTACCTTGATGAACGATCTTTCTTTATGTAAGCCTCAGCTACACAATATGCATCTCCAATGGTTTCTACCTAAACATTAAAATGAACAATTTATAAGATGAGAAAATTAAAAAAGGAAACCCAAAACACAGTTTGAAATGCTTTTGTCAACCATATTTTCCCCAAACCACCCACTATTCCATTCTTTTAGTCAAAATACACAGTTCTCTTATGCAATCTATCCACTGGTGAATATTTTTGCATAGCAAAGTCTGATTCATTTTTGGTAATTTTTCATTATAATAAAAATGTTATGTCAAAATATTTACCTTGAATTCTACTTCTTTGAGGCACTATCAGCAATCCCAAAGCACTTACTCATAAATAGAGTCATTGATGTCAATATATTAATTTCAAGGTAAGTGTAGTAAAGATTGCAGTCTAAAGCATATACTTTCCCATCTTACAGCTAAAGCATCAACTTCTAAGTTACATTATGCTTCCTACTTGATTACACCACAGTTTAGCTGCAAATAAACATGCTCCATTATATATATATTAAACCTATTATAATTTTGAATCAAAATAATTCTTCATATCCCATTCACTTCTTTTGCAATTATTTCTCTCAGGAAAACCATTTTTTACCTTGTAGATATCCAATTCTCCACACTGATAATCAAAGCGAGTGTAGAGCTCATTAAGCATGGTGATAACCTGCATGGGTGAACACTGAGAACAGATTGCAGATTGGGATATTCTCAATTTTAGTGTAAAGCCCTGTTTAGAAGTAAGGGCTTCATAAAAGTCAGTATTATTACATATTTCAGATATTACTTGTAGATCTCACCAGCATAGTTAGGAGAATGGAAGGGCTATCATCAGTTCATACAAGGTAACAGGGTAAGAATTCGAAAGAATGCCAGGGGAGAGAAGGAAGGTTTCAGATTATTGTTTCAGTGGTAAGAAACATGCAGCAAAAGCAAGTAGTTGACATGGTAAGCTACTATACCTGTAGGTAGTAGGGCTAACATTTATTTTCCTAGGGACACTGCAAGACTCAAACTTGTTGGCAAGTGTTACGTTGTTTCCAAATAGGCAGTAACGTGGCATTTTCACACCAACAACACCAGCAAAAACAGAGCCAGAATGTAGTCCTATACGCATCTTTTATAAGAGAGAAAGAAGAAAGTGATGTTAAAAATCATAATCACATTTAGCAAAAATGAAAACATTATTGAATTCTATTTCTATATGTCAGGATGAATTGTGAGCTCAGCTTGGAAGCGGTATTCAGTGGATTCTAATGATATGAAATACAATTCACAACAAATAGATTAATGCATCATTAATATGAAACATTGTTTGCATATTAAATTAAATTAAAATGTGTGTGGGAAAAGTATACACAGTAATATTACATGGGACGGTAATAACAAAAGAGATTTCCTTAGAGCAGATGATCCATTAAAATAACATCAGCCATCTCTCCTGTTGACAAAAGAGTGGCTAAATGTCATAACATTAACACAGGAACGGAAAACAAGATGTAAGGTTTGAAGTCTGGATTTGTTATACATAAACTAGGGTGCCAGTTTTATTTGTATTAATGGCATTACTTTAATAGTAAACTAAAAACCTGTTAAGAATTATGTTCAGGAAACCCAACTGTGAGTCTTCAACTGCAAGTATCACTTTGGGAGAAGACTGATACTATACAGAAAATAATTATATTCAAATAGCTTGCTAACCTTGATGGATTCTCCATGTGGTGACATCACTTCATTGGACAGATCCATCATTTTAAGTGCCATTAGTGCAATCTGAATCGCATGGGTCTCATTTTCTTTATGTAAGCCTCCAGCTACACAATATGCATCTCCAATGGTTTCTACCTAAACATTAAAATGAACAATTTATAAGATGAGAAAATTAAAAAAGGAAACCCAAAACACAGTTTGAAATGCTTTTGTCAACCATATTTTCCCCAAACCACCCACTATTCCATTCTTTTAGTCAAAATACACAGTTCTCTTATGCAATCTATCCACTGGTGAATATTTTTGCATAGCAAAGTCTGATTCATTTTTGGTAATTTTTCATTATAATAAAAATGTTATGTCAAAATATTTACCTTGAATTCTACTTCTTTGAGGCACTATCAGCAATCCCAAAGCACTTACTCATAAATAGAGTCATTGATGTCAATATATTAATTTCAAGGTAAGTGTAGTAAAGATTGCAGTCTAAAGCATATACTTTCCCATCTTACAGCTAAAGCATCAACTTCTAAGTTACATTATGCTTCCTACTTGATTACACCACAGTTTAGCTGCAAATAAACATGCTCCATTATATATATATTAAACCTATTATAATTTTGAATCAAAATAATTCTTCATATCCCATTCACTTCTTTTGCAATTATTTCTCTCAGGAAAACCATTTTTTACCTTGTAGATATCCAATTCTCCACACTGATAATCAAAGCGAGTGTAGAGCTCATTAAGCATGGTGATAACCTGCATGGGTGAACACTGAGAACAGATTGCAGTGAATCCTACAATGTCAGAAAAAAGCATTGTGACATTATTAAATTTCTTGGCCTGTACAACTTGTCCTTGCCATAGCTGCTGAGCAACTTCCTCAGGGAAAATAGAACACAAAAGATCAACTGTCTTTTTTTTCTCTTCTTCAAGAGCTTGGTGAGCTTGTTCAAGAGTTGCTTTAAGCTTCCCTAATCTTTTCTTCAATCCATCTTGAGCTCTGGCTTGTTCGCCTATTAAAACAACATCCCTAAGTGCGTTATGAATTGGAATATCTGAAAGATATAAACCACGTCCTGTGAAATCTTCCAGTCTATCCACACAAGGAGATCCCAAGAACAAAATGGCATTAGATTCGATAATGTAAATCATTTGTCCTTTAAGATCCATAACCTAAGCCAAGACAGAAAAATGAAGCAATGAAAATTTTTTGAATCTATTTAACATATACAAAGATAACAAAAATCAACTTATTTACCCTTTGGTATCTATCCACATTCCAGGAAAATTGGTCTGGATACCTTTCCTCCATAAACAGTTCTGTATTTAATAGATTTTGACTTTATGTTACCTATATTCTACCTTCTTTATCTTCTGACAACATTAGCTATAAAAGTTTTTCAAAGTATCTCTAGACTCTTGCAATTTTCATCAAGTTGAACATCATCTATTAATCTGAAGAACTAACCAATGCTTTTCACAAATGCATGCAAGAACATCTCCCACTTTTGGAAAATGTATTGTACTGACAGAAAATGAACATGCACAGAGGAAAGATACAGATTCAAATATTTAACATGTTTCTCTCCTTCATAAATTCACAGTGAACAGAATTAAGTGAAAACCTAAAAAGGTGGAGTGGATCATTTACACAAATCAACTGATAGGCTGGGTTCATTCATAATAAGTCATAATCTGACTTGTTTTATGGACCATGCCACTGTAGGCTATGAATCATAGTTGGTGGCTTATTTATCTGAACAAAGATAAGCAAACTGTAGCTCACCACAATACATACAAGTTCAATCATAGTCTCATATATTAAAGAAAAATGGATTTAATGAAGAACTGAAGAAAAAAGATACATCCAATTCTTACCCCAGTTGACTTTTTAAGAACTTTGTCTCCTCGTCTCACTCTTATAGTAAACTGCATGTTCAGCATTGTCATGATCCCACTAAATGTGCAATTTATTTTAGGAGCTAAAATTTCAAACCACTCATCAAACTGTGGCTTTGCTTGAAATTCTCTTTTGTTTAATAATCTCCTGATGCCATTGCCAACTTGCAAAATATCCATGGCCTTGTCAAACATGCAATGGAAAGGAAAAGTCTTACAGAACATAGAAGTAGGAATGACAAGAGAAGATTGGGGTTTACAAGGTGACAGTGATGGCTTTGTGCTTTTGACGTGCACAGAATATAACAAATAAGGTTGATCAATAAACTCGGAACTGTCTTTGCAGAAGCTGGGTGGCATTACTATTATTTCCACTTCCATGTCATACAAAATGAGAGCTGCTGCCTTAATAATACCAGATAGGATGAGGGTAGTTGGTTTTTGGGGGGAAAAATAGTATACATTTAAAAAATTGGGATCTTTTTCCAAGCACAAAATTGAGACTTCTTCAACTCTGCCCATTTTCCCAGCTTCATGGCAATGAGAGCTCTGCTTCAGAAGAGTACTGAAACTGTTCAAAAAGTCTTTCAGACTTCCCCCAACAACTCCAAGGATGTGTTCATCTTCTTCATAACATATTTTGAACAGCTCTTCGCCAAGTGATTCTCTTAGAACAGTGACTGGAATTCCTGCCAGCATAAAACATTTTGATTACCAATATTGTTCTAAATACACTCTTTAAATTCCCACAGTCAATATATTTTTGATTTTCAATGTACGGTACATTCTCCTTTCATTTCCTTTGTCTAACCCTGTTTTCTATTACTGAACACTTCAGATAAATAACTATTTTACACTACTCTCTGAAATCAGATTTTCTCTCCTGAGACCTTATATGATTGAAGCAAAGTATTATTTTTCTTCTTCTAGTGCAAGTTTTTTTTGGTGAAAATCTGGTGACCATTTATTATTGGCTGTTGCAGAAGAAATGTAACCAACAACTAGGCACATGCAACAAACTTTGGGATGTAATTGCTCTAAACGTAATTTGCTTGTACCAAATTACTATTGGTAGAAGTGGCAAATGTAAAATGGGTCATAGGTGGATCTTTAATCCTTTTAAAAATGTAATCTGCTCATAGCCATTTGGCCTTCTGAAATGAAAAGGACAGAGATGCAAGTGACGAATAAAATCTAAGGATAAGAAAAAAATAAACTCTCTGATTGCTGCTTTTCTCCTACTAATCAAGAGAACAGATTCTACAGATTTGGAGTTATAGTCTTTGCAGCTTAACATTTAATTTGAATTTGAGATTATCTGAGATAACATTTAATTTGATGTTTTCCACAGAGAGACAACATCAGAGGAGATCTACATTCTAATCTTTTATTCAGAGAGCTGTTTGTATGCACATACATGTGAATAACAAAAAAGGATGATCATAAAAAGTAGAGTGTAAATGTCTTAAATACATACATAGATACATACATGGCTAGCATTGTCGACAATTTCATGCCATGCTTTCAGAGTATAAGGGATATAAACTTAGCTATCAATATTGTTGATTATCTGTCTGTTCAGTTGCATGCCTTCCTTTTGACAGTAAGACATTAAAAAACATTTTAAAAAATTCTATGTCAAAATTTCTACCAAAAATTGGTAGAATTTAGGTTATTGGGGATACTAAATAAACTGATTGTAGTGTTAGCACTTGCTATTCATAAATATATAATTTACCTGCCAAATTTGCATTATCAGTGAGTAGCTTCTCAAAATCTTTTTCCTCACACTGTCTGTAAAAGAAGAAAAATACAATTTTAAAACTGCAATTGTCTAGCAAGGACAAAATAAAATGTAAATATACATAATTAAAAAAACATAAGTAATGTATCAGAGTTTAAAGTATAATCCTCATTCTCAGTTTGTTTTTCCATTTATCACAAATTAAATGATGACACTCTAATCATATATCCATATTCACCCATGAAATTCTGATCAAATCTAAATTTGAAAACTGATACAACATGCAGCCAAATCAGTTTGCTTGCAACTGCAGTGCCACAAATAGATCATAACACTTGTTCTGATTATATCTAATTGTCTAGATCAAGAAGCAGCTAAAGTGTTAAGAAATGGTACAATTCAACTGAAGTCTGGCTCTTTGGTATCTTCACTAAACATATGTAAACTTTTAAGCCAGGGGTGTCAAACTTGATTTCATTGAGGGCCGTATCATAGTTGTGTTTGACCTTGGGGGGCCAGGGTGAGTGTGGCCAGCTTGATGTCACTCGTGTTGGGGGCACCTGTGGTGTTCTCTGCCAGCAAAAATGGGCTCCTGCAACCCTCTGCCAGCGAAAACAGAGCTCGGGAGGGCCACCCACAGCCCTCCCAAGCTCCATTTTCACTGGCAGAGGCACCTCAGGCTGGTCCTTTGCTGTTTCCAGGGTGGCCCTGCAGGCCATATCTAAGCACCCCGTGAGCCAGATCCAGTCCCCGGGCCTTGAGTTTGACACCCTTGTTTTAAGCTGTCAGTTTTCATGACTCAGGACAGCACAGCTTGAAAGGAAAGGCAAAGGGCAAAAAATATTTTCAAAGTGAAATATTTCAATATTCTAAAAAGGAGGTACAACTCAAGAGTAGTCTCTTAACCCTGTCTTGATGAAAAGTGTTAAGTTCGGGTATTGACGAGGCAGGAGACCAGGTTAGTGACAACAGCTCTTTAATATAGTGTGACCCAGCAAAACTCTGGAGAAAAACCTCTCCTTATATACACTTCAGCCTGAGGCTGCAACCAATCAGGAACGAGATATTTCCCGCCTAAAACTCCCGCCAAAACTTACAGTAATACATTACACTCCTTCCCTCCCAGAAGGCACTTTGCCAATATTTGCATATTACTTCTCTACGTAGTCCTGCAGGTACGTGGGGCGTCTCCTGACTCTCCCGGACCTGCGCAGTTCACTTTCTGGAGTTGAGTCGAGCTTGCCGGAGGGACTTTTCGTTCCTCTGAGCTCCTCCTCCCGGCCATCCGGCCCTGGATTATTCGCCGGCTCGGACCTGCTGTCCTCTCGAGGGGCCTGAGGGTGTCGCTGGACCTCGCCTGACTCAGATAAGTCTCTGTTTGGTTCTATGCTTTCTGTTTGTTCTCGGTTCCAGTCAGCTGTGGGGTTAATTAAATCATAGTCAGGGCTGTCTCGCCTAATTCTGCCTTATCGCTCAATCTGTTTCTTAATTGATCTATGTGGCGCCCAAACTCTGCCATCGTCTATTTCCACTAGATAAGATTTGGGGCCCGTTTGTCTATGACTATCCCCTCTTCCAGTTTGGGCCGTCGCTGTAATTATGTGCCCACACTGAGTCTCCTATGTTTAATTCCGGAGTCTATCTGGTTTTGTTTTGAACCCGTCCTGCACGTAGTTCGGTGTAGCCGGTCTAGCGGGCACCTTAGCTTCCGCCCCATTAATAGCTCGGCTGGGCTGCGGCGGTGGCCACACAGGGGTCCTGTGTTGGACGGTTAGGAATGCGTCGATTTGTGCCTGCCAGTCTCCGGGCTGCTTCGTGATAGCGCTTCTTCGCACCGAACAAAGCGTTCAGCAAGGCCGTTCGACGCAGGGTGGAACGGCGCTGAGAGGGCATGTCGGATGCCCTCTTCAGCCAGGTACCCTTCAAATAATGCTGCGTGAACTGTGGGCGTTATCGGACACGAGGGTGTCCGGTAGCCCGTGCGTGGCGAAAAGGTGTTTTAGTGCTGAAATGACAGCTCCAGCGGTTGTGGATTTCATTAGGATGATCTCCAGCCATTTGGAGAATGCATCCACCACAATTAGAAATGTTTGGCCGTGGAAGGGCCGGCAAAATCAATGTGAATGCGGGACCAAGGGCCTTGGGGTTTCTCCCACTCCAACACTGGGGCCGTGGGTGGTAGTGGTCTGGATTCCTGACATACCTGGCATCGCCAACCCTGTCACTGATTTCCCTGTCCATTAGGGGCCACCAGACATAGCTCCTGGCTAGCCCTTCATCCTTACAATTCCTGGGTGACCCTCATGCAGTAGTTCCAGGACTTTTTCTCAGCTTCTCTGGAACTACCACCCTATCCCCCAGAGCAGGCACCCCTTGCACAGACAATTCTTTTCTTTACAAATTCTCTAAAACGGTCGCCCGCGCAGCGGCCATCCCTTGAACCCAACCGATTACAGTTCTTAAAACAACGTCCCGGTAGGAGGCCCGAGCCACTTCCTGCGATGTGACTGGCCCAGAGTCCCAAGAGTCAATTAGTAGAACGGGGTGCCCGGAGTAGGGTCCTCGATTTCCCGGCAATGGGCATCTGCTCAATGCGTCCGCATGCCCCAGCTCTTTCCAGGTCGATGCTGCAGTTTGTAGAGTAGGCGGCCAAAAGATAGTCCATCTGGTCAGTCGGTGATAGTGCCACTGGCGTTGGGCGGTCGCCAGCCAGTAATCCCAATAGCGGTCTGTGGTCAGTGATAATTTCAAAGTCTCTCCCAAAACGTATTCGTGAAATTTTTCACCCTGACACTATTGCGAGAGCCTCCCTATCTAGCTGGCTGTAATTCCTCTCAGCCGGGACATCGTTCGTGAATAGAACGCTATAGGGGCTTCAGTGCCGTTTGGGAGTCTGTGGCTAAGTACAGCTCCTACTCCATAGGGGACGATCACAAACCAATACTAACGGCAGTCTGTTGTTGTATTGTATTAACAGGCTATCGCTTGATAGCAAACTTTTACTGCCTCAAATGCCCTATTCTCTGACTTCCCCACGACCAAACAGTGTTTTTCCAAGCAATTTATGCAGCGGTTCAGCAACGGTTGCCTTGTCTTTAAAAACACGGCGTAAAAGTTTACCAGACCCAGGAAAGCCTGGAGTTCTGTCTTGTTTTTGGGTGCTGGGGCTCTCTTTATCGCCTTGACTTTGCTCTCAGTGGGTGAATCCTTTTGTCTATTCTATAGCCCAAAAATTCAACAGATTCGACCCCTATCTGACACTTGCTTGCTTTGACTTTTAATCCTGCCGACCTAAAATGGCCAAAACTTTCCTTAATCGCTTCCCAGTTCTCTTAAATCTTCCCTGATACCAACACATCATCGAATAGGGCACGACTCCGGTAACCCTTGTAGGAGTCGCTCCATCAAATTTTGAATAGCCCGGGCCACACTCACCCCAAACTGTAACCGGGTGCACTTAAAGGCACCCGGTGCGTTACAATGGTCTGGGCTTCAGCTGTGCTAGCATCTACGGGTAGCTGTTGGTACGCTTGTGCCAAGTCTAATTTGGCGAAAACTTGTCCGTGCCTAGTGAGTGCAATAAGTGTTGCACTACTGGAACTGGGTAGGCGCTTTTGCAATGCTTTGTTCAAGGTAGCCTTGTAATCAGCGCAAATTCTTATGGACCCGTCTGGTTTTATAGGGGTGACGATTGGCGTCTCCCATTTGGCATGGTCAACTGGCACTAGTATCCCTGGCTGACTAATTTATCTAACTCTTTGTCGATTTTAGGTTTGAGTGCAAAGGAACCCTCCTTGCCTTTAACCTAATGGGAGCTATTTGGGGTCTAAATTGAAGGAGATAGGGGTCCCTTGTACTTGCCTAAACGGTCCTCGAATACGTCTGCGAATTCCTCCATTAGGGCGTTTGCAGGTTGCATCCGCTCCGGTGGACGCCAGTCACCCCATTCCCAACGCCTGAACCAGTCTAGCCCCAGCAAGCTTGGCAAGGTTCCTCGACTAACGTGATGGGCAGGGTCTTTTCGTATGTCCCGTACTTGACCTCGACGGTCGTTGTCCCTCGAACAGGGATGCGGTTGCCCTGGTAATCCTGCACCCGGAGCCGTTGTTTCTGTAGCTTGCGCTTTGCGATGTCGGCAAGGCTTTCACAAAAGTGTCCCAGGACATGATTGTGATAGCTGATCCTGTGTCTACTTCCAGTCGGCACGGTACGCCTTCAATTGTCGGGTTTGTGAAGATCTTTTCTTCGATGCGGGTAGCTGCGTGGTCTATGGTAACAGTCATTCGGTTTGACTTCGCTCTTTCTTTCCTGGCCAATCGCGGGTCGCCTTGCCGATCTCGCGCTCTGATTGGCTGGTTTGAAATTTCGGGAATGTGGGGTTTGCATCTCTGACTCAGAGCCGCTCTGATTGGCCGATTTGAATTTTCGGCGGAAGGTTGGGGTGCTCGCAGACTTGGGCCAGGTGCCCTTCCTTTCACACCGCCGCAAATGGCGCCCTGAACTTACATCTTTGGCGCTGATGTCGCCCGCAACTTCCGCATTCCTCCGGGTCTTCCTTGTCGATTTTCCGTGTAGTGGACTTCTTCCTCCTCTTCGCTGGTTGACTCACGATAGGTTTCTTCGTGGTGGACTGTGCTCGGCTTTGCGCCCGCCATCGGCGTGAGTCGCTTTGTAAGGTGTCTGCTGCATGGTTGGACATCTCATGGGCTCTGGCTTCGTCCAGGCGTTTGCCAATGTCAGGTTGCTCTTGGCTAGCAACCGTCTCCTCAAACGGATGTCTCTGACCCCCCGTATAAGTTGTTCCAGCAGCTCTTCGTCCAGATCGCGGTACTCGCAATGCTTGGAGGCTTGTCTCAGGGCTGCCATGTAGTCGCTGATAGACTCGCCTTCTTGTTGCCTGCGCTCCCCAAACTCGTACCGTCGAACGTATTTGGACGGGGCTGGTGCGTAGTGATTCTTCAGGAGGGTCTGAAGGGTCTGCCACGACACGGAGTGTAGCGGTGTTGGCTCCGCCAGTGCTTCTGCGACGGCGATGACTGCGGACCCACAGTGGCTTATGAAGTAAGCCCGTTTGCGGTTGTCGGAGACTCCCTGTAACTCGTTTGCCTCCAGGAAACTTTCGAAACGGGTCATGTATATTCCCCATGTTTCCTGGGCAGGGTCAAACGGAGTGGGTGGCGCGTAGCCGGTCATCGCTGCATTCGCTATCACCTTGCTGGGTTTGATTCTCGTAGTGAGTTCAGCTCTGTTCTGGTGCTCTGCCTCAAGATCCCACCTTCGTCGCCAATGTTAAGTTCGGGTATTGACGAGGCAGGAGACCAGGTTAGTGACAACAGCTCTTTAATATAGTGTGACCCAGCAAAACTCTGGAGAAAAACCTCTCCTTATATACACTTCAGCCTGAGGCTGCAACCAATCAGGAACGAGATATTTCCCGCCTAAAACTCCCGCCAAAACTTACAGTAATACATTACAAAAAGGTCCACATTTTGCTATTAAATTATAGTTCAAATTCTTTGCTATTTAATACAGAAGAGACTGTTTTATAGATCAATGCAAATTGAGTCACTGGGCCTGAACTGCAAAAATCTAGATGATCACAAGATGGCAACAAAGATCAAATTTTATATATATCTTTATTGCCATCTTGTGGTCTTCTCCATACTTGTCCTTATTGGATAAATGGGATAGAAACCTTTGCTAACATACAGAAAAATCGCTCAGAGATCTGTTAGTTCATTTTCTATTTTCTCCCCATTTTTGTAAAAGAATATAAAGTGTTACATTTAATAATGTTAAAACCTTTGTTTAATAATATACATCACTCTACCAACAGCATATTAAGCATTACAATCCAAAATACCGAGAGAAGAAACTATACTATAAAGCTGCAATTAACTTTTACTTTGTAAGTATTAAAACTTAGTCATTATATAATAGGAAATTGAGATTAATGAGGCAGCAATAACTGCTAGATAAATATATCGCTCTTTTTGAATTTAAATGGTGCAGCTACAGATAACTTACCCTATTTCTTTTATGTTATTATTGGCTAGGCTTCTTTGAAATGCAAGATACAACTTTTCATACTGAAATGAAAAGGTCCACATTTTGCTATTAAATTATAGTTCAAATTCTTTGCTATTTAATACAGAGGAGACTGTTTTATAGATCAATGCAAATTGAGTCACTGGGCCTGAGCTGCAAAAATCTAGATGATCACAAGATGGCAACAAAGATCAAATTTTATATACATCTTTATTGCCATCTTGTGGTCTTCTCCATACTTGTCCTTATTGGATAAATGGGATAGAAACCTTTGCTAACATACAGAAAAATTGCTCAGAGATCTGTTAGTTCATTTTCTATTTTCTCCCCATTTTTGTAAAAGAATATAAAGTGTTACATTTAATAATGTTAAAACCTTTGTTTAATAATATACATCACTCTACCAACAGCATATTAAGCATTACAATCCAAAATACCGAGAGAAGAAACTATACTATAAAGCTGCAATTAACTTTTACTTTGTAAGTATTAAAACTTAGTCATTATATAATAGGAAATTGAGATTAATGAGGCAGCAATAACTGCTAGATAAATATATCGCTCTTTTTGAATTTAAATGGTGCAGCTACAGATAACTTACCCTATTTCTTTTATGTTATTATTGGCTAGGCTTCTTTGAAATGCAAGATACAACTTTTCATACTGAAATGAGAAAAGGTCATATTAAATCAGATTTCAATATGTAATAATGGTGTCAGAGAGCACCTGGTCTTTTAAGCAGAAGCAGAGAAAAGGCACAAATGTAATTTAGCTCAGGTGAAAATCCATTCTATATATTTAATAAAAATATATGCTTAAATAGGAAGGTCTCTTTCAAAGGATCTGCACACAATGTACGACCCTTTATCAACCACAGAATACTTTCTTTCCTTTCTTCAAAGACAGGCACAGTGATATTTACATAAGCAGGCAGCAGGACTGAATCCAGGAGCATCTCTCAGCTGTGAGCTCTTGTTTAAGATAGAAATTCATACCAAAGAAAGATATATAGATTTCTGGATTGCCATTGAATTCCTAACTAACATATCTGTCTTGTTTGCATAGTACACAATTGTTTCCAAGATTCTTCATCAAAATGACCATATTTGCATACAGATCATAAATTTACAATTTTATTTTAAGATATTTTGAAATAATATGCTCACCAAGAATAGCTGTTATTGCACTAACATTTTTTTAAAGGAACAGTGCACTTGTATTACAGAATCATTCTCTATTACTGCCCAGCAATCCAACTCAGAGATTATGGCTTTAAGAAATTTCTCGTTAGCAAATTTTAAAGAGGAATGAAGAGGACTTGTCTTTGCACAAAGCAGGATATCAAAAGATAGTTATCCAGACCTCAGCTATCCTCAATAGACAGTTCTCCAGACACCTATTATTTTTGGTCCATCAGAATGGCGCACTTGAGTAGCTACTATATTTAACATCTCTTGCCGTTTTCAATATTTATTGCACCAAAATTTTAGACATTTAATGGAAGGAAAATAGGTATGAAGGAAGGTTACGTTGTCTGAAGAAAAACGTTAGTGCTGACTTTAGTATTTTACATTTGAAATGAATACCATATAAATAATATTTATATAATATTTAATATCCTTATTAAAATAAAATATAATTAACAATTATATTTAAAAAAACAATATATCAAGGATTTTTTTTGTCATTTATTCCACAATTTGTTTTTAAGAACTCAAATAAAAATAATAAACACAGATATTTATTGGCATTTTCAACTTGATTTAATTCTATTTCAGCTATACTATATTCTCCACAATTCTTAGAACAATCTCTGATTGACATCAGTGGACACATATAATCAGATTTGGGGCATGGTAGTTGAAAAAATATTTCCAAGTAGAAAATTGGTAACATAAGTTGATTTTCAGCTAGTAGAAAGAAAGGCTAACTTTTAAATACTGTATATCTGGATCTATCTTAAAAAAAACATGCAACTAGGTGCAATTTAGTTCTATATATAATATAATCAATTCACTAATGTACTGGAATATTTGTCAGCCAATTTATATATAAAGTTCTGCTGGTATAACACAAAACATCTTCATGTCAGAGTCATGCCACCATTCATATACATACTAGGTTCCTACTCAGAGATGAAATTTACCAGTTCACCAATGTGCACGCACCACATGTGTGCTCTGCTCATGCGCGCCATTGTCTGCGCATGCACAGAGGCTTAAAATGTCACAAAAAATCGACATTATGATGTTCATAAGGGTGGGCGGAGCCTCCTGTACCGATTCACCTGAGCAGGTTTGATTTCACTAAGGGGTGAAATGCTGCCGGTTCGGACCGGATTGGCTGAGCCGGTAGCAATGGTGGCAGCTGGTTCAGAGAACTGGTAGCAAAAATCCCTGGCTCCCCTGCCCATGCCCACCCAATGGCCCGGTCCCCCACTTGCCTGCCTGCTGCTTCTTTTAAAAAATGTTTTTAAAAGTAAAAAAAAAAGGCTCTGATGATCACAGCTGAGCTGCCTGATCATCAGAGCCTTTTTTTTTACTTTTAAAAGCATTTTTTTCCAATCTATTCGGCCAAATACGTTGTAAAAAAAAATACTTTAAAATTTTTTTTAAAAAAAAGATCATGTCCCACAGCTAATCACCACCACCCCTGCGCTGTTCTACTTACTCCATGACTCCTTTTGGCATGCACTGCGCACGAGCACCTCACATTTGGTGCACAGTGCATATGTGCATGCGCGCGCGCAGCACGCATGTATAGCCAGTGAACCGGTAGTAAACCAGTTCAGATTTCACCACTGATTTCATTGTTCCTACTCTACTTTAACAAAGAATGTAGTACGAAAATATTGAAAAGGACTTTAGAAATGGCAGACTATGCATTTTACATATTTAAGGTCACATATCTCATGTTCCTCTAGATGATCCCAGACAATGCGATTCAAAAACAAATCTGCTTTAAAGATCTATAAGAATTGCTGACTGTTACAGGAAATTAGACTCAATTGAGATGTTTTAGATAATAATTTCCATATCTTTTGCCACTGACTTTCCTGACTGAAATTTATGGCACTTAAAAACAAAATGATCATGGGGCAACAGGTAACTTGATTAATCTAGACTAAAGCAAAGCACTATCAGATTGATGGAATAATAAGAAAAAACTGCTTTTTACCATATTTTTCAGACTATAAGACACACCTTTTCCCCCCCTAAAAGGGTGTGAAAATTTGGGTGTGTCTTATACATTGAATGTAGCCCGGCCCACCCACTGGCCCCCACCCTTTGGCCTCTGCCTCCCAGCAATTTATCTCCTTGCAGCAAGAAGAAACAGCCAATTTCAGCTTCAGCACTGCCTAATTAGCACAAGTTGATAGTCCTTGGATCGGCCTCCTGACGCTCAGCTGTTGCAGGCTGCAGGGATTAGCATTGCTGCGTGGGCCTCTGCTGCTTGCTGCAAGGAGGTAAATTGCTGGGAGGCAAAGGAAGATTTCTTTTTCTTGTTTTCCTCACCAAAAGAGATAGGTGTGTCTTATAGTCTGGAGCATCTTATACTCCGAAAAATATGGTAATATTTATGTAATGTGGATATTATTTACTAAGCAGAAAGATTTTTTCAAAATATTGTTAAACATATTCGAGAGGCAAGTTTAGCTGGGAAAAAGAAATAAAATAAATTTTCCTAAAGCAAAACCCCCACCTCATTAGCATATATTAATGCCTCCATTATTACTATGAAGGCAAAGTTAGGACACTAGGAACCAATTTCTATTGCTGTACAAATGAGTGGGCCCTGAAATGTATAAAAAATAATAGGTCCATTTAAATTTTGCTGTAATGCTCCTGACAGAACTAATTCTGTACCGAGTTTTGCTAGGCAGCTAGCCAGAAACTTGTTAAGTAACTGATAAATCAAAGTATTATACTTGGGGTACCTGAATCAACATGTTTCCAATAGTCTAGAAAGCGGTATTTTAAAAAAAAACAACAGAATTTTCCAATTGATATTCCAAATAACTTACTTCTGGAGAGATGAGCTTGTAAATGCTCTCAGCTAAAGTATGCAGAAATACTCTGTTCCTGCTGATTTTCCTTTGTGGAAGGTTTCCATGAGGGACTTTCTCTCTGCAGATGGGCAAAGGAGCCTTAGAACTGTTGGGCACCTCACCACATTCTTCCTCCTTTTCATCTGGAATGCAACTTTGGTTGAGCAAGGAGAAAGGACATTCGCCAGTGATCTTCAGCTCTTTCAGTTTTGTGCAGAACATACTGTACAGATCACTGTTATAAAATTTTGTGTATATCTCTATTTTGTGCTTAACATGGCCACCTCCATTAACCAACCAGAGAAGAAAGAGCTAACAGCAGGAATTCCTGTGGCAAATTAGTTATGACTGTAAAATCAACTTCCAAAATAACTTTATTAGCCTGCAAACAAAAGAAGGGGGGAAAGTGAAAGGAAAAAAAAGAGTTATTATAGTATACTTTCTACTATATTAAAGAACCAGCATAATTTCTTTGTTTTCAATTTTTGGACATCTTATTAAATTACACAGTAATTGATGACATAACCTGCAGGCACATGAATTCTTACATTCTTCTCTTTTGGTGGCAAAAGAAAAAGAAATGAAAACCTAGTTTTCACTGGGTTGCCAAGAAACAGAGATATTTTTGGAACAATGAAGCAGAATCAAACAAGTTGAATCAATTTGGGCGACAATATGGGAAAAACAGTTCTGAAGAAAGTCAATTTCTTTGAGGCCGTGATAGCTCAGGCTGTTAAGAAGCCTGTTATTAGAACACAGCAGCCTGCAATTACTGCAGGTTCAAGCCCGGCCCAAGGTTGACTCAGCCTTCCATCCTTTATAAGGTAGGTAAAATGAGGACCCAGATTGTTGGGGGGGCAATAAGTTGACTTTGTAAAAAATATACAAATAGAATGAGACTATTGCCTTATACACTGTAAGCCGCCCTGAGTCTTCGGAGAAGGGCGTGATATAAATGTAAACAAAAAAAAATTGTGTAACACTTTAATTGTTTTATATATCATATATCAAATGGGCAAACTCTGTTTTATTGCTTCCTAAGGCAAAAGATTTTAACTGATTATGGACTGGATGCAGGTTGCAAAAAAAGTTTACATGATAAAACATGATGGTCTGTGGGAAACTATCTGCCTTGCCTACAACCATCTTCATATAGATTGCTGAAATATTTATTTATATTTTCTTGGTGCTTTCCATTTAAGTTATAAAGATAAACTTCTTTAGCTGGTATCATCATATCCTGATTGTAAAAGGCAGCACATAATTATCTGTGTTAGATAATTGGAGCAAAATCCAAATGGACAATTTACAGATCTGTGTCATATCATAAAACATACATCTAGTCCACAAAAAGTTCACCTGGCACTAATTTGGGTCAACTACGATATATAATAGAAGCCATTTCTGAATTCAGAATGAAGGACAGATATGCTATCGACTGAATTAGATTGGAATTCTATAGTGACTTCCCAAGATCCATATATAATTTTTTATTTTTCTTGTCCTCAAAAACAATCTGATAATTTGCCTCCAGTGCTCTCCCAGAGGAAAAGGTACAATAAAGAACTAGAATTAAAATATATTGCTATGAGCTAGTGTGAAGTGTGTTGCTATGGAAAGAAAAAACCAATCCAGTCATACATACATACATACATCCCCAACTTTTATCAGTTGAGAATTAACCTCTGTCATAGCAATGAAATCAACTTGTACTTTGAGGGGGAAGAATAGATGGCTAAGAAAATTGATGATAATGGCTGAAGGCATGTGAAAGTTTCCTTACAGACCACTGAAGCATACTAGACAGAAAATTATTTTTCCCCAGCTCTGCCTCCAGATTTCATTCCTGTGGTTCCATCAGCATTTAAAAATGATTAGTTTGTATGAATCTCTGCAGTTTTGTAAGAGATTTTGTAGTGCTACAGGGCAATTGACTAGGTAGGGCACCACCCGTACAACTGCATGACGCTGCAATCTGTGGTGTTGAAAAGTAATGAACCAGACTTCAAAATAAAGTGCAATAACAGAAAACATGTAAAATTAATTGTAACTTTGTTGACATATATCTGAACAATTAAGTATTCTATTTACATAGGTAGAAATGTCAACTTAATTAAAATGTATATATAAACAGATTGCAGATTGGGATATTCCTCAATTTTAGTGTAAAGCCCTGTTTAGAAGTAAGGGCTTCATAAAAGTCAGTATTATTACAGAAGATTTTGGCATTTAGTCTCTTTCCAATTAGATCTTCCTGTAAACATAGTGATTTATTTGATCCTTTAATACTTCGACATTTCAAGTCCAATTTATTGGAGTTAAACCCAAAGTAATTAGGTATGTATCAAACTGACTACAAAATAATATTCTAAACCAGCATAACATTTTAATTAAAAGACAAAATGCAATATAATATAATTTGATATTTAAAAGATATATTAATATGCTCTCATTTAATACCTAAATTTTATGATAATACACTTAAAATATACATAGTACTATTACTTTATTAACAGTGGGAAACATATTTATTTTAATACTAACATTTTAAAGCATGATTTTTTTATAGAAAGCAAGGTTCTTGACTAAATAATGTTTTTTTAAAAAACAGAGCTTTGATTACATCTTTCAGAACCTTCATTTTTAGTTCAAACCTTAAGAACAGTGACACAGGGAAAGGAAATCTTTAGTAACCTCTGGGTTACTAGAAGACAGATCATAAGACAACATGAATAAATAATTAGTATTTCTCTTCTAGGAGCCATAGCTCAAATCTATTTATTAGCCGTAACTATTTTTAATTAAAAATGAAAATGGGTCCTATCATAAATTAACCATATTAGGTAAGCTTTGGCACATAGCTAATTTAGGAGCAGTTTGTTATAGTTAAATGTTACATTTAGCCAAAGTTGAAATTTGTAACAGAAAAGCAAAGAAAACTTGGGTGCAAAGTGCAATTCCAAATCAAAGTACCGTATATACTCGAGTATAAGCCGAGTTTTTCAGCACATTTTTTGTGCTGAAAAACGTCCCCTCGGCTTATACTCGGGTCTATACGGCTTATACTCGAGTTTTTTTTTTTTTTAAAGCCCCTCGGCTTATACTCGAGTATATACGGCTTATACTCGAGTTTTTTTTTTTCTTTTTTTCACATTTTACCGGACTGAAGCCCTGCCGGTGCAGTGAGAGGGCGGGGCGGGGGGGCCGCCAGCCTTCTCAGCTGAGGGAGGGAGGGTTTCCCCAACCGGTAGGTGCCTCATTTCCCACCCTCGGCTTATACTCGAGTCCCCAGTTTACCCCAGTTTTTGGGGTAAAATTGGGGACCTCGGCTTATACTCGGATCGGCTTATATTCGAGTATATACGGTAGTCATTTTAATGCATTTCAGTGCTATTGTTTTATACAGACTGTTTACAAGTATCAGCTACAGCAAGTAGAAATAAAAGCTTGCAGGGTGCCATATTAGTTTCTTATTTTCGTTCTAAGTTTTTGTGTTATATTTAAAATATACAATATAAAGTCTTGGTAAATCATTTATTTACATTCTTGCAGCATATTTGTCAGATCCACCATTGTATTCTGGTGTTCTGCCATTGTGTTGGGGGAAGTGATGGCGTGCTTGGGATTTTTCCTCTTCTGCTGCACACTTGGGAATTAGGGAGATAGGACAGACTCTTTCCCAGCCAGTTTTCGCCAGGGTCCATGGCTATTGTGCCCCGAGTGTGACCTGTTATCTGCCTAGCACCTCATCAAAGCTCCTTAAACATTTTTATAGCCAATATCCGAATAAAGCTAACTAAGTTATTTTTACCTCTTTTCTCTCATTAATTATTTTTTGTTCTGCAGCACTAACCTCACTGTTCAGGAGGACATCATGTCAGGTCCACCATTGTATTCTGCTGTTCTTCCATTGTGCTGGATTTCTACATTTTTTTAATTTGTTTATTTATTTTATTTGTCAAATACGCATAAGATAACAGATATAAGTATAAACATGATTATGAATAGAGGATAAGGATATACATGTTTAAAGTCCATCTGTGAATTGGTATATTTTAAATATGAACAGGTTATACCGAGAGGCTAATAATTCAATACTGGTATATATGAACAGAGGGATGCGGTGGCTCAGTTGGCTAAGACTTTGAATTTGTCAATCGAAAGGTCGGCAGTTCAGCGGTTCGAATCCCTAGTGCCGCCAAGTGAGCTCCCGTTACTTGTCCCAGCTTCTGCCAATCTAGCAGTTCGAAAGCACATAAAAAATGCAAGTAGAAAAATAGGGACCACCTTTGGTGAGAAGGTAACAGCGTTCTGTGCACCTTTGGCGTTTAGTCATGCCAGCCACATGACCACAGAGACTGGCTCTTCGGCTTTGAAATGGAGATAAGCACCGCCCCCTAGAGTCGGGAATGACTAGCACATATGTGCGAGGGGAACCTTTACCTTTATATATGAACACTCAATGCTACCTTTCTAATCTTCAATTTATGTCATTTTTACAAACGTAATTATTATTTATTTGTCATGGTTTCCATTCTCATATGTTCCTCTTTATTAGTTTTATGAGGAAAACATATCAAATAATTTTGTTAAGTTATATGGGCTTCCTGTTGACTTCAAAACAAAATTGTTCCAAACTATCTTTACTTTCTTTCAAGAAGGGCCTAGCTGGAAGGGCCTTCTTTTGTGCCAGCATAGCTGGGCCTATTTTTATTCAGAAAGACTGGCTGGCTGGCTGGGCCACAAGAGACTTTCCACTGGCACCAGCACAAAAGAAAGTAGTACAAAAATGGAAGGCCCTGGCCGGTAGTAGTAGTGCAGAATGAGGTGGTCAGGTAGGCAGGCAGCCAAAAGCCAGTCATAAAGGTTGGCCCGTGTGAGACCAAATTTGCTTCACATGATTGCAGAGGTGTAACAGCTAGAACTTTGAGGACTAGTCATAAGTTACTTCAGTGCCTTTGTAATTTCAAACGGTGACTGAATGAATGGATGCATAAAAGGACTACCTGTATTAAGTTATGATAAAATTATTTTTAAGGGATGCCATCTAAAATTCAAAAATGATTAACGTGCAGTCAGCATAAATTGTTCCACATGAGGTTAGGTGGGGATACAAAACATGTCTTTCTCTCATTTCTTATATATATTTTCCATGAAAAATGTGAAACAAGGCTTATTTATATACATTAATCCATACATGAATTCTGTGTATAGGTAATTGTCAACTTACAATCACAATTAAGCCTAAAATTTCCATTGCTAAGCAAGATAGTTAAATGAGTTTTGTTTCATTTTATTACCTATCTTACCGTAGTTGTTAATGAATCACTGCAGTTAAAATCTTAATGGTTGTTAAGTGAATCTGACATTGACTTTGCTTGTCAGAAAGTCACAAAAGGTCTGGGACACTGCAACTGTCATTAATACATGCCAATTGCCAAGGGTTCCAACTTTTATTACATGACTGTGGGGATATTGCAACAGTTATAAGTGTGAAAAACAGTTGTAAGTCACTTTTTTCAGTGACGTTATAACTTGAACAGTCATTAAACAAAGGGTTGTACAGAAAAGAACAATTTACAACTTGAGGACTACCTGTATACAATTTTATTTATTTATTTTTTACCATATTGATTTTTTACATTAATATGTTATAGAAGAGGAGTTAGATATTTGCTATTAGGCATCTATTTGCAATGCATTCTTTAGAGAATGCGTGCAAGGCCACATCTCATCCCACTTCCCATTATTTTCAAAGTGTATTAATGACAGGGAATTAACCTTATGAAAAATTAATTTCACTAAGACTGACTTCCAAGCTAACTACCTTGGAATGTTGTGAGTTTTGACAGTTCTGTGATTTAAGGTAATGCCCTCCAAGGAATTCTGAATAATAAAAGTTAACTGCTTTGTTACTGTTTAAGGAGTAAGAATTTTGTGATTAGATCAAATGGTAGTACAGTGTATGAAAGAGGGAGAAAGACAAATGGAAAAAAGAAAATGTTCCTACTGGCTTTAAATACCAATGAAAGAAATTACAATACAGCAGAAGCAAGGCATACTTTGTGCATATATTTTCCACAGCAGTGGAATTCAGACAATTCAAAGAAAGGTCATCTTTGTCTGATTTTACTGATTTCAGACAATGATCCCAGTGGCTAATCAGCCGTCTCATCTTTATGTCCAATTCTGTAGTCTCCTGACTGACTCGACTGACAAAATGTAATGAGACACAATCTTAGCACCATAATCAAAGTACTGCACAGAGATGACCACAAATTAATGCACTGAGGAATTAGATGTCCACAAATTTAGAAATACTGATAAAACTCTGGAGTTAGTTACTTTATTCATCCAGTGAAAAATACTGCTGCATCTCTAAATAAAAATGTCAAATTTGGATATAGTAAAATAAAATTTCAGTAATCTTTCAGCTCAGTGATACGTTTATTAACAATATACGTATTGTTAATAATACACTGGAAATTTTTAAGAAAATGTTGGATAACCATCTGACTGAGATGGTGTAGGGTTTCCTGCCTGGGCAGGGGGTTGGACTAGAAGGCCTCCAAGGTCCCTTCCAACTCTGTTGTTATATATTATACAATATTATTTATTCTTGTTCTCCAGTGTCATTTAACTGAACTTGATTTTGTTACTCCTTTAAAATTTTATGAAAGGCTCCTTATCATAAATTTATAGTTTGACATATTCTTCTGGTATTACAAAGCAAGTCTATTTCATCAAGAAAGGTATTATTCTCTCCACTAGCCTTGCAGTGCCTGTCAAAAGTAGTTATGAATAACATGCATGTAATAAATGGCAAGTAGCAAATCATAAGGAAGTATAATAAAGTTGCAAAGATTCTTATTGTATATTAAAATGTTGGAAGCATTGTAGCACATGCTTTTGTGTATTATCAAGCTCCAATTTTTAAATGCATTTAGTAGAGTAAGCTTGCACGGTAGTTATGCCACACTAAATTTACCAACTCTTCAGTTGCATCTAAATTCCAACCAATAATGAAATATTAAACAAAGTAAAAATCAGAAACAAATACATAATGCTTAGCTTTCCCTTTCCCCCAATAAATTGAATTAAAAATTCAAACAGCAAACATAGAACTGAAATCCTTGCTACACATAAATGTCTAGGCAAAATATTGCAATCTGATGTCAAACCAAATATTTCAACATTTGGTTGACATCAAAACAAATGATATCAACCAAAATGTTTCTAACTAATACATAACTTACAAACAGGCCTTTCAGAGGACAACATCCTATTATAATAAATTCATAATGAACCTACTAAGCATAGCAAATTTTAATCAATTATTTTCTAAGCTTATGGAAAACAATATAATTATAATTCTATAAAATCATTTGTAAACAAATGAAACCAAGCTACAGTAGAAAACAAACTGCTTTTTGTAAAATCTAACTAGTTTTGTAGTTATTCATTCCACCAATCAAAGCTTGAAATAAAAGACCGTTTTTTAAGAAACTGACAAATCAAAGATTAATTTTGTACATCAACAAAAAATATCTACTCTTCTACTAAAAATGGTTCTCGGGAACTAGTAAAATGATAGACAAAATTTTAAAACGTAAGTAAAATGTAAAAAATATATTAAAATATAAGAAAGCATAAAACAATTTTTAAAATATTTTAAAGTACCTAACCTGTTTTGTTTACTTAGATACATCTTGTGCTTCAATATGTTCGGGGTCAAAATATTTAGAAATAGGTGTCTCTATGGCTGTAAGCTATTGTTTCCACTATTCATTAAAATGAATGTACACATCAATGATAAATCAACTAAAAATAGAGCAGCCTCAGTTGGCCTTTACTTGTAAAAAGCGAAGCTTTTCACAAAAGAAAAGATACCGATAGCCTTCAAAGCTTTGGAATTTCCTTTTGCTTGAAGACAGGTGCCTGAAACAATACCCATATTTTTCCTGAGAAAGACTTTTCTGGGAAACTGATTTCCTTTTCATTTCACAATACTATGTGATTGGTTTTATCTTTTATCTTTTTCTCTTGTTAAAATGTCTCATTCAAAGACAGACATTTGTATATTGCAGGCTTTAATTGTTAATATGTATTTATTTACCTATTCTATATATAAAAAGGCAGTGTAGGGAAATAATGGATTAATTTGGAAGAAATCCATAAACCCAATTCTTACCCAGCCATTCAGCTCAGCAGATGACTTGACTGGTCAATACCCTGCAGCCTAATCCACCAGTTTATTGCAAGAATAAAAGGGACAGGGCAAATCTTGTAAATCCTCCTAAATTCAGAGGCAGGCTAGGATAAAAAAGCAATCTGACAATCAGTGAACCAAAACATTTAATACTACACACGTCTTATGGGAATCAGTCTTATGAGTTGGGCAACGAAGTCTTCATCAGAGAGGGAAGCCACTTTTAGAGGCACAGATACAGTTCAGGGCTCACTGAAAAACCGTCAACCTTCTAGGAACGCCAGACAGGGTTGCGGGCTGCAGCCTGGGTGGTAACCTTCCCACCAAGTTAGAAGGGGCTCTGGCTCGCCTGTTCTCACGAACCTGCCCCGCTGCCGGTTCCTGGAAGCCCTTGACCTCCAGGCCTCGTTCCCGGCCGTTCCCCCTCGGCTGCGCGATCCGTGGGAAAACCAGAGGCGCGCTCGAAGCGGGGGGAGGCGGGGCGCTGGGGGATTTTGCGGCGATGGCAGCAGCTTAGGATCGAGAGCGGCTGGCGGAATGGGCGAAGGGAAATCGCGACAGCTCCTTCCAGGAACGGGGGTGGCCGGGTGGGGGAAGGGAGGCTCTAGCTACGCTGCCACCTGTAACTGCAATTCAAAGAAACCATTGCTGCTACTTCGTGGAACACTCTCGGCTAGGATGGAAGGGCAAAGGGGGGGGAAAAAACCGGTGGAACAAAACGCCGGTGGGATTTGCCGAGGCAAATGAAGAACATTCCCACAACCTCCTTCCATTCCCCCCCCCCTTTCGCACACCACCTGCCTCGGGTGGATGATGCCGGAGGGGAAGGTATTCCAGTGAAGCCAATCGTTAAACTAGAAGCGAGGAAGAAGGTGGGAGGCGACGCCAGCAGCGGACACGAAAAAGGCGCCACTGATTATCCAAGCGAGGCTGCAAAGAGCGAACAAAGATAGGACGGCAGCTTCCGCGCGAGCGGTTTGATCCCTTCCCCCACGGCGCCTCGCGTGCGGTCCAGAAACCCTTCCCGGTTACGCTTGCGCTTTTCTTCTCTAGAAACTATGCCGGCGAGCGCAGTCACCTGTAAATATCACCTCGGGGACGGAAAGAGACATTCCAGGCGAAGGGGCAGCATAGCGGTCGGTCTGGGCGCTCGTCGCTTCGTTTGCTCCCTGCCGCCGCCGCCCAGCCGTGGTCTTTGAAGGGCGGCGAGGGGAAGAAATCGCAGTCGCGCTCCCCAGCCTGTCAGCCGTTCCCCAGCTAATTCATGTTCAAAACGTTCGTTTGGACAGCTGGCTTCAGCCCCTCCTTCTGGCCCCTCCCGAGCGGCTCTCTGCGAGCAAGGAGGCGACGTGTGTGTATGTGTGTGTGTGTGTGTCCAATCAGCAAGCGCCTAAACTAGAACTCAAGCGGCAGAAGGGAGAGCGGGTGCGGGAAAAGCCGCACAAAAGAGAGAGGAGGAGGAAGAGGAGGAGAAAGTCGCGGGTTCGCTTGTATAAGCGAGTCCCTGCAGGATCCCCGTTAGACCCTTCGAGTGGCAGCCAGACGGAGTAAAGGTCTTTATGATGAAAGCCACAAACACCATCTGAACTATTGCACTCTCAAGCAAAACGTCGATGTGTTTTCTCTCTTCCACAGTCCTCCCTGTGTATCATAATATCAGAATTATGGAAAAGGACAGCCTAACGCCTTTGGCCTTAATCTGTTTCCTAGAACCTCTTTTCCCCAGGCCAGGCTTAGTTTGGCCACAATTGCTGGGGAGCCAGTAAGGAAGAGCAGAAAAAGAATAAACAAAAGAGAAAAAAAACACAAGAGGCAAAAATAGGGTACAAATGAATAAACAGGAAATTGATATGATTAATAGAAATTAAGGCTGTTCAGGTTTTCATTAATAATAAATACCCAAGTATGTTTTTTTAAAAAAAGAATGCTTTAGTCCTAAATAGAGTGTCAGAAACACTAGTAGGATGGTATAAAATTTAAGAAACACCATAAAACTTAAATATTAAAACTACGCAAGTTTTTTGTGTATAATTTTGAATATGGTACAAAGCTATATATAAAATTGTAATATAGAAATAATTTTCAAATTGACTTAATGATAGTCAATGTTCTTTTGGTAGATTTATAAGATACAAAATTATTTTGGACATTGAAGTGTGTCTCACAATTCAGCTAGTCTTTGTAAAGAGATCAAAAGTTCTTTCCAAGAAATACAGGGTTCCATTGGAGCAGTTAGAATGATCAAGTTTATATATATATAAACATATATATATATATATTGTGGAACCATATGCTTTAGTAAAGCTGAATACAAGTACACCGGGGTTGAAATAAAATTCACCGTTATTGTACTAAGGAAACCAAACTGAAACATGGACTCTACTGAGCAGATTTCTCATCTCCCTGTGAACCAAACCAAGGAGGGATGGGGAGACTTTGGGATGGATTCTTCTTTCAGCAAACCTTTAAGCTGTTATTGTTCAGGGCTTACTTTAAAAAGTTTTCAACCTTACATGTCTTCCTAAGCATCAGATATTTCTTGCTGGAGTAGTTCATTTATATATTTTTATACTGGGTTTTTAAATTGCATTTTTTGTCTTTCTTCTTTTATGTGTTGTTTATAGTATTAAGAATAATGCCAGACTATATTTATTCTATCATTCCACTGTTTATAACAATATCAAAAATGAGACTTGCACTGGCAAATATAGATGCTGGGAAATGATCCCTCTGTTGGCTACATTCAGACTTCAAGGGTTGTAGAATTTCCACATTCCAATTTTCCATTATTTGTTCTAAATGGCTTGCTTTTATTCTGTGATAAAATGCTGCTTATGCCTGTGAAATAAAGGTGACTAAATACAAAACTTCCATTCTAACAATATGTGTGGCCTGCATCTCTATATGCATACGTACGAGATTTAAGCTTCAACTTTTTTTTTAATTTTGAGGACTGCAATTAAAAATAATTTAAAAAGAGAAATCTTGTTTTTATTTTTGTTTTCTGGTAGACATTAGTTCAGCAGGAAATACTCCTAATAAAAGAACCATGAACCAGGCAGAGTATGTTTGTCACATATTTGACTTTTTCTCAGCTTTAAACAAATTGATTTTAGTTGAGCTAAGAAACACATTTTCACAGTTTCTAGCTCAATATAAATGTAAGCTGACAGCAGGTCTTTGTAGCACAAAGACCTTTGGTGTTCAGAGTTCTGTAAGGTAATTTTTAATAAAATATTGTTTTATCATTTTACGGTAGTACCAATAGAATGTACACAGAATAAACATAACACTGTATGCCATTCAGTAGGCCATTTAAAAAAATAAAAACATTCTGAGTCCCATTCTAACCAGCTACTTAACCCATTTCCTTTGCATTTCTTTCCTCCTTAGATAAATTGTGGAGCCAAGCTCTTCATTTCTAAACAGAACACGCCCACCCCAAATGTCTTCCATTCTTCTCTGGACATCATTTGAATAAAGATAATGCTGGACGAAATGCAAGTGGAGAGAGGGAGAGAGAGATAGAATCAACTGATATAATATATAGATTTAGCCTAAAATAGGGAAGTGAATTCTGTATGATCATATATTTCAATTGTACAGTATGTTGCAAAACAGGTTCAGCTGTATAAAGATAACTGTACAACATCAGGTTCTACAAACTGGTGTACTATAATCTCATATTTTTATGTCCAAGGGCCTATAAAGCATAACAGGAATAATAAAATGCAATCGCACGTGAACCATTGAACTATTCTTATTTATTTGAGAATCCCCCTGCAGAGCTCTTGAGAGAGAAGCTTACAAAGCTTTCTGAAGATGAGTCTTTGGAGCAATCCAGGCATTTACTCATGTCATGACTCCAGTTCCACTGATGAAACACTTTCCAGCTACCTCAGAGTAATTAACCTTAGCAGGACAGGCCATGGCTAGGAGTTCTGGAGTTCCATAGTAAAGACTAAATTGCAATTTTTCCTTCTGTTTTTAATGCTGCAAACAAACATCTTTATCCCTTCTATTTGCATAGATTCTATGATGCTGTGATCCAAGGAGGCTGTTTGTGTTATGTGTAATTAGGGCAACAAAAGGCTGTAAAACATCTTCCCTTTATTGTTTCATCCATACCTTAATTCTTCAAATTACCAGATGATTAACACACAACACTGAAACAATACTTTAAAAATGTATGTTATACTTTGTTTTACTAATTCATCCCTCAGTTCACCAGAGAATCCTTTCTGAAACTGGTCGATCAGGGTAAAATCATTCTAATGCACATCTCTGGCACACACTGGAAATCAGCTATATATTCATAAAGGTGATGAGTTCTTTGCTTCAGTTTGTAAATCACCCAATTTGCTATTCTTCTCTTAATTAAATTACCAAAAACAGGTATACATTTTTTCATCAAGTTGTGATTCTTATCCAACAATGCAACATAGCTCTCAATGAAGGGCATAGCCTATCTGGCTGCCCCTTCTTTCAGCAGACTAAAAATAAAGGCAAACGTGGGATTTGTAGGAAATGTTACTGGCCAGGCTGGCATAAACAATTCATACAACGTTAGTGAAAGTCAGAAATCGATCCAGGAGACTGGAGCAAAACCTATTGGGCAGCAAGTTATGGGACCACTACTGGGTGAGGTAAACCTTGCCTGAATAGCTGCATCAGGCCATTGTGCAGGTTTTTTACTTGCACTACGTGATGATGTAATAATATTTCAGTAACTTGTTCTGAAGACAGCGAGGTGCCTCAAGGCATTGACATCATATTCAGGACCTAAAAGCAAGGTGTGATGCCTCTGTAGTGAGAGAATAATGATGTGTCAAGGTTTATTCCATACCTTCAAGATAGCCAAGATTAAGAAACCAAGGATTCTAACAATGTTTTATATGATAAAATAACAAAATCTTAAAAGCCTTCTCTTAAATAGGCCAGGATATTTTGAATTTCACTTTCCTTTTTCTCAGAACTGAGTAATCTTTCATAAAGTTCCCTTTCAGGGTTTGTTAATTCCTTCTCTCTTCTCAAGACTGTTCATTCCTTCTTAGTGACTTCTTTTCATTGGGGAAATAAAAGTTATGTCCATGTGACCCAACACTGGAAATTCAAGATTCAAGGAAGCCATCAATAGTTTGATATAATGTCTGAGAGCAGATTAATTTGGTTTGACTAGTTTGAAATTTTTAAAAAAATTGTCCTAGGATCTCATACAGTAGCCTCAAAAGCACATGTAGCTGCTTCTTTGTTTGGCTGAATAGATGAAAACAAAATACCTTAACAAGTCATTAATCCTGTGATTTCAGCTGGATATTTTCAAGGTTTTCTGTAAGCTGAGATATAAAGCTATAAAAGCTGGCCCCAGAGAAAGAAGCTGACACAAAACCTATGACATTTAAAGCCATGTCACCCATTATTAGAAATGGAAAACATTTAGGCAAGCATCTGTCTTCACTAAGTACCAATATATTCTTTGCAAAAAAAAAAGTTAAAAACTGCCTTAATGAAGCAGATCTTTTATATAAATTTGGTTTAAAACTGCTCATCTTGTTGCTATTAATGCTACTACTATTATCTCAGGTTAGGAATATTGAAAACACTTTTTAAAAGAAAAATTACTAATTTTGAAGTGGGTTACAAGAGAAGGGGGGGAAAAAAGGAACGGGTTAAATATATTATTCAAGCACATGTTATACATCATTTCTCTATATCCATGATGGTGAACCTATGGCACACGCGCTGGAAGTGGCACGCAGAGTCATCTCTCCAGGCATGTGGGCCATTGCCCATTGTCCGTTGCTCTTCTGGGTTCCAGCCCACCGGCCACTGGTCTTTTTTGTTTTGTTTTGTTTACATTTATATCCCGCCCTTCTCCGAAGACTCAGGGCGGCTTACAGTGTATAAGGCAATAGTCTCATTCTATTTGTATATTTTTTTACAAAGTCAACTTATTGCCCCCCCCCAACAATCTGGGTCCTCATTTTACCTACCTTATAAAGGATGGAAGGCTGAGTCAACCTTGGGCCGGGCTTGAACCTGCAGTAATTGCAGGCTCTGTGTTCTAATAACAGGCTTCTTAACAGCCTGAGCTATCACGGCTATCTTCACCAAAAGAGCAGCTTCCAGGGTGCATGCATGCAGGGAAGATGATCTCCTGGTTATGGGTGTGAGCATGCATACCAGCCACCTGCTCTTGCAGTTTCTCATGTGCATGCACAAGCAAAGACCAGCTGGCCAGTGTGCATGCGCGCACCAGAAACCAGAAGATCATCTTTCTGGAGCATGTGCACTGGTCTTTCTGGAGCATGTGCACTGGTCTTTCGCTCCCATGTGCATGAAGACCATGTGGCCGGTGCACTGGAACCCATGTGCATGAAGACCATGTGGCCGGTACACTGGAAAAGGAGGCGCTGCTGTCAGAGAGGCAAGCTGCCCCATGAGGGCCGGAGAAGACTGCAGCATGAAGACGCTGCCAAGGGGTAAGAGGTGCACCGGGCCTGTCGGGAAGCAGGAATGCACCGCTGAGGGATAATGTAGTGTCTTGTCCGCTCTCACCGCAGCCGGGGTCTGCTTATCTGCTCCCGAACACGGAGGAATGTATGCCTCCCGGCCCCAGTTCTGGCTCCATGCCCAGACAAGCTGCAGAGGAGGGGGCACCTCCCGGTCCCAGCCCTGCTCCATGCCCAAGCAGGCTGCAGAGGAGGGAGCATCCCCTGGCCCCAGCCCTGGCTCCATGCCCAGGCAAACGGAGCAGCTAGACCCCTCCCCCTCCTCCACAGCATGTGAGCCTGAGGAAAGTTTACTTCCAACAACAGCTGATTGGAGTGACCCTCGCATCAGAAGATTGGATAGGCGGAGGCAACAGAAGGAATGGAGGGGCAGGCCTTAATGAGTGCTGAGTCATGGAGCCACACCCCATGGCCTATATAAAGGATCTGCTTTCTGGCAGTCTCTGAGTCAGGCAAAGTCGAACTTATCTTGCTGAAGTCACTTACTGGTCTCCTGCCTGCTCTGAGGACTTTGCCAGGACTTTGGGCAGAGCTGCAGAGGCAAGCCTGATTCGGATTTCCCTGACCCGGCCGTCAGCGGAGGAGTGGGACACGACAGATAAGAAGTGGGGCTGCACTGGCTCTCCCACCTGCTGGCCCCAAAGCTGAGCCCCAGGAACACCGATGCTCCTTACCTCTGAGGCCGAGAAGGGACTCCGGTTTTCTAGCGGAGGGAGGCAGCATTCCCTGCCCAACTTTCTCCCCCTGTCCAAGGTGCGAGGACCCCCGAAAGGCAAGGTGGAGCGCCGAACAGCTGGTCTTTGTGTTCGCATGCACGCCAGAAACCGGAAGACCAGGTTGCCTGTGGACATGCACATGCCAGAAACCAGAAGTTCATGTGCACACACATGCTCCCATTTCAGCACTCGGTGCCGAAAAGGTTTGCCAACACTGTCCTATATAGTGGTTGATCCTTTAAACACAGCCCTGTTTTTACATGCCTTTTTGCTTTCAGTATTAAAATATGAAAATATTTTATGGAAATCTTGTTATACTGATGCTTGAATCTGTATTTTGCTCTGTTAATTTCTACACTGTATTTTCTGTTATATTATTTTTTTACTTTTACAACATCCAGCTTCTTGGCTCAGATGAAAATGTAAACCAAAATGACAATTACTCATGAAATGTCTCCTTTTTACAAGCATCTGGATCCATTCTTCACTTTATGAGAAAACTCTCTCTGTACAGTTTACATTCAAAAACCATTCAGTGTAAAAAGATATACAAGTATTTCTTATTCAGAATGCTGAATCATTCATTGACTAACATTTGATATTTTGCAGTTATTCTCCTCTAAGATGAAAGTGATAACTTCTTAACTGACTGCAAGCCAAAACCATTTTCATATAATTATTAGAAAAATAGTAATATATCAAATTAATTCATCAATGTTAACAGCCACAAATTTTATACAAATTCTAAGGGAAGCATTAAGAAATGAGACACCTATCATTAAATCATAGTTTTAATAGGTTGCATAAGTTTCATTTCCAGAAATATACCCTAACCCCGCTAAAACTATCCTCCAAGTAATTACTAATTTAACAGTTATGCTTCTGACTAACAATCTTTGTTGACTCTGTTCAACAAAACTAATGCTGGTAATTTTAATGCTGTTTAAAAAGTTCTAACATGAAATATGCAATTGTCTAATTAGTTTAAAATTAAATTATTTTATTTAATTGTGGATATTGTAGGCTGCTACAGACTGTTATAATAGGCTGCTTTGCATTCTTGAATACAATAGTTTGTACAACTATTACAATAATCTGTTACAGACTATTAATATCACATTTTTATTTTATAGAATTTTATTGGCCAAGTGTGATTGGACACACAAGGAATTTGTCTTGGTGCATTGTGTCACTGTAGTATAAAAACTAACCAAAACAGAAATCATCTACAAAAGCAGCCCCCAATCTTTTGGGCATCAGGGGCAGGTTCCCTGGAGAGAGATTTTTCTGCAGACTGGAGGGGGCATGGTTTCATTTGCTGCCTGCGTCCTGTGGATGGGGCTTTGCTTGTTTGTGGGGACCTTTTGTTGACATGCCATGGATCGTTGCTGGTCCATGGACCAGGAGTTGGGGACCTCTGATCTACAATACAAAGTGTAAGCACTATAAACAACCATCATGTCAGGCCTGCTTCCATTCAAAACTTAAGAAAACTGCCAACTCCATTGATTTAGAGAAGAGGTACTTTTATTAAGTTTGAAGTGATAGCAGCGAAAGCAAGGCAAGATCTGATTCAAAATGCATGAAAGTTACAGATTAAAAGTCACCCCAAATCCCACCCCCAGGGTCCAGCAATGAGAGGCCAATAAATGTCCAGTATGATGTTGTGGAAAGGCCTGCCTTCAAGTATTTCTCCTATCTGGAATGTCAGGACAGTTGGCCTTGACAGAGTGTAAACATCTCCCTTCAGCAGTGTCATAATTCATGAATGCAAATCTCCCTTTCAGTTCTCATGGGACTACACCTGCTCACTTTCCCATCCCAAATACTCAAGGCCCCCTTCCCCATTACTATGGCAGCTGATGGCAAGCATGCTGAAGAAACCCATACTGGAGATCTGGCTGACACACCATGTCGGAAAGACAGGCAAGCAGGCAGGGAGGAAGATAGGCAGAAGACTAGCAGAAAAATAAATAAATATATTAATAAGTGAAAGATGTAGGAACAAAACAAAAGTAACAATATCTCAACAGTATCTATGCAATTTTCATTGAGAAGCCTTTTACTATTTTATTTATTTATTTATTTATTTATTTATTTATTTATTTATTTATTTATTTATTTATTTATAGATGAACCAATTTTTCAATCATGATGCCTGTCAGCACTTGCTGTTTCTTCAATGTAGTTGTTACTAATCTACGTCTAAATATATCATTACAATTAACTATTTGGTAAATAATGCTGTGCAGTATTATAAGCAAAATAATATATTTTATAATATTGCTACAGGGCATCTTATTAAATAATTCACATTCACTGGTAAAACTGCACAGTGATTTTAAAAAATCCTGAATATCACTCAGTCTAATAGAAGAAATGAATAGAACAATTTGCCTTCTTGAAATTCATAGTAAATAGTAAAATTGCCATAGTCTGCCCAAACATGAGAACTTAAGACCATGTCTACAGTATCAGGTGCCAATTAATTTTTACTTTCCCAAGTGATGGAAAATGGTCTTTTTTTAAAGGAAAAGTGGGTTGCTCTAGGAAAGAAAAATAAAAACTAAAACTGCAAGGTTTCAAAACAGTGCATTTTAGATAAATACAATAACAACTGTGCAACTGACAACAACAACAACAACAACAACAACAACAACAACAACAACAACAATAATAATAATAATAATAATAATAATAATAATAATAATAATAATAATAATAATAATAATAATAATAATAATAATAATAATATTTTAATTTGTATACCGCCCTTCTCCCAAAGGACTCAGGGCGGTGAACAGGCAGATAAAATACAAATACACACAATAATTAAAAACATCCCTTAAAAAACTAATTTAAATGCCCAAATGTTAAAATAACATACTCCCCCATAAAATCACAAAACTTTAAAAACCCATCAAATAAAGATAAAAATCAGGCTAGTCCAGCCATACGAAATAAATAAGTTTTAAGTTCGCGGCGAAAGGTCCTAAGGTCAGGTAATTGTCGAAGTCCGAGGGGAAGTTCGTTCCACAGGGTCGGAGCCCCCACAGAGAAGGCCCTCCCCCTGGGGGCCACCAGTCGACACTGTTTGGCTGACGGCACCCTGAGGAGTCCCTCTCTGTGGGAACGTACCGGACGATGGGAGATAGAGGCCGGCAGTAGACGGTCCCGTAGATAGCCCGGTCCTAAGCCATGGAGCGCTTTAAAGGTGGTAACCAATACCTTGAAGCGCACCCGGAAAACAACAGGTAGCCAGTGCAGTCTGCGCAGGATAGGTGTTATGTGGGAGCTCCGAACCGCTCCCTCAATAACCCGCGCAGCGTTCTGAACTAGCTGAAGTCTCCGGTGCTCTGCAAGGCGAGCCCCATGTAGAGAGCATTGCAGTAGTCCAGGCGAGAGGTAATGAGAGCATGAGTGACTGTGCATAAGGCATCCCGGTCCAGGAAGGGACGCAACTGGCGGATCAGGCGAACCTGATAAAAAGCTCTCCTGGAGACGGTCGCCAAATGGTCTTCAAAGGACAACCGACCATCCAGGAGCACGCCCAAGTTGCGTACCTTCTCCATCGGGGCCAATGATTCACCCCCGACAGACAGCCGCATCTGCAGCTGACTGTACCGAGGTGCCGGCATCCACAGCCACTCCGTCTTGGAAGGATTAAGTTTGAGCCTGTTCCTCCCCATCCAGACCCGTACGGCTTCCAGACACCGGGACAGCACTTCGACAGCTTCACTGGGGTGGCCCGGGGTGGAAAAGTACAGCTGAGTATCATCAGCGTACAGTTGGTATCTCACCCCAAAGCCACTGATGATCTCACCCAGCGGCTTCATATAGATGTTGAACAGGAGGGGTGAGAGAATCGACCCCTGCGGCACCCCACACATGAGGCACCTTGGAGTCGATCTCTGCCCCCCTGTCAACACCGTCTGCGTCCGATCAGAGAGGTAGGAGGAGAACCACCGATAAACGGTGCCTCCCACTCCCAACCCCTCCAACCGGCGCAGCAGGATACCATGGTCGATGGTATCAAAAGCCGCTGAGAGGTCTAATAGGACCAGGGCAGAGGAGTAACCCCTATCCCTGGCCCTCCAGAGATCATCCACCAGTGCGACCAAAGCTGTCTCAGTGCTGTATCCGGGCCGGAAGCCGGACTGGAACGGGTCTAGATAGACAGCTTCATCCAGGTACTGGGGTAGCTGACATGCCACCACACTCTCTACAACCTTCGCCGTGAAGCGAAGATTGGAGACTGGCTGGTAGTTCCCTAAAACAGCTGGGTCCAGGGAAGGCTTCTTGAGGAGGGGTCTCACCACCGCCTCTTTCAAGGCCGCGGGAAAGACCCCCTCCCGCAGAGAAGCATTGTAATCCCCTGGAGCCAGCCTCGTGTCACCTCCTGAGTAGCCAGTACTAACCAGGAGGGGCACGGATCCAGTAAACATGTGGTGGCGTTCAGCCTACCCAGCAACCTGTCCATGTCCTCGGGAGTCACGGGATCAAAGTCATCCCAAACCACCTCAACAAGACGGGCCTCAGAACCCTCGCCTGGATCTACCCAATTTTGATCCAATCCGTCCCGAAGCTGAACGATTTTGTCGTATAGATAACCATTAAACTCCTCGGCACGCCCTTGTAGGGGGTCCTCCCGCCCTTCCTGTTGAAGGAGCGAGCGGGTCACCCAAAACAGGGCGGCCGGGCGGTTATCTGCCGACGCAATGAGGGAGGAAGCGTGGGCGCCAACCCTCATTGCCACTAGGTAGGTCCTACTATAGGACCTAACTAGTGTCCGGTCAACCTCAGAGCGGCTGGATCTCCAGGCACTCTCTAGGCGTCTTCTCCAGCGCTTCATCTCCCTCAGCTCCTCGGAGAACCAAGGAGCTGGTTGAGACCGACGCCGGGTCAGAGGCCGCAAAGGCACGACACGGTCCAAAGCTCCAGCCGCGGCCCGTTCCCAGGCCGCAACTAGTTCTTCAGTCGAGTCGTGGGCCAGGTGCTCGGGAAACGGCCCAAGCTCCGTCAGGAACCTCTCCGGGTCCATCAGGCGCCTGGGACGGAACCAGCGCATTGGTTCCGTCTCCCTGCGGTGGTGGGTAGCGGTCAGAAAGTCTAGACGAAGGAGAAAATGATCTGACCATGACAAAGGTTCAACAACTAAATCATTTAAAACCAGATCATTAGACCACTGGCCAGAGATAAAAATCAGGTCTAGGGTGCCTCCCCCGACGTGGGTAGGGCCGTCAATTAACTGAATCAGGTCCATGGCCGTCATGGAAGCCATGAACTCCTGAGCTGCCGAAGATGCTACGCCGGCTGATGGCAAATTGAAATCCCCCATGACCAACAGTCTGGGGGTTTCAACTGCCAACCCGGCCAGCAACTCCAACAGCTCAGGCAGGGCTGTAGTCACGCAGCAAGGAGCCAGGTACGTGATCAACAAGCCCACCTGAGTCCTACGACCCCACTTCACGTAGAGGGATTCACACCCAGCTATCTGAGGCACAGTGGTTTCCCTCGGCTCGAGACTCTCCTTAATAATAACCGCCACCCCTCCACCCCTACCCTGGGCCCTCGGCTGATGGAATGCTCGGAAACCTGGTGGGCACATCTCCACTAGGGGGACCCCCCCTTCGGTGCCCAACCAGGTCTCCATAATGCCCATAACGTCCGCGGTCCCTTCCTGAATAAGATCTGAAATCAGGGGGGCTTTATTAACCGTGGACCTGGCATTACATAACATCAGCCGAAGGCCCAGGTCCCGATTACTCTGGCCACTCGGGTCACGGGAAATTCCTGGGGGGCCGGAGCATGCAATCGCTCGTAAACAGCGAGGGCGAGCCCCCGAAACCTGATGTGGCCCCCCCTTCCGTCATATCTGCCTCTCCCACTTACCGTAGTAATAGCTCGACCCTGACAAACTGGAACGACACCCCTCGCCACAACCCCAGGACCTATTAAGTTACCGCCGCGAACACATGGTGGACCTAGCCCCCTCCCTGACGGGTTTTCCCCCCCACCCATCCACCCCCCCCATTAAAATTCCCATTAAAACTCCCCTTTAAAAAACGGTTAAAATGATCTGTAACAAGCTGCAGCAGACTGTAGCCTTCCCCAGATCTGTGTTTTGCAATAATCCTGTCTCTGAGCTCTACAGACAGTTCCTTTGACCTCATGGTTTTTGGTCTGCTACAGTATGCATTGTCAGCTGTGAGGCCTTCTATAGAGAGGTGTATGCCAATCATGTCCAATCAATTTAATTTACCACAGGTGAACTCCAAGGGGTAGAAACAGGTCAGCAACCATCAAACGTGTCAGCAATGATCAAAACAAATGAAAGGGACCTGAGTTAAATTTCAAGTGGTGTTGCAAAGAGTCTGAATATATTTTCTTTACAGCAATAAACTGTATATATAACTTATATTATATTATAACTTTACTTCTTACTCTATGGTTACAACATGACTCTTCTTTCTATAATCTTTACTGTCTAATCATCAAAACCATCAAAACTTCATTTTTTTTCTACAGGGGATTTCCAATCAGAAATAAACATAGTTAATCTTTTCTCTGATCAAGGAAGTTAATTTAGCTATCTCAGCAAGTTCCATCAACTTCAACAAAACTTTTCCCCCCTATAAAAATTAGCAATAGTAATAGAAAACAAAGTACATTTTCCAGTATGTACCAATTTCTCCTGGTATTTAAATAGAAATATAGTATTCACATTCTGGACAATTTAGTCAGAGAACAGACGGAAGCCCTCTTAAGTTTTCTTCAAATTCAGAGTTCTGAAAAAAAATTGCAAACTGATGTCTCACCATGGCAACACAGCAGCAAGATAGAGGAAGCAAGATAAAGTTGGAGGAAGAAATATAATTTGAAGAGAGAGTTTCCTAAACATAAAAATATTTAGGGGCTGGAACAAATTACACAGGAAGTTGTAAAGTCTTCATTACTAGAAGTGAACTTCTTTAAAAATAGATTATTAGGTAAACATATGTCAGACTATTTTAATGCTGTTTGTACAGTGCAATAAGTAGGATTATCTGTTATGCTTTTTCACCATTTATTAATTTAGTAATATTGTATCACAATTATTTTGCCTTTTTGTTCCATAAAATAGAATACAATAACATTTAACATTGAATTATAAGCAGAATCTGTTTGGAATTGCTCCTACCCTGTGAATTTATGTGAGAGAATGAATTTACTTCCTATAAATGTCTTGATAGCTCAGTGGGGGAATCCATTTCATGCAGATATTGCTCCATTCAGTCTGGAAAATGTTTAAATAGGGTTGCAAAAAACCCATATCAGAAACCCCCTGAAAATAGTTCTAGACAGTACTCTTCTAGATGGATCAATGCTATGACTATTTAAAAGACTCAATTTTTAATAATCAATTATAGTTTGTAGGAGTTTTTGAAAAGTATGGTCCTTTTCATCTTCTTTGCTACATGTTTCAATAATCTTGCTGGTCATGCCGGATCTCCAGCATGGGTTTTCCCTTTGGTGCTTGCTTGCTATCGGCTGCCATAGTAATGGGGAGAGGGGACATGACATTGGGATTTGGAAAGTGTGCTGGTGTGATGAAGGCCCATGTGAATTAAAAGGGAGGTTTGCTTTCAGGAATTACTGCGCTGCTGAATGGAGTTGTTTACACCTAGTCAAGGCCAACCGTCCTGGAACTCCAGATGGATGAAAACATCTGAAGATGTGCCCCACATGACACTATGTGGGACATGGATTGGACATTCAGTCTGAGTCCCTGGGGGGAGGGATTTGGGGAAACTTTCATTATATAACTTTCATGCCTTTTGGGTCAGATTTTGCTTTTCTTCCGCTGCTATCATTTCAAACTCAGTAAAAGTTAAGGGGCATACATAAGAGCACCAGCGTGCCTACCGTCCCTGTCCTAATGTTCCCTTTAATTGCATTCATTTTATGTATTCAATTCATGCTTATACTTATATATATTATTTAATATGTATTCGACAAAATAAATAAATAAATAAATAAAAGTATCTCTTCTCTACTTCAATGGAATGGGGGGGGGGGGTTTCCTTGGGTTTTGAACAGAGGCAGGCAAATCTGCTTTATCGGCCAACCAGAGACCTAGTTTACTGAGGGGAGTGAACACACAATGTCAACCCATGGGAGTGCACCATGCGAGGTGGCCTAGCATGGATTGCTGCTAAACTATATATCCCCACCAGACTTAGGGGAACTGTGCTGCAATGGGCCCATGATTTAAAAGCTGCTGGATACTTCAGCTTCGTGAAAACTTTACACTTAGTCAAACGGCAGTTCTGATGGCCCTCATTGAAAAAGGACATAGAAACCTATGTGGCCGGTTGTCCTGTGTGTGGTTCTGCTAAGAGGCCCCCCGAGAAGCCTGCTGGACTCATCCAGAGTGTTGCCAGTCCTAGTGCCCCATGGAAAGAAATATCTATGGACTTCATTGTTGAACTACCTGAGACTGGGAGGAACACAGTCATTTGTGTGATCATGGACGTATTTTCCAAGAAGGTGTAACTTTGTACCCTGCTCCAAGATCCGCTCTGCAAAAACGCTTGCCAAACTGTTTATTCAACATGTGTATAGGTTACATGGGGTTCCTGACTGCATCATTTCGGATAGGGAGGTACAATTCACTTCCCACTTCTGGAGAGAGTTCCTGAAGTTGTTAGGCTCTGCCCAGGGTCTAAGATCCGCCCACCACCCTCAAACTAACGGGCCTATGAATGCGTGAACTTCGTTCTGGAACAGTACCTCAGGTGCTATGTAAACTACCAGCAGGACAATTGGGCTGACTTGCTGCCTTTTGCAGATGTCACTTACAGTAACTCGATTCGGAATACCACCAGCTTCACCCCGTTTAAAGTTGCTTCTGGTCCCAGGGGAAACCCAGATACCTTCCTTAGTGGAATGGATTGAACAGCTTCAATGTGTTTGACCCATCACCCGTAAGGCACTGGAGGAGGCATATCAAGCCCATAAAAGACAGGCTGACAAGAAAAGAGTTAAACTGAAAAATTTCCAAGTAGGGGACAGGGTCTTCCTATCTACAAAGTATTTACAGACCACCCAAAAATCAAAGAAACTGGGGCCCAAGTATGTAGCCCTTTCCCGATTGTTAGGATCGTAAATCTGGTCACAGTACAGTTAGAGCTACCCAAAACCCTTAGATGGAGCTACCCTGTGTTTCATGTTAGTTTGTTGAAAATGAGCATGTATCTCCTCTTCGACCAGGCCAACCTGACCCTACAATTCCCCTGCTCATTGAAGGTGAACAATACTTCAAGGTCAAAGAAATCCTGAATTCCAGGAAGATAGGGGGAAAATATAGTATTTGGTGGCTTGGAAACATTTCCCTCCCTTACAGTCTGAATGGGTGAATGCTGGAGATGTCTGGGCCCCTAAACTCCTACAACCGTTTCACACTAAATACCCTGACAAGCCTTAATGTTATTTTACTCTTCTGTATGGTAGATTGCTTCTATCCTGTCTATTCTGTCTTATGTTTTTTTCCTTAGGGCTAACGCCTCTTCTGCAGGAGGGTCAAATGTCAGCCAGATCTCCAGCATGGATTTTCCCTTTGATGCTTGCTTGCTATCAGCTGCTATAGTAACTGGGGATGACATGGCAATGGGGTTTGGGAAGTGTGCTGGTGTGATGAAGGCCCATGTGAACTAAAAGGGAGGTTTGCTTTCAATAATTGCTGCGCTGCTGAATGGAGTTGTTTACACCTAGTCAAGGCCAACTGTCATGGAACTCCAGATGGAGGAAAGCACTTGAAGATGTGTCCCACATGACACTATGTGGGACATGGATTGGACATTCAGCCTGAGTCCCTGGGGGGAGGGCTCAGATCTTTGGCTCAGACCTTGCTTTTCTTTCGCTGATATCATTTCAAACTTAGTAAAAATATCTCTTCTTTACTTCAATGGAGTTTTTTTGGGGGGGTTCTTGGGTTTTGAACGGAGGGAGGCCTGACACCTGGTGTATAAGTGCCACACAGGTATTGCACATTGTCACTGAAAAAAAGAAGACAAATTCAGAGCCTAAAATGAATTGTTGGAATCTGCTAAAGTTCAGAGTGTTCTTTTTTATTAATAATGATAGGATTCCCCTCTCACCAAGGAAAAATAATCCTTTTCATGTTTCTTTGGCTAAACGTCCTTCCTATTTTTATTTCTTTGCTTGTTAGAACAACAATGTGACATACACAGCATTAACTACAATCCATT
Source organism: Ahaetulla prasina (assembly GCF_028640845.1). Lineage (NCBI taxonomy): Eukaryota > Metazoa > Chordata > Lepidosauria > Squamata > Colubridae > Ahaetulla > Ahaetulla prasina. The sequence continues at coordinate 69,361,212 of NC_080546.1, read as the reverse complement.
GAGATGAGTCAGCTGAAAAAAAGTGACAGGCCCAACGATCAGCACTTTCCATGTCTAAAATGGATCTGAACCTCGTTCTTCCAACTCCTAATCCAATCTCTTAATCACTATACATTAGTTGCACTTTGCCTATGGAGATTCTCAATTATCCAGGTCATGCTATTTCCAAAAGGCAACTGGACTTTCTTCTTCTTTTTTTTCCTTTGAAAACATCTTGCTTCTCATCCAAGAAGCTTCTTCAGTTCTAACTGACTAGTGGGAAATGGAAGGATTTATATTCTTTGCAGTCATCTGATCATTAGCACTCTGAGGGTCAGTCATTAGTGCTCAGAAACTCCTTGAAGCCACTTGGAGGTTTATCTGTACTCTCAGAGTCACCTGAATCAGAGTGTAAATGGGTGTAAACCTTCTTGGGACTGCTGAAAGAACCGTATTGAAGACAGGAGATAGGTGATGCCAGAAGAAGAAAAAAGAAGAAGGGAGGAGGAGGAGGAGGAGGAGGAGGAGGAGGAGAAGAAGAAGAAGAAGAAGAAGAAGAAGAAGAAGAAGAAGAAGAAGAAGAAGAAGAAGAAGAAGAAGAAGAAGAAGAAGAAGAAGAAGAAGAAGAAGAAGAAGAAGAAGAAGCTGCTTTCCCTTAAGAAGCTTCTTGGATGAGAAGAGAAATGTTTTCAAAGGAAAGAAACCCAAGAAAGTCCAGTTCCTTTTTGGAATAACACTCTTGGAATAGTTGCATTTTGATTCAACCATCTTGCTAAATACCCATCATAATAATTTTTAAGCCACAATCTACAGCATTAATGCTAATTAAACCCAATCTGGCACTAAGTCAGTGCCAAAGAAATCAAATTATGGCTTTTGATCTATGATCCAGCCAATCTCTGCAATAGTGGATCCTTTTTCTTTTTCCTTCTTTCAGTCTTTGCTTGCATAATGTCTGTAGTTCAGAAAAGTTTCAAGTAGCTGAATAGTTTGCAAATATATTACTCTTACAAATACAGATGTATTTCCAACTATGTGATAAGAAGTTGATAGCTTCTTTTTGTGGGAAAATGATTTTTCTTAATATGAGGAAAATTAAAATACTAGTTCAGATCTTATCTATTCTGGTCTACCATACAGACTTATTTATAGATTTTGAAAGTACATAACCAAATATGGTCAAAAGCTATTTCAAGGGAAATGGTTTTTCTGTTTACCTGCTTGCCTTCATATTTTGAAGCAGAAGCTTTTGTTCAATAAATGCTTCAATCTGATATTAATTTCTTCTGTGTGTACACAGTATGCTGCAAATATGGCCTACCTTTGCCAATATGGGGCAGCAGACCATGTGGGTAGATCTGGAAGCTTTATTGAAAGAACAGGATATGGTATAACTGCGGAAAATAGGAATACATACAATGAGAACCAAATATAAGATAGGAAGTATTGAGTTACTGCTGAACATAACAATTAATAAATATAAGTAATCTAAATCTCACCTGCAATGCTCTGTGTGTGGGATATGGGCTTGTCCTTGGAGGAACATGTGCCCCAGATTAAAATGGATTCTTCTTTGTGTTTCTTCCTCATCCAAATGCTAAAGGAAAATGGAGTCAGCTTCCCAGCATGCAGTTGTTTTGAGAGTGCAGGCTGATGGGTAAAGAGGCTGGGTCAGCTTCAAACAATATAATTGGTATTTGTCCCTCTGACCACTAGATGGGGCTAGAGAGCAACAGCAGTACATAAAGATTATATGTTGGGGCATGACACTCCCTGCCTGGTATCAACCGATACCACTATTTGAGTTCTGAGAGGGCAGAATTAGGTGAACTGCCATTGCTTTTTTGCTGATATGGTTGTCAATGTGGTGGTGCCACTGCAGTTACTGATGAGGTTTCTGGGAACTTGACAGTAATCTAAGTCCAGAATATAACATCCCATTGCTAGCTTCTCCCTTAGAATTACTGAGGTCAACTGATATATATCCAGCACCATTCTGTTGAACGGATACTAGGGAAGACATTGCAGAAGACTGGTTCAATTGCTTTTTTAAGCTTGCTGATGTTTATGCTGTGGCTGTAGGCCGCTGAGCCATTTGAACTATGATGTTGTCCACAGGTTCTGAGGTAGGAATGTCATAGATGGACCCTGGGGATTGTGGCAAGGAACCGGCTACAGCTTATTCTTTGGTGTCACTTAGGCATTGCCTCTGTGATCTGAAGGGAAGAGGGGCGACCCAATTGTCAGCATGTTCTTTGTGTAATCCCTGCTCTGTCTAAAGGGACTTTGTTGTCAATAGATGTTGCCACCCATTCGTTATCTTTTGAAAGACTGTGCACCTTAAATGACCTTGGTCACTGTCACAGGCAAGGTTGTCACTAAAGGGCCTATGAAGGGACAAGGCAAATGGGTAATGTGTGGTGATTCCTTTAAGAGGCATTGGTTGTGGCTTGGCTGAAAAATAGAAGGACATCTATTCTCTAATGTACTGGTCAGCATGCTGCTAACAGAGGTTGGTTTGTGCATTCTTCCTAAATAGACATCTCCTATAATGACCCACCCTAGGTCTAAATTCTGAACGTAAGGAGCATTGTGGGGACCATTGATCTGAGCTCTCACTTTGTGGACTCATAAAATATCTTTCCCTAGGAGCAAAACTATCTGAGCTTGAGAATCGAGCTCTGGTATCAGATGTGCTATGTGGTTCAAATGTGCATGATGAATTGCTGCATCTGGTGTAGAGATTTCAGATCTATGGTCAGGGATCTGGTTGCATTCGATGAGAGTGCAACTACCAATTCAATTTGGCAATCGGATGCTCTTCTCCCCACCGTCTCCATAATTCCTGTGCAAGCTTTTAAGGAATATGGAGTGCTGTGGCCTTTAATGCCAAAGGGCATCAAAGAAGGTTGAGCTGGCTAAAGACCTGTTACTTTGGTCATCTAGAATGGCATAAAGCTTAATGGCTCTGTCCCTTTGGCCTGCTGGATAGACTCTGATTAAACAGTTTTTGGGGCAGGACTTACCGCCCGCAGTCTCTTTGCAAACGTCTGTGTATTTTGCGTTGATTTCTGTCGTGGTTGTAACAGTGGGTTCTTCCTCCCTGCCATGCTCACTGGCACTGTAAGTGTGTTGTAAAGTCCATGAAACTGGCCCTGGGTTTAAACCTGTGTTGTGGCTTGTGCTGCCACATTCCATGCATTTTACGCTGACCTTACAGTCGTTGGCAAAGTGAGTGGCTGATGAGCAACACTTGTAGCAAATGTTTGCTTTCAGGAAAACTTTGCGGTCTTCTATGGACTTCTCCCTGAAGGCTCTGCATTTTAGGAGAGAATATGGCTTCTGGTGTAGAGGACACTTCTTACCAGGATCTCTGATCTCAGTTTCTATGTGAGAGGAGCTGGCAGACCTGCGAAGGGAATCTGGAGGAGTCACTTTAATTTTATGGACTACTACTGAAGACTTGTGAGGATTATGTTCTAAAGGAGCAGCACATGACAATGTGAAGTCAAAGCTAGGATCATTTCTTGTTTTAGCTTGTTGCACACAAAGTCCACAAAAATATGGAAGAGGGAAATGAAACATTATGCTCTCTTTTATTTTTGGATCCATGCGTGATCCACTGCTCTTTAAATTATAGGATAACTTTTGTACAATGTGGTTGACACCTCTGGCGGTGTCAAGGAATGCAAGTCCTTGTAAGTCCCCTTCCGACTTAGCTACTTGAGATTCCATCAGTAAATCGCTAAGTTCCAGGGGTGAAATGCTCCCGGATCGGACCGGATCGCGCAATCCAGTAGCGATAGTGGCTGCTGGTTCGGAGGACCGGTAGCAAAAATCCCTGGTCCCGCCCCCCCACGTCTGCTGAGCCGCACCATCTGCAGAGGTTTATGGTTTTTTTACTTTTAAAAGCCAGTTTTGCTTCAGCCGAAACAGGCCTTTAAAAGTAAAAAAAAACCTTTGAGGATCCCGCCCCTCAGCTGAGATCGGCAGAGACTTTAAACTTTAAAAAAATTTTTAAAGTCTCCTCTGGCGATCTCACCTAAGTTCCTCATCAGCAGAACCTTACTCGTACTCTTACTTGTAGAAAACATGTTTTCTACAAGTAAGAGTAGAGATTCTAAGGCACTTACCTGATTACTGAGGAACGCATGGCTCTTTTTCCAGCCCGAAAGCAATTTCAGTTTCAGCCAGACAGAATCAATCGCTCAGCTAATCTATTTCCTCGGTGATCAACTTGCTGGCTTTGCTGGCTGAGGAACTCTGGGATTTGGAGTCCAAAATAAAATAAAATAAAATAAAATAAAATAAAATAAAATAAAATAAAATAAAATAAAATAAAATAAAATAAAATAAAATAAAATAAAATAATAAAATATTTGTGCAGCTTTCTGAGTGTGTTTCTTTTTTGGTGTGTTTCTGTAGTGTTTCACTCTAACTACACAAACACACAAAATCTCAGAAAGCTGTATGTGGCATATTGTGTGTGTGTATGTGTGTGTGTGTGTGTTAGTTGTGTGTGTGTAAAGTGTGAAAGTTGGTTTTTGAGCTTTTTGTGGCTATGTGAAGTGTGAAGTGCAGCTGCTTTTACATTGTGTGTGAGTCAGTTGTGTTGTGTTGTGTATGTGTAAAGTGTGAAAGTTGGTTTTTGAGCTTTTTGTGGCTATGTGAAGTGTGAAGTTGCAGCTGCTTTTACATTGTTTGTGAGTCAGTTGTGTTGTGTTGTGTGTGTGTAAAGTGTGAAAGTTGGTTTTTGGTACCTCTTATTGTTTTTTTATACTTTGTTTATTATTTTTATTATTTATTGTTATTGGCCACACCCACCAAGCCATCTGACCACCAATTAAGCCACGGCCACAGAACCGGTAGGGAAAATTTTTAGATTTCACCCCTGCTAAATTCCCTAAGTTTCTAATAGGCTCTGTTAGGTATTTTGGGAAAGTTATCAAGTCTTTTGAATTTTCCACTGCTTCTGCTGAGCCACAATACTCATCAAGCCTATCCCATATTATTTTAAGGTCTGTTTCAGTGCAGTTTATGTTTATTGTCCTGATTTGTTTTGCAGGCTCAGCAGATTCAATTCCGAACCATTTAATTATTAAATCTATCTCTTCACTACATGACAAATCTAAGCCTCTGATGGCATTTTGGAAAGAAGGTCACCAGGCTCTATAACTTTCAGGACAATCATTAAACTTTTCAAATCCTTGTGTGACTAGTTCACGTTGTACAAGGAACTTGGCAAGGTCTATGGTGGCTTGATTAGCCAACTGTTCATTGTTGTGATGAAAGAGTATTGTGTAGTCTCTGTTTTCAGCTGTCCTTTCCTATGCTGCTCTGGCACGAAGGCTGTAGGATAATTTGCAAGCTCAAGTACCTTGGGTGTGGAGGGGTCTGCTATCAGAGGTGCAGCTTTACTTGGAACTTTCCCGTTTGTAGGCCTTGAGATTTGTTGTTGTCCTGTAATGGTGCTGAGTGGCTTGCTTCTTAAAGTTGTCTTTTCTATCAAGGTGAGCATTGTTGCTTGGCCTAGAGTGCTGGTGGATGTATTCCAAAGTGCATTGCAGAGGATCTTAAGGTTCAGCTTCTGGCCCAAGCATGCTGCTGCATTTATTGCATTCATTGTCAGAATATACAGCTCTTTCTAGGTCTTTGACTTTGGAAGCTGCTACTGCCTTTTGGCTGTGGCAGCTGCTACTTCTTTCTCTATGACAAGCCACTCTATGTTCACTTCTAACAGGGCTTTCCACATTTCCAGGGATGCCTCTTGCTGCATTCTTTCAGTCTTTAACAGTGCTCTCTCTTTTTTCATTTCTATTTCTTGTTCAGCAAAGGCTGCTCATCAGTAGTGGGTCTTCGTTCCCTTTTCAGAATCGGGAGCACACGCATGTGTGCGCTTGTTTTGCTCATGTGTGGCACTTCTGTGCATGCGCAGAGCATCCATGATGACATCCGGGTGGGTGGGCAGAGCCACCCACTGCTGCCACTACCGGTTCGCCTGAACTGGGGTGAACCGGTAGAAACCCACCACTGCTGCTCATGCTTTGGCTGCTTCAGTGTTTGCGCTGATGACCATTTGGAAGAATTAGAGATTTGAGATCTTGTCAGGTATGCCTCCTTTCAGTACTCACGAAAAAAAAATATCCTGACTCCATTTTCATAGAGAAAGATACTTTTACTGAGTCTGAACTGAATGCAATCAAAGAAGAGCAAGGTGTGAGGCAATAGGTGTGAAAATCACATATATGAAACGTCCCCAAAGCCCTCCCCCCCCAAGGGTCCAGTCAGGTTTATCCAATCCACATTCCTCCAGGGGGTCATGTGGGATGCAGTTTCAGATGGCGCCATCCTTCTGGTATGCCCGGACGGTTGACCTTGACTGGTTATCAGCACGCCGCCCAGCTACAGAGAAAACGCTGAGGGAAAGTTCCTCCAGCTGTAAGACATCTCCAACAGCTCTCTTCCCCTCCCCCCTCCATAACCAAGGCAACTTCCCCCTCCCCCCATTACAATGGCAGCTGTAGCAAGCAAAGCAATCAATCAATAAGAAGCGAAGGCTGACAGATCTTGTCTTATAAGAAGATGCCCAGCTCTGTGACATGGTGTCTTCTGGAGATGCTTGACTGTAGAGACTGCAATATGGCCATATGCAGGTAACTGTGCTGGCAGTCCTTACCCTGGATCCCTCTTGCTAGATAGCTGCTGTTTCACTGTTCTGTTCTCACTACATGTTAGTCTGTGTGCAGCTTGACATACAGCTAAACCAACCTATCCTCCAATAAAACAGACCATGTGGATGCTTGTGCAGCCCCTCAAATATTGGAACACTATCATGTCAGCCTAGTTCTTCTTTTCACTAGGCTAGTCATACCCAATTCCTGCAATCGTTCTTCATACGTTTTATCTCCAGTCCTCTAATCATCTTTGTTGCTCTTTTCTGTACTTTTTCCAGAGTCTCAACATCTTTTTTTATAATATGGTGACCAAAACTGGATGCAGTATTCCATGTATTATCTTACTAAGGCTATATAAAGCAGTACTAGTACTTCACATGTTCCCTCTGTTAGTGTCATCTGTAAATTTGATGAGTTCCCCTTCTATTTCCTCATTTAAATCATTTATGAAGATGTTGAAGAGTACTGGGCCCGAAACAGAACCTTGGGATCCCCACTGCTTGCTTTCCTCCACCTAGATGTAGTTTCATTAAAAGACATATGTTGAGTGTGGTTTTTCAGCCAGTAACAAATCCATCTGGTGGTGATGCTCGCTAACCCACATTTATCCTAGCTTACCAGGAAGTAGACTGTGATCTACTTTGTCAAATGCCTTATTGAAATCCAACTATATTATATCCACAGCATTTTGCTTGTCAATTAATTTAATCATTTGTCAAAGAATGAAATAAGATTTGTTTGGCCTGATCTGTTTTTGACAAATCTGTGTTGGTTTCTGGTTATAACTTTGCTTGTTTCTAGGTGTTTGTAGATCTGTTGCTTGATTATCTTTCCAAGATCTTCCCAGGTATTGATGTCAGACTGATTGGTCTGTAATTTCTTGGATCTGTTTTTAAGTAAGTTTAAATATCATTAGAATTTCCGCCATCTCAATATGATGACATGCTTTAGAATTCACTTAGAATGTTAAAATGCTACTAAAAAGGTAAAGGTTTCCCAGTCATGTCCAACTCTAGGGCATAGTGCACGTCTCTGTTTCTTGGCTGAGGGAGCCAGTGTTGTCCGAACCCAATTTCTGTGGTCAGGTGGCCAAGCATGGCTATATGGTAAAGGTGCACAGAACTCTGTTACCTTCACATTTAAGTAGTACCTATTAATCTACTTGCATTTGTATGCTTTTGAATTGCTAGGTGGGCAGGAACTGGGACAGGAACCAGAGTTCACCCCATTGTATGGTAGTCGGTCTCAAACTCACAAGTTATTCAAAAGTCAACTGAACTTCCCTTCTCATCCAAGAAGCATCCTCAGTTCTGACTGAATGCTGGTGAATAGAAGGATTGTCATTATATCCTGCCTTTCGGGTACATTGGGGTGTGTGTGTGCTTAATGACTCTCGGAGAGTTAATGGTTTACCTTCAAAGTGCTAACAAAGAGATGACTGCAAATAATATAAATCCTTCCATTCCCCAACATTCAGTCAGAACTGAGGATGCTTCTTGAATGAGAAGTGAAACATCTCCAAGAAAAAGCGCAAAAGTCCAGTTGTCTTTTGAAAAAGCACTTTTGGGACTATGCCTTGACAATGAATGGGAAAAGGAACTTTATAACACCTTATAAAGCCTTTAAGAAAAGGGAATCCATGTTGGTGTTGAGGACATCTACAATCTTTAGAGTTATCCGTTTTATTTTTAGTGCTCTCTCACTCTTTCTCTCACACAATATATATACTGTGCATTTCCAATGTATTATTAAGAACACAGGGCACTGCATCTGTAATTCACTATACTGTAGCCTGAGAAGCATTGAGCAAATTTGCCTACTTAGTTTGGCACTGAAAAATTACCAGCGATTTAGTAGTGTGGAAATTCTCAGGATCAGTGGGAAGAAAGGTTTTAATTACCTAACTGACTTGTAATTTTAAAAAAAAATCTGCTTGTACAACATAACAAAAAGAATTCATAGGGGAATGCTTAAAAATGTAGGCATATGTATGTCTGATACAGTGACTTTCTATTGGCTTCCTCGTAGATATTATGTGCAGTGCCTGAGCCTCTAAATAAGTGCTGTGAGGTAGGATGATGAAGAGAGGAAGATAGGATTATGTAATTTAAGTGTATATGTATTTGGTTTAACAATCCCTGTGGCTCTTAGGACCAAGGAGGTTGTTCACCTATGTATTCTCCAATCAAAGTACGGGGCATCAAAAACCTTTTTTTTCCCTCCAAACAGACACTCAGAACATTTTTTTTAATTTTTCTGTATTTAGGTGAATATACTGAAATAGACAAAAATGTTTGAAAGAGAAAGATTTTTTTTTTAAAAAAAATCCTCTTTTAGAATGCTTCTATTCTATGTGTATTCACCTAAATACAGAAAAATATAGCTTCATATTATGTGATAAGCTACAATTAACTGGATCACAACTATTATAAGCTGTATTTCTTCATTTAAAAGATTTATATAGCTTCCCAGAATATTAGTATAATATAATATAATGTATTATAGTATAGTAGTACAATAACCCAGGGTGATTTATACGTATTCTTGAGTCTGCCTCTTCTTCAGGGGATGAATTTTTAATCAAATTAAACAACACAGGTTGGCAGAATAATCTTAAAGATGATGTATGAGAGATACAAACAAGGTCATCTATTAATTTAAACATGTGGTAATAATAAACATATACAAATATACAAACTGGTTCAACCTTAATTCTTATTTCAATTTCATTGCTAGAATCATAAAAAGAAGATGCTAAATTTGTAAATGAACATTCATATCTTATGAACCATGCAAAGGCTACTTATATGGTGAAAGAGAGAAAAAGCAATTGGTAGTTTTAGGGGTGAAATCTGGTATGAATATTTATTTTTTAATGAGCACATTTTAATCCTGCCTCTTGCATTTTAAACATGAAAATGTCTGATTTTATTTTTCATGCACAAATATTTGTTGAATGTGTTTGTGAAGTAATCACACAAAGCATCTATTGCACACTTGAGAAATTACAGGTAGTCCTTGACTTATAACAGTTCATTTAGTAACTATTCAAAGTTACAAAAGTACTGAAAAAAGTGACTTATGACCGTTTTTCATATTTACAATGGTTGCAGGGTCACCATGGTCACAGGATCCAAAATTCAGGGTCTTAATATCCAAATTAAGCAATATAATCAGACACTTTTAAAAAAACTCTTTGTAGAAGCCAGGCTTAAATCTTTGTTCTTGTCATTTTTCCATTTCCCTGAGACTAAGAATTATCTTCTTTTCAAAAAGCTTTTTTAAAAAACAGTGCATTAGTTGGGATTCTAATTCCTGAGAAGCAATAATCCTGGTGCCTCAAAAACAGGTTTTTTTAATAAACTGAATGGCTAAATATCTCAGCCAGTGATATCCCTGCTCAATCAGCTTTGTTCACTGGTGTGGGAAGGGATTGGAAAGTGGAATTCAAAATGAACAAAGTATTAGATTCCATCTGTTCGGTGCATGTGAGCTGGCAAACATGGCAATTATATTCATGCTGAATGATATAGATAACAGAAATAAACAATTCAAGGCTTAATCAAACAAATAGTGAAGCCTGCACTGAGATCAGGCAGTTTTGTATAGCTCAAAAAATAGTTAGGGCTGAAATTTTCATCTTCTGTTCTTGGCAATTTAAGAAGCATGCTACATTTTCTGTTTCTTGTTAAAGCTTATTTAGCAGTAGCTGCAATATAAATTGTGCTATTATTCTTTGTGACAGAAGAAAAGCCCAAAGAGCTGTATAATATTTTGCTAGTTCCTGTCTCCTCTCCAAATAGATTCTGGAAGCTTTTAAGACAGTTGAACCAAATAAGAATGATTAGGTGTGTTTAAGAGGGGAAAATAATTCATTGTGCTGTAAAGGAAACAAATGAGCCTTTCTGTCTGTAAGAAACTGTTTTGTAATAGCAAAAACAGACAAGAAGAAAATACCCTATTACTCTTAGACCTTTTGCACACTTTACTTGAAACGTTAGGGCATTGTGCTTCTAATATTGTTTTGTTTTTTTGGCTCAAAACTCTTGGGACTGCTGTCAGAATGTATTTCAATTGTAATTTGATTTGTCCTCTGTCTGTATATGACATCCTGAAGGAGGGGGCATTTCAGTTTATCTCTCTGGATTTTAATCCAGCAAATCTTTCTTTGTTCTGTGTTTAAAATAGAATATAGCACACTGCTTTGCAATTTGCCATCAATGTTTTAGTAGCTTCCTCTTGACAGCAATGAGAAGTTAATGAAAAATTGATGGCAAAATATGGTCCATAACTGTGATAATTAAATAATTTTAATTCTTGCACTTTGTATCATTTTACCAAACATGTTTTATCCTCATCAGATACAGTAACTTGATGGGAATCATAACATTTTAGTTAATTTTAATAAATTTGAGAGGAAATACTCAGAACAATCCTGTTTTTAAAACTAGCAATTAAACTACAACTTAAATCTTTTATTAGTCAATCAAAATCATAATGGGGGAATCCTAAAACTTAACAAACGTTTTAGTATTCAAATTAAAGTTTTAAGCAAAGTGTATGTACCAGTTTATACATTTATACCTAGCATTGCTTTTTATACTTACATACACCTGTTATGCAATTTTCTCCAAAAGCTGATCAGCAATCTACACACTTAGAAGTCTTACCTTTGTGTAGATGACTTCATTTATTTGATATCAATTGAACAGTTGGATATGAATTTTCTATATCATATAGGAAGACAAATCTATAAAGAACTACAGAACATTATATTTTCTAGTTTCTTTAAAGGAGTTTCCTTTTCTGTTACACTTTAAAGGTGCTATAGAATTTCTCTGTAATATTGACTGTTAAATTTTCTTTACTGTATTTTGCTTAATCAAAGGCTGTTTCTAAGGCCAAAATGAGTTTAGTACAAATTGGATTTTTCAAAGAAATAGGCTTATATAGGTAAAAAGAGGAGAAATTTCCTTATTTTAATAAGGGCTACAAGGACTATGCTTTTATTTCAATCTCCCTATAATGTTTAGGAAGTAAGATTTGGATGGTTCAAATGGAAAACAAAAGTCATAACATTATCTCACGTTCCTGGGTCTATGTGGTAATATAAATTATACATCGAATAATATTTCATGCAGTTCATCATTGCTTTTTAAATAGACAACATATTAGGCTGCTGTCTATCAAATCAAATTGATGATCCACATGGTTCAATATTGTCTGAATTCATTGGCTGGGGTTTCTCCAAATGTTTATAGCTCCTCCCTAGAGTTCCAATCTGGGACTCCCTGCTTGGAAAACAGATTCTCCACCACCAAACAGCAGTTTTCCTCTGTGAGATTAGCAGCACTGCTCTTTAAAAAAAGAAAAACATTTTCTCATACCAACTTGGAATCATTTCATGGGAAAAGAAATTTTCCTGACCCTGCCAAGTTCAACCATTTCTTTCCCCATATTGAAATTCTAGCTTAAATATTTTTGCTTATATGGGTCGGCTTCCAAGTCATTGACATTTTTAAAATTTTTGAAACTGGCTGATTCGCACATGGGTCAAAACTATACTAAAATGTACAGCTCTGAATGAAGGCATTCCTCTTCTTGACAACCCATTGACGAAAAACTACATATCGAAGAATTTTTATAAATATCTATTCATTAGTGTTAATAGTTTTTAGTAATTTTTTAGAAGACAGTTGAAACAGGTCAGCTCAACTAAATATCCTTATTAAAGCCTTAAAATATGATTAAATTGGAAACACTCAAATACCTATCCTGAAAATTTTATTATTGATTTTTACATGTACACCAATATAAGCCCAACCCCCAAAATAAGATATAGTTAAGAACCTGCCCACTCCGTCCCACCATCTGGTTGTACGAGGTATGGTGAGGCGCATGCATAAAAATCAAGCTGGGGTTGGGGGTGGGGGGCTGGAGCTGCCCCACGTGCCCCGCACCCACTTACCTTAGGACTACAGCAGCCAGGCCTCCCATGCCCTGACACCTATTGCGCCACTGCCTGACTTCTGCATCTGCTTATAGCCACTTACAGCCAGATGCCATGTGGTGCATTGTGCTGGTGCCACTGCAAGCAGTAGGAAGCCACGAGGTGCAACACTTGCACATGTAATGGCATGACATACCATGTGGCCGCCAGCTGTGAGCAGCGGCAGCAGCGCGATGTGCCATGTGGCCTCCTGCTACCAGTGGTGGCATTGGCATGATGCACCACATGGCGTCTGGCTGCAAGCGGCCGTAGAAGAGGTCAGACAGTGGAACGTCAGGTGTCAGGGTGTGGGAGGCCTGGCTGCAGTAGTCCTATGCGGATAAGACATCCCCCAAAATAAGACATGGTGCTAGTTTTGGGGCCCAAAAGAAAATAAGACTGGGTCTCATTTTCAGGGAAACTTGATAGATTGAAAATTTATCAAGGGATTCAAGGGAAAGATAATATCACACTATTTCCAGACAGTTCCAAATAAAGAAGGAAACTTGTGGAAACAAGGTTTTATTTATGCAATTACATATAAAGGGCTGCTCAGTCTGCTGGTTCCCCAATACCAGTGGACTTTTTTTTTAAAAAAAATCCACTTTTCAAAGAAGCAAGCCTATTTATTTATTATTTATTTATTTATTTATTTTCTATTTACTTACTTATTTATAATTCATACAGCCACCCATCTCACAAAAAAAATACTTTAGTCTTTCAGCAGTTTGGATTTCAACATGTTATAATGGGAAAATAAAGGAGGAAAAGGGAAAGGGAAAAAGTAAAGGGGAAAAATGGGGAAAAAAGACCTCGCTGTCTGCCTCCTTTTGGTGCAGCAAAATAAGGTAATAACATGAAAACCCAACTTTTTACTTTTATATAATAATATATACTAGCTATTTCCAAAACAACAGTCCTATCAAATCAGCAAACCCAAAATCATTTTTTCCACCTTAAGCACAAAGTCCAAAAGTGGTTTCCAAGCAGAAACAAAATTATTTGTGTTCTTTTCTTTAATCAAAGCCGTCAATTTAGCCATCTCTACTAAGTCCATCAACTTTTGCAGCCATTTGTCCATTGTAGGAATCAAAGTGTCCTTCCATTTTTGTGCATAAAGTAATCTTGCTGCCATCAACAAATATAATATCAAAATTCCATTTCCTCCCCAAGTTTTTTATCCATTAGGCCTAAGAAAAAAGTCTCTGCTTTTATCTTTATATTCATTTTATGAATCTCAGAGCTTCTAAATAATGTAGGATATCATAAACCCCTAAATCTAGTGCTCAACCAAAGAAATACTTTAATTGGCTTTATTTGGGCAGCTATTTGAGATAGATATGTATTTCAGATGTGTAAATTTAAATAATACTGATCACATTGTGCGTCTGTATTCATGAGATTCATGTCTTAGTTCTTTTACATTTTTTCTGCCAGTTTTCATTTGTTTTAATGAAAGTGAATATGCAGAAGAAAAAGAAGAAAATAAAAGAAAGCATTGACCCCAACTTTTTCCAGTACAGTAAAAAACTAATTATAATTATAGCCTCAACTTTTTCTATTACATTTAGTCACACCAGCCATTTCTATAGATAAAGTTATCCAATCTTCAAATTAAAGTCAAAATTTCATTTTTTCCCTCTTCTATTTTAAGCATAAAGTCTGGAAGCAATTTCCAAATGGAAACAAAACTAGATAAAATCTTGTCCTTATTTAAAACATCTGATTTAATTTGTCATCTCAACAAAATCCATTTTTTCAATCCATTTTTTTCTGTTGTGAGAAATAATATATCTTTTATTAGAAAATACATTTCTTGGTGTGTTTTTTTTGCATTGTCACTATCTATAATAACAAAAATCCACATATTCTTTGGAGTTCTTTGTTCAACAATCCTAAAGAGAAAACTCCTACCTGTGTTTCCCCGAAAATAAGACCTGGTCTATATAACATATACATTATATGTTATCCCTATTTATAACTATATTATATTAAAACAATATTACATTTTAAGTTGCCTCCCATTGTACCTGAAATTATTTATAAACATTTGGTTACATGTGGTTACTATTTTACTATTTTACATAGAATATTTTTCCCTTAAAAATGTAGGTTTAAGTAACTAACTTTCCCTTGTTGTGTGACATATAGCTTTGCCATGATAATCAAACAGCAGAGCATAGAGACATGTTCAAAACCCTGCATAGAACCTTAAGAAAATTTTGGTGGCTTAGGATGGCTGCAGACATCAGGAAATATGTGGCTTCATGCCACACGTGCAGGAGGGCCAAACCATTCCATCAGAAGCCTGCAGGACTATGCTCCCCCTCCCCCTTGGCATATGGTCTCTCTGGATTTCATTACTGATTTACCTTCTGTCCAAGACTTCATTACCATATTAATGGTGGCAGATACTTTCACCAAGATGGCCCATTTCATGCCCTGTAAAGGATTTCCCAATGCCAAAGACACAGCCCAACATTCTTTCACTACCATAACATGGTCTCAGCACTCATGTCAGACAGAGGAGCACAATTCCAATTTAGATTTCGCAAAGCACTTTTTCAGTTACTAAATGTCAAGGTAACTTCCCCTGCCACAAATGTGAAAGTTTGAAAGACTAACCAGGTCCTCCAACAGTATTTGAGGTGCTAATGCACCTATAGCCAAGTCAACTGGCCATCATTACTGTCATTTACAGAATTTTCTTACAACAGATCATTGCTCTCATCAAATTCAATGACACCATTTCAAGCCATGTATGGCACACATCCTAAAGTGTTGCCAGACCATCCTGCATTGGACTCCATGGTTTAGGGGCTGTTGATTTCTTCTAAGAGCAACTTGCATCCCGAGGCCTGTTGAAATAGCAACTTATCCAAGCAAAACAGGCTTACAAGAAAGGTAGCAGATGCACATCAGCAGGAGGGTCCACCCATAGCAGTAAAACACAAAGTTTGGCTCTCTACTAGGTTCTTAGCCACTTCAAGACCTTCAAGAACCTAGATGCTAGATTTGTGGGCATTCAAAGTTCTCTGACAAATCAAGCCTGTGGCCTTCCATCTATCATTACCCCCTTCAATGAAGATGCATCCAGTATTTCACTGAGCATTACTTTCCAAAGATGCTCCCCCACCCCAAGCACAATAAGACCCCAGTGACACATTCCACCATCAGTCATATTGGAGGGAGAACCAGAATATGAGGTCAAAGAAATTTTAGACTCTCGGAAAAGAGGAAAATGCATCCGGTAAATACTTGATTCATTGGAAGAGCTACTCAGTTTCTGATTGCTCCTGGGAGACTGAATGCACAGTATGTTCATACCCCTGATTTTGTCCACAGTGGTGCAGTGGTTAGAGTGCAGTACTGCAGGCTGCTTCTGCTGATCACCGGCTGCCAGAAGTTTGGCAGATCGAATCTCACCAGGCTCAAGGTTGACTCAGCCTTCCATCCTTCTGAGGTTCATAAAATGAGGACCCAGATTGTTGGGGGTAATATGCCGACTCTGTAAACTGCTTAGAGAGGGCTGTAAAGCACTGTGAAATGGCATATAAGTCTAAGTGCCATTGCTATTGCTGTTGCATCAATTCCACCAGTGCTTTCCTGACAAAGAAAGGCTGACCAAGCTACCAGCGCCCCACCTAGTTTTGCCTGAGGAATCTGTTGAGGAAGAGGTTAACCAGATCTTTTTTATTCCTCTGGGGTGAGAAGGGAGATTCACCTACAATCTGGCCTTCAGTTCCTGGGGGGTGGGAGGGAACCTCTAACAATGTTTGTATCTTAAATCAACCACCACCTGGCTCACCAGCTCCTGCAGAGAAATGGGAGGAGGATTCCTTTGAGATGTCCTCCCTTCCTCCCTTGCCAAGTTCCCATGAGAACTCAGACTTTGAAGACACAATACTGGAAGGGAAAAGCAGCATAGAAGAATCCATGGAAGAGGAGAGGGTCAAGATGGAAGAATGGGTGATGTAGGAGATGACTAGGCTGAGCCTGAGGGAAGGGTAAAACACATCATGTCACAAATACCTGCATGCCTGCAAGAGCCCTAAGTCCAGTCCATCTTAAATGCCTCTCATATCTCTCATTCATTTCCCTTGACCGCTAGTTGGTCAGAAAGCTTTTTTTCAGTAAAGTTGTTTATTTTTTAACACACAAACAACAACCTACAATGCATTTTTCTGAATATCAGCCAGGTTTCATATTCATACAAAGTTTAGTTCTTTTCCAATACATCTTACATGCTTTCATTGATATATTTTCTCTCATTTTTATTTTCCTTCTTTTATTTATCTTTATAAATCTGATCTTACCCTTCACCCTGAATTTTAATCTTTTATCAAACTTTCTCTCTTCCCCCCTTTATCTACTCCCATTATATTAAACCCTTTTATTCCCATTTAATATGTATACTCTTTTACATCTCTACTTATCAAACATCAAAATCAATCATATATTTGCAATTCAGTGACAATTCATATAATATTAACCATGATCAAAAAGAAAAGAAAAGAAAAAACTAAAAAACTCAGTTTTTCTTCATATCATTTTAAAAACTTTTAGTAAAATCCATAGTAACCTTTAAACACTTTTTATGATTTTAAATTCCATTATCAATGTTTAGATCATTTAGTATATTGCCAACTCTTTTTTATGCTTTCAATTTCATTAGTGCTTCAATCAATATATATTTCAATCCTTTTTTATTTTTCTCCTTTTTCTCTTCCTCCTCTTTTTTTCTTTTTATTCCTCTTAAAATTCTCTACTCTCTTTGCTTGTCCTGTATTTCCATTTACTCTCCTTCTCCCCTCTTCCCCCATTTTTATCTTTTCTCTGTTAATCCCAATATGATCCTTTAACTTTGTATTTTTTCTCTTCCCTTCTTTCTCTCCTTGTCTCTTCCTTCCCTCCTTGTTTTTGTTTGCCCTCCTAATTTGCAATGTTTTTCCTTATTCCCCTTTTCTTTTACCACTGTCAATCCCAGTGTACTCTTCTAAATTTTTTGTGCTTTTTCCCTTTCTATTTTCCTCTTCCTTATTTGTCTCTTCATCTCTCCCCATAAAAGGTAAAGGTAAAGTGCTAGTCGTTGCCGACTCTAGGGGGTGGTGCTCATCTCCATTTCAAAGCCGAAGAGCCAGCGCTGTCCGAAGACGTCTCTGGGGTCATGTGGCTGGCATGACTCAATGCCAAAGGCGCACGGAACGCTATTACCTTCCCACCAAAGGTGGTCCCTATTTTTTCTACATGCATTTTTACGTGCTTTTGAAACTGCTAGGTTGGCAGAAGCTGGAACAAATAACGGGAGCTCACCCCATTACACGGCAGCACTAGGGATTCAAACCGCTGAGTTGCCAACCTTTCGATCAACAAGCTCAACATCCTAGCCCCTGAGCCACCCCTCTCTCCCCATACAGTCATTTAATGTTTCACAATCAATATTTTGTCCTTTGTCTTCCAAAACGCTCTCTTGCTTCATGGTTTCTTTATTTTCTGTAAGTTCAAGTGCAGCTCCTAATTCTTCTGGTTTCAGTTGTCCATAAGGTCTTGTAATTATTTCTTTTATTTCTCGCTTTAAAGTCATATGCATCTTTTTCATCATTTCAATTATTTCCTGCACCATTCTGTATTTTCTGGGTTGTATTTGATCTTTTGTTATCAAAGTCAAACAGCTTGTAGGCACAGAAATCCTTCCTTAAAGTTCCCACCAGCCTTATCACTTCAACAAGAAAATTTTCCACAACACATGTTAGTCAGTGTAATTTTCCCTTCCGCCTGAAGGTGTCTCTTTCCAATCCCCAGTTCCAATCAACAATTAGAGAAGGTATCCATTTTGTTTCTTTTTCTTAAAGCTGCACTTTGTTTTTCTTTTACTTTTTACTTCTCCCAAAAATTCAGTTTAAAATCTATGTCCAAATTTGTATTAAGTGTTGTGACCCAGGCCCAAGTAGGTAGTAGGAAACTCAGTCCATGAAAAAAAAAACTTTATTCAAACAGCTGAGAATTACTTCATGCCCAACACAAATTTCTCAGTCCTATTGCAAACCTTGGTCCAAATAGGCAAACTGCCAAAGGCCTTTCTTGGCAAACATTCAGAAGTCACAAAAATAAATGCAAGACGTAGACGAAGCAGAAGACGAAGCTACCAACGTTGTTTTCCAGCAAACCCCAAATGCCGTTACTGGTCTGTTTTAAGCCTCCCAAGTTGTCCTTTTTGCTTGAGCTGCTCTTGCCTTCTGGCAGCTCTTCTCATGCATACATTAGGAACAGACTCCTCCTGTTCCTCTGCCTCACTACTATCAGTCTCTGGAGGCTCCGGAGTCCTTACGTCACTCTGGCCCTGGCCTCACCTCAATCTCATCGCTCCGTTGCCAGCTCTGCAGGCTGCTGGAGAACCACAACAT
The DNA here is from genome assembly GCF_028640845.1 of Ahaetulla prasina. NCBI lineage: Eukaryota > Metazoa > Chordata > Lepidosauria > Squamata > Colubridae > Ahaetulla > Ahaetulla prasina. The sequence goes on along the minus strand of NC_080546.1, from coordinate 69,342,166 downwards.
TAAGTCCCGCTAACCAGGGAAAAGGGAAGTCAGAGAAATTTCACCGAGTTGTAGTTTTAAATCCCCCAGCTTTCTTTTTATACTCCAGAAAATCTTCAAACCTCTCCAGCTTTATTTGAGGGTTTTTTTTTCTTTTTCCTTCTGCCTAGGGAATCTCCAATTCAATTTAAAAAAGCCAAATTCCTTTCGAGTTTTAGGATAAATAGTACTGTTTCTCTTATTTCTTGCTAGATTTACGTTCCTCTCTCAATTTAGCTGCTATTCCACCACCAATATTTTTTTTGCCAAATTAAAATTAAAGACTTTTTTTGTATGTTGGTGTTCACTAATCGGCTTCAATATTCCATCCAAATCCCTGCTCCTGCTCAAAAACTTGGTCCGGTTGCCCCAGCTTAATGATGGCCACTATGGCCCCGGCCGCCAAGTCGAAGAGTTTCCTCTGACCTCCGAGGAACTTGCCAGTTCCTCTTGGTCATCACAGGTGCCTCTCCTTCCTCTCCGTCCCTACAAGATAGATCCGGTCCAAAGACTCCTCGACAGCAGTTTGTCAGCCTGGGAATTCGCAAAGCTCAGCGGAGCTTGCTCTTCCCCAACTGTCTCGCCGTGACACTTCCAGTCGAATCCAGTCAGAAAGCTTAAGCATGCAATAAATCTTTATATTTATTTGAACTGCCTGAATATCCTGATTTCCTCTGCACTTGACAGTAAGTTATAGGTCGGGGTCCCCAACTCCTGGGCCACAACCCACTACAGGGCCATGGCCTATTCAGAACCGGGTTGTACAAGCAGCAGGCTGACATGCTTACGTGAGCAGCTTAACTCACGCAAGTCAAGCTGCATGTAACCGTGTGTGCACTGGGCCACTGCTTGTGTAGTCCACTTCCTTTCTCCCCACCCTCCAACTGGGCTGCCAAGTTGTAAGGGTTGGGGACCACTGTTGTAGATGACTATTTCTTCTTGAGCTATCATGTCTTTTGGTTTACTTAGGATGTTTTGGAGGGCTAAATATTTCAAGTTATTTCTACAACAAAATCATTCTTATCATCAAAACCTAAAATTAGAGTTTTATTTTTTCCAGTTCCAAGCACAAAATCCAAAATTGGTTTCCAAATTGAAAGAAAACTAGATAAATTCTTCTCTTTAATTAAAACAGTCAATTTTCCATCTCCACTAATTCCATCACTTTCACTATCTATTTCCAATTTACCTGTCAAGGTTCCAAATAATGAACCCAAACAAATCAGAACTCTGAGACTAGGATCCTCCTCAAAGCTCTTCTTTATTGAGTACATCATATCAGCATAGCTTCAAAGGAAAACCAACTCTAAATCTTTCCCGTGGTTTCAGTATAATTAAAATTGGAAATAACCCCATCTCCCAAGTGTCACAGGTCACGTTGGCCAATTGGGTTAATTGGCAGGCTCTCCAGGCACTCCTTCCCTGACCTTATCCATAGTCAGTAGAGATGACCTTGGTTCTCACAAGAATGTTCTTCATTGTGTCTAGTAAGGCATTCCAACCTCCTTCCCCACTTCCCCTTCTGTGTGGCAACTGAAGAACAGAAAAATGGCTGCTGCCACATTCAGTTCAACATTGACAGTCAGCTCTCCCCCTAGTGAGTGAGAAGTATCTGGAAAATATCAAGTACAGACCAGTGGTGGGTTGCTACCAGTTCTCCCCAGTTTGGGCGATCTGGTAGTGGCAATGGTGAGTTGATAGTGAACCTGTTCGCTGCAACTGTCAGCTGGACCCTTCTGCCCGTCCCTGCGCTATATCTATCTATATTCATTCGCAAAACACGTGCAAAGCTTTTGCGCAAAGCACATGCATGAAGTGAACCAGCGGTAACACTATCCAAATGAAATCCACCACTGGTACAGACAGATTATATTTTCACTAGCCATCCTTGCCATTCCCTGGCTATCCTTTTGGCCTTTGGGGATTTTTCTCATGGAATTTTCTGATCACCCTATCTTTTTTTACATTCTGACTCTTTACCCAAGTGGCTTCAGACAGGAGGTAACTCTTCCATTGTACTAAGTATTGTAGCCTACCCTTTTATAGCCTAGAGTCTAGGATTCTTTTTACTTTGTAATGGGTTTCTCCTTGCACTATGATGGGACCTGGGGCTACCCGAGCTACTGGCCTTAGCTTCAAACCTATTACCAGCTTCAACAAACTACTGTGGAAGTCTGGATGTACTTTTCCTAACTGGTGTGGGAGTTTCAGCTCCACCGTGACTGGGTTAATGATCTTTACAATGGGAAAAGGTGCTATAAACTTAGGACCCAGCTTTTTACAGGGCAATTTCAGTTTTAGGTATTCGTTAGAGAGGTAAACCTTTTCCCCTATGTGAAACAGTCTCTAAGGGGATCGCTTTTTGACTGCCTGCTCATTTTGTGTCACTGTGGCTTTTGTTAGTGCTCCTTTTACATTCTCCCAGGCATCCTGTAGGGAGCCTACCCATTCAGTCAGGCTTACTGAGGAAGGGTGCTCCTGAGGGTACTCAGGCTGGGGACAAACTCCACCTCTGTGGCCACCTTAAAAGGCATAAAGCCCATGCTACTATGTACAGGGTTGTTGTATGCCATCTCAGCAAAAGGCAATAGTTTGTTGGTAATTGTCGCAGCACCTCAAGTGCTACTCTATCATTGCATTAGCTTGTTCCGCCATCCCATTGGTACTCGGATGAAAAACCGAACTAAGCCCCCGGGAAAATCCAGTTAGCTTTATGAACTCCAGAATTTGCCATTAACTGGACCCCCCAATCAGATATGATTCTCTTTGGGACTATATGCGGTCCAGGAACAGTTTTGCCAGTTTGTGGGCTGAAGGGAAGCCGGACCAGGTGATGAAGTGACCTTGTTTGAAAAAAGATCAATCACTGACCAAATTATGGTGTTTCCCCCACTTTTTGGGAGTTCCACAATAAAGTCCATTGCTATCTTATCCCATGGTCGTGACAGTTTGGCCACTTGTGGTAACAATCCTGGGGGTTTACATAGCTTTCAATGTCCTTTTTCATTGCTGGCCACCAAAATTATCTTTGTAGTAGATGCCATGTCTTTAGAAATCCAAAGTGACTGGCTTGCTTGGTTTCGTGGCTTCTCTACGGAACTTGGATCCGGAGGGTACCTGGGTTATATAATTTGGGACTTTTCCATGCCAACCCATCCCAGGAGGTTAAGAGTTGGTTTAATGTGAAGGTTCCAACTAATGAACCCTAATTCTTAAAGAAAGTTGTGGAAAAGGTGGTGGTCTGGCAGCTGCAGAGGGTTCTGGATAAAATGGATTATTTGGACTCCTTCCAGTCAGGATTCAGGCCCAGTTATGGACAGAAATGGCATTAGTCATGCTTGTCAATGATCTCTATTGAAAGCAGTATGGGGGTAGTGCAACCATCCTCGTTCTCCTGGACCTCTCAGCAGCCATCGACTATGGTATCCTATGCTGCAGTGACTGGGGTTGGGCAGCACAATATCAAAATAGCTCTCAGCAGCTATTTTGTGGTGCACCACAGGATTCAGTACTCTCTTCACTCTTTTCAAACATCTATATGAAACTGCTGAGCAAGATCATCTGTCACAACAGGTTGAGGTATCTACAGTATGCTGATGACACCCAAGTCTATATTTCCACTCTTTGTGACCCAAATGATACTGTGGCTGCCCTCTTGGGTTGCCGGGAGACTGTGGAGGCCTGGATGGAGGACAACAGACTTCAACTGAACCCTGGCAAAACTGAATGACTTTGGAGACCTGGGGCTCCAAGATCCAGGACTTTGTCATCTTTGACTCTGGATACGGTGGAACTGCCCCAGACAGATCCAGTCCACAACTTGGGCATTCTCCCATCTAGCCGCTGCAGCCATTTTATGTGGTGCAGCCACTTTACTCATGACTCCTGCTCAAGAAGCAGGTGCCAATCATAGGTAGGAGAGCCTTTGCACAACATTATGTTGTGTGCCAGTTGCAGCCTTTCCTATATTAGGATTCCCTGCATTTATTCATTCCATAGTCATCTCACAATTGGACTATTGTAATGCACTCTGCATGGGGCTACCCTTGAAGAGCTTTTGGGGCTACAGCTTATGTATACCATGCAGGCAGTTTTGGAGACCCCACGAATGGGCCCTATAACACCACTGTTTTGTGAGCTGCATTGATTGCCAGTCTGCTTCCGGGTGTTGGTGATCACTTTTAAAGCCTTTCATGGCAGGGTCCAGGTTACTTGAGAGACCATCTCATCCTGTTGGGATTGGGCCATCCTACTCCTGTCAGCAGAGAAGGCCTGCTGTGGGTTCTGTCAGCCTGATTTTTCCAGCTGGTGGAGACCAGGAGGATCTTCTCTGCTATTATTCCTGCCCTCTGGAATATCTTGCTCCCTGATGTGAAATTAGCCCCAACCCACCCAGCCTTTTGTAAGGGCCTAAAGATGTGGCTCTACCATTTGGCCTGGAGCACAAGTGGGGGAAAGTACAGTGGAGGTGGTTGATTGAATAACAACAGATCTCAACTCCCTCCATTCTCCTTCACCCTCCCCACGTGTCCTTAGATTTTAATTTTTGGTTTTAATTTATTTATGTTTTAATGTAAAAACATTTTTATGACTGTAAGCCACTCAGAGTTACCTAATAGTAAGGTGGGCGGCCAATAAATAAATAAATAAATAATCAATCAATCAATCAATCTTCCATTATGGAAATCAGTATATCTGTACGTGTACATTTTTATTTTATTTTATTTTGTTATTTGCCACCCATCTCACTGTCACATGATTGTGGGCAGTTTACAATTGGGTAAAACAGTAGTATAAAAATTGAAACAATAAAATAATGAAATAATAAGTATCTTAAAATTCACAAAAAAATAACTAAGATACTGGGGGTTATGTAACAGAGTAGAGATGAGAGTCTATATAAGACTCTATATAGCAGTTAGCCACTGCTAACATACGTAGCAATAAAGTTCCAAATTTAGTGTAAGTGGTTTTTTTGATGGATGTGTTTCTAATTTGCTGCCATTTCTTCTGCTGATGAGGATATCCAGGATATCCTCCTGAGGAGGGAGATGACATGAATACCTCCCATCTAGCCTCTGCAGCCATTTTACGTGGTGCAGCCACTTTATCAGCCATTGTTTTGCAGACTACTGCTGCTGACTGCCAACTGTCTGCAATTTGACATTTTGAAGCGCACCAGGCTCAAGGTTGACTCAGCCTTCCATCCTTCCAAGGTTGGTAAAATGAGGACCCAGATTTTGGGGGGCAATATGCTGACTCTGTAAACCTCTTAGAGAGGTTGAAGAGCTGTAAAGTATTGTGAAGCAGTATATAAGTCTAAGTGCTATCGCTATTTACACAGCGCTTGGCTGTATATAATTCAGAATTGCCAAAATCTGAGTCCATGTGGTGATACCATCTCACAATGCTACCTGGGACTCCTTTTGGTCTGTGACTTCAAATGAAAGTGAATAGGTTGTTACCTGCCCCTCGCCTTTGAGACCCATGCCAGGTACTGTGAGGAAAAGGCAGAGAGGTGAACCTCTGGATTTGGAAAATTGTGACCACCTCTTTACAGAATAAAAAGTTTATAGCAGCCTTGAACAAGTCTCTGTGCAACAGCTTCTGAAGAGGTTGACCCTGGATTTTGGAACCTGGACAACTATGACAGAATTTCCAACTTTTCCTATTTAGAGAAGCTGTTGAAACAGTGATGGCAGATCAGTTTCACAGAGACCTAGCTGAAATATATTATTTGGAGTCTATTCCTTTGGAATTCTGGCTCAGAGATGGGACAGAGATTATCTGTGTCAAAATTTTGATGGGAATAATGCATCCCTTCTTGTCCTCTTGAACCTCTGAATGGTTGTTGATACTATTGAGCATGTATCTTTCTGGATCACTTAGGAGGACTGGGGATTGAAAGAACTATTTTGCAGTGGTGCCATTCCTTCTTTAGTGGGCAATTTCAATCAGTGACAGTAAGAGGTCTTTCATCATTTCGAGGTTTGGCATCATCAATAAACTGATGATAATCCAAATTTATATCACCACAAAAGCTGCAAGGGAAATGTTTCACATTTCCTTTCCTAGTGCTTGAAGGCTAAATAGCTCTGAATGGGAGAAAATAGACTGAAGCTGAATACAAGTAAGGCAGAATTATTGTTGGCATATCAAGGTACTCTATTATGCCAGTGTTGTTTCTGGATGGGTATGTACTACATACAAAGGAAAGAACAGATTTAAGATGTGAGGGCTTTTCTAGGCCAGGGCTGTCAAACTCGTGTCATCATGGCAGTGTCATGTGATGTATTGGGACTTTCCCCCCTACGCTAAACCGGGCAGGGTCAGGGCCAGCACGTGATACATCTGGCCCTCAGGCTGCAAGTTTGACACCCCTGTTCTAGGCCCATAGCTCCTGCTAGAACAGCAGATGGAGGCCTTGACTAGAGAAGCTTTTGCCCAGCTGCAACTGATATAAAATTATGATCCTATCTTGTGGGGAAGATCTGAACACACACTTTCATTGGCACTTAGCTGGACTATTTTACCAGTTTGCTAGAACTGCAATTGGCACAAAATTTGGCAGCTTGTGTATTTACTGACCTTGGGTATGGAAACCAATATTTTGAGGGGTCTGCACTATTTACCAGTATGCTTCTGAATACAGTTTAAGCTGCTGATATTGATTTATTAAATCCTTCATGACTTGGCACCTGGGTGTTAATCTGACTGTCTCTTCCAACTAGAATCAACTTATCTTGCAGATAATTGTTGCTCTCAGGAGAGCCAAAACCATGTGACATTATTTTTGTATGGTGATGCTATAGTTGAACAGCCTCTTCTTGGAAAATCTCCCCTTCCACACTGACTTTCAAGGAGATACTGAATACTGAAGTATATCAGAGAGTATATCCTCAATTTACTGTAAAGCATCGTTCTTATTTTTTAATTGATTTTTTTCCTTTTTTGACATGTATGTCAGTCTTTTTACATGCATATTACTGCTTTGCATACTTGAAATCTGCTGAACTGCTGTTGTTGTAAAGTATAAATAAACCAACCAACAAACAAAAATAAACTTCTGCATACGTGTGAACCTTGTTCAGTTTCTTATCTTCACAGGTTCGAGTACACATAACTGTGATGTCTTGATTCTTACCAGCAATCAGATGCAAAAAGGATGATCCTGCTCATCAGAAGCATTAGCGATTGAGAAATTATGAGTAGATACATAAAGATTGCACCCAAGCATTTCATATTAGTGAAATCAGCTGCTAAATCAAGACAAAAGTTGATTTATTTTTATCTATTTTTTATTTTATTCAAATGAAAATTAAAATACAAAACTTCAAAAACTAAAAAAACCCACACAAAATGATTCCCCATAATTGGTGTGTGTGTGTGTGTGTGTGTGTGTGTGTGTGTGTGTGTGTGTGGATTTTTTAGTTTTGGGAATTTCATACTTAACCTTCATTTCGAATTACTCAACATCTCTTGTTTTCATAAAACACGGTTTGGAAGTTTTTAATCTAATTTGTAAGTATCCTAAAGTAGATTAGGGTAATATACTTTAAACCCTAAAGTAGGGTTTTTCTTTTTCTATGATGCATTTGTCATGCCTCTTTGCCAACAGCCTTTTCAATATTTTTATTTTTTATTTTATTTATTTGTCAATCATATATAAAATAACGGGTAAAAGTATAAACATAATTTGGACACATGAAAAGAGTAAGTAAAAAAGGAATATTAGGACAGGGAGGGTAGGCACGCAGGTGCACTTATTCACACCCCTTACAGACCTCTTAGGAATGGGGTGAGGTCAACAGTGGTAGTTTAAGCTTAAACTTTTGGGGGTTTGGGGAAGAAACTACAGAGTCAGGTAGTGCATTCCAGGCATTGACCACTCTGTTACTGAAGTCATATTTTCTGCAATTGAGTTTGGAGCAGTTTACCTTGAGTTTGTATCTATTATTTGCTCATGTATTGTTGTGGTTAAAGCTGAAGTAGTCATTGACAGGGTAGGACATTGACAGCTAGGACATTGTGTTTTAATTTTATGTTTATTGTTATTATGTTATGGCAAAGAATATAAGAACTATTTCAATTCCAAAAGAACACAGAGGCATGCAATTCTGGATTTTTTAATATTGTGGAGAAACATATGGCAGGATAGAGAGAGGAGGGAAGGAGAGGAAGTGAAGTTAGATGATTAAAATAAGGTAAAGGTAAAGGTTCCCCTCACACATACGTGCTAGTCGTTGCCGACTCTAGGGGGCGGTGCTCATCTCCGTTTCAAAGCCGAAGAGCCAGCACTGTCCGAAGACATCTCCGTGGTCATGTGGCCGGCATGACTCAACGCCAAAGGTGCACAGAACGCTATTACCTTCCCACCAAAGGCGGTCCCTATTTTTTCTACTTGCATTTTTACGTGCTTTCGAAACTGCTAGGTTGGCAGAAGCTGGGACAAGTAACGGGAGCTCACCCCGTTACACGGCAGCACTAGGGATTCGAACTGCCGAACTGCCGACCTTTTGATCAACAAGCTCAGTGTCCTAGCCACCCTGAGCCACCACTACCTCTAATTCTCTAATACCTCCAATGCCTACCCTCTAATCCAGGGCTGTCAAACTCGGGGTCTGCAGGCCAGATCTGTCACGCACTGGCCAAGCCCACGCCTGGTTTAATGAAGGGGGGGAAAGTCTGATATGTCACATGATGTCGCCATGATGCCGTGGATTTGATACCCCTGCTCTAATCACATTTTCTCAGAAAGTCTCTAAGCACAAAGTCTCTAAGGTAAGGTATTTGCCTGCAGATTTGTCAGGACTATAAACTGCAGGTTTAGTCATTTTCACCATATCATTAAATTGTTGGTTTTATAGCATAGAACAGAACAGAACAGAACAGAACAGAACAGAACAGAACAGAACAGAATAGAATAGAATAGAATAGAATAGAATAGAATAGAATAGAATAGAATTTTTTATTGGCCAATTGTGATTGGACACACAAGGAATTTGTCTTGGTGCATATGCTCTCAGTGTACATAAAAGAAAAGATACATTCATCAAGGTACAACATTTACAACACAAATGATGGTCAATATATCAATATAAATCATGAACTTACTATCCTAAACTCTAATGGGAGAGAGGGAAATACAAAATGTAACTATGACCTAGAAGATGTCTGCACTCTGGATCTGACAGAAGCTGAGAGAAAGTCAAGGGTGTGTGTGTCAAGGGCAATGAGTAGAGAGAATGCTCATTTTCACTGCTAATGCTGTGAATGTTTTTTGGTGCTTTGTGGTCACTTTCTGTATGCTAATGAAGTCAGTTATTTTCTTTTCTTTTAATCCTTTTTGACATGTAATTCACAATCAAGCAAAAAATTGTCCATATTAGGTCCACATTATTCAGCAGGATAACAGGCTTCATGCTATCTTTCAATTCAGAGTCTAAAAATATAGCACCAGAGACAAGGCAGTATTTTTATGATTCAGCACTTGCATAAACTCCTCCAGGGGGTCACATTGCACAGCCACTAACTGCTTTCAGCTTTCTGTGGTTTTGTGTCTGAACCATTAGTTGTGCCAAAGAGAGGTGTGGAATAAATAGTTATACACTGTTAAAAAACAATCATTTAACTAGTTCTGCTAAGACATGTAATAGAATTAACGGGTTCTTGTAATTAATATCCAAATCCACTATAATTCTTACCAAACTGTGAGTGTATAAATTTTTCCAGGCAAAATAATTCTCAAGTAACCTTAAATACTAGGAGACTACTAATGCAATTCTGTAAGTTCTATTTTCTTCTAAAAATATTTATGTATAGGTCTGCTTGTCAATTTCTTTATTTTCCTATTAAAGTCAATTGGATGCAATACTTAATAAGCACATATTGCAATCTAAAGATATGCTAAATGACTAACAATCCCTGTCAAAAAGATAGCAATAGTTACCATAACAGATGAGTCAGAAAATGTTAATTTGGAAGGGAAATTCCTAATTTCATGGAATACAAATTAGATACAAGCAAAACATATTAGCTAGAAGAGACCCTTGCTAGCTACTTTCTGTCAGCATAAACAGTACAAGTTACATAAAGTTACTGGATCCTCAAAGGCTTTTCCTCTGGCTGTTATTATTGAATGCCAGATTGGCCTGTAATAAATTCTTCCTAACTTGTGATCTTCTTGTGGGTGAGAGGACACACTATTTTATATTACTCAAAAACTGGATGGGTGAACAGAGGAAGGGCCATGTTTTAGAGATATAACCAATAGAGATTTGGGGTTTGTCATCAAGTACATGGTCAGAGCAGGGGAAATACGCCAGCAATGTTTTCCAGGAACACAGTTCCACTTGAGATGTGTTATGTATGAAGTTGGGCTTTAGAAATAATTTTGGATTTCTCTTATGGTACCAGCCCTCCTTCTGCACAGTAGCATTCATGCCAGGGCCATTCAACCTATTGCTGAGGAGGCAATGAAATTCCATAGGTCAGAGGTAGCTCAGGAGTTCAAGATTACAATGACAACCACAGACCTTTCAGAATCAGAATAGAGCTAGAAGGGTTCTTGGCGGGCTTCTAGTCCAGCCTCTTGCTCAAGCAGGAGATCCTATACCAGGGATTGTCAACATTTTTATACCTACCGCCCACTTTTGTATCTCTGTTAGTAGTAAAATGTTCTAACCACCCATCGATTCCACAGTAATGCACCGTGTATCATTGTCTGCGCATGCCTCTTATACATCGTGGATTGGATTGCGGGAGGGGGGCGCCAGCTGCCAGCTCTGCTTGTCTGTTACAACTGGGTGGTGTGGGGGGAGATGCGCGAGCTATTCTGGGATAAGGCTCTTTTGTTTGCGGTCGCACTATAGCACCATTTAGTTTCACTTACGTAATGTGAACTAAACTTATGCATGGGCGATACAAATAGTATATTTTCAGAAATTTAAATTGTCACAAGGAATTTTATGAAAACCTAATGAAAATGTTTTTAAATAATGCTATGAAAAAAAATTTTTTAAGTCAATTAAATTAAAAAAACAGAAAGTGCTTCAGTATCGGACAAAACCCCTACTGCCCACCATGAAAGCTGGAACGCCCACTAGTGGGCGGTAGGAACCAGGTTGACTACCACTGTCCTATACCAATTCAGACAAGTGACTGTCCAGTCTCTTCTTAAAAGCCTTCAGTGATGAAGCACTCACAAATCTGAAGGGAAGCTCTTCCATTGGTTAATTGTCCTCACTGTTAGTTAAGTTTCTTCTCAATTCCAGGTTGCTTCTCTCCTTGAGTAGTTTCCATCCATTTTTTATTGTCTTGCCCTCTGGTACTTTGGAAAATAAGTTGATACCTCTTTTTTGTGACAGCCTCTCAAATACTGGAATACTGCTATCATGCCCCGCCCCCCAGTTGTTCTTTTCTCTCGATTAGCCAAATCCAAATCCTGCAACTGATCTTCATAAGTTTTAGTCTCCAGACTTTGATCATCTTAGTTGCTCTTTGCATTTTTTCCAAAGTCTCTACATCTTTTTTGTAATGTGGTGACCAAAATGGATGCAGTATTCCAAGTGTGGTCTTACCAAGGCTTTATAAAGTGGTACTAATACTCCACATGATTTTGATTCTATGCCTCTGTTTATACAACCAAGGATTGTATTATCTTTTTTGCTGCTGCTGCTGCATACTGCTGACTCATATTTAAGTGATTGTCCATTAAGTCTCCAAGGTCCCTCTCACAGTTACTGTTTTTGAGCCAGGTTTAACCTAATCTGTACTTGTATCTTTCGTTTTTTTCTGCTCATGTATACAACTTTGCTTTTCTCCACATTAAATTTCATTTTGTTGGATAGAGCCAGTGGTGAAGTGCTACCAGTTCGCACCAATTCGGTATTTCCAACAATCAGCTGTGCCACCCGATTTATATTCGCTAGAAAGCAGGATGTCCTGCTTTAGAAAAGCTGATGTTGTGATCCTGAACAATTCTGTCATAAAACTGAATATAAGTACACTAACACAAGCCACACCCTGTTAATGGGTGATTAAAAAACTGCTTAGGCCTACCTTTAAACTTAACTAAAGTGATGCACTTAAAACATGATGTTGGTTGCTTTGCAAAGTTCATCCTTGAGATGAACTTATCCTCCCTCCCACATATTTTTCTTTTTTTAAAAAAATAATATTTATTAAATTTCTAACATATAAAACACAAAATACTAAAAATACAACAAAACAGAAAAAACAGAAAAAAAGACACAGCAAAAATTTAACACTATTGGCATCTTTTCCATATCAGTATCTCTATCATAACAAACATATTTACAAAGATTCTAATTCTATACATCTCTATCTTGAATTACATCCTTATTTAAATTATAGTAATATCTATTTACAATTCTGCTTCATATCCTATGTTCCTATCCAGTTTTACACTCTCCATATTATATTTAACAGATTATCCCTTAGGTTTTGCGTTTACTCTCAAGCCAGGAGTACCATCTATACCAAATTTCATAGTACTCTGTCTCTTCCCTCTCCTTCATTTCTGCACAGTCATATATTTTTTAAATTATAATTTGGTCTGGAGGAATATCTGATTGTTTCCAATTTTGTGCTATGACAATTCTACTTGCAGTTAATATATGTAAAGTTATATACCGTAATTTTTTCTCCATTTTCCCTTCAAAAATGCCCAAAAGAAATAGTTTCGGTTTCATCTCTATCCTCTGTTCTGTTTTACTTGGAGTTGGGGGTGGGGGTTTTCTGGAACATTGACATTCGACCCATTTTCTTATCTTGCATCAAAATTTTCTAATCTTACGGCAGGTCCACCACATGTGGTAGAATGTTCCCTGTTTATGCCCAAATCTCCAGCATTCCAGGGACCTATTCAAGAACATCTTGGGCAGTCTCGCTGGTGGCAAATGCCATCGATAAAACATTTTGTAAAGGTTCTCTTTATATGCAGCTGACATCGTTAGTTTGTAGTTTGTCTCCCATAATTTATCCCATTGATCTAATTGAATACTGTGTCCAAAAGTTTTCACCCAACTAATCATTGTCTCTTTCACTGTTTCTTCTTCCATTTTAAATGTTAACAAAAAATTGTATGTTCTAGTAATCATTTTCCCCCCTGTTCCTAATAGTATTTTATCAAGTTCCAATTGTTCTCTATATATACCATATTGTTCCCAGTCTTCTTTATATTTTATTCTAATTTGCAGGTATGGTCACCAGTCAATTTTTATCCCCTGGTTTTTTAGATCCTGTTCTGATTTTAAATTTCCAAATTCATCTAATAGTTCTGAATATCTTACTACTTTATTTATGTTCAATACATTGGGGTAAATTATGGCCTCCATTGTTGATATCCAAACTGGAACTTTCATATAATGATTTTTCTTTATATTATTCCAAATAGTTATCAAAGCATTTCACACTAGATGCCTCTGGAAATATGTATGGGTTTTATTTTTTCCTTCCCATAAAAATGCATGCCATCCCAATTGAAGGTTATGGCCTTCCAATGTTAATACTTTGTTATTTCTTAATTGGACCCAATCCATAAGCCATGTTATTGCTGCCACTTGATAATATTCTTCCCAATTGGGTAGGCCGAAGCAGTAGTGGGTTCCAAAAAAATTTACCGGTTCTGTGGGTGTGGCTTGGTGGGTGTGGCAGGGAAGGATACTGTAAAATCTCCATTTCCATCCCACTCTGGGGGAAGAATACTGTAAAATCTTCATTCCCACCCCACTCCAGGGGAAGGTTACTGGAAAATCCCCATTTCCTCCCAATCAGCTGGGACTTGGGAGGCAGAGAATAGATGAGGGTGGGGCCAGTCAGAATTTTTACTACCGGTTCTCCGAATTCTCTCTTCCCACCCCCCCTTACTCCCTTTAGGTTAAACCCTTTATTTCCCAGTTAATATTTGTAATCTTTTATATATACTACTTATCAAACATCAGAGTCATTCATATATTTGCAATTCAACAGGAATCCATATAATATTTTTTAGATTTTTTTTCATTGGCCAAGTATGATTGGACACACAAGGAATCTGTCTTGGTGCATATGCTGTCAGTGTACATAAAAAAAAGATACCTTCATCAAGGTGCAACACTTAAAGATAGTCATAGGGTACAAATTTAACACTTGATACAACTCTTAATGATAGTCATAGGCTACAAATAAGCAATCAGGAAACAATCAATATCAATATTAATCATAAGAATACAAGCAACAAAGTTACAGTCATACAGTCATAAGTGGAAGGAGATGAGTGATGGGAACGATGAGAAGATTAATAATAGTGCAGATTTAGTAATAGTTTGATAGTATTGAGGGAATTATTTGTTTAGCAGAGTGATGTTGTTCGGGAAAAAACTGTTCTGGTGTCTAGTTGTTCTGGTGTGCAGTGCTCTAAAGCGTCGTTTTGAGGGTAGGAGTTGAAACAGTTTATGTCCAGGATGTGAGGGGTCTGTAAATATTTTCACAGCCCTCTTTTTGATTTGTGCAGTATACAGGTTCTCAATGGAAGGCAGGTTGGTAGCAATTGTTTTTTCTGCAGTTCTAATTGTCCTCTGAAGTCTGTGTCTGTCTTGTTGGGTTGCAGAACCAAACCAGACAGTTATAGAGTTCAGATGACAGACTCAATAATTCCTCTGTAGAACTGGATCAGCAGCTCCTTGGGCAGTTTGAGTTTTCTGAGTTGGTGCAGAAAGAACATTCTTTGTTGTCCTTTTTTGATGATGTTTTTGATGTTAGATGTCCATTTTAGGTCTTGAGATATGGTAGAACCTAGAAATTTGAAGGTTGATACTGTGTTGTCTAGTACTGTGAGAGGTGGAAGTATGGAAAGGTTTCTCCTAAAGTCTACCACCATTTCTACGATTTTGAATGTGTTCAGTTCCAGATTGTTCTGGTCGCACCACGAGGTTAGTCGTTCAACCTCCCGTGTGTATGTGGATTCATCATTGTCTTAAATGAGACCAATCACTGTTGTGTCATCTGCAAACTTCAGTAATTTAACAGATGGATCTTTAGAGATGCAATCATTGGTATATAAAGAGAAGTGAGGAGAGCACACAGCCTTGGGGGGCCCCTGTGCTAATTGTACAGGTATCTGATGTGATTCTGCTTAGCTTCACCTGCTGCTTCCTGTTTGTTAGGAAGCTTATGATCCACTTACAAGTCTGTTCATGTACCTGTAGCTGGTTTAGCTTAGTTAGAAGTGTGTCTGGAATGATGGTATTGAATGCTGAATTAAAGTCTACAAAGAGGACCCTTGCATAGGTCTTTGGAGATTCAAGATGTTGTAGGATGTAGTGCAGAGCCATATTAACAGCATCATCTGTTGATCTATTTGCTTGGTATGCAAATTGAATATGCAAATTGGTCTAACAGCGGATCCGTGATGGTTTTTGAGTGGGACAGCACTAGCCTTTCAAAGGTTTTCATGACTACAGATGTTAGGGCAACTGGTCTGTAGTCATTCAGTTCCTTGATAGTGGGCTTCTTCAGCACTGGGATGATAGTAGAGTATTTGAAGCAAGAAGGAACATAGCACATTTCTAGTGATTTATTGAAGATATGGGTGAAGATGGAGGCCAATTGGTCAGCACAGACTTTTAAGCAAGAAGGAGTTCTCTTGTCTGGGCCTGGAGCTTATCCTGGCTTTTGTCTGTGAAATAGGTCTTGCACTTTCTTTTCTGTGATCACTAGGGGTTGTGAACCCAATGGGATGGGGTCAGTTGTAGGAGGCTTGGCTGTTGTTGGTGTGTCTGAGATGGGGGTTGTGGAGATAAGTGGCTATAGTTTCCTTTCAAACCTGCAGTAAAACATGTTCAGGTCATCTGCCAGTTGTTGATTTCCTTCAGCCTGGGAAGGAGGTTTGCCATAGCTGGTGATATTTCTTTTTGCTGCTCTGATCTCCCTTGTTAAAACATTTCTGGCTTGATTGTACAGCATTTTATCACCTTTTCTTTTCTTTTTTTATTATTTTAATGTGATACACAATCTGACAAACACACAATATATAACATATAAATATTTCCTATTTCTAAACTGCATTTCTTAGTGGTCTTCTTTCACTTTTCTACCTTTCTCCCATATCACATTTGTTATTTTATTTTCTTTCTTATCCTCTTTTCTTTATTTGCATTAAATTATCTAATATTAATAGCTTTACTTTTCTAAATTCTTATATATTTATTATTTACATATTGTACATTTCTAATACATTCTATACATTCTAATTTCCCCCTTTGTTTTTTTTCTTTATTTCTAGACTCAAGCCATTCATACCATTTATTGCAGATTGTATAATAATCTGTCTCTTCTTTCTCTTTAATTTATTTTGTTAACTTGTCCATTTCGGCACACTCTAAAACTTTCCCTATCACTTCTTCATCTGTTGGTATCTTTTCCTGTTTCCAGTTTTGTGCATATGTTATTCGTGCAGCTGTTATAATGTGTAAAATCAGATATCTTATTTCTTTGGTGTATGTTCTTGTAAAGATTCATAATTAAAATGTTTTCGGTTTGCTTTCAACTGGTTGTTCTGTTATTTTTTCTAGCCATTTTTTAATATTTGCCCAGAATTTCCACCACAGATGGTAATATATTCCCTGAGTTTTTTTTGTATTTCCAACATGTTGAATTATTATTTGAGAACATCTTTGCAAGTCTTGTAAATGGAAGGTGCCATCTGTAAAACATCTTCAACTGGTTTTCCTTTTTTTTTTGAATTTTTTTTATTTATTTTAACATTAAAAAAGAAAACTCATCAAATCAATTTCTTTACAATGTGCTGCATGGGTGTTAGCATATCTTCCTGTGCATTCACAGAATAAACATCTCTTTCATATCTATATCTATATCTATATCTATATCTATATCTATATCTATATCTATATCTATATCTATCTATCTATCTATCTATCTATCTATCTATCTATCTATCTATCTATCTATCTATCTATCTATTATATTTATCGTTATTGACATATCTTTCCATCTAACCAATTATAAAATAAATCCCATTTTATAACTGGTTTTCCTTGTATGCCACGGATAATGTTAATTTTGAATTTACTTGCCACGTTGCTTCCCATCTCTCCAAATCTATTGTATAATTAAAATTCTGTGCCCATTTAATCATTGTATCTTTCACTATCCTCTCTTTCATTTTGCAGCGCAACAAAAATTTATAAATCTTGCTAATTCTTCTGTCCCAAGTATAATTTTATATAATTCGTGTTGTTCTATTTGTATTTCATAATTTTTTGTGTCTTCTTTGTATTTTGATTGTATTTGAGTATATGTCCACCACTCTATATCTCTATTTAAATCTAACTCCAGTTCTTGTTTTGTTTTTAGTTTCCCTTGTCGGTCTATTAGGTCTCTATATCTTATTATCTTATTTAATTCTGTTAAATTTGGATGTTTTAGTGCTTCTGTTGGTGAAAGCCAAATTGGGATTTTTGTGTAGTGCTGTTTTTTTTAATTTTCAACCAAATTTGTAATAATACATTTCTTATTATAGACATATAATAATCAGGACATATGTCTTTTGAAATAACTATGTGTTTTATATTTTCCATCCCAAATAAATGCATGCCACCGCACCTGTAAATTGTGTCCTTCTATTGTTAATATTCTTTTATCTCTTAGTTCTATCCATTCTTTTAACCAGATTATGCCTGCTGCTTGATTATATAGTTCCCATTCTGGGAGTGCTACTCCTCCTCTATCCTTTGTATCCTGTAGAAATTTAAGTCTTATTCTTGGACATTTTCCCTACCATATGAATTTGGCTGTTATTTTGTTTAATGTTTTGAAAAAAAAATATTTCTAATTTTATTGGTATGACCTGAAAAAAGAATAGCAGTTTTGGTAATATATTCATTTTAATGGTGGCTATCCTACCCAATAGGTTATATTCCATTCCTCTCTTGCTTTTTTGTTTTGAGGGTTTTCCTGTAATTTATCTTCTGCTTTTTAAAATTCTTCATATAATTTCTCTTGTTTTTGTCTCCTTTCCTTATTTTTCCTTCCTATATATGCTACAGTTAATCTGCTTATATATGTTTTTGTGGTATCCCAGATAATTTGTAGAAAGATATCTTCTTTTTTATTTATTGTGAAAAATGCTTCCAATTCTTTTTCTAACATTTTTTTATACTCTTTGTCTCTGCAAATATTTTGGTTCATTGTCCATCTTCTAAATATTTTTTGTCCTCTCCATTTTATAGTGATTGGGTTGTAGTCCACCCATTCATTTACCCCTATCTATATTGATTGTAATCCTGTCCGAATGTCTGCAGTCATCCAGGCCATATCAGTTCTGGTCCAGGATTGATGTGGGTAGGAGTAGAATGTGTATTGATTTTCTTCTTGATGTGTTTCTCTCCATACATCTCTCAAATTTAATTCCTACGCCATTTTAAAAAATTCTTTTGGTAATGTTTCCTTCCTGTTTTTATTTTTCCTGTTGCTCTTGTAATCTTTTTAAACTTCTACTATGTCATTGTAATCTCCAATTAAACAGATATTTTCATATTCTAGATCTATTGCTTTGCTATGTATTTTTTTGAAGAAATCCGGTTGGTTTTTGTTAGGGGCATATACGTATTGCTATTACTAATAATTTTTTACCTTCCATTTCCAATTCTATCTTCTTCATCTATGTAGATTATTTTTGATTTTATCCTTTCTTTTACATAGACCGCTACTCCTCTTTTCTTTTTTTGTATCAATGATGTATATAGTTTTCCTAATTTTGAATTCTCTAGTGTTTTTTGATATTTTTTTTCTATGTGTACCTCTTGGAGGCATATCACGTCTACTTCTAATTTACATAATTTTGTAAATTTCATTTCATTTCATTTCATTTATTAAATTTCTATACCACCCTTCTCCCGAAGGACTCAGGGCGGTTCACAGCCAACGTAAAACAGAATTCATACAATATATATAGATAAATTAAAAACACTGTAAAAATCTGATTAAATTTTGGCTAACAATTAAAATTGAGTTATTAAAATCAAATAATAAAACCCCAGTTAAAACACAACACATTAGGCCAGCCCTGCGTGATGAAACAAGAGAGTCTTGAGCTTGCGTCGGAAGGTCCGGAGGTCAGGGAATGATCATAACCCCGGAGGAAGCTCATTCCAGAGGGTAGGAGCCCCCACAGAGAATGCTCTCCCCCTGGGGGTCGCTAGCCGACATTGTTTGGCTGATGGCACCCTGAGGAGACCCTCCCTATGGGAGCGCACAGGTCGGTGGGAGACTACCGGTGGCAGCAGGCGGTCCCGTAAATACCCCGGTCCTAAGCCATGGAGCGCTTTAAAGGTGGTTACCAACACCTTGAATTGCACCCGGAAGACCACCAGCAACCAGTGCAGCCTGCACAGGAGAGGTGTTATATGGGAGCTACGAGTGGCTCTCTCTATCACCCGCACAGCCGCATGTTTGTGTTCTCTTTTTTGGTGAATTTAGTTCATTTATGTTTACTGAGAAAAGTTTGAGTGCCTCTTCCATTGTCTATTGTTGTATTTTCCCATTCCTTGTCTCCATCTGTGTTCTTACTTTCGGCTCTTCTCTTTCAGCTCGTATTTTTTCCTGGCTCTTTCTTATTTCTCTTTCTTGTACTTTTTCTTCTAGTTGGTCTTCTTGCTGACTTTTGCTGTCTGTTTCTTCTCTGCTTTCTTGTTCCTATGCAAAATGTAGGTTGTAAAAATTCACATCCAAATCTTTGCCTTTTAAAATCCAATCCAAATTCAATTTAATGGGGAAAGGAGAAAGTCAAGAGAAGTTCACCAAGTTTTAGTTATAATTCCCCCAACTCTTCTTTTTACAATCCAAAAAATGTTCTGAAAGTTTTCAAGCCTCTCCAAAACTATTTAAGGATTTTTTTCCTTCCTTCTGTTTTGGGTATCACAAATTAAATTCCAAAAAGCCAAATTCCCTTTCAGGTTTTAGAGTTAGTATTTCCGTTTCTTTTTGTACTTGCTGTATTCATGTTCCTCTCTCAATTTAGCCACTGTTTCACCGCCGGGACACCTTTTACCAAATTAAAATTAGTTTCTTTTTCTTGTGAGTTGGTGTTCATTCACCCAGCTTCAATATTCCATCCAAATCACCACTCCTGCTCAAAATCTTGGTCCAGTTGCCCCAGCTTAAAGATGGTCATTATCGCCACCTCCCCTGTTACCGAGTCAAAGAGTTTTCTCTGACCTCCGAGGAACTTGCCAGTTCCTCTTGGTCTTCCGAGATGCCTCTCTTTCCTACAGGACAGATCCAGTCCGAAGACCCCTTGGCATCAGTTCATCAGCCCAGGAGTTCCCGACGCTCATAGGAGCTCACTATTCCCCAACTGTCTTGCCACAACACTTCCGATCGAATCTCAAGTATATATCTAAATGTTTGGAATTACTAAGACTGGGGCACTATTAAAAATAAAATACTTTAGTCATAGTATTTTTAATATTTGTTTGTCCTCTCTCAATGCAAAGAACTTTCAAGAAAATGGTAAGAATGTAATTGTTTCTTTCAGAACTCTAGCTGCTTCTCAAAATTGTATTTCAAATCAGTTGGCTATAAGTTGTAGTAGTTCTGCAGGTATTAAATTATAACAAGGCTGAGAGTTTTAGCTGCCTGAGATATACTTAGATCAATGAGTGTAGTTATCTTTTTGGTAGTTGAATATTATCTATAAAAGAAAAATATTCTGCAAAGCTCATTCTTTTTGTATACTCTTTGAGGCCACACTTTCAAGAAAAGAGTTATGAGTACTTTTTAAATCAAGAATCAAATCCAGTAAAAAATAGTTTGCCTTTGATTTCAGACCTCCCCTCTATCCAAGTATTTCAATGTGCTATACAAAATTCAGTACACTGTATAGTTATTACCTGATACAATAGCTAACCCTATAATGGACTTTTGCATTCTTTAGAAAGCAACACAGCCTATGATTTCCTGGGGCATAATTTTTTTGTCACTTGCTGTATAAAATCAATATGCATTCAGTGTCCAATAATGCAAAAGAAGAAATCTTCTGCATGGGTATTATATTCATTTCCCCAAATCCTTAAGTATGTATCATTCTTAAAATTTTGCATCATAATATTATCAGTGATGTTGGCTAATGAAAATACATTTTTTCTTGGCTAGTGTTATTGTCTCATAATGGCAAATGCAAAATATTATGTGGTATTGATAAGTTCAGGAAACCATTTATTCCATTCTCAATTGTTATTTAGAATAGAATAGAAGGGGGCGTGGCCATGACCGTGGTGGGGTAAGGACCTTTCCTTCACTTCACAGGGCTTAATAATGAAGATTTATGAGGATTAATGCTGTTTGGAATGCACCGTTATGGATGAAAGTTAATAAATCATGAAGTGGAAGTGTTAATAGCCCAGCAGACTGAATTTAAAACTGGTAGGTCATTTGAAACTGCTTGAATTAAGGAGTTTTTACTGCGTGGAATGACCGAACTGGCAGACACGATGAGTTTGGAATAAACTGCTGTCTTTTGCTTTCCTTATTATAATTATTGTGTTCTGTGTTAAATGCTGAGGCTAAGGAATATCAAAGACTGAATTTGCTAATGAGAAGAATTTTAATTGAAGAGATCGATCTTTTGTGCTGGACTGACTAGCTGAAGAAGATTTTATTAGGTGGATAATTTTTTTTTATTATTATTTTTCTTTTGAGAGGAAATTAATAGCTTGTTTATATTATAGAAAACAAAAAAAGGACTTTGTTTTGAAGTTCAAGCTGGTTTTTTTTCTTCTCTGCCGACGTGGAGAAAAATGGCGCTGATTAAGCTGTGAGGTAATTGTGTTTCTTTGTGGAGTGAATATGACTCATAAGTTACTGATAAGCTACTAACGAGTGCAAATAAGCCGTTTGCTTCAATTAAAGATTGTCGTCCCTTGATCTTCATCAAGACCCTCTGTAAAATTGGTTTGACTGCTGTCCTTTGATCTTCACTAAGACTCTTTGAAAAATTGGAATCCCAGTTTGAGAAATTTTTTGGTTTTTTTGTTTTTTTCAAAATGACTCAACAACTTTCAGAAACGCAGCAAATTGCTGCAGCTTTAAATAAAATTGGGGAAAAAATAGCAGGACTATCAGAGCGTATAGATAATTTGACATTTAAACTGACATCTGAAGTGCAAAATTTAAAGCAAGAGATGAATGATAACTTTGCTAAACAAAAAGAGGAAATGATAATGATTAAAGATGAAATGGAGCAGCTGCATGTGCATGAGGCAAAAGTAGATCGGCAAATTGGCAAAATATTTTATAAAATGAGCAGCAAGATAAGAGAATTTGTTTTTTAGAAGAAGAGATGAGGAAATATAATTTTGTTATCAGAGGAATCTCGGAAGAAAGGGAGGATAAATTGAAACAGCGGGTTTTGAAATGGATTAATGATTTGGATACGCAACTTACGTTCACATTAGCAGACCTGGCAAATGTTTTAGAATTGGATATAGAAGGCAAAATGGTTCTAACAGGAATGTGCTTGTCAGGTTCGCAAATCTTGGTGATAAGTTGGAAGTTATGGCCAAGTTAAGAGAGTTGGGAGATGCTTTGAAGTTTGAAGGAAGACTATTCAAGTCTTCCCGGATATATCAAGAGAAGAAAGGGCATGGAGATTTTTTAAAACCAATTACAAAAGTTTTGAGAGATAATGGAATTAAATACAATTGAGGCCACCACAACAATTGAAATTTTTTATAAAGGAAGGATGCGTACAATCACCCCAGATATAGATGCATTATTATATTTACGGAGCTTGGACTGATTGAGATGGAGGATTTAATGGAGATAAAAGATCAAATGCTTCAGATGGGTGGAACATACGTGGAAACATCAATCTCAGAAGAAGAAAAAGGGGCTATTGAGGCAAGACTCTAAAGGGTTAAAGAGGAAAGAAATATCACCTGTGTTGGTTGAACAGAAGAAGAGTCGTGAGGATACAGTAGGAGAAGAAGCAGATAAGAGTCTTGGAAAATATGAAGCTGAATGCGGTCATCGCTATCTTTTTTTTGAGTGATGAATTTAAATAGACAGCCGAAAGAAGTGCCCGGGCATTGGCATGTCCCTCTCCCCATTCTCTTTATAGAGGCGAAACCGATGAGGATGTGGGGGAAGAAGATTGATTGTATTTTATTGTTTGTTTTGTTTTTGTTTTTTTTCTGTTTGCTTATTGTTGTTTATATGGTAGTTTAATGTCGGGTGGTGGGGGGCACAGAAAGGAAGATGCGGGATAGGATTAAAAATTTATATTTTAAATGGGAGTTATAAAAATAATGTCATGGAATGTGAAGGGTACAGGAATCAGATTAAAAGAAGAAGATTGGAGCTTAAGATTAAAAGGATTTACCAGACATTTTATTTTACAAGAAACCCATCAGAAATCTGAAGATTCAAATAGAATGTATATAAAAGGTATGCAAATATATGAAAAAGCATTTGGAACTTCAAAAACTAGAGGAGTTGCAACACTGATATCAGATAGGGTGTACTTTGAAAAACATAAGGTAATTTTGGATGAAGATGGAAGATATGTAATAATTGTTGGAAATCTTAATGAGGAAAAAGTGACACTTGTTAATTTATATTTACCGAATGAAAACAAAGAGAATTTCTTGAAAAATAACAAAATTTTGGAGAATGAAAGTGTAGGAAAGTAATTGTGGCTGGGGATTTTAATTAATCAGAGATAAAATAGACAGTACTAATCCCACCCGCTGTGGAGGAGCAAATAAAATGGGGATTTTAAATATGTGGATGCTTGAAATGGCGTGGTTGATGTGTGGAGAGAGGTTAAAGGAATTGAGAGAGTATACACTTTTTCTCTAAGATATATAATACATATTCTAGAATTGATTATATTTTTCTTTCTAAAGATTTGTTGAATAATGTGGATAAGGTAGATGTGGGAATTTTAAAGATTCTGATCATGCAGAAGTTATGGTGGACTTAGATTTTAATTTTGAGAAAAAGAAGCTATTGGAGATATGAGAAATTGTATAAAAATGAAAAGGATAAAAATGGATACTTAAAAATTGGAGGAAAGTTGGAGATTAAATGATAACGGGAGGTTAAATTTGAAATTGTTTGGGATGCGATGAAAGCGGTGTTTAGAGGAGAGTATTAAATTATCAAGTAGGAAATATAAAAATTATAAAAATTAAAATGGAAAGAGATAAAAATCAGATTAAAGAATTGGAAAATCAATTTTGCTTACTAAAGAAAAAAATTCTTCAGGAGCTTAATATGTTAAGAAATAAAATGATAGAAGAAGATACAGAGTTAGTAAAAGAAATTTGAGATTTTAAATAGGAATTTTTGAATTTAGTAATAGAAATTCTAAATTATTGGCAAAGATGGCGAAAGATAAAAGAGAAGAGAGAAATTGGAGTTTTGATAGATGATAGAGGTATAAGATGTTATAAAAATTAGAGAAATGTGAAGTGGTTAGAAACTTTTTCAGAATCTATATTCAAAGAAAATATTCTGCAAAGCTCATTCTTTTTGTATACTCTTTGAGGCCACACTTTCAAGAAAAGAGTTATGAGTACTTTTTAAATCAAGAATCAAATCCAGTAAAAAATAGTTTGCCTTTGATTTCAGACTTCCCCTCTATCCAAGTATTTCAATGTGCTATACAAAATTCAGTACACTGTATAGTTATTACCTGATACAATAGCTAACCCTATAATGGACTTTTGCATTCTTTAGAAAGCAACACAGCCGATGATTTCCTGGGGCATAATTTTTTTGCCACTTGCTGTATAAAATCGATATGCATTCAGCGTCCAATAATGCAAAAGAAGAAATCTTCTGCATGGGTATTATATTCATTTCCCCAAATCCTTAAGTATGTATCATTCTTAAAATTTTGCATCAAAATATTATCAGTGATGTTGGCTAATGAAAATACATTTTTTCTTGGCTAGTGTTATTGTCTCATAATGGCAAATGCAAAATATTATGTGGTATTGATAAGTTCAGGAAACCATTTATTCCATTCTCAATTGTTATTTAGAATAGAATAGAATTTTTTTACACTGAGAACATATGCACCAGGACAAATTCCTTGTGTGTCCAATCACACTTGGCCAATAAAAAATTCTATTCTAAAAAAAATTCTCAATTGTTATTGCAATTCATAAATAACATGAATGACAATATTGAGAGAAATGTAAGAAGAATATCATTCAGGAATAGTGGAATCATTCACTCTATTTTTTTTCTAGTGTACTTGGCCAGCCAAAGTTTTTGTGATGTATTTTGGCTTGTCAGAAGAATTTTGGCAGCAACATCCACACAGTTTTTTAAAAAAGAAATCAATGACAATTTAAGAATGGCATGTTTAACAACAAAGAAAGTTGTTGATATTGTCTTTGTGTGTTTAGTTTGATTCATTCCATTTCTGCATCACTCTGGAAGGGAAGAGAGGAAAACAAAAAATGATTTACATCAAAGCACTTTCCCATCCAGTCTTGCCTGGGTGAAGCATAGAAATTAAGTGTGGCTTTTTTTTGGAGATTAGCTTCAACTAGTTGCTCTATCTGAAGCCCTTTCACTGGGCATCTCAACAAGCTGCATACCTGTACATACACACAGCCTCATAAACAAATGGATATATACACTTATACACTTCATACAGTGATATCTACCCATCCAATTAGATCCGGCAGAAGAGGCTTGTTCCATCCACTAGAGATGCTGTCTGATGAGAAGTATGGCCCTTTTTGGCTGTTCTGTTCTTGAATAACTGTGCTCTCCTGGTGATTGTACTGTATGTTTTTTAATTGTTTAAACATTTTGTTTTTATAGTTGCTTTATTTTTTGCTTGTTTGGTACTGTTTATATTTTAATTGTAAGTAATCCAGTCATGAATGTGAGATTAGTGGATATATAAATTGAATAAATAAATGAATAAATAAATATAGAAAGGCACAATTATTTTCACTATAGATGGTATTTTTTGCATATTGTTTTCATTAATGTATTCCATTTTAGAACTGAGATCCATACTGAACAAACATGAATTTCAAAGGAGTCATTGTTGATATGTTGTTTTGAAAGTGTAATGGGTAAGACTATCAACCATGCTATCAAGCAAAACCAAGCATTTAACAGTGAGTGCCATACCATGTGCACTAAACCAACAGGTGGCAAGAAAGTAGGGGCAGTCAACACAGGTTATGTAGACAGTAAACACAAGATCAATCCAAATGGACTCAAATGTCTATACACCAATGCACAGAGTATGAGGAATAAACAGGGTGAATTAGAAATCCAAGTAAATGAGGGTAGATATGATATTGTTGCCATTACAGAAACTTGGTGGGATGAAACTGACAAATGGAACATACAACTAGAGGGATATAAATTATTTAAAAGAAATAGACCAAATAAAAGAGGAGGTGGAGTTGCACTATATATAAGAAATAATTACATCTCTACAGAAATAGAGCACAACAATGATGATAATCATCTTGAATGTATTTGGGTCAATATAAAAGGGGTGAAAATTGATATTGCCATAGGTCTACACTATAGGCCACCCAACCAAACAGAGGAAGTAGATGAACTTTTTGCTAGTCGGCTAACTAAGGTACGTGGGAAGCACATCACAGTAGTAATGGGGGATTTTAACTACCCTGACATCATCTGGGAAACAAACTCTGCACCAAGTGGAAGATCCAACAGGTTCCTAACAAACCTAGCAGACAACTTTGTTTCCCAAAAAATAGAGAAGGCGACAAGGGGATCAGCCATACTGGACTTAATTCTCACTAACAGAGATGAAATGATAGAAGGTGTTGAAGCTACAGGAACCTTGGGGGCAAGTGACCACGCAATATTGGAATTCAACATTAAGCAAATACAAGTAGTAGAACAAAGTCAAACTAGAGTCTTGGACTTTAAAAGAGCTAATTTCAATAAACTTAGAGAGAGCTTGAGAAGGATTCCATGGATGAGAATCCTCAGGGGGAAAACAACTCAAGAAGCTTGGGAAATTTTGAAAAGTGAGATTATAAAAGCACAGTCTAACACAATACCAATGAAGAAGAAAAATAGTAGATCTCAAAAGAAACCAGCATGGATGCATAAAGAACTATCTGACAAATTGAAAGACAAAAAGGACAAATATAAAAAGTGGAAAGAGGGGCAAATAACTAAGGCAGAATATCAGCAAATAGCCCGAGCCTGTAAAGATGAAGTGAGGAAAGCTAAGGCTCACAATGAACAAAGGCTAGCGACAAAAGTAAAAAAATAACAAAAAAAGCTTCTTCCAACATGTTAAAAACAAGAAAAAAGTCAAGGAAACAATTGGCCCATTGCTGGGAGAAAGTGGCAAGAAGATGACAAGCAACAGGTAGCAGATCTACTTAACTCATATTTTGCATCTGTCTTTACACAAAAGGAAAAAACAATCCAACCTATCAAAGGCAGCACTACAAAAAACAGATTAGAAACACAAGTTAAAATAGGGAAGAAAATGGTAAGTGAACACCTGTCTACCCTAGACGAGTTCAAATCACCAGGACCGGATAGATTACACCCCAAGGTTCTGAAGGAACTGGCAGATGTGATCTCAGAACCACTGAACTATATCTTTCAAAGATCCTGGAGCACAGGGGAGCTGCCAGAGGACTGGAAAAGAGCTGATGTAGTTCCCATCTTCAAAAAAGGGGAAAAAACAGATCCAGGAAACTACAGACCTATCAGCCTGACCTCAATACCAGGGAAGATTCTGGAAAAGAACATCAAACAACAAATCACCGAACACCTAGAAGCAAACAAAGTAATAACCAAAAGCCAACATGGGTTTGTCAAAAACAGATCATGCCAGACTAATCTTATTGCATTCTTTGACAAAATGACAAAATTAGTGGACCAGAGGAATGCTGTCGATATAATTTACTTGGACTTCAGTAAAGCATTTGATAAAGTAGACCATAACCTACTACTAGATAAAGTAGAAAAATGTGGGTTAGACAGCACCACCACCAGATGGATTCGTAACTGGCTGACCAACCGCACTCAACGTGTAGTCCTCAACGGAACTACATCCACATGGAGGGAAGTATGCAGTGGAGTACCCCAAGGCTCTGTTTTAGGCCCAGTACTCTTCAACATCTTCATCAATGACTTGGACGAGGGATAGATGGGGAACTCATCAAATTTGCAGATGACACCAAGCTGGCAGGAATAGCCAACACTCCAGAAGATAGGCTCAAGTTACAGAAAGATCTTGACAGACTTGAACATTGGGCGCTATCTAACAAAATGAAATTCAACAGTGAAAAAGTAAGGTTCTACATTTAGGCCAAAAACAAAATGCACCAGTACCGTATATGTGGTACCTTGCTCAATAGTAGTACCTGTGAGAGGGATCTTGGAGTCCTAGTGGATAACCATTTAGATATGAGCCAGCAGTGTGCAGCAGCTGTTAAAAAGCCAACACAGTTCTGGGCTGCATAAACAGAGGATAGAATCAAGATCACGTGAAGTGCTAGTACCACTTTATAATGCCTTGGTAAGGCCACACTTGGAATATTGCATCCAGTTTTGGTCGCCACGATGTAAAAAAGATGTTGAGACTCTAGAAAGAGTGCAGAGAAGAGCAACAAAGATGATTAGGGACTGGAGGATAAAACATATGAAGAACGGTTGCAGGAACTGGGCATGTCTAGTTTAACAAAAAGAAGGACTAGGGGAGACATGATAGCTGTGTTCCAATATCTCAGGGGCTGCCACAAAGAAGAGGGAGTCGGGCTGTTCTCCAAAGCACCTGAGGGTAGAACAAGAAGCAATGGGTGGAAACTGATCAAAGAAAGAAGCAACTTAGAACTAAGGAGAAATTTCCTGACAGTTAGAACAATTAATAAGTGGAACGACTTGCCTTCAGAAGTTGTGAATGCTCCAACACTGGAAATTTTTAAGAAAATGTTGGATAACCATCTGACTGAGAGGTTGGACTAGAAGGCCTCCAAGGTCCCTTCCAACTCTGATGTTATGTTATGTTATGTAATATTTCAGAATGTATTTCTCTCCAGTTTCTATTCTTCATTTATTATACACACACACACACATGAGGGTGGGGGGAGAGAATTTTCCAATGCAGCAATGCATATTTGGAAAATCGTATTTATTCCTATCCAAATCAGCCAACCTCATTTAGCAGCACAGGTGGCATTTTACTGTACCTGCTATCTGCTTTCAGTTAATTGTCTTAACAACCATAAAGGAAAAAAGGGTATCCATGAGGACTGCTAATGCCAAGATGGCATTTGTAAAAGTTTTCATTAAAATTAAATTATTAAAATATATCCAGATCAACAGGCGTGATTAGAGCAAAAGAGCTGAGTTGCTCCAAGACATAAAAGCCCTCTCATTTGAACCTATTCCATAATGCAGTGAAGACCTTTTAAGTCTAGGGCCTGGATACACAATGCATAGCCAACCAAGTATTGCTAAACTATTATCTTCCAGCATCTCTTACAATTAACTGTACTGATTGGGTCTGTTCGGAGATATGTCACCCTTGTGCAGCTCTTAATAAGATTCAGTTACCAGGAGTATAGCTATTCCATGAACAATATAAAACCAGAAAAAAGTCTTGCTGGAGCAGATCAAAGCTCTGTTTAATACAGTGGTGAAGCAAAACTGACCAGCAAAATGGAAGAAACTAATATTCAGAGACTCACTTTCCTGGACTTTAAGGAGTATAATAAAAGTGAGAGAAGCCTTTTCTCTGTTCATTTTTCTTCCTTCATCCATTCTGGAATGCTTCCACTTAGTCACCTCACCAGTTTTCTTAAATTATTTACTGTAATTTCTAAAAAGTGGAAGTGTGAGCTGTTTTAGATATATGTAGTTGGAAAACCTGTTAATATCATGGATCACATTTTATAATTTTTTGATTCAGTGAGAGGCACAGTGATTCTGGTAATGTTACATAGTTGGAAACCACACAATTAATTTTGGCAGCTGTAGTACATAAATTTGGCAATGTAGTTGGGAGGGAGGTTTGTTGGATCTGAAAAAAGGCTTGCAGGGATACAAACATTTTAGAATCTGGGTATATAAAAGACTTATCTCATTCCCATATTTACTATAGAAAATATAGAAAACTCTCCAAATCTAAGGCTAGATTTGGAGACTTTTGTATAGAGATAATATTTTGATAGTGATTCTATGGATGATGCATTAAGAACAATAAACCAACGCAAAGTATTTTAAAAAGAAAGAAAATTGGGAATAGATATGAATACATGAATATAAAGACTAAACTGTTAAAGCAGGAACCAGAAGGTTCTCAGGTTTGACAGATGGCTGCATTGTCTATAGCATTATTATTTTAAAAAGGTTTTTTTAAACTGTAGAGTGCTTTAAATGTTCTTTATTTAATGGTCTATTTTTTATTGTATACCACCCAAAGTCACATTTTGTAAGGTTATATAAATATGATTAAACAAATAAAATAATTGATAATGGGGAAAAGCCTATGAAACTTTTCAACCCTGAGAAAAAGCAACAGGAAATCAGTTCTGCTTTATTGTTTTTTTAAAAAAACATAAAATATTTAGATACATCTGAGTGCCAACTTACGAGTTCTACAGGTCAAAAAATGGTCTAAATAGGAGAAGAACACTAACTGTTAGATGTTGATCTAGAAATGAGTATATGTCAAAACAAACCTGCAACAAAGATTGGTGCCAGTATTGAAAGAATTCAAAGCAAAAATTGTAATTATGAAACCAAAATTAACCATAGTAAATTGCATGTTTTAGAAATGTTTGAGACAGACTAGAAATAAAAGTTAAAATAAGCAAAAAAATAATGGTAAGAGAACACCTGTCTGAGCTTGATTAATACACATCACCGGCACCTGATGGATTACATCGAGTTCTAAAGAAGCTGGCAGATGTTATCTCAGAACCACATCTTTCAAAAATCCTGAAACACTGCGGAACTACCAGAGGACTGGAAAAGAGCTGATGTGGTTCCCATCTTCAAAAAAGGAAACAAAACCAGACCCAGGAAACTACAGACCAATCAGCCTAACAGCAATACCCAGGAAGATAACTGAAAAGATAACAAAAAAACAGATCTGCCAACGTCTAGAAATAAATAAAGCAATAACTAGAAGTCAGCATAGGTTTGTTAAAAATAGATCATGCCAAACCAATCTTATTTCATTGTTCAACACAGTGGCTAAATTAGTAGACCAGTGAAATATTGTGGAAATAGTATATTTAGACTACAGCAAGGCATTTGACAAAGTAGACCACAACTTACTTCTTGGTAAACTAGAAAAAAGTGGGATAAATAGCATCACCATCGGATGGATTTGTAACTGGCTGACAAACCATATTCAACCAGTAGTCTTTAATGGTTTTAAGTCTACATGGAGAGAAGTAAGCAGTGGGATACCACATGATTCTGTCTTAGGCCCAGTACTCTTCAATATCTTCATAAATGACTTAGATGAGTGAATAGAAGGGGAAGTTCACATATAGAACACATATAGTGTGTTCTACACACATATAGACTGGGTGAAACCAGGCTTAATAGCAGTAACTGTGAGAGGGAACTTGGAGTCTTAGTGGACAACCAATTAAATATGAGCCAACAGTGTGTGGTGACAGGCAAAAAAGCCATTGTGATCCTAAGTTGCATTAACAGAGGGATTCAATCAAGATCAGGTGAGGTACTAATACCACTCTATAAAGCCTAAGTAAGACCACACCTAGAATACTGCATCCAGGTTTGGTTACCACACTATAAAAAAGATGTTGAGATTCCAAAAAAAAGTGCAGAGAAGAGCAGCCAAAATGATTAGATGACTGGAGGCTAAAACATACAATGAACAGTTGCAAGTACTTAGCATGGCTAGTCTAGTGAAGAGGGGGACCAGGGATAGCAATGTTTCAATATTTGAGGGGCTGCCAGAGAGAGGAGGGAGGGTGTCAAGCTATTTTCCAAAGTACCTGAAGGCCAGACGAGGAATAATGGATGGAAACTGAACAAGGAAAGATTCAATCTATAAATAAAGGGACATTTTCTGACAGTGAAAACAATTAACCAATGGAACAGCTTGCCTTCATAAGTTGTGGGAGCTTCATCACTGGAAGCTTTCAAGAAGAGACTGGACTGCCATCAGAAATGGTGAAGGGTCTCCTACTTGAGTTTCAAACTTTTGCTTTTTACTGAGTGTAATTCTGGGGTTTGGTCAGAGCTGGAATTACACCAAGACCTTACCAATTTGATGTGTTCCTAATAAATGGACTTTGAGTGAGTATGACTGACTTGGATTATTCATTCGGGGAACATATTACTCGGAAGCTTGACAGTGTGCCATTTTAAATCAAATAATTACACAATCTTAGGCTGCATTAAAAGAGGGATAGAATTAAGATCATGTGAAGTTCCAATACCGCTTTACAAAGCCTTATAAGACCACACTTGGACTACTGCATCCGGTTCTAGTCACCACAATATAAAAAAGATTTTGAGACTCTGGAAAGAGTGCAGAAAGAGCAACAAGAATGATTAGGGGTTGGAGGCTAAAATATACAAAGAACAGTTGCAGGAATTGAGTATGCCTAGTCTAATGAAAAGAAGGATTAAGGGAAACATGATAGCATACCATGTTACAATATTTGAGGGGTATAAAGATAAGATGAGGGGGTCAAACTATTTTCCAAAACACCAAAAGGCAAGATGAGAAACAATGGATGGAAACTAACCAGAACTACAGAGAAATGTCCTAACAGTGAGAGCAATAAACCAATGAAACAACTTGCCTTCAGAAGTTCTGGGTGCTCCATCACTGAAGGTCGGACAATCATTTATCTGAAATGGTATAGGTCTCCTGCTTGAGCAGGGAGGTTGGACTAGAAGATCTCCAAGATACCTTCCAATTCTATTATTATTCTATTCTATAATACACCATGTGGATCATGAGACCGTATTGAGGAATAGAATGACTCTGAAACACCAAAAGGAAATCATGTGCATAGCTATAACCTAAAATTAGAACACTATCATATCATTAGAATTACTTGATGCTCAATAAACATATGTTATACTTGTTCCTATTACCTTCAATTATTGGTATCTTACGATTATATTACGTTTTTGTTTTTATGTTGTTGAGAACTTATACACTGGAGACAAATTCCTTGTTTGTCCAATCACACTTGGGCAATAATGTTCTATTCTATTCTATTCTTTCTCTAGAAAGGGCATAATTCTACAAATGGATGATTGAAATAGATTTAAACCTTCCACAAACTTACGTCTTCCAGCTGTGTTCTTTAAATACCATCTAGCAGGCCAGGCTAAATTAGAATTCTGAAAATTTTAACTGCACATCCTTGGATTTTTGACTCCTATAGTATTGAAGTACGTAGATACTGTGATTTTGGACATCTAGCAAAAGGATTACAATAGCTAATGCTTGCCATATACAGGTAGCCCGTCACTTATGACCATAATTGAGCCCAAATTTTCTGTTGTTAAGTGAGACATTTGTTAAATGAGTTTTGTCCCATTTTAAAACATTTCTCGCCACAGTTGTTAAGTGAATCACTGCAGTTGATAAGTTAGTAATATGGATGTTAAGTGAATGTGGCTTCCCCATTGACTTTGCTTATCAAAGTCACATGACCTTGGGGCACAGCAATGGTCATAAATATGAACCAATTGCCAAGCATCTGAATTTTGATCACATGATCATGGGGATACTGCAAAGATTGTAACTGTGAAAAATGATCATAAGTCACATTTTTAATGCTGTTGTAACTGTAAACAGTCAGTAAATGAACTGCTGTAAGTTGAGGACTACCTGTATAGAAAGACATGCAGTTCAATGAAAGGATTGCAATAGTCGCCCTGTCAGGTCCCATAGATCCCTATCTGGATGCTACCATTCTAATGGGGAGGGGGCCTGGGTGCATTTCTTAGTTTATAACCCTTTTCCTGATGCCTGTGTATCCTGTACTTTGGTTTACCTTCTTGGGAACATTAGGGGAAAAGGCCATCTGTTTTGTCTCAGTTCCGAAACTTCCAGCAAGAGACGCCTGAGAACAGCTTCTTATTACCTTCTCAACCTGCAATTCTCAAAACAACTTCGCACCTGTGGATTGGCTTATTCAACATCGGACTGAGGGGAGGGGTTTCTAACTGTTTTATCCTAACTGAATTCCGTGGCAAGTTTTCAGATCCTGCTTCTTTTGTCCTGCAATCCCTTTTCTTCAATAAAAGACTCCTTTTGAAATGTTAATTGTTTCAAGAGTTTTACTTTCTTGAACAGAGAGGAGAGGCAGACCCTTACGCTCCCTGATGTGTAAGGTCTTCCTCTTGGTAGCAAGACTTCTACCGAGACTTCCCTGCACTATCACTGCTGCTTCTATTGCAGTGGTTCTCAACCTTTATAGTGCTGCGACCCCTTTAATACAATTCTCACGATGTGGCGACCCCAACCATAAAATTATTTTCATTTTGAATTTATTGCGCCTGAAGCCGTATTGGCTAGCAATCTGAACTGCTTGCGATTGCCTTGAGGACGGAGGCATTAAAGCGGAGACTCCTCCCCTATTAAGTTTATTGCGCCTGAAGCCAGATTAAGCTAGGGATTGGGAGTGATTGCAGCTGGCTTGAGACGGAGACATCAGAGCAAAGATTTCTCTCTTTTTTAATTCATTGCGCCTGAAGCCGAATTCGGCTAGTGATTTGAAGAGCCTGCAGCTGGCTTGTGGAGTCAACCATTGGAGCGCGATTCTTCGACTCGCAAGTATACTTCCCATATTTCCGATGGTCTTAGGCGACCCCTGGCAAATCATCATTCGACCCCCAACGGGGTCATGACCCACAGGTTGAGAACCGCTGTTCTATTGCAAATCATCTAAGTTGGAATACAGAAGATCAACAGGATTCTGAGAGACATATTTCAGCTTAGACTACAAACTGAGCCAGAAAATATGGTCTGAAGACAAGTATGAAAAATTTTAAGTATTCCAAATAACTAGAGGTACAAATGTACTTAAGACGTACATCATCTTGAATAAATTGCTAGTCTTCTTAAAATTCTATTTGGCTTTTTTCACAGGTATAACTGAGTATCCAGCACATTCATATCTTATATTTACTTTAATCAAAAACATGTGCTCAATGCTTCCTACTGATTTTTAGTGTTGCCTTCAGCTTCTGACTAATTAGTAGGAATAAAAATAGTCAAGTCACCTTCAGGATTTTTAACTTTTGTTTATAATTGCTTATAAGGCTTTGACTTTTGGAAATTGCCAACTGACCGAGTTTCACTATTATATCTTGTATCCTGGAGATTTCTTTATCTTTTTCTTTTATCTTCTTGCTAGCATGATAGGTAAGAATATAAGAAGTGATCACAAAATAGATGGCAGAGTAAGCTAAACAAAGTTAGTTGAGCTGTTTCATATATTCAATACCACAAAAACTTGTTTGCTTTGTGATAAAAAGTACATCAGTATTTCAAGTGCCGAACATATATAATTTATGGCCTAGAAATCCAATGTATTTTAAACAGTTCTTTTATCAAAGACACATTTTCACTAGTGAGCATGTTCAACACATTTCTTACTTATTTTTTCTTTTTGTTTTGCTACACAAATTCAGAAGAGCTTATGGCTGCTGGCATTACCTTCTGCAACAAAAATCAAATAAAAGGTAATGATAAAGCTAACATATTCTTTCCTATTTTGAACCATACACAAGAAAGTTTTCTGGACAGATAATTGATTACTTTTTCAGTTAAGTTACCAGTTGAGAAAATATACTGTATGCACGCATGAGCCATAAGTAGTTGGTTCTGAGGTTTCAGAAAAGCCTTTCATTCATCATTTCTAATAGATATGTGACAAATGTTTATCATACCATTTTCCTTTTTAATTAAAAAAAATATTGGTGTCCTAGGACAACAGCAATGGTACAATGACATTATAGAAAGGAACAAAACAGTATTTCATTTTTGGGAGGAGGAGTAGGGACTGCTAAGCCTACAAGATACATGTATTTTATAGGTTCTTGTGTCAAAACAAAAATAGAGCTCCCATATTACTGTTGATTGCTGCTGTACACTCTCTTTTTTTTTTTTTTTATTGAAAGAGTTTTAAAAAAACAAAAACATTTTTCCCCCTTTTTTCCCCCTCCCTCCCCAAAACAAAAAACACCCCCTCCTCCCCACCTCCCGGCTTCCCGGGTCAATCACAAGGTAAAGTTATACATAAACCAAACATAGAATAAAATTTTCCCTTCCAATCCAAATAACCACATCCAAAGCTTTTCGTCTCCCAACCCCCTCCCCATTACATAAAATAACTTTCTAATTATTCAAAGGCAATCTGATATTTCTTAATCTGATATCTGTTTTGTAGATAATCAATCCATTTTTCCATTCAATTAAATATCTTTCCTGTATTGTCTTTTAAAACGCTGAGATTTTAGCCATCTCAGCCAAATTAATAACTTTCAATATCCATTCTTCTATTGTAGGTATCTCTTCTTTCTTCCAGTATTGTCCAATCAACAGTCTTGCTGCTGTTATTAAGTTCAGAATCAATTTAGTCTCAATCCCTGTACAATCCGTTATAATTCCCAAAAGGAAAAATTGTGGCAGGAACTTTATCTTCTTCTTCAGTACATTTTGAATAATCCACCAAATTCTTATCCAAAAGACCTTAATTTTCTTGCAAGTCCACCAAATATGAAAATATGTAGCATCATCACAATCACACCTCCAACATTTCGCTTGGATATTAGGATACATACATGATAATTTTTTGGGATCTAAATGCCATCTATAAAACATCTTATAAAAATTTTCCTTAAATTCTGTGCTTGTGTAAACTTAACATTTCTAACCCAAATTTTCTCCCATGTTTCCAACATTATTGGTTCCTGAATATTCTGTGCCCATTTTATCATACAATCCTTTACCAAATCCTTTTCGAATCTATTTCAAGCAACACATTATACAATCTCTTTATATGCTCCTGGGTCTGATTTCTAATTTGCTTTATTAAATTTTCCTCCCTTTGCATTATACCAATTTTTGATCTTCTTTCCATCTAGCACTTATTTGCCCATATTGAAACCAAGTATAATTCCTCCTTCTTCATTTAATACCTGTAATGATTTTAATTGCAATCTACCTCCTTCAACATACAAAAGTTCTTTATATGTAATCATTTCCTGTTTCTGTTCTATATTTATATTCTCTATTGCATGTCTAGGGCTCGCCCATATAGGAAACTTGTAATCTAATTTATAGCAATATTTATTCCAGACCATAAAGAGCACTTCTCAACACATGATTCTTAAAAGCCCTATCCACTTTTTTCATAAAATAAGTACGCATGCCATCCATATAACAAGTCATAACCTTCTATATTCAAAATTCTTTCCTCTGTTAAGTTAAACCAGTCACTTATTACTGAAAGGGTTACTGCTTCATAATATAGTTTAAAGTTAGGCATTCTTAAACCACCTCTTTCCCGTGAGTCCTGTATTATTTTCATTTTAACCTCGCCTTTTTACCCTGCCATATAAATTTATTAATCCCAATCTGCCAATCTTCCAAATTTTTATCCTTTTAATTATAGGTATCATCTGGAACAGAAACAAAAATCTAGGTAACACATTCATTTTAATAGCAATCCTTCCCAATAGGGATAACTGCAATTTCTTCCAGACACTCATATCATTCTGAACTTTTGCCATAGCAAGTCATAATTATTCTTATAAAGTTTCTTGTTCGATGAGCTAATATAGACCCTAAATATTTAACCTTTTTTACTACCTCAAATCCTGTCATTTCCTCTAGTTTTTGTTTCTGTTGTATAGACATATTTTTAATTATCACTTTTGTTTTATTCTGATTTATTTTAAATCCTGATACCTTTCCATATTTATCAATTACTTCCAACAAAAATCTACTTGAATTTATAGGATTCATTAACGTAACCACTACATCATCTGCAAAAGCTCTAACTTTGTACTCATATTGTCTAATCTTAATTCCCTCTATTTTCATTAATTCTCGTATTTTATCTAATAATGGTTCCAGAGTCAAAACAAACAATAATGGTGATAAGGGACATCCCTGTCTTGTTCCTTTCGCAATCTTAATAACTTCTGTCAAACTACCATTTACTATAATCTGTGCTGTTTGCTCTCCATAAATCGCTTTAATTATTCTAATAAAACAGTCTCCAAATTGCATTTTCTCTATTAATTTAAATAAAAAATCCCAATGCAATCGATCAAAGGCTTTCTCTGCATCCAAAAAAATAAATGCCGCTGAAGTATTCTTCTTTTCCAAATATTCCAATATATTAATAATCTGTCTAACATTATTCCTCATCTGCCTCCCTTTTATAAAACCAGATTGATCAGTATGAATTCTTTGTTGTAAAACTAACATTAATCTATTTGCTATTATTTTTACAAAAATCTTATAATCATTATTTAAAAGTGAAATCGGCCTATAGTTACCAGGTTTAGAGCAGTCTTGCTCCTCTTTCGGTATCAGTGAAATAAAAGATGTTTTCCATGACGGGGGTATTTCCACTCCTAATTGTATCTGATTAAATAATTCTTTAAGTGGGCCTAATATTTCATCCTGTGTTTTTTTATAATAAGTTGCTGTAGGACCATCTGTACCAGGGTTTTCCCATTTTAATTGTTTAATTGCCTCCACTATTTCTCCAGTAGCTATCGGCGGTTCAGCTCCTCCTCTGTTCTAATGTTAGAATATTAACCTTATAATCTTTCAAATAATCATAAATGTCCCTATCCAATATTTTGTCTTTTGCATATAGTGCAGTATAAAATTCTGAGAATGCCTTTTAATTTTATCCTGTTGGTATATCTCTTTACCTTTATATTCTATTTTTGTATGACACGTGCTTTCTGTTTCTTCCTTAAATTATATGCCAACCATCTCCCAGGTTTATTTGCATTACAAAAGGTATTATGTTTAGCATATTGTATATTCGTTGCCACCTGGTCTGCCATTAACATATTAAATTGACTCTGTAATATTTTTATAGCCTCTTTAAGTTTATGATCTTGTGGGTTTTGAATTAATAACTGTTGCTTCCTTTGAATTTCTTCTTCCAAATATCTCGCTGCCTTTGTTTTATTATTCCTTTGCCTGTTGTCCAAATAAAATCAATATCCTCTAATAAACGCTTTGCTCGCTTCCCACACAGTTCCTATAGGTGTCCCTTTGTACATATTAAAATCAAAAAATTCTTTTAACTGTTTCTTACAATAAGTTACATTATCCTCATATCTAAACAGATTTTCATTCAACCTCCATGTTCTACCACCTTTTTTCCCTTGTAATAATTCCATCCATACTGGGCTATGGTCAGTTAAACACCTCGGAAATATCTTCGTTTTCTTCACCCTAGAAAGCAAGTCATTAGAAATTAAAATAAAATCAATGCGTGAAAAAGATTGATGCCTATCAGAAAAAAAAGTAAAATCTCTCTCATCTGGATTCCGTAACCTCCATATATCTCTAAACTCAAAGTCTTCCATCATTTCAAAAAAGGATTTTGGTAATTTTGCATGTATAGGTATCTTCTTGGAGGAGGTTCTCTTATCCTTCTTGTATCAATTACTCCATTCCAGTCTCCTAATAAAATAAAGCGAACTATAATCCCAGAGGTCAACCTCTCATGTAACATTTTGTAAAACTTTTCTTGTTGCTGATTAGGTGCATAAATACCTATCAACAAAGTCTTTTTGCATCTATCACCAGTTCAATAGCAATAAATCTTCCTTGAATATCTGCCTCAATTAAGCTTAGCTGGTATATCCTTCCTGATATATACAACAATTCCATGCTTCTTTTCCAAAGCTGATGCAACAAAATGGTTACCCAATTTTGAATTAATTAAATATTTTTGGTCTGATAATTTTATATGTGTCTCTTGCAAACAAATCACATCATTTTTAATTGTTTCAAGTAGTGAAATATTTTCCTTCTTTTCTGAGCTGAATTCAAGCCATTAACATTCCATGACAAGATTCTATTTGCCATTACTGGCCTCCTGAAGCTTTGAAGCAGACAACGGAAGCTCCTCCTCCGGTATCTTCCGTCTAGCTCCTCCCACAGCTTCCATAATGGGATCCTGACTTTTACTTTGAGACTGCTGCTCTTCTTACGCTTAAGGGCTCCTCTTGTCACCCTTTGCTCTTGTGGTTCCTCTAATACTGGCAGCAATAAAGGCTCTTGGATCACCACGCCTTCTTGAGTCTCTTGAAGTTTTTCTATCACTTCTATTTCGACTTTCAAAACTGTAGAAAGAAAATCCTTTGCCTTTAAAACAGTGTCAATTCTATATCTCCTTCCTTGATAGAATAGTGTCAGTCCAACTGGCACCTCCCATCTGAATTGAATCTGATGTTTTTTAAGTTCTTGTGTAAAAAAAGCAAATTCCTTCCTGTCTCTTAACATCTTTGAAGGAATCTCTTTCAACACCTTCAACTCCTGTTCTCCAATTTTTAAAGTTGTCTGATATGAAACTTGCAGAATTTGATTTCTCATAGTCCTTTTCACAAAATAAACCACAATGTCCCGAGGAAGCTTTCTCTGTCTTGCAATCCAAGAATTAACTCTATATATTTTATCAATTTGGTAAGCTACCTCTTGGGGTCCACTTCAATAAATTCAGCCAATGCTTCTGATATAATTTTTCTTAAGTCTTCTCACGCTCTTCTTGCATACCACGAATTCTAAGAGCTCCTTCCATAAGTTTATATTGTAATATCACAACCTGATCTTCATTTTGATCCACTTTTTTCTGAACACCTTTCATTTCGTCTTCTAAATGCTTATTTGACTGAGAGATCTGTTGCATTTCCACTTCCAATCCTTCAATTTTTTTACTCAGTCCTTGAACTGCCATAAGAATATCTTCTCTTATTTTGCATTAAAATTCTCCATCATCTCTTTTGCCTATCTTCAGAAAGTTTTAATTGTTCTTTCAATATTTCCTCAAGACTTGGTTCAGATCCCTTCTTCCAGAAGGCTTTAAAGGTTTAGCTGCCATTCTGTCTTCAAAAGAATCAGGAATTCAAACTTAATAACTCTCCTTCCCTCCTTTCAGTATAAAAAACTCCGCTTGTAACAATCCACAAGTAACGCTGCTTCATCGCATTAAAAAATTTTACTTTCACTTTTAGACGCCATTTTAAAGTCAATTAATCAAAGACAAAGAAAGGTTTCAAGTTTCAAAAGGGAGTCGGTACTTGCCGTGCTGATTCTGCATCAAAGATCGAACGCCAGAAATTCCGCCTGCTTGGAATATCAATCAATTTAATAAGTCCTCTAGAGCAGAAGCGACATTCCTCTCCTTTTTCCTGATAAAAACAGGAGCGTGCTGAAGTTGGAGGGAGTGGAATTCGGTGGGGTCATAAATCCAGGAAAATTCGCTCTTGAGAGCAAACCCCCTGTCAGACCTGCCACTCTTCCACAATTCTGATAACCTCTTTCACCCAGAGATTATGCTAAGCTCAGTGAACAGTGATTTATTTTCTGTTTCACTGACTTTTACAATCTTCTAACACGGAGTGCTCTGTTAGAGCACCCAGCAGGAGGGTGACGTCACTGGAGCCTCGCTGCTGTACACTCTCGGAAAGCTCTGGCAGCAACAAACTTCCCCAGATGTATTTGACATTGAAGCCAATTGATTATTATGTGCATCATGATCCACAGTGATGCAGTGGTTAGAGGGCAGTACTGCAGGCTACTTCTGCTGACTGCCAGCTGACTGCAATTTGGCAGTTCAAATCTCACCAGGCTCAAGGTTGATTCAGCCTTCCATCCTTCTGAGGTGGGCAAAATGAGGACTCAAATTGTTGGAGGCAATATGCAGACTCTGTAAACAGCTTAGAGAAGGCTGCAAAGCACTGTTAAGTGGTATATAAGTCTAAGTGCTAGTTCTATATTTCCCAAATTATTAGTGAAAGAGAAAGAACAACAACCATTACAATGTAATCCGTTTCCCCCCTGTGGTGTTAATATATGCTTCCACTCTGCTGAACATATTGTCGCTGAAGTTCAGAAAAAACATATATTTGACTTACACATAGAAATGTATAAACAAGTAGATGCTGTATTACGACTGCTATAACCTAAAAGAATTCTCCATCTGTGGATGCAAAGATGAAAAGTTTATGCCAAGCCATTTCATTTATGTATTTATTGTGAATGCTGCCTTCAGGCATTCAAGTTTGAACCCTGAGTCCAGTGAGTACACGCTGGCTTAAAATCTTCACTGCAATGCTAATCAAAACCTTTTAATAGTCAAATGAACAGAATTCTCATTTCCCAGAAGTGTAAGGGATCTGTCTCAATTATGAAAAAAGTATGTGTGGGGGAGAGCCACATCTAGTTCTCTAGGGGAAGTCGCAAACAGAGTAAAATATCTTTTCCCAAAGAGTTGACAGTTGTTTATATTTTCATATGGAAGAATCCAGCCAGTCTACAAGTTTATTTTTAGCTAACATAAACTTGACTACTTGCCTCCTCTCTGAAGCTGAGGGATGGACATAAAAATGATTAAATGGCAAGATGAAGCAATGTCTGAACTCCAGCAAGGGAGGAAAACTTCTGAATGTATATAAATATTCTTCCAGTGGGAAAGAGCAGAAATCTTTTACTGTACAACTTTTAATTTCACTAACATGTTTTTCATTTAAAGGAGGGGGGAGGAAAGCATGTGTTACTCTTGAAAAGTTCATACTAAAATACAATTTCCACACAATAGCAATGCTGACAAACAGAGAAAATGTTAAACAGCACAAGAGTATTTTGCTTTCCAATAGCCGTAAAAATGATTGCACAAAAACTTGGCTCTGATTTTTAAGAAGGATTCAAAAGGGCTGCTGCAGTGGGAACTGGTTGAGAAAGATATTAACGATTCTAAATTTATCTAGAGGATAAATTGTGGCTTCACAGCTGCTATCACTACATCGGTGGGAATTTGCATATCCTCCCATGAACTGTTTTAGGCTTTTTGGCATAATTCAAGGATATGCACTCTTTGGGTGGTGTAGTATTACTGAAAGTTCATAATAGAAAGTGGTATTGCTACACTATATCCCATCTTTGTTGGCAAAAAGGTAATTAGCCTTGCTGGATAAAAATATCTCATTGTCAAGAAAGTAGCTATGTTGTTTGAAATATTTGTAACTAGCATACTAAACTCTTCCATTTGAATTAGAATATTTCAATAGTTACTTTCACCAAAGAACATAGTATATTATACAAAGCAGAACAAGCAGAGAAAAAAATGATTTCTAAATTGGCACAGCGAGAAAGTAAATATCAAGAGAATAAATTAAAGTTCACAAAACAGACAAGACTTGGGTAGAACAGTATTATTCATCACCAAAGGCAAATTAAAGCTGAGTGCCACTACTTAGTCTCCTATTACATTGAAAAAAATATTTCCCACACTACCAAAGTTTAAATCATGAAAATATTTCCTCAACAATTAGGTAACTGATTGGGAATGAAAAGTAGGGAGGAGACAGTACCTGTTCAGATCTGTATATCTGCCATTCTTCAGGGGAAGGGATTTTTTAAATTACTTTCTTTACTTATTACTCTCTTTCCTATATATCCTATATACTGCAATTTATTGATTTATAACTTCTAGCCTGGCACCTAAGCGCCCTGGCATTTTCACACTTTTTGGGGAATGTAAGGGGACGGCGGGCACAGGAACACAAAGAGAAGCTGGTGAGGCTGCGCATTCGTCGCAAGACGGCTTCACGTACCACTTCCGGCATGCAGGCCGGCACGCAAGAACGCCAAAGGTTCACCAACACTGACTTGGTCACTATTATGTATGGAAACATTTGCCACCATCTCAAAACGAATGGGTGGCTAGAAAACTAGTAAAGGCCCCTACACTCCTGAGGAAATTCCACCTGAAATACCCAACCAAATCATCTTAACTTACATATGTTTTCCTTGTTTCTTTCTAGGTGGATTATCCTTTTTTCTAAGGAGGGCAGTATGTCAGATCCGTGTATCTGCCATTTTTCAGGGGAAGGTTTTTTTTAAATTACTTTCTTTACTTATTACTCTCTTTCCTATATATCCTGTATCCTGCAATTTATTGATTTATAACTTCTAGCCTGGCACCTAAGTTCCCTGGCATTGGGGAATGTAAGGGGAGGGAGGGCCATGTGGGTTGCATCACTTGAGAGCCGGTGGAGGATGACCATGAGAAAGTTCCCTTATCTTTTTCCCAGAGCGGCCGGTACGATAACATCTTCACACCTGTGGATTGGCTGAATCCACATTGGACTTTTGGGAGGGGTTTCTAATTCCCTGTTGTGGTCCACCAGCAGCCTGTGGAGCTGGCAATGGATTCAGACAACGATGAGGCTGAGGTGAGGCCAGGGCCATCGGGGAGTGAGGTGCGGACTCCAGAGCCTCCAGAGACTGTTAGTAGTGAGGCAGAGGAAAAGGAGGAGCCTGTTTCTAATACACACATGAGAAGAGCTGCCAGAAGGCAAGAGCAGCTCAAGCAATAAGGACAACTTGGGAGTAGGGCCAAGAGATGATTGGCCCCTCCCATAAGGTTTAAAACAGACCAGCAATGGTGTTTGGGCTTTGCCCGAAAACAACGTTGGTAGCTTCATCTTCTGCTTTGTCTACATCTTGCATTTATTTTTGTGACTTCTGAACATTTGCCAAAAAAGGCCTTTGGCAATTTGCCTACTTGGACCAAGGTTTGCAATAGGACTGAGGAATTTGTGTTGGGA
Source organism: Ahaetulla prasina (assembly GCF_028640845.1). NCBI lineage: Eukaryota > Metazoa > Chordata > Lepidosauria > Squamata > Colubridae > Ahaetulla > Ahaetulla prasina. Next base: position 69,297,271 of record NC_080546.1, on the reverse strand, counting down.
GGAATTTGTTTTAATTTAGTGGAACTACGGTGGGAATGAAGTAATTCTCAGCTGTTCAAATAAAGTTTGTTTGTTTGTGTCACAGACTGAGTTTCCTACTACTTACTTGGGCCTGGGTCACAACATTCCTTTATTCTAACTGTATAGCCTGAGGGCCCCTCAGAGCCTGCTTTCTTTTTGCCCTGATATCACCTCTATTCAATAAAAGGTTCCTTTTGAAATGCCAAGTTTCAAGAGTCTTTACTTTCTTGGATAAGTGGGAGAGGCCGGGCTTACCTAAAGCAGGCTCTGCAAACATGGTCAAACCGGAGAGAAAAATGTTACTCTACTGAGGGGACTCTGCAAACCATGTCCAAACAGAGCAGCAAGCAAGGGGAGGCCAAATACTGGGGGCAGACTTCTACAACCACCCAGCCAGATGATTGTCCCATTTAGGACATTGAAGCTGTCCTGGAAGGTTCCACAAAACCCTGACGGTTGATCAGTGTGGGGAAAAAGGATAGCTGGAATGGAAGAACCAAGGGGGTCACCCACACCTGCAGTAGCCAAAAACCAGTGGGAAAGATGGAGTTGGAAGCCCTATCTGACCAGGAAGAGCTGATCAAAGAACTGCTGGGGAATGACTGATTCAAACAGCACATCACCTGGCTTGTGATGAAGGTTCTGGGAGACCTAAATATCCAAAGGGAGCCAGATCTCCAATGAAGGAGGGCAGAAGCAGCACCAGCCGCTGAGGAAGCCAGAGCTATCCTATGGACCCTACAGCCACCGACGAAGTGGTTGCCACTGCTGCTGGAGCATCCACCGCACCAGGAAACCCTCCTCTCACAGCACAAACCCGGGTGAATGTCCCCGACCAACTCGGGGACATACAACTACAATGGAGACCCCCAGAAGCTGGGTTTTTTCCTAGCCCAAGTCCTCACATATATGCAGGAATATGGCCAGAATTTCCCAACCCAGGGGGCACAAGTTCGAGTTCTCACCCTGGTCCTGGTGGGAGCAGCTGCCCACTGGATGGTAACCCTCCACAATGCCGATGCCCTTGAGCTGTGAAATTTCGACCGTTTCATGATGGTCCTGCATGGTGTTTTGAGGACCCATTAGCTGACTGCAAAGCCCACAATCGCATCAGAGTCGTGAAACAGGGTTGCCGGCCAGTAGCCAAATATAGAGATCTAGCCTGCGATCTAGCCTGCCATAGACTGGTCAGAAGACATCTTGGTGAGCTGGTTTAAGGATGGGCTGAATAATGACCTGTACATTACTTGCTTGGCCAGGAGAGCCTCTAATCAGTTGCATGAATGGTACCTGATGGCAGAGGAAGCCGAAATTGACATGACCCAAAACCAATACTGGGCGGGTAGAGTTTGAAGAAGATCCCCACCCCAGGGGAAGAGGGAACTGTTCAAGCCACAAACTGCCCTAGCACCGATACCATCGGGCTGTTTCAAGTGCAGAAAGGAGAGGCATCGCGGAGCAGAGTGCCATTCAAAAACTCCCATCAGGAAGCCAGATGGAGGAAACCCTGTGAAATCAACCCCCCAAGGAAAAGAAACCGCTTCGAGAAGCAGAGAGGCTGTGGAGTTTCTCCACCCTCCACCCCAGAGGAAGGAACTCCAGCACCCCAACTTGAGGATCCAAGCCTGTCCAAAAGTGACCTGGAGGACAACCCACTAGTAAGCAACCCAATCGAATCCCTCACCCTACCCCTAATGCTTTTCATCCCTTGCTGAGAGAGAAGGGAGGAAATTTCAGCATTACTGGACTCGGGTTGCACCTAGTGCCTAATATGCCCCATCCTGATGGAGAAATTGGAGATCCACCTAAAGAAACTGAAAACCCCCATCACTTTCTGCCAGCAAGATGGGACAGTAAGTGGGGGGGGGAACCAGCCATTTTTGCCACTGAACCTCTGCAAATAAACATGGGAAGCCTTGATAAAACACTCGTGTTTATCATAGCACCCAGAATGGAATGGTCAGTAGTCCTAGGCCTCACATGGTTGAGGAAATGGAACTCTAAAGTAAATTGGAAGAAAGGGTCTATAACATTCCAGGGACACATGACATTTGCAGATGAAATAGAGGAAAGCCATGGAAAAGGGGGGAGCAAGGAAACAGTGATGGCCGGCTGGTCCATGCTAACCCAGGGCATCCCAAAAGAATAAAGGGACCAGCTAAGGTATTTAGCGAAGAAGGGTTCAATGAGCTCCCCTCCCCCCACCGAACCACCGATTGTGCCATCGAAATATTACCAAGGGCTAAACTTCCAAAATCAAAAATGTACAGCATGTCCCCCCAAGAACTCAACTGGATTGACCTGTTACCTTTTGCTGAGGTAGCATACAATAATTCAGCACAGGGTTTACTCCATTCCAAATAGCCATGGGGCAGGAATTCACTCCCATGTCTGAAATACCAACAGAAGAGAAACATCCTATCCCTTAAAGAATGGATGCATAATTTACCAACAACGTGGCTAGTTGTGAGACTAGCCCTACAAAAAGCTAGAGCCACTTTTAAAGCTCAGGCAGTCAAGAAGAGAACTGAACTAAAACCATTCAAGGTTGAAGATAGAGTCCATCTATCTATAAAATTCTTACAATCACTACAACCCTCTAAGAAACTAGGACCACAGGACCTTTCCCAATCACTAGGATCATAAATCCTTCACAGTAGAATTACTTCTCCACAAGACAGTTAGACAAGTACATCCAGTATTCCACTGTAGTTTGTTCAAGCCAGAGATTACCTCTAACATCAGACCACCTATGCCCACATCTCCGGTCCCCCTTATGGTGGAAGGAGAACAACCCTTTGAGATTAAGAAAATCCTGGACTCACACACGCACCATGGCTCCATGCAATACTTAGTCCAGTGTTGGCAAACCTATGGCATGCGTGCCAGAAGCGGCACGTGAAACCATCCCATGATGAATGTGTGGCCTTGCCGGCTCCTCTTCACATTCCTGTGCTCAAACCCCTACTGGTCAGCGGCATTGCTGAAAAGAGAAATTACAAACTATATCACATTATCAGATAAAACAGATTGTAATTTTTGAGACTGCAGAGAAACCAGCATGCAATTTTTTTGCTGTCAGATAAACTGAAGGATCTTCCTCATTTTCCATGTTGAACAAAAATTTAATTGCAGACCTGGCCAGATCCTTGGGCAAGATTTAGTGATCATGCAGTGTCCACTTTGTATATTGCTGTTACCCATTAACTCCAAAGAGCATTTTAAACTATTGTATCCTTATTATTGTTAGGAAAGTAAAGAAAAAAATCGGTGAGGGGAAAAACACCTTTCTTTCTCTTTTAACTTTGTGGAAAAGGACAACATAAGGAGAAGGAAAAAGTAAAGCAAAGCATAAAACATAGAGAGGAGGCCAACTTGGTTTTTAGACATAGCAGTTATTCATATTGGTTCCTCTTTACATAGCATAATAATAACAGTTCCTAAATGTATTTTGACAATTACTATCTGGATACATTTTAAATTTTTTCAAGTTTTAAAAATAAACTTATAATTATACAACAGAAGGAAGAATGCACATAGACAAAAAGAAAAGAATGGTCTAAGACAACAAAAAAGCATGTTTTATAGTGTAGGAAGAAAAATCGAGGCCGGTTCCAAGCTGGGAGAAAAAAAAAATCAATGGAGCCTAGCTACAAATAAAAAAGAAGGTCTCTGTTTATTTGGTTTCCAGAAACTTCAGTGACAATAGCAATGTTTCTGGAGTGGTTGACAAAATGGCTGAGTGAGTGGATGGAATTTTATAGTGTTCTGGGCAGTGGTGGGATTCAAATAATTTAACAACTGGTTCTGGGTAGGCATGACTGGGTGGTCATATGACTGGGTGGGTGTCAGTCACATCGAGGAGTGCCCCTCTTTGACATGTTCGGCCGCACCTTGCCCCTCCCCTCCCAGCCACTCCTTGTCATGCCCGGCTGCTCGCCTTGCTGGAACAAATAGTTTCCAAATAAAAAGAATGCTTGTCTTGTGCAAATAAATAACAAACATCTTGACTTCAGGTTTGATGCATCTTGCAAAGTATTCCTGCTCATTGTAGTCTCCTTTCCTACTAGCAGTCAATCTCAGATTGTAATTTGCTACAACCTCTCTTGTCTTTTGCATTATTCTAAGGGAGATTATTCTGAAATGCTATCTGTGATGTTTGCACCTTTATAGGTTTGTTTACTCCAACCCTGTTTTCGCATGTAATTCTTACAAGATATTTTGACATTCATTCCTCCTTTTTAAACCAAGTAGTGGTTAAGGTGCTGGCCTAGAAACTAAGAGATTCTGAGTTCTAGTCCCATTTTAGGCTTGAAAAAATGGCTGAGTGACCAGTCACCCTCTCCCAGCCCAAACCACTTCTTAGATTGTGGTTGTGGGGAAACTAAGAGGAGAAAAGAATATTAGGTAAGTTTTATCTTTATAAGGAACTCCACCTTGAGTTTCTTATAAAATAATAAAGACGGGATAAATATCTAACAAAATAAATACATCACTTGTGAGAATGATGTCCTTCTAAAGTTGAAGGGGTGCTGACTACCTTGTCACATGCCATACAGTACTGCATTTATTTCATTTTTATCCACTTTATTTTTCTCTACTTTTTGGTTTATTCTTCAATGATGGCATAGCCTGTGAAATTCTTACTTGTCGCACATACCAGGGTTATGTGGGAAAACATTAAATAAACACATCCATGTGACTGACAGGCAATGGCAGCAGAAATCACTAAGCAGCTACATTAAGACAGAAAGGTGGAGGCACCAGGGTGCAAAAGGCAGAGGATCTCAGGGAGAAGAGTGTTGAGACATCTACCTTTCATCAAACTGACACAACCTAGTCAACTACAGAAAGGTAGGAAAGTCATCCATGCCTCTTTTGTGTGCTCTTTCCATTGGAAATTTTGATATTGTTTCAAACTAACAGTGCAAAAATTGCCCCAGCTCTACAATACTGGTGATCTTTTTAATGATATTTCACTTTTTATCTAGAGAAGTGATGACAGGATTTAAAAAGCAAATTAAACCATGCCCTTTTTCCCGTTTAATCAATTTTGCCAAACATGTCCCCAACTCACAATAAAATAGTGCTCACAACCCACAATAATATAGCACTGTTCCAATATTTTAGGTGCTCCTACAAAAATGAGGGGGTCAATCTATTTCCCAAAGCAGCAAAAGGCATGGCAAGAAACAATGGATAGAAACTAACAAGAGAGAGAAGCAACCTATGACTAAGAAGAAATGATCTAAGGGTGAGAGCAATCAGCCAACGGAATAGCTTGCTTTCAGAAGTTGTGGGTGCTTCATCACTAGAGGCTTTCAAAAAGAGATGGGACCTTTTTTTGTCTGAAATGATATAGGGTCTCCTGTTCAATCTGGGAGTTGGATTAGAAGACCTCTGAGGTCCCTTCCTACTCATGTTATCTATGAGAACATGTTATCTATGTTCTAAATTGAGTGTTTCACAGTGGAAGCAATACAGCTAGTTGGACCACACATGCATCATTGTCTCATCCTGTATCTTTTCCCCCCAGGAAGAAATAGCCATCACTGCAGTAGCTATAAAAGGTCTTGGGGAACTCCATGGAGTATCAGCTGATCACAGAAGTGTAACTTAATACCCTTTATAATTTAAAAACAGGTAATAATCTTGGTCAACCAGCTGGATGCATTGTCACTGAAATTCATTTCATTCTATTTTGGAACAGGACATCCTTTTTCATAAATAAATGGATATTTATCTGCATGATGATTATGGTATGGTGGCCTTGGTTAGAATAAGTCCCTAGATGTGCATCCTGCCCTTCTTTCCGGAACAGTATTCAAGGTAGCGAGTTCTCACCAGTGCTATTAGAAGCCTCCAAGCAAGATCCTTGGTAACAAGACCTACCAGCTCTCTCCTTGCTCTTGCTGATGGCCTGGGTGGCCAGGTGAGTGGGCGAGCAGGCAATTGGCATTGGCCCAGGTCGTCATTGGAAAGCCTGGGTGCAGCAAAGTGAGGAGTGGCTGGGAGGGGAGTGGTGAGGCATGGCAGGAGAGGCCAGCTGTGCCCAGGCCTTCCGATGACACCCTGGGCCAAGGTGAGAGCAGGTAGGTCCTGTTCCCAAGGATCCTGCTTGGAGGCTTATAATAGGATTTATAATAGGTGCACAATAAGATACCAATTCTACTGAACTGGTGCAAACCAGCTGAATCACACCACTGGTTCTGGGGTTTTGTGATTGAGATGCTCCAGGGGGTTGTACAATATAGTGAGCCTTGTGTCTTTTACTATTTCAATAGTGGTGAGTTAATCCTATTATGTTCTAAAGGTCATGTCTTGTCCGTAGAAATTGGGCAGGGGAATGTAAATTCTTAATCCCATCAGCTGGAGCTGTGGCTGAAGGTGTTTTGTTTATGAATAGATTGACCCAGTCTTTCTGAATGGATACAAAATCTGCATTCCTAAAAGTCAGCCTCTTCAACTTCTTATTTTGAAGCTGTTTTCCTATGGCAGGAAGACTGGGGCTGCTTTCTGCCTTTGTTAAGATTTTTCTCCATTTCTCTTTCGGGGAAATATTCTATCCTGCCTCTTTTTAATATTAAGAATAAAGTATATTTTAATCTGGGGAGGGGGCTTCCTACAATAGAAAATTATGATGGCAGTCAGGTGCATTAGCTATTCCTTGTGGAAAAGCCATCTTGGCTACAGTATCTCTTGGCCCAGCTAGTCAGTACTTCCTGGTTGTAAATTGCTCAAGAAGGCGGTGATGGCGGAATAAGGATTAAGGAATGGCGGCCTTTTCTGGTTTTGACCTTAGAAGGGGGTCAATTTAACATCTTTGACCCTTGATTCGGCTGGGGGAATATCCCATCAGCCTGAAGAGGGGTTTTTCTTCCCCGGGAGAGCATGGCTGGCTGGAACGAGGTTGGAGATGGTTGGCGTGAGTGGCGGTTATACTAACTGCATTAGTATAATGCAGTGAGCTGAAGACCTATTTGTTTATTCGCGCAGGACTGGCTTCGTAATTTTAAATTTTATAATTTTATATGTTTTAGAGGGTTTAATTTTAATGGTATATTGTTTTAAATTTTAGCCAATTATAAAATAAGTTTTTTAATCTTTGTTTTATTTGTATATTGTCTATCTTTTATTATGGCTGTGAACCGCCCTGAGTCCTTCGGGAGAAGGGCAGTATAAAAATCTAATAAATAATAATAATAATAATAATAATAATAATAATTATTATTATTATTATTATTATTATTATTATTATTATTATTATTATTATTATTATTATTATTATTATCTGGATGGTGATGGCAATGGTGGCGTTTTTCCTCCGGGGGAGCTATATCGGAGGCTAAAGCGGCCAAAGTGGGGTGATTGTGATGGCTCTGCACATGGAGGTCTTTGGTAGTCTGGCATGGCCCAGGTATTGGCTTGGTTGCTGTCCTGGGCTGTCCTGGGCTGGTTGGACCCTCTACCTCCCCCCCTGTGATCGAAGGATGCCGAGCGGAGTGGAGTTGAAGACGCCGGTGATATCATTCTCCACCTTGGGTGTGTTTTTTTTGTCATCTAATCCATTTCCCAGCCGGAGGACATGAATAGTGCATGGCTATTGAAGCTGGTTTACTTCTGTCATTTCACCAGCAGAGGTGACTAACTCTCTGTTCTACCGCAGTAAGAGGGCGGTTTAGGCCTCTACCCTGCTCGGGCTGTGTCGGCTTGGCGTTTGGCTTCTACTTAGCAGGGGGCCTGGACCATCAGACTGGCCACAGTGAGAGAGTGGTCTGGATTTTTAATCCCTCGAGCTAGTTAAAATGTTACATAGCTCCCATGTCTCCAGTGATCAGACGGAACACCGATCCGAACACCATGAGTGGGTGTTTGGGTTTTCTTTGTCCTGGCTGTAAACACAGTAACTCCCTATGGGCCTTAGCATATTTGTGCCTCCTGAACCTGTTATACTGTCATCTGAACTTGCCGGGATACCATCTGGACTTGCCGAGATAAACTGCCTACCATTCATTGAGACTGTGATGTATTCGCCAGTGGAACTTCTTGGTCTGCGAGATTCCCCCCTCTCGTAGATATGGCCCTCCACTCTATTGAGGGCCTACCTCGATGACGGATTTGGAATCCCGAGAGGTGGCATGCTGCAAAGAAGGGATTGAGGGTTTTTTTAAAATTGTCTTTTATAACTTTTTTAAATGATCCTAGTAAAGTGTTTTTAAGGGGAGGGAGAGTTAGGATGGGTTCTGGGGGAAACCCATTAGGGCTATGGCTTGACCCTGCGAGGGTTCGCGGTATAGTTATTATAGGTTCGGAGGCGACAGAGGAGGCTGGAGCTCGATTTAAAGAGGGCTATTCCATCTGCACGGTAAATGGGAGGGGCAGATATGGTGGAAAAGGGGGCCCGGGTTATGTTCAGGGAGTGTGTGCTCGCTGTGTGCAAGCAATCACACACTCTGGTCCCCCTGACTTTTCTCGTTCCCTGGTTGCTTGAATCCTCAGAGCCTGGGCCTTTGGCTGATGTTATGTAATGCCAGGTCCGTGGTGAATAACGCCCACCTCATTTTCGATCTCATACAAGAGGGGGATGCGGATCTGATGGGCATTTCTGAGACCTGGTTGGGCGCGGAAGGGGGGGTGCCCCTTGTTGAAATGTGCCCACCAGGCTTCCGAGCATTCCATCAGCCGAGCCCAGGGTAGGGGTGGGAGAGTGGCGGTTATTGTTAAAGAAGGTCTTGAGCTGAGGGAGGTCACTATTCCTCAGATAGCCTGATGTGAGTCCCTCTTTGTGAAGTGGGGCCAAGGGATACAGGTGGGCTTGCTGATTACATACCTGGCTCCTTGCTACGTGACAGCAGCCCTGCCCTATGTAATAGCTGGGATGGCGGTTGATACCCCCAGACTTATGGTTATGGGGGATTACAACCTGCCGTCGGTTGGTGAAACATCAGTGGTGACTCTGGAGTTCATGGCTTCTATGACAGCCTTGAACCTGACCCAGTTAGTTAATGGTCCCAGTCACATCGGGGGAAACATTCTGGATTTGATTTTTGTCTCTGGACAGTGGTTGAATGATCTAGAATTAGGGGAGTTAGTCATCAAACCCCTGTCATGGTCAGATCATTCGCTCCTTCAACTCAACTTTTGAACTGCCAACCCCCACCGCAGGGAGACGGAGCCGATTAGTTGGTTCCGTCCCAGGCACCAGATGGACCCGGAGAGGTTTCTGATGGAGCTTGGGCCATTTCCTGAGGAGTTAGCTCACGGCTCGACTGAAGAACTAGTGGCCGCCTGGGAAAGGGCGGCCACTGAGGCTTTGGACCACATCGTGTCTTTGCGGCCTCTGACCCGGCGCCAATCTCGACTGGTTCCTTGGTATTCTGAGGAGCTGAGAGGGAGCTACAGAGCGGTTGGAGGGCCAGTCATTCCAAATCCGACCGGACACTAGTAAGATGTCATATTAAGACCTACTTAGTAGTAATAAGAGCGACAAAACTTGAGTATTTTTCTGCTCTTATTGCATCGGCAGAGAATCGTCCAGCCGCCCTGTTTAGGATGACCCACTCCCTCCTCCATTTGAGAGCATGAGAGGACCCCTTGCAAGGGGATGCTGAGGATTTTGGACAATATCTGCACGATAAAATCGCTCAGATTCGGGATGGTCTGGACTCTGACTGGGTGGATTCGGGCGGGGTGATGGAGATAGGCCTTGAGGATGTTATCTGACAAGAGTTAGATACTGTTGCTCCAGAAAATATGGACAGGATACTGGGGTGGTTGAATGCAACCACATGTTTATTGGATCTGTGTCCCTCCTGGCTGGTATTGACCACCCGGGAGGTTACACGAGACTGGCTTCAGGGAATTGTCAACGCTTCCTTGACAGAGGGTGTCTTCCCTGCCACCTTGAAAGAGGCCTTAGTGAGGCCCCTCCTCAAGAAGCCCTCCCTGGATCCAGCTGTTCTAGCGAAATATCATCCTGTCTCCAACCTTCGCTTTGTGGCGAAGGTTGTAGAGAGTGTGGTGACGCGACAACTCCCACAGTACCTGAATGAAACTGCCTATCTCAAAGCATTTCAATCCGGCTTCCGGCCTCGGTACAGCACGGAGACAGCATTGGTCGCGCTGGTGGATGATCTCTGGAGGGCTCGGGACAGGGGTTGTTCATCTGTCCTGGTCCTATTAGATCTCTCAGCAGCTTTTGATACCATCGACCATGGTATTTTGCTGCGCTGATTGGAGGGTTTAGGAGTGGGGGGCACCGTTCTGCGGTGGTTCTCCTCCTATCTTTCTGATCAGTCGCAGACAGTGTTGGCAGGAGGGCAGAGATCGGCCGCGAGGGGCCTTATATGTGGGGTGCCACAGGGGTCGGTTCTCTCGCCTCTTCTGTTCAACATCTATGTGAAGCCGCTAGGGGAGATCATCCGTGGTTTTGGGGTGTGATGCCATCTGTACACTGACGATACTCAGCTGTACATTTCCACCCCAAACCATCCCAACAATGCCGCTGAAGTGATGTCCCGGTCTCTGGAGGCCATACAGGTCTGGATGGGGAGAAACAGGCTTCGACTCAACCCTTCCAAGACTGAGTGGCTATGGATGCCGGCGTCCCGATATAGCCAGCTAATGCCATCGCTGGCTGTTGGGGGCGAGTCATTGGCACCCACGGAGAGGGCTCGCAATATAGGCGTCCTCCTGGATGTACGGCTGTCTTTAGAAGAACATATGATGGCTGTTGCCAAGGGGGCTTTTTATCAGGTTCCCCTGATATGCCTTTCTGGACCGGGATTCTTTATGTATGGTCACTCACGCTCTCGTCACTTCCCGCCTGGACTACTGTAACGCTCTCTACATGGGGCTCCCCTTGAAGAGCACCCAGAGGCTCCAACTGGTTCAGAATGCAGAAGGGTAATAGTGGGAACAACCCAAGGCTCCCATGTAACACCTGTCCTGCGCGAGCTGCACTGGCTTCCGGTGGTCTTCCGGGTGCAATTCAAGGTGTTGGTTAAAGCGCTCCATGGCATAGGACCGGGTTATTTATGAGACCGCCTGCTGCTACCAATAGCCTCCCATCGACCCGTGCGCTCCCATAGAGAGGGTCTCCTCAGGGTGCCGTCAGTCAAACAATGCAGACTGGCGACCCCCAGGAGGAGAGCCTTCTCTGTGGGGGCTCCTGCCCTCTGGAATGAGCTGCCTCCGAGGATACGTCATCTGCCTGATCTCCGGACCTTTCGCCGTGAGCTAAAGACCTTTCTATTTTATCGTGCAGGGCTGGCTTAATGAAGTTTTTGTTGGGGTTTTATTATAGTCTTATATTCCTTTCGTTTTTAATTTAAGTAGTTTTTATATGTTTTTTAATTTTTCTGAGTTGTGTTTTTACCCTGGTTGTAAACCGCCCTGAGTCCTTCGGGAGAAGGGTGGTATATAAACTAAATTAAATAAATAAATAAATAAATAAAACTGTTCCAAAACATCCACCTTGAAGAGATTTTGGAAGCTGCAGTAATTCAGAATGCATCTGTAATTTTCTTTATAATTTAAGTTATAATTGAATTTCTTAGCAATTACTTTTTAAAATCTAAAGCAGTTTAGGCCCAGGATGCCTATTTCTTTAGTAGCCATTTTCTTAATGTCATTAAGAAATACAATTCTTTGCACTTCTGTGAAATGACAAAGCAGAGTCTTTGTAGTTACTGTATCAACATTGCAGAATATTGTATATCCGAGCTGCCTGCTTCTAGATGTCTGATAGAAAGTTTTCTATTCTTTGAGAGGCTCCAGTGACGTCACCGCTCCTGCCGGGTGCTCTAACAGAGCACTCCGTGTTAGAAGATTTGTAAAAGTCAGTGAAACAGAAAAAATCACTGTTCACTGAGCTTAGCATACCCCTTGGGAAAAAGGGGGTTATGCAGAGTTGTGGAAAAGTGGCAGACCTGACAGGGGGTCTGCTCTTAAGAGCGAATTTTCCTGGATTTATGGTCCCACCGAATTCCACTCCCTCCAACTTCAAACGCGCTCCTGTTTTTTTTCAGGAAAAAGGAGTAGGAGAGTCGCTTCTGCTCAAAAGGGGGAAAAATGTTTCTGTTTTTTAAAACTCTTTCAATAAAAAAAAAAAAGAAAGTAAGTTTTCTATTCTTTTGAAGCTCTGTGTTTGTTTTACTTACTGTTTTCTTTGTAAAGTATGTCTTAGAATTTTTATTGCCATTGTATTTTTATTGTTTATTATTGAGCATATTGCTGTGATTTCACTGAAACCAGATGACAGAAAAATCTATTAAAATAGTAGAATTATTCCCACTGTAGTTGTAGTTCCCATTGTAGTTAATTGTTAGAGAGTAGGAAAAGGATAACTGATCCAGACAATACATGAAGCTGAGATGCCAACTAAATTGAATAATACATAAGCCAAATGAGAAATTTGTGCTGCTAGTGTTTTTTCCATGTCTATACTATTCCTTTTTTTTAAAAAAAATTTATTAAACAGATTTAAAAAAAGAAAAGAAAAAAGAAATATTAACACTTTCTTCTTTTCAACAGTTTCGCGTCGGTGATCAATACATATTTTCTCTCTCTTATCCTAATGTAGCTTTTATACATATATTTCTAATATATCATATATATATCACTATAATATATTATATTATTCTAATTATTTTATACATATATACTTTGATATACACGTGTACCCAATTTCCTTTCCACAATTTTTGTTTCTTCCTATTTGTTCTATTTCTACTCCTAATTCATCTGTTATTTAATCTTTCCTTGTCCTTTTTTCCCCCCTTTTCCTCCAACCATTTACACCATGTCTCCTATACTAGATAATATTCTGTTTCCCTTTTTCTTGTATCTCCTTTGTAAGCTTATCCATTTCTGCACATTCCATGATTTTTCTAATTACATTGTCTTCAGATGGTATATTGTTATTTTTCCAGTTCTGTGCGTAGACTATTCGTGCTGCTGTAACTGTGTGGATAATTAAATATTGTATTTCTTTTTCATATGACCCTGGAATTATTCCCAGTAAAAATGTTTCTGGCCTCATTGCTATACGTTGATTTATAATTTCTTCTATTTGTAATTTAATTTTTTTGCCAAATATTGTTTCGCTTTATGACAGGACAACCATATATATGTTCCCTTTTGTTGTTTACATTTCCAACATAGTGGTGAAGTATTGGGGAACATCTTTGCAAAATTGAATTCAAACTGATGATTTTTTTCAATGCCTGTTTTTGCTTGGAATATTTCATTTTAATTGCAGAAAAATTACTAAAAGAATCCTGTTTTCTAATTTGACTATAAATGGTATCATCTGAAATTAAACACAAAGCCATGAACATGTTCCGGTCTCTTAGCAATAAAATCTTTTGCTGCCATCCACTGGACAAAATATTTATTACAACATTTTTTAAAAAAATCTAGTACTAATCCTTAAACAAAGTAGTCATAATGGACAGTTAAGGTAACTGTATTACATAAAGTTTGGAAATAAAATGTTAATGAATGTTCAGAAATGTGATGTCTAACATTTTGGGTTATTGAATATTACAGCCCAGTTAAATTTTAGAAAATTAAAGAGAAATGTTGGATAGTCAGTCAAAAAGAATCAAAACTGGAAGAGAATATGTGAGACTAAGCAATTTGAACAAGCGCAATGCAGTTAAAAATCTCAAGATGTTACCTTCTAGTTTTAGCTCTTCATTGTGTATGCATCAGGACTGGGTGAGGGACATACTGAATGCTTGGTCTTAAAGGTGACTGGGGAAATTGCAAAATTTTAAAGATAACATGAACATTTTAAAGTTAAAATAAAAAGGAATGTGAAAATGTCTATGGAAATTCTCAGTCATTCAGGTCACGATTGTACTCTTCAATATTTTCATAAATGACTTAGATGAGGGAATAGAAGGGGAACTCATCAAATGTGCAGATGACACTAAGCTGGCAAGAATAGATTGAACCCTAGAAGACAAGGACAGGATCCAAATGGATCTTGACACACTTGAACAATGGGCCCAATCAACAAACTAAAATTTATTGTGGAGAAAAGCAAGATTTTACACTTAGGCAGAAAAACCAAAGCTAGAAGTACAGATTAGGTAAACCTGGCTCAAAAACAGAAACTGAGAGGGACCCTGAAGTCCTAGTGGATGATCACTTAAATATGATCCAGCAGTGTGCTGCAGCAGCCAAAAATACTAATACAATCCTTGATTATGTAAACAGAAGCATAGAATCAAAGTCACATGAAATATTAGCACCACTTTATAAAATCATAGTAAGATAACACCCGAAATACTGCATCCAGTTTTGGTAAACACATTACAAAAAACATGTTGCGACTTTGGGAAAAAGTGCAGAGAAGAGTAACTAAGATGATTAAGAGCCTGGAGATAAAAACATATGAAGAAAGGTTGCAGGAATTGGGTATGTCTAGTCTAGCGAAAAGAAGGAGTAGGATTGACATGATATCAATATTCCAGTACTTGAGAAGTTGTCACAAAGAAAAGGGGGTCAACTTATTTCTAAAGCACCAGAAGGCAAGACAAAAAACAATGGATGGAAACTAATCAAGGAGAGAAGCAGTCTAGAATTAAGGAGAAACTTCCTAACAGTGAGAACCATTAACCTGTGGAACAGCTTGCCTTCTGAAGCTGTGTGTGCTTCATCACTGGAGGTCTTTTAAGAACTGACTTTTTAGTCACTTATCTGAAATGGTTTAGGGCAGGGGTGTCAAACGGGTGGCCTGCAGGCCAGATGCATCAAGCGCAGGCCATGTCCACCCCAGTTCTACAATGGCAAAAAACATTGCGAAACATCATGTGACATCAACGTGACATGGAGAGTTTGACACCTGTGATTTAGGGTCTCCTACTTGAGCAGGGGTTTGGACTAGAACACCTCCAATGTCCTTTCCACCACTATTCTGATTGATTGGTCCCAAAGGGGCTTTTTCAACAGGCAACTGGATTTTGTTTTTCTCTTGAAGACATTTCACTTCTCATCCAAGAAGCATCCTCAGTTCTGACTGAATGCTGAGGAATGGAAGGATTTGTATTCCTTGCAGTCATCTGGTTGTTAGTACTTTGAAGGTAGGTCATTAGTTTTCTGAGTGTCGTTGAGGCCCCTTGGAAGTTTATCTGTGCCCTCAGGGTTACCTGAACCAGAGTGTAAATAAGTGTGGAATCTTCGTGGAACTGCTGAAAGGATTGGGTTGTAAACAGGAGATAGGTATTGTTGTATTCTCCACCCACACCCCCTTTGAGAGAGGGTTGCTCAAATTTAACATACAAATGACCTGCTGTGGACTTTGCTGTCTTCAAAAGAATGACCTTTGTCTTTCAAATGCAGAGGGACTGCTGAATCTGATCTTGATGGGTTTGTTCTCCTATGTTGTGCCATGAGTTTGTGAAATGGTTGTTTGTTTATCCAATGTGCAGATCTGCATTTTTTTACTGCATTGTACAGCATAAATCACACTGGTCAGCTTGTGTCTGGATATTTTATCCCTGGGATGGACCAGCTTCTGTCTTGGTGTATTCTTGGGTTTAAAGTGTGAATATATGTTGTGTTGGTTGAAAACCCACCTGAGCTTTTCAGATATTGATGCAATTGCCTCATTTATTGTTCTCTTCTTTGTGTGTTATGGAGGAGTCCTGAGATTTTTTTCTGGATTTGATGAAGGCCCAGTTGGATAGCCACAATTTCTGAGGGCTTCCTTGATATGTTTTAGTTCTTTTTCTTTTCCCTATTTGCTGGTTGGCAAACCTTCAGCCCAATGGTGTAGGGTTCCAATCACTCCCATTTTGTACTCCATGGGTACTGAGAATCAAAATGTAAATACTGATCTGTGAATGTGGGTTTTTTGTAAACTTCAGTGTTAAGGCTTCTGTCTTCCTTAATGTCTACTGCATAGCCCAAGACTGTTTTCCTTAATATCTTCCTATGTCGGGTGTCAGCAACCCGTAGCTCCGGAGCCGCATGCGGCTCTTTCACCCCTTTGCTGCAGCTCCGTTGCCCTGTCATGGCATAGGGATGAAAGAGCTGTTGCCGTGTCATGGAGATGGGGATGGGTGGAGCCTTAGTGCTGGATCAAAGAGCCCCTGTACTTGCCTTTGCATGGCAATAGGATTCCACCTTCATCGTGGTAATTTGCTGTTACTGCCAGCAAAGGAGACTGGGAAAGAACGGCGCAGGTGGATCTTGCGGGGTGGGGCCATCCCCTAAGCCTGGCCTTCCTCCTCCCTCGTTGGTGGGGCCAAGAGGAAGAAGAGGGTGGCATAGAGAAGGCTTCCTCAGAGAGCATTTTGCTTTCTTGCATTTCTTTTTCTTTGGGATGGTTTTAGTTGTTACTCTTATACAGTGTTGTGGTCCTCCATCCATAGTTCTTCAGGCACTCTGTCTATCAGATCTAATTCCTTAAATCTATTTGTCACCTCTACTGTATATTCGTCAGGGATATGATTTAGTTCATACCTGAATGGCCTGGTGCTTTTCCCTATTGTCTTCAATTTAAGCCTAAATTTTGCCACAAGAAGCTCATGATCTGAGCGACAATCAGTTCTTGGTCTTGTTTTTACTAAATGTATAGAGCTTCTCCATCTTTGGCTGCAGAGCACATAGTCAGTCTGATTTCGGTGTTGACTGTCTGGTGATGTCCATGTGGAGACATCTCTTGGGTTGTTGGAAAAGTGTGTTTGCTATGATCATCGTATTCTCTTGACAAAATTCTACCAGCCTGTGCCCTGCCTCATTTTGTACTCCAAGACCAAACTTGCCTGTTATTCCAATTATCTTTTGACTTCCTACTTTAGCATTCCAATCCCCCATGATGATAAGAACATCATTTTTTGATGTTAACTCTATAAGATGCTGTAGGGCTTCATAGAACCGGTCAACTTCAGCCTCTTCAGCACCAATGACTGGGGCATAGACTTGTATTACTGTGATGTTGAATGGTTTGCCTTGGATTTGAATTCATTTTGTACCCTATTACTACTTTTCCTATTCTTTTATTGACTATGAAGGCTACTCCATTTCTTTTGAGGGATTCATGCCTGCAGTAGTATACCTGATGTTCATCTGAATTAGATTCACCCATTCCTATCCATTTTAGTTCGCTGGTTCTTAAGATGTCGATGTTCAGTTTTGTCATCTCTTGTTTGACCACATCCAGCTTGCCTTGATTTATGGATTTTACATTTCAGGTTCCTATGGAGTATAGATCTTTACAGCATCAGACTTTCCTTTCACCACCAGATACATCCAAAGATGAGCGTCCTTCACTCTTTCTGGTGTTTCACTCTTTCTTTTTTATATATATATATATACTTTATTGAACTTTCTTACATTAAAAGCATTTTAAAAAAGGAAATAGAAAAGCTTATATCATTTAACAGCTATTTGTGGTGGTTTTCATCTAACAATAATCCGTGCAATAATGACAAACATTAAATTATACATATTTGTGTTCTTATTTTATCTATTGATTATACTTAGTAACTAAATATTCCTATCTCCTTTCCATCCATCCATACCACCGTTCCCATATACCATAAAATACTGATGTCTCTTTATCCTTCAGACTCAGAGTTAGTTTGTCCATTTCTGCGCAATTCATAATCTTTTGTACAATAAGTCTCTCTGTGGGCACACATGGCTGTTTCCAACATTGAGCGAAGGCCATCCTAGCAACAGTTAATATATGTAGTATTAAATATTTTATAGTCTTCACGTATTTTTTTTAAAGATCTCCAATAAAAAAAGTTCAGGTTCTAGATCCAATTGTTCATTCGTGATTTCTTGTAGCCACTTTTTAATTTTTAACCAATATTTACGTGCTTCGGGGCAAGACCACCACATATGGTAACATGTTCCCTCTTTATTTTTACATTTCCAACATATGGGAGACATTTTGGGATACATTTTCACTAGTCTCGAAGGGGGCAGGTACCACCTGTAGAACATTTTATATGCATTTTCTTTGTATGCTGCTGATTTGGTTAGTTTATAATTTCTGTTCCATATTTTCTCCCAATCTGATAAATTTATATTATGTCCAATATTTTGACCCCATGCAATCATACATCCTTTCACTACTTCATCTTCCAATTCTACTTCTAGCAAGTATTTATAAATTTGGGTAATATTTTCTTTGTCTGGCCCTAGTAAAATTTTATCTAATTGCTGTAGTTTAAGATATATTCCATATTCTTTTATATCCTGTTTGTATCGATTTTGTAATTGAAGATAGGCCCACCAGTCAAACCGTAGTCCTTGTTCTTGGAGGTCCTGTAGTGTTTTTAATTTTCCATGAATATCTAATAGATCTTTATATTTTAGCATTTTATTCAAATCTAAATTATTTGGATGAATCATTGCTTCCATTGTGGATAGCCAGATTGGGATTTTTATATAGTGTTTCTTTTTAACTTTAATCCAATTGTTTATTAGGGAATCTCTAATCAAATGTCTGTGGAAATACTTTTGTTTCGTATGGCCTGTTTCCCACAGGAAGGCATGCCACCCTTTCTGTAGGTCGTGGGATGTTTCACTCTTTCTGCCGCTACTAGTACTAGCCCTCTACTCCTCCCCAGTAGCATATTGGACACCTTCTGACCTGAGGGGCTCATCTTCCAGCATCATATCTTTTTTCCTTTTGATACTATCCATGGGGTTTTCATGGCAAAGTTCCTGGAGTGGGTTGCCATTTCCTTTTACAGTAGACCACGTTTAGTCAGAGCTCTCTGCTATGACCTGTCCATCTTGGGTGGCCCTGCACGGCATAGCTCATAGCTTCATTGCGCTGCTCAAGCCCTTTTGCCACAACAAGGCAGTGATCCATGAAAGACCCCTGTCCTATGTGAACTTAATATCTGTCTATCGAGGTAACACGCCTCCCGTTGAATTGCTTAGCAATGCAAGGAGAGCGTGCTCAAAGGCAGAGGTGATACCTGCCTTCATGCTCTCTCTGCATCCTGACCAGGGTGTTGGGCATCTAAACCAGCCGAGAAGGGAAGCAGACTCAAGAGGCAGTCCTTGGTTCAAAGCCTCCGACTGGAGATTAGGGGGTTTGTGGAGAGAGGGTCTCAAAGACGGATACCTTGCAGAGATTGGAAAGTAGCTAAGTGAGTGGAGGAGGGGAGTGATACCATCCTCCAGTACAGTAGTCCTCGATTTGGACTGCCATTGAGCTCTGAATTTCTTTTTTTTCCTGTTTTATTTATTTTATTTATATAACATATAACAATTCAATTTCCATCAAATAGTGTGTGGTCTGGGTACAATTGTTTTTAAGCAATCATAATCCAAATGTTTACAGTAGTATTCATCACAATAACATTGATAATAATAACAATAATATTTAACACTATCTACTTTAAATGAATCTCTATTTTAACATTTCCTCTTTTTATGTCTCCCCATTTTTAACTTTGTTTCTGTTGTCTAACCATTGATAAAATAGGTCCCATATCAAAAAAATATTTAGTTTCTTCTTTATTTTTAATAGTAAATCTATCCATTTCTGCACATTCTAATATTTTCTTAATTATACTCTCATCTGTCGTGATCTCATCATTCTTTTATTGTTATGCAAATACAATTCTGGCCATAGTTAGTACATTTAAAACGAAATATATAGTCCTTTCATCATATTTTTCCAGTAAAATGTCCAATAAAAATATCTCTGGTTTCAAGTCTATGTGCTGCTTTATGTAGAATAAGAGAGTTGGAAGGGACCTTGGAGGTCTTCTAGTCCAACCCTCTGTTTAGGCAGGAAACCCTACACCATTTCAGACAAATGGTTATCCAACATCTTCTTAAAAACTTCCAGTATTGGAGCATTCACAACTTCTGGAGGCAAGTTGTTCCACTAATTAATTGTTCTGTCAGGAAATTTCTCCTTAGTTCTAAGTTGCTTCTTTCCTTGATTAGTTTCGACCCATTGCTTCTTGTTCTACCCTCAGGTGCTTTGGAGAATAGTTTGACTCCCTCTTCTTTGTGGCAGCCCCTGAGATATTGGAACACTGCTATCATGTCTCCCCTAGTCCTTCTTTTCATTAAACTAGACATATCCAGTTCTTGCAACCATTCTTCATATGTTTTAGCCTCCAGTCCCCTAATCATCTTTGTTGCTCTTCTCTGCACTCTTTCTAGAGCCTCAACATCTTTTTTACATCATGGCGACCAAAACTGAATGCAATATTCCAAGTGTGGCCTCACCAAGGCATTATAAAGTGGTATTAACATTTCACGTGTTCTTTTTTTTTTAGTAAAAAAGTTTTATTTCCAGTTTCTAACAACCTATTCAATATGCAGTCTCTTATTCAACATTAGTCATTAACTTTCATTTGTTACTTATTCGGACCTGCCCAGCTACCACTTCCTTCCTTAACAAACCTTTCCTCCTCCCTTCTCTACTTTCTTCTACTTTCTTCATCCTTCCTCTCCTTCGCTTTTCTACATCCTCTCCTCCTTCCCTACTCTTCTCTTCCACCCTTTCTAACCCTCTCTCTTTCCCCTTTCTTCTTCCTCTCCTTTCCCCCTTTTCTACCTCTCTCTTTCCTACCTACTTTCTTCCTTCACTCTCTCCTCTCCCTTTCCATTCCCTTCTGAAATGGCAGCTGAGCAGCCCCGATTTCATTTCAAATTATTTCTATTTCTTAATTACATATCTTCAATCATTCCTTTACATTGATCCTTCATCTCCCCCCCTCCCCCTCCCTCCCACCTCCCACCCCCCGAGACTTCCCAGAACAAAGTACAGGGTATAAGATTAACAATCATAAATTAAAATACAACATAAGTCATAATCCATAGTCACTCCTCTCTCTAAGACCTTAACTCCCCTTCCAGAAACAAAAAAGTACATTCTTCTTCCAGTCCATTATATATCAGTCCATTCCACTCCTAAAATCTTCAGAATCTTCCAATTAAATTAGTATTTCCAGTTCATCAATAAAATACATAGTTTTTAATATCCAATCTTCATCAATTAACACCAAATATATATCAATCCATTCCACTCCTGAAGTCTTCAGAATCTTATAGTTTTAATACCCAATCTTCATCGATCAAGACCAAGACGATATTCCATCTTCCAGTATTCATCAGAAATTCTTTTATAATATACCTTTCTTCCTTAAACAGTCTCCCAAATATAATTCATATTTCCAGCTTAAATTCTTAAATTTTTATCCAATCTCCAAAAATAAACAATATTCTATCTTCTCATATCTTTAATATCACTTACATAAATCAAATAACATTGCTAATATTAATATTTCTTCAATTTACCTTACATCTGTCAAATAACATTATTAAAATTATAACTTATATCCAAAATATATCAATTATAACAATTAAATTCTATTTAACCAAATACCAACATTACATCCATAAATTTTTCTATCTGTCCTCCAAAAGTTAAACAATATTCCATCTTCCCATTCCTTTATACCTCACATATATCAAATAGTAACACCTTATACCCAAAATAAGTCAGTTGTAAAAATTAAACCCTATATATATATATTAAAAAAAAAATACCATCAAAATCACATCTTAAGCATTCTCCTTCCCCTTGTCTTCTATCTTACATTTTCCACCATCTGCTCACCAATCAGCTTAACATCTAACAATAAAGAATTTCCAATCTTTAATATATTGGTGTAAAAATCTCTTGTTTAAAAACTTATTAAGAAAAGATAAGCCTCCAAAAGTTCCTATAAAAAAAAAATTCCATATTTGAAGTGAAGAAGTTTCCAAGATTTTAGTAGTTAGTTCTGTTTGCTTAAGAGCCATTCTTAAACTGTAAAATCTACCAAAAAGAGAAAAAAAAATTCAATAAACTTTTCTTCTTAAACATTGTGATAAAGAAAAAGGTAAAAAGAAAAAAAATCATTAACAGTTCTTATTCATTCCATTTAAAAAGTAGCTTGTTATGTTCTTCTCTTCCTTTGTCCTTTTATAGTTTCACTTTCCTTTGTATATTGCAAACGCCATTTTAAATCCACTCAAGTTGAAAGTTAGTTCAAAGGAAAGCTATTTAAGAGCTGAAGTTAAGATTTATTACTTGCAAATTCTTGCTAGTCCTCCTACTTTGTTCTGTCTGTGTTGAGTTCTCTTTAAAAATAAATCTTGGCACAGAGATGGTCGCGGCTTCTCGTTCTGTATAAACAGAAGCACCCTGGGCACGGAGCTTCGTCAGGCTAAAGGGGAGCTCTCACCCTTCGATCCCCTGGTTAAATTCCAGGGGCTCCCGGGGAGCTCTACCCAAACCTGACCACTCTTCCCTCCCCCTTCTCCCGGGGGAGAGAATTCCAAACCGTTTGACAGCCCATTTATGCTGTCAGGGACAGTTTGATGAAACCCAGGGCAGACGATCCCAAAGGAACGTCCACGAAGCCTGCGTTGCCAGCGGAAGTCTCAACACTTCACGTGTTCTTGATTCTATCCCTCTATGCAGCCTAGAACTGTATTGGTTTTTTTGGCAGCTGCTGCACACTGCTGGCTCATATTTAAATGGTTTAAATAGGACTTCCAATATCCCTCTCTCAGTTACTATTGAGCACGGTACCACATATACTGTACCTGCACATTTTGTTTATCTTGTCTAAATGTAGAATCTTACTTTTTTCACCACTGGATTTCATTTTATTAGATAGTGCCCAATGTTCAAATCTGTCAAGATCCTTCTGTATCTTAAGCCTATCTTCTGGAGTTTTGGCTATTCCTGCCAGCTTGATGTCATCTGCAAATTTGATGAGTTCCCCATGTATCCTCTTGTCCAAGTCATTGATGAAGATGTTGAAGAGTACTGGGCCTAAAACAGAGTCTTGGGGTACTCCACTGTACATTTCTCTCCATATAGATGAAGTTCCATTGAGGACTATACTATTGAGTGCATTTGGTCAGCCAGTTACAAATCATTTTTTTCAACATGTATTTTTGTCCAATATTTTTTAGCTTTTGGGCATGTCCTACACATATATCAACCAGATGTTTGATTGCACTTCCAATATTTAGCAGATCTAACTTTATACATTTTTGCCAGTCTTGACGATGCAAAATGATTGCGTGCTCTGGGCCCCCATGCTTGCCTCGTTCCCCGAGTGGCTATGCCTCCAGGAACCTGGACCTTTGGTTGATGCTGTGCAATGCCAGGTCTGTCGTGAATAAAGCCCCCCTCATAGCCAATCTTATTCAAGGGGGGGGCGGATCTGATGGGCATTTCGGAGACCTGGTTGGGCAGAAGGGGTTCCTTACTGAGATGTGCCCACCAGGTTTCCAGGCATTCCATCAACCGAGGGCCCAGGGTAGGGGTGGGGGGAGCAGTTGTTAGAATTTCCAATCTTTAATATATTGGTGTAAAATATCTTGTTTAAAAACTTATTAAGAAAAGATAAGCCTCCAAAAGTTCTTATTAAAAAAAAAATTCCATATTTGAAGTGAAGAAGTTTCCAAGATTTTAGTAGTTAGTTCTGTTTGCTTAAGAGCCATTCTTAAACTGTAAAATCTACCAAAAAGAGAAAAAAAATTCAATAAACTTTTCTTCTTAAACATTGTGATAAAGAAAAAGGTAAAAAGAAAAAAAATCATTAACAGTTCTTATTCATTCCATTTAAAAAGTAGCTTGTTATGTTCTTCTCTTCCTTTGTCCTTTTATAGTTTCACTTTCCTTTGTATATTGCAAACGCCATTTTAAATCCACTCAAGTTGAAAGTTAGTTCAAAGGAAAGCTATTTAAGAGCTGAAGTTAAGATTTATTACTTGCAAATTCTTGCTAGTCCTCCTACTTTGTTCTGTCTGTGTTGAGTTCTCTTTAAAAATAAATCTTGGCACAGAGATGGTCGCGGCTTCTCGTTCTGTATAAACAGAAGCACCCTGGGCACGGAGCTTCGTCAGGCTAAAGGGGAGCTCTCACCCTTTGATCCCCTGGTTAAATTCCAGGGGCTCCCGGGAAGCTCTACCCAAACCTGACCACTCTTCCCTTCCCCTTCTCCCAGGGGAGAGAATTCCAAACCGTTTGACAGCCCATTTATGCTGTCAGGGACGGTTTGACGAAACCCAGGGAAGACGATCCCAAAGGAACGTCCACGAAGCCTGCGTTGCCAGCGGAAGTCTCAACACTTCACATGTTCTTGATTCTATCCCTCTATGCAGCCTAGAACTGTATTGGTTTTTTTGGCAGCTGCTGCACACTGCTGGCTCATATTTAAATGGTTTAAATAGGACTTCCAAGATCCCTCTCACAGTTACTATTGAGCACGGTACCACATATACTGTACCTGCGCATTTTGTTTATCTTGTCTAAATGTAGAATCTTACTTTTTTCACCACTGAATTTCATTTTATTAGATAGCGCCCAATGTTCAAATCTGTCAAGATCCTTCTGTATCTTAAGCCTATCTTCTGGAGTTTTGGCTATTCCTGCCAGCTTGATGTCATCTGCAAATTTGATGAGTTCCCCATGTATCCTCTTGTCCAAGTCATTGATGAAGATGTTGAAGAGTACTGGGCCTAAAACAGAGTCTTGGGGAACTCCACTGTACATTTCTCTCCATATAGATGCAGTTCCATCGAGGACTATACATTGAGTGCAGTTGGTCAGCCAGTTACGAATCATTTTTTTCAACATGTATTTTTGTCCAATATTTTTTAGCTTTTGGGCATGTCCTACACATATATCAACCAGATGTTTGATTGCACTTCCAATATTTAGCAGATCTAACTTTATACATTTTTGCCAGTCTTGACGATGCAAAATGATTGCGTGCTCCGGGCCCCCATGCTTGCCTCATTCCCCGAGTGGCTATGCCTCCAGGAACCTGGACCTTTGGTTGATGCTGTGCAATGCCAGGTCTGTCGTGAATAAAGCCCCCCTCATAGCCAATCTTATTCAAGGGGGGGCGGACCTGATGGGCATTTCGGAGACCTGGTTGCACGCAGAAGGGGGGGTTCCCCTTACTGAGATGTGCCCACCAGGTTTCCAGGCATTCCATCAACCGAGGGCCCAGGGTAGGGGTGGGAGCAGTTGTTATACACAAAGGTCTAGAACCAAGGGAGGTCACTGTCCTGCAGATAGCCGGTTGTGAAACCCTTCTGGTAAAATGGGGCCGTGGGGTACAGGTGGGCATGCTTGTTATGTACCTGGCTCCTTGCTGTGTGGCAGCAGCCCTGCCCGAGCTGTTGGAGATGATAGCCGGGACGACGGTTGAGACCCCCAGACTTATGGTTATGGGGGATTTCAACCTGCCATCGGTGGGCGAATCATCGATGGCAGTTCGGGAGTTCATGGATTCCATGGCGGCCTTGGACCTGACCAAGGTAGTTAATGGTCCCACCCACACTGGGGGTAACACTCTGGACCTGATTTTTGTCTTGGGACAGTGGCTTAATGATCTGGATTTAGGGGAGTTAACTGTTAAACCGTTGTCATGGTCAGATCATTTACTCCTTCAGCTGGACTTTCGAACTGCTGCACCCCACCGCAGGGAGATGGAGCCAATTCGATGGTTCCGTCCCAGGCACCTGATGTACCCAGAGAGGTTTCTGACAGAGCTTGGGCCGTTTCCTGGGGAATTAGCCCACGCCTCGGCCGAAGAACTGGTGGCCACCTGGGAGTTGGTATAACGAGGAGCTGAGAGAGATGAAGCGCCGGAAAAGATGCCTAGAGAGTTTTTGGAGGTCCAGCCGCACCGAATCTAACCGAACACTAGTTAGGTCACATATTCAGACCTATCTAGCGGCGATAAGAACAGCAAAACATAACTATTTCTCCGCTCTTATTGCATCGGCAGATAATCGCCCAGCTACCCTGTTTAGGGTGACCCACTCCCTGCTTTTGCAGGAGGCTAGGGAGGACCCCTTGCAGGGACATGCTGAGGATTTTGTACAGTATCTGTCCGATAAAATCGCTCGGATCCGGGATGGACTGGACGCTGATTGGATAGATTCGGGCAGGATGACGGGGACGAGTCTTGTGGATATTACCTGGGCTGAGTTTGATCCTATGACTCCTGATGACATGGACAGGCTGTTGGGTAGGTTGAATCCCATCACATGTTTATTGGACCCGTGTCCCTCCTGGTTGGTACTGGCCACATGGGAGGTGACACAAGGCTGGCTCCTGGGAGTTACCAACGGTTCTCTGTTGGGGGGCATTTTCCCCACTGCCTTGAAAGAGGCAGTGGTGAGGCCCCTCCTCAAGAAGCCTTCCCTGGACCCAGCTGTATTGGCGAACTATCGTCAAGTCTCCAACCTTTGCTTTTTGGCGAAGGTTGTTGAGAGTGTGGTGGCATATCAGCTTCTCCAATACCTGGAGGAAATTGTCTTTCTAGATCCATTCCAGTCCGGCTTCAGACCTGGATACAGCATGGAGACGGCTTTGGTCATGTTGATAGATGACCTCTGGAGGGATCGGGACAGGGGATGTTCCTCTGTCCTGGTCCTTTTAGATCTCTCGGTGGCTTTTGATACCATCGACCATGGTATCCTACTGCGGCGGTTGGAGGGATTGGGGGTGGGAGGCACTGTTTATCAGTGGTTCTCCTCCTATTTCTCTGACCAATTGCAGATAATGTTGGCAGGGGGGCAGAGATCAACTTCTAGGTGCCTCACTTGTGGGATGCCTCAGGGGTCAGTTCTCTCGCCTCTCCTGTTCAACATCTACATGAAGCCGCTGGGTGAGGTTATTCATGGTTTCGGGGTGGATTATCATCTGTACGCTGATGATACTCAGCTGTACATTTCCACCCCGAACCACCCCAACGAAGCTGTCGAGGTGATGGTCCGGTGTCTTGAGGCCGTGCGGGTCTGGATGGGGAGGAACAGGCTCCAGCTCCCAAGACAGAGTGGCTGTGGGTTCCGGCGTCCCGGTACAGTCAGCTTACGCCTTCGCTGACTGTTGGGGGTGAAGTATTGGCCCCCAGGGGAAGGGTGCGCAACCTGGGCGTTTTCCTGGATGATCGGCTGTCCCTAGAACATCTGATGGCCATCGACAGGGGAGCATTTTATCAGGTTCGCCTGATTCACCAGTTGCGCCCCTTCCTTGACTGGAACTCCTTACGCACGGTCACTCACGCCCTCGTTACTTCTCGCCTCGACTATTGCAATGCTCTCTACATGGGGCTCCCCTTGAAGAGCACCAGGAGGCTCCAGCTAGTCCAGAATGCGGCTGCGCGGGTAATAGAGGGAGCACCACATTGCTCCCATATAACACCTATCCTGCGTGGCCTGCACTGGCTGCCAGTAGCCTTCCGGGTGCAATTCAAGGTGTTAGTGACCACCTTCAAAGCGCTCCATGGCTTAGGACCGGGTTATCTATGAGACCGCCTTCTGCCACCGATAGCCTCCCAACGACCTGTGCGCTCCCACAGAGTGGGCCTGCTCAGGGTGCCGTCGACCAAACAATGTCGGTTGGCGGCCCCCGGGGGAGAGCCTTCTCTGTGGTAGCACCGGCCCTTTGGAACGAGTTACCTCTGGGGTTACGCCAACTCCCTGACCTCCGAACCTTCAAGCGGGAATTGAAGACTTTACAATTTAATCATGCGGGACTAACCTAAGTGCATTTTAATTATAATTTTAAATTTTAAAGGGTTTTATGTCGGTCTATGACCGTTTTAGTTAATTAGGCCTATTAAATATTCGTTTTAAATTCGTTTTAAATTTGTTATTTATATTATGTATACTCTGTGTTTTTAATATGGCTGTAAACCGCCCTGAGTCCTTCCGGAGACGGGCGGTATAGAAGTTATATTATAAATAAATTATAAATAAAATGCCATCTATATAATATTTTATACAAATTTTCTTTATATACAGTTGACATTGTCAAATTAACATTTCTATTCCATAGTTTCTGACATTTGCAGTTCCAAAAATGTAGACCAAGTCATCTGCAAACTCCTGTAGCTTATATTTCTCTTTTTTTATTTCCATTCCTTTTATTTCTTCATCTTGTCAAATATTCCTGGCTAACACTTCCAAAGTCAGTATAAATAGCAGCGGGGACAGTGGGCATCCCTGTCTAGTGCCATTTTTAATATCAAATTTCTCTGTCATGTCCCCATTTACCATCACCTTGGCTGCTTGTTTATGGTATATTGCTTTAATCATATTAATAAACCTCTCCCCTAAGTCCATATATTTTAGTTGTAATAACATAAATAGCCAATTAATGTTGTTGAATGCTTTCTGTGCATCTAGAAACATCAACATCATTTGTTTTCCAGGGTGTATTTCATAATACTCCAATGTATTTAAAATCATTCTCATACTGTTTTTAATCTGTCTCTTTGGCAAAAATCCATTCTGGTCTAAATGTATAGATTCATTCAAGTACTTTTTAAATCGCTCTTCTATTATCAAAGCATATATTTTATAGTCCGCATTCAGTAAAGATATTGGCCTATAGTTCTTTATCTGTGTTAAGTCTAAATTGTCTTTCGGTATAAGAGTGATGTTTGCTTCCATCCATGAATTTGGTATTTTTGCTTCTAGCGGCATTTCATTATAAACTTCCAAGATCACTGGGCTTAATATCTCTTCTACTTGTTTATAAAATTCTGCTGATAGTCCATTTTGTCTCTTAATCACTTCTGTCAATTCCATCATGGTTATTCATTCATTCAGCATATCTTTAATTGTTCCAAATATTGTTGTATTTTATTTTCCAAAATTTTCTCTTTATCATAGTTTCTCATAGTACTATACTCTTATAGTTTTTTTCTCCTCATTCTGATAATGAAGAGTCCCTTTCTCATCTATTAACGATGTATCATTTTCCCCCTCTTTTTTCAGTTTATATGCCAATCATCTTTCTGGTTTATTCATATTTTCAAAGAAATTTTGTTTTGCACTTTTAATTTTTTGTGCCAATTCATCTTTTTCCAGTACATTCATTTTATGTTTTGTTAAATCTATTAGATTTTTTAATTTCCATTTTTGTGGTTCTTTCTTTAATTCTGATTCTAATCTTTTGTGTTCTTCTAACATTTTCTTGTTTTATTTCTTCTTCTTATTTTTCTTCAACATGTGAGTTATAGCTAGTCCCCGGGTATAAGCTTTAGCAGTATCCCATACAATTTGCAGGGAAGTATCTTCTTTCCTGTTCTTCTTTAAAAAAAAGTCCAGTTCTTTTCCATATTTTATATAAATTCTTTATCTTGCAATATCACTTGATTCAATGTCCATCTCAATTTTCTTTTTTGTACTTTCTATACAACTTTCATTGGATTGTGGTCTGCCCAAACATTGGGTTCTATTTCTATCTCTTGTTTTCAGTTCTGATGGCCTAACCCATACCATATCTATTCTAGACCAGGATTTATGCCTATTTGAATAGAATGAATACTGATTTTTCTTAGGGTGTGTTTCTCTCCATATTTCTTGATTTCCTATTTCTTCCATCATTTTAAAAAAAGTTTTAGGAAGTGTTTTCCTAGCTTTTTTTATCTGTTTTACTACTCTTATAGTCAAGTTCTGTATCTACAATTGCATTAAAGTCTCCTACCACACAGATATTTTTAGATTCCAATTCTATAATTTTCTTACAGAGTTTTCCATAAAACTCAACTTGTTTATTATTAAGTGCATATATCACTATCAGCAACATCTTTTTGATTCATTGTTACCTCCACCATCAATATTCTCCCATCTTCATCTGCAAAAATCTGGCTAGCCTTTATTGTTTCTCTAATGTATAGAGCCACCCCACTTTTCTTTTGCTGTGCTAATGAAAAATATTTTGGGGTACTCTAATAATCTACTATATTGCTTTTTAATATGGACTTCTTGGACACAGATTAAATTTAGTTTTAATTTTTCTAATTTATTAAAGATCATTTTTCTTTTCATTGGTGAGTTCAGCCCACTTATATTAATTGATAGTAGTTTTGTTTCTTCTTCCATTGTTTACTTGTAGATAGGTTTTGTTGTTCTAGTTAATCTTATTTCTCTCTATTCTTTCTGTCTTGCTCCTTCTCATTCCCTTCTCTCGTTTTGCTCTGTTTTGGTTTCTTCTTCTTGTGTGTTTCCCTCTACTATTGCTTCCTCTCGTTTTGCTCTGTTTTGGTTTCTTCTTCTTGTGTGTTTCCCTCTACTATTGCTTCCTCTTGTTTTTTGCCATCTATTTCCTCCTTTCTCTCTTCTTCCTCCTGTGCTGTGAAGTACTGATAATAGAATTGTTCTGTTCTATCTATCATGTCTTAATCTATGTCTTTTTTCCATCCAGGTCACCAATATTCCCTCAGGTATAAGTCATCTAAAGTTTACATCTTTTTTATCAATTGTATTGTCAAAAATTGATACTCTTTTCTTATGTCTCTTATCCCTCTGGGTATTTATTTCAGAACTACTATTTGTATTTCAATGGTGCATCACTTGCTCTTTGGCGTATTTCTACTCTCATTGCCTTCTTTGAAAATCTCACATGTACCTCTCTGGGAAGTTTGTTCCTTCTCACATAACTTGTGTATATTCTAAATATTTTTTCAATCCCAGAGAGGACTTTCTGTTTACTCTTTTCCAACAATTCTGCCGCAAGAGCTTCCACTTATTCTGAAATCTCAAGAAGTATTCTGCTTTATTCATCTCCAACGTAATTATGGATAGCTCAAATTCATTATCTACCTTAGTCAGTCTGTTATCCATCTCTTCTACTTTCTTATCTGTTTGCTCAGTCTTCTCTTCCATTTTCTGAATCAGTTGTTCATTTTTATTGATTATTTGCTGGATGTTATCTATTTTATCCTCCATTTTTTGTTCCATCTTTTGCATTGTATCTGCCAGATCGTCATAATTCTTAGCCATGGCTTCTTGTAGTAGCTGGAACATAGTTTTCATTTCTGACTGAAAGGTGTTTAATTTTTTATTCTGCAGCATGGTATCTATAGTGTTGACTCGCTGGACTCGATGCTGCTGGTGGTGCTGGTGCAGATGATGTATTTCCTCCCGGTTTTGCTTAAGTTTGTATTGCTTATCATTTTCATAGTTTTGAGTAATCAAGTATTTTAAATAATAATTATTTGACAGAGACAGTCAATCAGTAATCAAACAATCAGTAATAGGTCAAACACAACAGTACTCCACAGTACCCAACATCAAATATACCTGATGCAGTCCAACAATTTCCTTTCTTGTTCCCAATTCTTATTTTCAAGCCTCAAGTCACTTCCCTTTTTTGGGTATTATATTTCACAAAGCCAAAATATCTGTAGTCCAAAGTTTTCTTCAAAAAAGGTTGTTTTCTTTTTTCTTTTTGATAACTTGTAAATAGTAACCCAGAAAGGCGCACCAAATTGTAATCGACAAAGGCTCACCAAACCCCAAAATTGTATCCAGCAAATTATAAATCATCCAAAAGGAGAGCTGAAAGCTGACATATAAAGGTCTTCACTTATTTTATAAACAATTTCTATTATTTTCCAGTTTCAGTTGCTCAGTTTGTAAAATCCATATCCAGTCAGAGAGCTGCTTCTTCTAATTTCTCATCTATTTCTTGAATATCATGTTCCTTTTTCCCCCCCAATTGTTGAGTGACTTCTACATTCATTTCTGTGTCTTTAAACCATCCCCTTGTCTCCTTATTGTTCTTAATAGTTTCATGCACACTTTTTAGCATCAAGAATATTTCTTCATATGCCTCTATTATCCCCTGTAAATTCATTTTATAATAATTTAATAAAAATTACTCAGTATATTTCTATAGTTCCAATGTCTCAATATTTAAAAACTCCTGCTTAATAAAATCTCATGTATCCCATAATTATACCTCCAAATCCCCTAATTTATGGTCTTTAAAATTCTTTAGTAAGTTACAGCCTTATAGTTTTCCAATTATATATCTTCCTAATTGTCCAAATTTTAAAATCTTATTTAACTTTTCTCTTTTCTTCTATCACCTTTCTTCTTTTGTCTCATAGAATATTCTGTTGAATAACATTAATAGTCCAAATCCAGGTTAATCCACTAGATTCCTCCAATCTTTCAGATCCATAATCCAATAGCCAATTTTAATGAAGTTTAGTTATTTGCAAGTTAGTTCCTTTTAGAAATCTTCAGAAGGGGGAAAAAACCCTCATTAAATATTCTCAAATCATCTAAGTCGTCTTCTAACATAAAGTCAAGGTCAGGTTGTCTTCCAGATGTTATTACTTCTATTCTATGTATTAGACTTTGTGTGTATTGAGTTCACTTTCACTGTGTATACTATGGCTATAGTGCTGTAGTACTTCTCTTCTTCAGTAGATGGCTCTCTTATTCCCCAACAGTCTGTCAAAACAGCTGATTATCCGATAAATCCAGGGGGTTTAGAAATACAAATAAACAAGACAGTTTCTCCCAAAAATCACCTTTCAAATTGTTAAGCTTTTTTCTAGCTTTCTGTATTTTAAAGCTTCCCTTGGGCTTCTTTCGCGTCTTGATTTTCAGCTTTTTTTCTCCCCTCTCCATGTATTTAATTGCCACTTTCTTAGGCTTGGAAGTTATCTTTTAAAATTCTTAAATCAGATCTTTAGAGTAAAAGTTGGTAATTATCTCACCCAGTTTCAATGCTCTGTCCACAAATTGCTCCAACACAAATCTTGTAGTCCTGATTGTCCCAGCTTGTGACTGCTAAAAATGGCAGTTGTCCCTGCTGTCATTTGGGAGAGTTTGCTTCGGATCTAATGAGGAAATTGTGAGCTTCTTGTGGTCAGCAAAGCACCACTTCCTTCCTTCACTTCCCCTACATGGTGGCTATGACCCCATTGGGTGTCCAGACAGCGGTTACCAGCTGGATTTTGCAAGGCTCGATGGAGCTCACTATTTTCCAGCGTTCTCACTGTGACTGTCAAGTTGACTCTAAAACATTTTGTAACTGAACAATTTGGTTTAAAAGAAATCCTTTTAATCCTAAAAAAAGCCTTTATTGCAAAGAAAATTATATATTCAACTGTTCCATTATAGACCACATAAATTATGTACTATCTATTAGCCATACTATATTTAGCACACTATGATATCTTTTCATAACCCCTAAAAAGTGTTGGAAGAAAATTTGAGGCTCTTTTTTCCCTCCAGGAGAACCCACAGAAGAAAACAAAATGACACCATTTAAAATTAAAAGTGAGCTGCTCGGAAGGAGGTTTATTTCAGAAGTGAAGTGATATTCAGCAATTCAGTTCCGGGGCAGCTGAACAGTTGGTTGGGTGAGTGGATGGATTTTTATAGGGTTTTGGGGTTTCGTGAGGTAGAGCCAAGGTGGTGCAGTGGTTAGAGTGCAGTACTGCAGGCTACTTCTGCTGACTGCCTGCAATTTGGCAGTTCAAACTCACAAGGCTCAAAGTTGACTCAGACTTCCATCCTTCCAAGGTCCCAGATTGTTGGGGGCAATATGCTGACTCTGTAAACCATTTAGAGAGGGCTGTAAGGCACTGTAAAGTGGTATATAAGTCTAGATGCTATTGCTATTGCTATTAAGATGCTTCAAGGAGTTGTGCTACATGGTAATCCCTGTGTCTTTTGCTATTGTAATGGGGATGGGTAAATCCTATTATGCCCTAAAAAGTCCTGCCCTGTCCTTGGAATTGTGTGGGGCAGGAAGATTTCAAATCCCATTATTTCCTATTCTTAGTCTGTTCAGTTGGTTTGATTATGAATCGGCTATAGCTGACAGCACTTATTTCTTTATGAATGGACCTATCTAGATAGGCTGCATTTGCTTGCAACAGGTGTCTTCAACTCCTACCCTCAAAACGACGCTATAGAGTACTGCACACCAGAACTAGACACAAGAACAGTTTTTTCCCAAATGCCATCATTCTGCTAAACAAATAATTCCCTCAACACTATCAAACTATTTAATAAATCTGCACTACTATTAATCTTCTTATCGTTCCCATCATCCATCTCCTTCCATATATGACTGTAACTTTGTTGCTTGTATCCTTATGATTTATTTTGATATTGTTTCTTGATTGCTTATTCGTACCGTATGACTATCATTAAGTATTGTACCTTATGATTCTTGATGAACATATCTTTTCTTTTACATACACTGAGAGCATATGAACCAAGACAAATTCTTTGTGTGTCTTTGGCCAAAAAAAAATCTATTCTATTCTATTCTATTCTATTCTATTCTATTCTATTCTATTCTATTCTATTCTATTCTATTCTATTGTTACAATATATCTCTTTAAGTATCTGCATTTGCTTGTGGTTAGCACCTTGTTACAATGTATCTTTATCAAGCATCTGGCTGGTTGTGGAATACGCTTCAGACAGTTTTTTATTAGAAGTTTGACTTTTGTATTTTCTGGGGAACTTCTTATGGCTGGTTTTTCTAGAAAAAGGAAGGGGAGAGGAGGGGAGGGGAGGGGTGCATGATTACTTCCTACAAAAGACAGCTGCAAAGAGAGCATTTTGAAACAGTAAAATCCATGGTTTAATATCCAGCTGTGTACTCTTCAGAAATATATATCGTCACTACTAATATTTTAAGACAGTTAACACCTATAAACAATGACAAGGTCATGACTAGACAAGATTTAAAACATTGTGAATCAAACACTCTGGCATTGCTTTTTCTATGTGAAAAGAATGCTTATTCTAAATACAGGGCATGTTTTCATCTTCCAAGAAAAATTTTCTGAAAAAAATAAATCTGTGATTCATACAGCTGTAGATGTGGAGATGGGAACTGGTAGAAGGAGAATTTACTCTAAACAGAATTCTGGGAGGAAGTCCACGCATCTTAAAGTTGCCAAGTTTGAAAAACACTAATCTAGAAAGGACTAATAACCTGAAAGAACTCTGTTCCTTGCTTAGATATCCATCAGAAGCATTTTATCTTGCTCAAGTAACATCAAAAGCTAAAATTCTATTAGATTTAATAAATCTAGATTAAATGAATAGATTAAAAGATTTAATTATCTTTTTAAAAATAGCATTTAAAAATAACATTTGGATGTACAAAGCAGTCCTGTAAATGTAGACTAATATTGCTCAGCTTCTTTACAGGACCTTGTTTGGAT
This sequence comes from Ahaetulla prasina, assembly GCF_028640845.1. Lineage (NCBI taxonomy): Eukaryota > Metazoa > Chordata > Lepidosauria > Squamata > Colubridae > Ahaetulla > Ahaetulla prasina. The sequence continues at coordinate 69,262,232 of NC_080546.1, read as the reverse complement.
CCTGAAATTCTTCAAATGCCTCATTGTGTTTCAAACACACTTCTATGACTGGAAACAGGATTGATAAAAGCTAAAGGAAGAATCTATATAGCTTCCTTAAATCTTTGCCTAAAACTAAGTTTTCTTCCTCAAAACCTAGCACTAAAACTCAATGTAAAAATGAAGAATATCCAAAAAATAAAATGCAGGAAAAGAAGGATATGCAAACCAGACTTTAAAGAAAAATGTGAAAAGCAGATTTTGCATAAGTAAAAGATAAATTCTTTTTATTTAGAGTTTTTGTATAATAAAAGACAAATATGGAATAATGAAAATAAAGTGCAAAAAGAAAAAGAACAGAAAAACAGAAAAAAGTTAAGCAAGAAAAAATAAGCATTCCAACCCTTTTTTCAACAGTTACTGACAAACCCCTTATTCTATACCTCCCTCTTGGGCATTACAAAGATTCCCTTCAGCCCCTTATTTAATCCTTTTCCAAACATCACATCAGCTTTTTCCACTTTCAGCAAAAAGTCCGGTCTTTTTGAAAAGTACTTACTGTTTTGTCCCTGACCAAACAGGGACATGTAAATATCACTGGCTTTTAAACAAGTTTCCGAAAGAGAGAAAGTTACAGAGCAACCATCCTCCCCCTGAGAAACGCCCCCAAACTGTCGATTAAAACCCCATCCGGAAACGGGGGTGTGGTTTAGTTGCCACAACAACAACCCTACTGGTCTGTGCTGTCAGCAGCCGCGTGCTGGAGGTTGCTAGGTTACCCCTATGGCTAGGAGGCCTACGCGAGCTGAGGCCGGCTTTGCCTTTTCATACACCTGCAGCCAGGGCAGAAGAAAGATCGGAGTGGGTGCTGCTCAGCCATCTTAACTGAGACACGAAATAACCTTCCTGCGACGCGAGGTAAGGGCGTGGAAGAAGACAGTCCTCGCCGACTCAGGCGCTGGAAAGGGTAAGGAGGGCAACTTAGCGGACAGGTTCTCTGGAGACCGCTACCTGTCGGAGCCTTGGGGTGATTCTTTCTGTGGAAAAACGGAAGGGCGATTGCTTGGCAGGGATAGACCCAGGGTACTTCGGCAACAGATTGGAACAGAGCAGCGATGTTTTTTACCTATCCCCCTTGGAAATAAACGACCTCAGTCGGGCTGAATTTCAATTAATTGTTTAACTGTCCAGCTGGTTGCTATGATTCTTAACCTAAGAGTCTAAGGGAATAATTTATAATAGCTTGTTGGTGCGTCAAGGATCCAGAATGGAACAGCTGCTGCCTAGAGGCACCTGTAAAACAAGACAAACTGTTTTTTGGCATTATTGCTGACAAAAACCGGTAATTGGGTCAAACAGTTTTACCAGTGCTCATATACCATCATCTCATTACCCTTAATGGTGCAGTAATTACCATGGGTGCCTAAGAAAGAATGCTTCTAATAATTTCTATAGATAGCTATGAGATTTTACAAATCACATTTGTAAAAAATTAATAAAATAATGTAAATAATTAATTATCTGAATAATAATGAATCTCTTAGTACTGCTTCTAGAATGGCATGATGGAGTCACTCATTACTATTTACCGAAATCATCAATGCAAATAAGAAAACAGTGCATCTAATCTCTAATTCACTTAAATTTCTCATTTAACAGCATACATTTTGGGCTCAATTGCAATTGTAAGTTGAAGACTATCTGTATACTGATACACGCTCAAGATACTTATTTGAGCAGTATTTCTCATGAACACTAATGCATTGCTTCTTTTAAGGCTGGTAGCCCCATACAAAGAAACATTTGCCACTTCCTGGATTCACCCAATCATTTCCTCCAGCTAGCTTATCTAAGCTAAAATGGGCAATGGTCTAAAGAACATCTTATAGGCTGGACAATTACACGTATGCTGAAAGCAACAGCTTTCTAAAACTGAAGACATTTCTGTATAACTGGGCAAGATGATAAATGGTAGATGCCATTAAGTGCCATGTCAAAAGCAGTGTAGTGTGGAAATTACTATCAATTTTACTCTTCACAAATTTGTCACATCAAATTTAATCTGCTGAGAAATTAGATTATAATATATGGTGTTTTTAAAGAAATAGTGTTTATACTCCTTTAGATAATATGAATATAGTATCATTTAAATAATTTTTCTCTCTTTTATTAAATTCAAAAAGAAAATACATCTTTTCAAGACTACAAGTTGAATATGTAAGGTTAACTTCTTCAGATCAAGCAACATGTCTGATGAAGATATTATCACTACTTTAGCCTATACCAAGAGCCCAAAGTTCTCCAAAAGAATCACTTTTCAGGTAAAATTATTTTACTGCTCTGTATCCTGTTATTGGAAATTTGAGTTCTTCAAAGCATTTGAAAGAGGTGCTTTCATAAAACTTTTTAGTTTGACAGAAGTACTCTTTATCAATTCTAACTTGACATTCTCTTGAAGGATCATATAACTATTAATAATGGTCCCTCTGTCTGCACACAAACAATGCAGGTACTTTAATATGTAGAAGAGGGATACTTTATTAACATCAACATAGTTTGCAAAACACCTCTTTAAACTGTTTTGTATAGTTCGATGATTGCTGAAATGATGAGGAAAACGGTTTTATATTTGCATTTTTCATATAATGTCTTGTTTTATTATTTTTGATCAAGGGATCTTACTGATTTTGAAGTATTTGAGAAGGAACCAATTAAAGATCTGACAATAAAACCATTGTAATCCTCAAAGAGAAAACAATTGCATTTTACAGTAGTTGTGCAAAAACTGGGCCAACTGCTGAAAAAAACTATTTAGGTTTTCCTTAGCCAATGGCATGCCAGACAGCACCTTGCATTTTTAAAAATACTAATGATTATTTAGAGTTTCATTATGTCTGAAATATGTAAGTGCCAAACTTCTCTGAAGTATATTTGGATTGATAATTTAATTATGATCATCAAGACATTGTTGACTCTCAGCAACCATAAAGATTTTCTCTATGACAATCTGTCTCTAGCTTAATCTTTCATCTTTCAGTGAAATAGTACACTCATGTCCGGTGGTTCACTCATCACCAGGATAACTAAGTCTATTCATTTTGCTGCCTTTCTTCCTTCTTTTTATTACTTCCACCTTTCCCGGCATTGGAGTCTTCTTCAGAGAGCTAGGTCTTTGCACATAATGTGTTCAAAGTAGGATAATTTGAGCTTGGTTATTTGTGCCCAAAGTGAGAACTCTTCAGTGATCCATTAGTTTGTTTTCTTGGTTAGCTACCGTATTCTCAAAAGCATCATGTTCTTCTGCTTCCTCAAAGTCCAACTTTCACTTCCATATTGTGTCACTGGGAATACCATGACTTGAATGATTTTCATCTTTTCCAAGACCTTCATGACTGCTTCCTGGTCTGCTCCCCCCACTTTTGGCTTGTAATGGCAAAAAGATTCGCCATCACTGACCTATATTATTTCAGATAAGTGGCTGTCTAGTCTCTTCTTAAAAACCTCCAGTGATAGAGCACCCATTATTTCTGAAGGCAAGCTATTTCACTAGTTAATTGTCCTCACTGTTAGGAAGTTTCTCCTTAATGCCTCGTTGCTTCTGTCTTTGATCAGTTTCCAACCATTGTTTCTGGTCCTGCCCCCTGGTGCTTTGTAGAATACTTTGACCTCTCTTCTTTGTGGCAGCCCTTCAAATACTAGAATAACATATTGCCCTTAATTCTTCTTTTCTTTAGACTAGTCAAACCCAAATCCTGCAACCATTTTTCATATGTTTTAGTCTCCAGGCCTTCGATCATCTTAGCTGCTCTTCTCTAAACTTTTTCCAAGGTCTCAACATATTTTTATAGTATGGTGACCAAAATTAGTTGCAGTATTCCAGGTGTGGTATTTTTCTACTTTACCAAGAAATGAACTCTGACCTACATTCTCCTAACTTAGCACAACGTAAAATCCCGATACTCTTATATGCCAACGATGCTGCTATTATCTCACAAACACCCATTGGACTGAAGAGAGCAATTACGGCAACATTAGGGTACTGCAGACAAAATAATTTGGTCCTTAATTTTGACATCGAAAATTTTAGCTTTTGCTAAAAGACCTAGTCAATACTCCTGGAAAACAGAAGGACATAATTTAGAACAGGTTAGGATATTTAAATACCTTGGGATGGGTTTCCACTTGCAAACTACATGGAAGGCTCACCTGGATTTTATGTTGCAATCAGCCATCAGGTCTTCAAATGCCATTAAACATTTCTTCTTCATAGGCAGAGGACAATTAGTCCCTGCTGCCTTAAAACTCTTTGAGGCCAAAACATTGGTGCAAATTCTTTATGGGGCACAAACAGGAATCTTTGCAAAGAAAGACTCGCTATAAATCGTACAAACAAAATTCCTGTGAGCAAATTTAGCCACACCTAAAAGAACACCAAATGTCCAGTTAAGGATTGAAACAGTTATACCTCAGATCCAGGTAAGAGCCTGAAAGCTGATGATTATCTATTGGCTAAAAAATCATTTCTTTCCAGAGGTACTGACTCCTTTAGTGTTGACAAATAACTTCCCCTCTCCCTGGAAACAGGTGATGAGCCACAAGATGGGCTTTTATGGGCTCTCCCTGGCATTTTTAATATCCCGAAGCTTTAACCAAGCTAAGCAAGTAGTCATTAATAGAATAAAAGACATGGAGTTCCATTCAGAAATAAATAGGCTGCCTCTCCATAGTAGAATTAAACAGGGTGTGTGGGAACCATCAAGATACTTAAAGGAGCTGATCTTCCCAAAACATAGAATAGCATTCTTCAGAGCCAGATTTAACATCCTCCCCTCAGCACTGCTCCAAGCAGGTATAATGAGTATGTATATGTGGTAAAGGAGAAGTTGAAGATATTACACATGCTTTATTGCACTGTGAGTTATCCAGAGTTTTTAGGTCAATGCATATTCTTCTCTTATTAGAGAGATTACCAGGGAGGACAGACGGTTTTTATGTAGACTATCTCCTCAGGGACTCAAACCCGGCTACCACACATGCAGTAGCAAAATTCTATGCAGCTGCAATGACTACAAGGAAAATTCGATTACAGAATTGTTAGATATCTCTAACAATTTTTAGAGAATCTATATTTACACACATACAGTACTTACCCACTCTCCCATCATGTAACCAAGGGCAAGAGCCATACTGTTTGATACCATGTATTTTATTATTATGGATGTTATTACTATTATTATTAGTAATATCTTTTAACACTATTGTAAACAGTGATAATTCTTATCTATTGCTGATCTGTGACCATAGTAAAGTTTATTATTATTATTATTATTACTTTACCAAGAAGTAGGTTGTGGTCTACTTTGTCAAATGCCTAAGAAATCTTAAGTATACTATCTCCACAGCATTTTGCTGGTCTACTAATTTCCTCAATCAAGATGGCACCAAGAGAGGAAGAATAATTACATTGCAGGGTGAAAAATTGTTACTAAATTAAAAATAGGAGAGGTGGAGAGGGAAAGATAAATCATAGAAAAAGAAAAAAAGAGTGGAGAAAGGAAAAGGAGAGGAAAGATTGGAGAAATAGAAGGAAAACACTTCCAAGGGCAGCAATCCACAGTGAACTTGGCCTGCTGAGAGAAGCCCAACTGTATCCGAGAGGCCTACCCAAGAGCCCAGAGGCCCATTGAAGTGAGGTGAGCGGAGAGGCAAAAAGGACCATCAGAGAACAAGGAGATGAGCCTGTGAGCAAGTGGCGCCAGCTATGGAGCAGGGAGGAAAATCATCCATGCGCAGAGAGGTGAGCCGACTGAGGGCAAAGCAATGACCAGCAGAGAACAAAAAGGCGAGCCAGTGAGAGAGCGGAGGAGGGAGGAGGAGGCGAACTGGCTGTAGAGAGGAGACAAGAGGCGAGCTTACTGTAGGCCATCCAGGCAGTCCAGTTTGCTGGCAGAAGCAGCATACCGATGCGACAGACCAGCAAATGAGAGCCATGTGGCTGAGGAGCAAAGAGCAGCGGCCGTGCAATGGAAAGGAGAGCCAGCAGCAAGGAGTAGTACAGTGGACCAGATTCTGAGAGCAATGCAGAGAGCAGGGTGGAAAGCAACGGTAGAGCAATGGTGGAACCGGAGACTGTTGGTGTTCTGTTTCCCTTCCCCCAATACTCCCAGCAAAGAGTCAGTCAGAGGCCTCCTTTTCTGATTTATTTACATATATATAAATGTCCTGGCCACGTCTACCCACGGACCTGCCAAGTTTCTGGAGATAACAAGGAAATTACAGATAAGGCCAGAATTACTCACGAATATATTCTTCCCTCCATTGATACAGTTTGCCCGCGCAAATTCATTACTTTGTCCAAGACAAAAAACCAGGAAGTCCCGCCTCCTATTTATAGTCTCTGCAGATGTCACTGCATGACAATTATGACTTGGCTTTGTCCCAACGCTTCCTCTGCTGCGCGCGCCGGTCACGCCTGCGCAGTCTTGCATCACTCCAAAACTGTTCTTGGGGCATTGCCAAATCAGAAGAAGGCTCCAGGGAATCAGGCTTTGCCGGCCCCTCCTCCTCCCTTTGAGTGGGTGCCAGGGAGGGAAAGGGCTCAAGAGAAGCAGGGCTTGCCAGGTCTTCTCCCTCACTTTCTGAATCATCCGAGTCCAGGAGTCCGGGTCCAGGAACCTGGGTCACAACAGTTGATGGAGGTGGAGCATTGCAGCACAGCGGACCAGTGACTGAGAACGACAACAGAACAGCGTGGCAAGCCAACAGACGAAGGGGCATGGGAAATGCCATGAACTGAGAAAAACAGGGAGAGCTGAATACCCAGTAGTGGCAGGAGAAAAGCAGCTAAGGTTAAAAAGACAACACAGGACACAAGGCAAAAAAAAAATAAATCAAAAGCGAATAGACAATAGCAAGTACAGAACATATAAAGGCAGAGAAGAAAGATAAATAAAGCCCAAAAGAAGGCATGGAGTGCAAGGATCATGGAAGGGAAGAAAGGGATAATTATAGAACATTCCATTACAGGCTAAGAACGAACCTCGCACTTAAGGCCCCTCAACACTGAAAATTTTAAAATTGGACAATTTAAATGATCTGCTAGAACTTTAAATTTTTAAACTAGACAATTTTGAACTATAGAAGTTTAAATCCTTAAACTAGATATTTTTAACTATTAGAACTTCAAATTTTTAGCTAGACTTCCCCCCCCCCCCAATTTTAAATTTTAAATGTTCTGTTAGAATATCAAAATTCTAAATTGGATATTTTTTCCCTTTAAAAATCTGTGGTAAAACCCTTTACACTTTCATTTTCAATTTTTTATGTACCAAATGTAAACTAATTAAGTTACTAGAATAAAAAGTAAAGGGTCTAGAGCCATGTTGGCGAACCTAAGGCATGCATGCCGGAAGTGGCATGCGGAGCCATTTCTTCGGGCACGCGGAGCCCTCACCAATTGCTCTTCTGGGTTCTGGCAGGCCGGAAACCAGAAGAGCAGCCGCCCATTGCGCATGCGCCCTCCAGGAAGATGATTTCCTGTTTCCAGAGTGTGCATTTACATCGGCCAGCTGGTCTGGTTTCTGGTGTGCATGCAGGTGCAAAAATCAGCAACAGGCGCACGTGCCAGAAGTGGAGAGGAGATCCTGGCGGTCACTCCAAAGGGAGCAGAACAAGGTAAGCCAGGGCTTCCCTCCCTGCCTGCCTGCCCATGCAGGCTTCTTGCGCGGCCCCAGGCGGTCTGGACCACCAGCCGGTGGTCTGCCTGAGCAGACGACCCCGGGGAAGCTATAAATGTGCACTTGCCTGGGCTCCTCCCTGCTGGGAGCCGCAGGCTGAGCAGGTGCAGCTGGCGGGGCTTTGGCGGACCAGCAGCCGGTGAGCTCCGAATGCACAGCTTGCCTGGGCTCCTTCCCCACTGGGAACCGTCGTTCCCTGGCTCGGCATGGCACCCCCACCCGACCCCCACCACTACAGTGCCTGCGGTTGGGCCCGTCACCCAATCCCCACTGCTGCGCTGTCAGCTGAGCCAACGCCAGGGAAGCAGCAGCAGGCGGGGCAGCCAGCCTCCCAGTCAGCAAATGCTGCCCTTGCGCCTGAGCTGGCCGGTTGCTTTTGCCCTTGCCCCTGCAGCCTGCGGCTTCCAGCAAAGAGGATCCCAAGCAAGCCGCGCATTTGGAGCTTCCCTGTTGGGGGCAAGAGCACTTCTGCTGTATGCCGCCGTCCCTTCTCCGGGGAAGAAGCGAGCTGCCAGAGGAGCAGGAGCTGGTCGGGCGGTCTCCTCCGACCCGGGTGGTCTGTTCTCCACGATGCTGGCGACAGCGGCGGCTTGCTTTCCTGTCCCAAGTGCGGCACACAAACTTTCCCTGATGCTTCCCAAACTTCAGTGCAGGGATGAGGGTGGGCGGGAGGCAGAGAGGGAGGAGCAGGCAGCTGCTCTGCATCGGGGCTCTGGGGAGAGGCGGCTGAAAGCTCCATGCAGAGGCGTACTTGCTCTCCTCTCCCAGCTCCAATCTCCTGGAAGGCGGAGAGAGTGCCTCCAACCCGGGATCGCCGCTTAGACCTTTTGTGCGTTAAGAGGGTGGGTGGGTGGGGGAATCAACTACTGTATATAAAGGAGGAGGCCACTGGATCCTGGAAAGAATTGGATCCGGAACGAAATCGCCTTTGCGCCACCACTCGATCTGACTTTCTGCCGCAGGGGAAGGGGGAGATGGTCAGGGAGAGAAAAAGAACTTTGCGGGATCTTTGGGGGGAAGGATTTCCTGGCAGATCTGGAAGCTCCCACGATCGGCAGCAAAGGGAGCCTGCAGGGCAAAAGAAAACCGAATGGAGAAAAGGGAAGCCCCAAAGCGGAGCTTCCTCACCAAGAGAGGCAAATGGATGCTGCACTTGTAGGGGGGAGTGATACCAGATACCCCCCTTTTTCCTCTGGCTGACTCCGATACCAGCCCTGCCACTCCTCAGCCTCTTTCAGCTCTGGAGTTGCAGCCCCACTGGTGCTAAGCAATTGATTTCATAGACTCTGTGGAATCTTTCTGGAACATAGAAAAGAAGACATAGAAAAGAAGCATCATCAAATGGATCTAAACTGTCTATATACAAATGCACAAAGTCGGGGGAACAAACAGGGTGAAAGGACGAAAACCTCCTAGAATGCATATAGGTCAATATGAAAGAAAAAAAGAATGACATGGCCATAGGTGTATACTGTAGGCCACCCAATCAAGCAGAAAAATCATATGAAGAAAACGGTTATAGGAACTGGGCATAGCTAGTCTGGTGAAGAGAAGGGAGACATGATAGCAGTGTTCCAATATTTGAGAGGCTGTGTTCTGTCCCCCCACCTCAGTCTGGGAGGCACGTGAAATGACTCAATTAGCCAGTAATTTAGTCCACGGCAGCTATAAGCTCTGGCAGCAAACCAGCGAGCGTCTGCCAAGGTTTTCTTTTATCTTTCTTGATGCTGGTGTGTCAACCAGAAAGTCAGGAACGAACAGCACTCCAAGCCAAATGCTCAGTCAAATAGTTCAGCTCAAGTTTTCTCCAGTCAGTTGATTTGTTCGTCACGTATAGCAGCCCCTCCTGCTTTTATACCCTGTGGGGTGTGGCTCCATGACTCAGCACTTTCTAGGCCTGCCCCACACCTGCTTCTGTTGTTCCCGCCTTTCTTGTCTACGAAACCTGGGATCTAACCAGGACTGATTGTCCACAGCTGGGTCTGGGAGCATTGCCTGGGTGGGGAGAGATACAGGAGACAGAGGCCTTGTTACTTCCTCCACCTGGCCTGCCTCTGGCTCCTGGAGCTGAGCCAGAGAGGCCGGCCCTGTGGAGGGGAGCCCTGACGGCCCTTCCCCCTCACTCTCTGAGTCACTCTCTGGCAGGGGGCCAGGCCCGGGGTGGGGTGGGGTGGGGTGTCTGGAGTCACAACAGGCTGCCACAGAGAGGAGGGGTTTAGGGTTTTACAAGGCAACCTGAAGACCAGACAAGGAATAATGGATGGAAACTGGTCAAGGAGAGATTTAACCTAGGAATAAGGACATTTTTTCTGACAGTGAGAACAATCAACCTTTGGAAGTTTGAGAACAGCTTGCCTTTGGAAGTTGTGGGAGTTTCATCACTGGAGGCTTTCAAGAAGAGATTTGTCAGAAATGGTGTAGGGTCTCCTGCTTGGGTGGGGGGGTTGGACTAGATGACCTACAAGGTTCCTTTCAACTCTCTTACTGTTAAATACTGTTAATTTAGTCACTTTATCAAGGAATAAAATAAGATTGGTTTGGCATAATACGTTTTTAACAAACCCATGCTGGCTACTAGTTATAACTTTATTTGCTTCTAGTTCGCAGATCTGTTTCTTGATTATCTTTTCCAGGATCTTCCCAGGAATTGATCTTAGACTGATTGGTCTGTAGTTTCCTGGGTCTGTTGTTTTTCTTTTCTTGAAGATGGGAACCACATCAGCCCTTTTCTAATCCTCAGGTACTCCAGGATTTTTGAAAGATATGGTACAATGGTTCTGAAATAACAGCTGCCAGCTCCTTCAGAACTCTGGGATGTAATCTGTCAGTTCCCAAGGTCAGATAGGTGTTCTCTTACCATTTTCTTGCTTATTTTAATTTTTATTTCTAGTTTGTCTTTTACTTTTTTGTGTGTACATTGGTCTATAATTTCTTTTTGCATAAAAACTGATGTAAAGAATGAGTTAAGCAGCTCTGCTTTTTCCTACTGCCTGTTACTTCCTTGCCATCTTCTCTCTTTAGTGGACCTACTGTTTCCTTGAATTTTTTCTTGTTATTGATATGTTGAAAGAAACTTTTTTTATTATCTTCATCATTTGATAGATCGATTAATCGTTTTCTTTAAAGAGGAGAATATATTTAAGTATGTTTCATTTGGCTATCACTTCTGAATTTTGTGCTTGTGATGAAAAAAAAAAAGATCCAGGTTTACCTTCGCTATAACCACTTAGTAAAGAACCTTCATAAAAGAACCTTTCACTTCAGTGAATGGAGTCGAGGGTTTTTCTCTCTTAAATGTCCAAGTTGGAACAAGCTTGACATTTGGCCTCTTCCAGTATGTTAGCCACTATATCATTTTCCAGGTTTACAGCTAAAATGTTTACTGATTCTTTTACTGTCCATATTTTATTGGTCATTCCATCAGTTCCTAGAGTCTTCTGGACTGTTAATGACCAGAATGTTCATCTATCTTCATCTTATACTACTAGAAGTTCTTGTAAGTGGGGAATATCTTCTAAGGTATCTTGGATGTTACATCTCTACAGTATTTCAATATACTCCTTCCATTTTCATTTTATCTCCTTTAAATCAGCTACCATCCATTGGCATATTTAGTTTACCAATTTGAGTTTGGAACCTCCTTTTGAGTTCAGAGAGCGTTGGTTTCTCTTCCAACCAAGCATTTTCCATGTTTATTCTGAGATCTAGTTACTCTCTTCTGTATATTTCATTTTGGAAGTCTTTTTCTCAGAATCACTCTTTATCAGTGACGTTTAGGACTTCAAAGCAATTCTTGAAAAATGGTTATGTGTTCAAACTCATATTGTGGAAACTGATTGGTTATCTTCTTTAGCTTGAAACTTTGCACATGAGAATTCATGATATGTTCCACAGTCAGAACTGGCAATATATTTAATAATAATAATAATAATAATAATAATAATAATAATAATAATAATAATAATAATAATAATAATAATAATAATAATAATAATTATTATTATTATGTGTGTGTGTGTGTGTGTGTGTATTATTATTTAATTTCTATACCGCCCTTCTCCCGAAGGACTAAGGGCGGTTTACAGCCAGATAAAACCAACAATAAATAAATACAATACAATTAAACCAGTATTAAAAAACTTATTAAATTTGGCCCATAATTAAAATACATTAAAACCGTAAAAACCCCATTAAAATTAATAATAATAGTAATAATTATAATAATCATAATTATTATGCCAGTCCTGCACGGAAGAATAGATACGTCTTCAGCTCGCGGCGAAAGGTCCAGAGGTCAGGAAGTTGTCGAAGTCCTGGGGGAAGCTCATTCCAGAGGGTGGGAGCCCCCACAGAGAAGGCCCTCCCCCTGGGGGCCACCAGCCAACATTGTTTGGCTGACGGCACCCTGAGGAGGCCCTCCCTATGGGAGCGCACGGGTCGGTGGGAGGCGAACGGTAGCAGTAGGCGGTCCTGTAAATAACCCAGTCCTAAGCCATGGAGCACTTTAAAGGTGGTAACCAACACCTTGAAGTGCACCCAAAAGACCACAGGCAGCCAGTGCAGCTTGCGCAGGAGAGGTGTTATATGGGAGCCATGAGTGGCTCCCTCTATCACCCGCGCAACTGCATTCTGGACCAACTGGAGCCTCCGGGTGCTCTTCAAGGGGAGCCCCATGTAGAGAGCATTGCAGTAGTCCAGGCGAGAAGTGACAAGGGCATGAGTGACTGTGCATAAGGCATCCCGATCTAGAAAGGGGCGCAACTGGCAAATCAGGCGTACCTGATAGAAAGCCCTCCTGGAGACTGTCGTCAGATGTTCTTCAAAAGACAACCGCCCATCCAGGAGAACGGAGACCGGTCGGAGAGATAGGAGGAGAACCACCGAAGAACGGTGCCTCCCACTCCTAAATTCCCCAACCGACGCAACAGAATACCATGGTCGATGGTATCAAAAGCCGCTGAGAGATCTAATAGGACCAGGGCAGAGGAATGACCCCTGTCCCAAGCCCTTCAGAGATCATCAACCAACGCGACCAAAGCCGTCTCTGTGCTGTACTGGACAGCTGTACTGGAACGGGTCCAGATAGACAGATTCATCCAGGTACTGGGGTAACTGTCGTGCCACCACACTCTCAACAACCTTCGCCACAGAGCGAAGGTTGGAGATGGGACGGTAATTTCCCAAAACAGCTGGGTCCAGGGAGGGCTTCTTGAGGAGGGGCCGCACCACTGCCTCTTTCAAGGCAGTAGGAACAACACCCTCCACCAAAGAAGCATTAATAATACCCTGGAGCCAGCCTCGTGTCACCTCCTGTGTGGCCAGCACCAACCAGGAGGGGCACGGGTCCAATAAACATGTGGTGGCATTCAGCCTTCCCAGCAACCTGTCCATATCCTCGGGAGCCACAGTATTGAACTCATCCCAGATGGTCTCAGCAAGACTCGTCTCCGTCATCTCGCCTGAATCTACCCAATTTTGGTCCAATCCGTCCCGAAGCTGAGCGATTTTATCGTGCAGATACTTACTAAAATCCTCAGCACACCCCTGTAAGGGATCATCCCTCACCTTGGACATGCGTAGTCTTTGATGTTACAATTAGATTCTTCCACCTCCTTTTAACAATATAATAAGACAATATGATTTCTATATATTCCATACCTATATCTCATGTATATTTACGCGTGTGTGGATATATAAGTACCAAAATTAAAAACACATTGAAAGATATAATAATTAGCTGGGTTAGTTATTTTAGAAACAGTATTTGAATTGCCTCTAAAGTTTGCAACACTTCTATTTTTGAATTCATTCTGAAAAATATTTGAATAATGTTTTTATATACATAATAATATTCTTTATGTATGAATATATTATAGGAAGAGCTACAAGAAGCACTTCTTGCTCATTCAATAAATCAGCAGACTGAAGAATATTCAGAAGACTTTGAAAGTGATGAATGTATGTTGAGGAAGACATAACTGTTGTACTCTGTGGATTTCATTTTTAATCATTTTTGATATATTTTAAAATAAATATAGCTGGTGTTCATTGAGGGGCAGAGGTCCTGTCCCTCAATGTGTTGCATGGTTTGGTACTCTTTCTGCTCCTGTTTAACATCTACATGAAGCTGTTCAGTGAGATCATTCATAGCTGTAGAATGAGGTATATCAGTATGCTGATGATAGCCAGCTATATAGAGAAGTAAGCAATGCTTCCAATATCCTGTTTTAGTGTCTGGAGGTTGAACAGGTCTAGATGGGGTACAACAGGCTTCAGCTCAATCCAGCCAAGACAAAGTGACTTTGGGTTTTAGGGTCAGCTGGATATAGGAACTTATCACTTTTGGTTTTGGATTGCATTTCTCCAGACCAATGCATTGTACAATCTGAGAGTCCTGGATTTAAAACTCCTGTTCGAAGAATAGCTTTGAGTTGTATGCAGGTTGTACTTATTCCTGAATCAGGAGGCTCTACATTTAATGACTCATGCCCTGATCACCTCCTGCATAGATTACTATAATGCATACTATTTGGGGCTGTCTTTGGAGCTGTACTCAGAAGCTTCAATTGCTGCAAAATGAAGCAGTGTAAGCAGTTATGTGCATACCTAGACCTGTACATATTACACTCTGCTCTGCAAACTGCATTGATTACCAATTTGCTCCTGGGGCTAATTCAGGATGCTGGTAATAGTCTATAAAGCCTTACATGGCATGGGTCCAGGTTATTTGAGGGACAGTCTTTTCACATTGACATCTATCTGTCCCATCAAGTCTAGAAGAAGAAGCTTGTTACAGGTTTTGTCCACTAGAGAAATCCAGCAACAGGACTGTGATCTCCTGGTGACTGCTGTATGGTTTAATTGTGTTTAACATTTGTATTGTTTGTATGGTTGCTTCTTAAAATGTTTTAATATATTCTTTATGTTTTAATTGTAAGCCACACAGAGTCATGAATATGAGATGGGTGACTCTATAAATTGAATGAATGGCTGGATATGATTAATACTCTCTTTTTATACCGAACTATATGAAGATGTACAATTTATGTTAATTGATTCACAAAGCATAAAATTATGCTTTGAATTGCAACATACCATATGTGACAATTGTTTCACACAATTTATTTATCACTTTGGAGAGGCATAGAGCTGATTTATGCTTGGCAGGAGAAAGTGTGAGAAAAGTGTTAAGTACATATTGCTGTCAAAATCATTCTTTGACTTTGCGTATGTTGCTCTTACATGAAATGTCAACCTTTTTCCAGACTCAGAAGAGGAATTTCCTGAATCCGAGGAAAACGTCTGTCCTAAATCAGCAGTCTTTACAGTATCACCATCTAAGTTTAATCTTTGTAACAGGGACACTTTAAAAAGTGAAAGTGCCGATGACTTGTCTTCATCAGAGGAATATGAGGGATCTCAATATGTGTCCATTCTGGAGAGAAAAGTTTTGAGCAAAGAGAGGGAAACTGTTCCTTTTACACTAACTGAACATCCTGGATCATCTAAAAGGAGTACAGCAAAACAATCCATTCCATTTGAAATATCTTTGTCAAATCACTATTCTTTTGGAAAACAAACTGTTGGTAACTTGACTTCAGCAAACTATGAAGAAATGCCTCAAGAAGCAACCACATCAGGAAATAAACAACTGATCAAAGACACCAAAGATGACATAGTTTTTGAAGAAAAATCTGATTGTGAAGAAGACCGCAGTCATATAGAGGAAACAATTAGACGTGAATTGTCATCAGAGAAAAAGGATATGATCCAGTGTAAAATGGAAAGCAAACCAGTGCTAGAGCCAAGGGAATTCAAGACTAAGACCGCATCAGCATCAGGTAAAGGAAATGTATTTAAATGTTATTGCTTGAATTGTGTAATTTCCAGATTGCTAAAATTATTTTAAAACGAAATAGTTTTAAAATGGAAACTTCTTTTTATTTAAAGAAAGTTTTAATTCTTTGAATATGTGTATTTGTCAGGGAGAAAATCATTGTCTTTCTGTTTGACAAAGTAAGTTTTATTTAATTTATTTACAAATTAAAGCATTGCCATTTTGCCATGTGATATAATTTTTATTTATTTATTTATTTGTCAAACACAACAGTATATATAAGTATAAGCATGAAATAACCATACAAATTGGATACAATCAAAAAGAACATTAGGACAGGAATGGTAGGTACGCTGGTGCTCTTATGCACGCCCCTTGCTTATAAGGCAGCAGTATACAGGTAGTCCTCGACTTACAAGAGTTCATTTAGTGATTGTTCTAAGTTACAACAGCACTGAAAAAAGTGTCTTGTGACCATTTTTCACACTTAAGACCATTGCAGCATCCCCATGGTCAGATGATGAAAATCCAGACATTTGGCAACTGATTCATATTTATGACTGTTGCGGTGTCCTGGGGTCATGTAATCACCTTTTGCAGCCTTCTGAAAAGCAAAGTCAATGGGGAAGTCAGATTCACTTAACAAACATGTTACTAATTTAACAATTGTAGTGCTTCACTTAACTGTGGCAAGCAGGGTCATAAAATGAGACAAATTCACTTAACAAATGTTTCACATAAAAATGGAATTTTTGGGCTCAATTGTGGTCATAAGTTGAAGAATACCTGTATTTAGATGCCAGGCATTGCTTTTTAAATTCAACATTGCACCATTGTGAATAAATGTAACTGAATCGTAGTGAAAATGCTACAAAGAATAACTGTTCTACAAAGCAAAGGAGCTCTCATTTCCAGTCAAAGCTGAATCAAATCTTGACTTATATTTTGATACATTGTATTATTTCAACACAGTTTTATATATGTCTCTGTGTGTGTTATAGATATATATATAGAGAGAGATTTAAATATAGATATATATGTGATATATAGATATATGATATAAATAAAAATATCTATCGATACCTATATATAGATATTTATAGATACACATACACACACACACAAACATACAAACAAAATTGAATTAACATTCAGTTATTTATATAGCTTAGAGCAATGGTAGTCAACCTGGTCCCTACTGTCCACTAGTGGGCATTCCAGCTTTCATGGTGGGCGGTAGGGGTTTTGTCCGATACTGAAGCACTTTCCTTTTTTTTAATTTAATGGACTTTTAAAAAAAATTCATAGCATTATTTAAAAACATTTTCATTTTCATAAAATTCCCCGTGACAATTTAAATTTCTGAAAATATACTATTTGTATCGCCCGCGCATAAGTTTAGCTCACATTACATAAGTGAAACTAAATGGTGCTATAGTGTGACCGCAAACAAAAGAGGCTCGTCCCAGAATAGCTTGCGCTTGTCCCCCCCACAGCACCCAGCTGTAACAGACAAGCAGAGCTGGTAGCCGGCGCCCCCCAAAACCCAATCCACGATGCGCAAAAGGCATGCGAGACAATGATACACTTTATAAATCACCATTACTGTGGAACCACCCACTTTTATATCTCTGTTAGTAATAAAATTTTCTAACCGCCCACCGGTTCCACAGTAATGGTGATTTATAAAGTGTATCGTCATCTGCACATGCCTCTCGCACATTGTGGCTTGGGTTTTGGGGGGGGGGTGCCGGCTATCAGCTCTGCTTGTCTGTTACAGCTGGGTGCTGTGCGGGGAGATGTGCGAGCTATTCTGTGGGACGAGGCTCTTTTGTTTGCGGTCACACTATAGCACCATTTAGTCTTATTTACGTAACGTGAGTTAAACTTATGCACGGGCGATACAAATAGTATATTTTCAGAAATTTAAATTGTCACGGGGAATTTTATGAAAACCTAATGAAAATGTTTTTAAATAATGCTATGATTTTTTTTAAAAAAGTCCATTAAATTAAAAAAAAGGAAAGTGCTTCAGTATCGGACAAAACCCCTACCACCCATCATGAAAGCTGGAATGCCCACTAGTGGGCGGTAGGGACCAGGTTGACTACCACTGAGTTAGATCACCAAATATATTAACCTTAACTTCAACGGTTGTGCCATGCTGGATTAGCACTATTAGCCAGAGAAGATATCAGATTATGGTTCTATACCTAATGGGGGGGATTTAAGGAATTTATTATGGTTGTGAAGAAGGGAACAAGCTTACAAGGCAACCATGTCATGTGGAATTGAAGAACTGTTTTTTTTTCTTTTACATGGTTGCTAAAGTTTCACCCAATGTATCAGGAGCAATGGCGAACAGATGGTTTATCTGAATTGCAGATTAGTGTGCTACTGCAGAAATTAATTACTTTCAAAAGAGGCCTGCCTGCTGATACAAAGAAATGAATTTTAGAAATAAATACAAGCACATATCTATCAGAAACTCCCAGAATATAACAAATCTTTGGACACATATTAGCAGATGTTTGAAACTCTGACTATAACTGACTGAAGACAGCATTTATGGAATTTAAATTTAGTCTAAATGAGCATTTTTAGAAGTAGTTAATAATTATATTTATATTTTTCTCAGCTGAAAATATAAGCATTCCTGCATTGTATGATTTTTCAAAGCCATCTCCTCAACCTAGAAGTATTTTGAGGAAAAGTAACCATGTAGAAGACTACGAAGGAACCAAGGCAGAGGGAAGAATATCTAATCACCATCGGCTGTTTTCATTATCTGCACCATCTTCTGAAACAAGATTAAATGATCAAGTGATGAAATCTGAAAGAAGAGCACTTTCTGAAAGTCCTGGTGCTGAGGTTAGCAGAGTATTGTAACTCTTAAATATGGTACAAAATACCCAAAGAAAATTTACTGTAAGAATCTCATCTGTTCCACATTTTAAGATGACTTGATTCAGATTTTAAGTTAACTGATCAACTTAATGATAAATATATTTCATGTAATTATTATTGATTCTGTTCTGTGCATTTCATTCCTCTTTTTCTTTTGCCCATTTAGTGTGCATACATGAGTGTATCTATGTGTGTTCAATTTTCATATATATTTTAAGATACCCAAGACTCTGTATTTACATTCTAGGGCCCCTTGATTGCAAACTCCTCATCCTCGTTATCTATCCATTTTTCATCGGTAAATGAGAAAACTGGAGATTCTAATTTAGCAATATCTGGAAATGAAATCTCCTCTAAAGGTAAAGTCTATGAAAATATAATACTTTAAAATATTATTTATAATGTATAGGGTGTTTTAGTTAGTTATTTAAAATATTTATGTGGCTGTCCATCATACAGCATAATTTTAGGTGATATGCAACTACAATAAAACCACAAACACAATAAAAACCAGAAAACAAAATTAAAACTCAGAATCTCACTCATCCTCATGAGATGATCCAACAAACTATCTATAGACTGTCATCTTCCAATACCACTTATCTCTAAATCACTATTAGGAATCTAGTGCAATTTTCCTTGAAGTAATTTTTGGGCATTAGTCTACATTTTTCAAAAGGAGACTAGAGAATTAAGCTCCTGTACTTTGGGTGTGTGTTTGCTTGATTTTATCTAAGTTTCATAATATAAACAAACCATATATTTATATAGTAAATATAAATATATGTATGTGTGTGTGTGTGTGTGTGTTCAATTTATAGCCTATTTTATTTTGTTTTATTAGAGTTAAATTCCTGTTATAAAAACTTCTCAGGAAACAATAACTGAATGAAAACTGCTGGTGGCCTTCTACTGCTACACTATAGAGAGTATTTTAACTTACTGCATCAGTGTATGGTTTGCAAATTGCACAGTGGCAGATATCGTGTTTCCCTGAAAATAGGACATGTTCCGAAAATAAGGCCAAGGCTGATTTTTGGGGTGGGTGTAAATATATGCTCTCCTCTGAAAATAAGCCCTAGTGACGGGTGGGCGTGGCCAGCACAAGAGGTAGCCCTTTCCCAGTCACCTCAGGGCTTCTCGGCCCCTTAATTGGATCATCTGAGTTGCTCAGGCCGCCATTTACAGCTGATTCATGGGTGCCGCTCTAGCCAGTGCCTCCAGCAAGCGCGGCTGCTTTTGCCATCGATTGCGGCCACTTCTGCAACTGGTGGCCAAGCGATGCACCCCATGTGCCAAGCGCCAGCCATCCACAAAGGGTACTGTAGCAGCAGCTATCCACAATTTTTTTACCTTTATTTCGTCCCAACCATACTGGGCCACGTGGGTAGGGACGAAATAAGGGTTAAAAAATAGAAGATAGCTGCTGCTACCCATTGGAAGGCCAGCACAAGCCACACATCTCCTTCTGCAGAAGTGGCTGCACTCAAGGAGCGCTTTTGGGAGAGAAGGCAAAGGGGAAGCAATCACTTGCAAACTCCCACACCACTTTTGCCTCTCTGCCGGGTGACTCCTGGCAAGCCCTGCTTCTCTTGAGCCCTCTCCTCCTGGCACCCACTCAGAGGGAGGGCAGTGGGCCTGATTCTCCCGGCCTTCTTCTGATTTGGCAACGCCCAAGAACAGTTTTGGAGGGACGCAAGATTACGAAGGCTTGATCGGCGTGCGCAGCAGCGGAAGAGTTGGGACAAAGCCAAGTCATAATTGTCATGCAGTGACATCTGCAGAGACTATAAATAGGAGGCGGGACTTCCTGGGTTTTTGTCTTGGACAAAGCAATGAATTTGGCGCAAGCTAATTCATGGAGGAAGAATATATTCGTGAGTAATTCTGGCCTTATCTATAATTTCCTCGTTATCTCCAGAAACTTGGCAGGCCCGTGGGTAGGCGTGGCCAGGACATGTATCTATGTAAATAAAAGGAAAAAGGAAGGCCTCTGACGGACTCTTTGCTGGGAGTATTGGGGAAGGAAACAGAACATTTTGTCCAAGACCTGACTAAAACATCTTCCACCAAAGATGGATCAGCAGCAGGTACAGCAGCAGTTAGAGCAGCTACGCGGCTAATCAACAGCTCCAGCAGCAAGTGGCTCACTTGGCAGGCCAACTTGCTGCCAGGAATGTGCCTGCAGCCCCCATCCTCCCACTCCTCCTCCTCGCAAGTGCCCGATAACCGTGCGGATAAGTTTTCTGGGCAGCCTGAGATGTTCCCGACCTTCTTGGGACAGTGCCAGCTCTACATGGCTATGAGGCCAGAGGATTTCCCAGACGACCGGGCTAAGGTGGCCTTCGTGATTAACCTTCTTTCCGGCTCGGCTGCTCGATGGGCCACGCCCTCTTGCTCCAGGACAGCCCCTGCTGGCGGACCAACAGCGTTTTGGCAGCACCTCGCACCATGTATGAGGACCCGTTCGAATGCTGACGGCAACCAGGCGCCTTAAGGAACTCCGTCAAGGAAACGCCCCTGCAGGAGTACATCGCCGAATTTCGTCTTTTGTGCCAGGACTCTGACTGGAATGATGCAGCGCTGGTGGGCCCGCGTTCAGGAGGGACTCTCAGAGGAATTGCAAGGCGAGCTGGCCCGCGTGGGCGCGCGGACCTCGACAACTTGGTGCCCTTTGTCTCCGCCTCGATGCCCGTCTGCAGCGGCGACCGTCCGTCGCACCCCGGGACCCTCCGTCGACATCTGCACCCCCACTTCCTGCACCACCAGCACCCAGGGTCGCCCACGTTTTGTAACCGCTGCGGAAGAGCCCATGGAGTTGGGAGCGGCCAGACCTCGCCTAACAGCCCAGGAGCGGAACCGGGCGCCAAGGGGATTGTGCCTGTACTGTGGGGAGCCCGGCCACCGCCGCTTCTTGCCCCAGAAAGCGAAGTGGGGCACGCGCCGGTCCCGAATCACAGCGTGACCAATCGGAAGCGGGCAGGCCCGACCTGGAAACCCTAGGTCGGGCACGTACTAAGCCCCACTGGACGTTGGAAGTAGACTCTGGGCCCCTCGGCATCTGATTCTGGACACACGGATATGGTTGGGGAACCAGTCGGACGGGCTCCAGGCGCATGCGCTGGTGGACTCAGGGCCACAACAAACTTTATGGACCAGGCCTTTGTGACCCAGTTTGCGGTCCCGTGGTTCCGTGGACCCTCCGATGCGGTAGAGACAATTGATGGGCGAGAACTGGTGTCCGGCCCCATTAAATTCGCCACCCAGCCTTTGCGCCTGGCTATTGGGGACCATGAGGAGGCGATCCAGTTTTATGTCACGGCGGACCTTCATTTTCCCTTGGTCCTTGGGTTGGCCTGGCCGGACCCACGATCCTCAGGTGGCCTGGTCGCGGGCGCCATCTCTTTCCCGAGTCTGCAGTGCGTCGATCACATCCGCCACACCTGTGCCGGCCAGAACGTCCCCACCGCTGCCATCACCTTGCCTCCTGAGCTGGCGGACTTGCCGGCGTGTTCAGCGAGAAGGAGGCGGACCGACTACCCCGCATCGGCCCTACGATTGCCCGTGGACCTTCTGCCCAACGCACCACTGCCTGTGGGACGCCTGTATTCCATGTCGGAGCCCGAGTTGGCCGCCTCAGGGACTTCCTGGACAAAAACCTGGCCCGAGGGTTCATCCGGCCTTCAAAGTCCTCTCTCGGCCCCGGTCCTCTTTGTGAAGAAGAAGACAGGGACTTGCGCCTATGCTGTGATTACCGCCGGCTAACGCCATTACGGTGCGGAATCGCTACCCCTGCCGCTCATCCGGAGCTACTGGAAAGGTTGCGGAGGCCACGATCTTCACCAAGCTCGATCTCCGGGGCCTACAACCTGGTGCGGATACGAGAAGGAGGCGAATGGAAGACGGCATTCGGCACCCGATACGGACACTACGAATACACTGTCATGCCATTTGGGTTGACCAATGCTCCCGCCGTTTTCAGCACTTCATGAGCAGCGTGTTCCGAGACATGTTGGATCGGTTCGTGGTTATCTACCTCGACGACATCCTGATTTACTCCCGGTCCAGGAAAGCCACCTTCGACACGTCAGTCTGGTTCTGCAACGCTATGGAGCAACAACTCAATGCGAAGCTGGAGAAATGCGTCTTCTTCCGGACTTCCATAGAATTCCTCGGGCATATCATCTCGCCCGAGGGCATAGCCATGGACCCATGTAAAGTAGAAGCTTTGTGTAGCTGGGAAGCCCTCGTCGGGTGAAGGATGTTCAGCGCCTACTGGGCTTCGCCAACTACTACCGGACCTTCATCCCGGCTTCGCCACACTGACAGCTCCACTTACCCAGCTCCTCAGGAAGAAGGTTGCATTCGGTGGGGTCCCCGCAGCAAGAAGCATTCACAGCCCTCAAGAAAGCCTTCGTCACGGAACCCGTCCTGAGGCATCCCGACCCGCTCCGGCCTTTTGTGGTGGAAACGGACGCGTCAATGTGGCTCTGGGAGCGGTGCTGCTACAGGCTCCGGCGAATGGTGGCACACTTTTCCTGCGCTTACTACTCCCGGAAACTCAACCCTTCCGAGCGCAACTACACTATCTGGGAAAAGAGTTGCTGGCTATCAAGGCTGCATTCGAGGCTTGGCGACACCATCTGGAGGGGCCCGACATCAGGTGGAGGTCGAGCGGACCATCGGAATCTCGAGCACCTCACCACAGCTCGGAAGTTGAACCAGCGGCAGATCCGGTGGTCGTTGTTTTGCCCGGTTCAACTTCCGCGTGACCTACATTCCCAGCGGTCACAACCGAGGGCGGATGCCCTGTCCCGCAAGCCAGAGTACCTCTGCGCCAAGGACCCCTTCCTCCACGGACAGTGCTGCGGCAGAAGCCTTGGCGCAGCACGGAGCCAGTGGACTTGCGGGCCCAGGTGCGAGGCGCAGCGCCAGGACGCCTGGTCGCAGCAAAGGAGGCGGAGGTGGGCCCCCGTCTCCTTGGACCTTGGAGGAGGACTTACTCAAGTTTGGGCGATTATATGTGCCCACAGGACCACTCCGAGCCCTCGTCATGACCCAGTGCCACGACAACCCTGCAGCAGGACATTTTGGGTTCTTCAAGACCCTCCACCTGGTGACACGGACCTTTTGGTGGCCCAGTGCGGCATGATATACATGCCTACGTGACATCCTGCGTACGTGCCGGCAAGCCAAGACCGCCACGGGGCCCTCCCGGCTCCTCCAGCCCTTGCCGACACCCGACAGACCCTGGGGCGATCTCTATGGATTTCCTGACAGACCTGCCGCCGTCCTCTGGGTTCACCACGGTGCTGGTGGTGGTGGACATGCTCACCAAGATGGCACACTTCATCCCATGCCGCGGACTGCCCACAGCCGCAAAAGCAGCCCGTCTCTTTCTGCAGCACATCTTCCGCCTCCATGGTCTACCGGACAGGGTGGTTTCGGACCGCGAGTTCAGTTCACAGCCCGCTTCTGGAAGAGCCTGATGGCGCGTTGGAGGTGCAGGTATGTCTGTCGTCATCGCACCATCCGGAGACCGGCGGGGTACAGAGAAGGTCATCGGTATACTGGAACAGTATCTCCGTTGCTTCATCAACCAGCAACAGGACAACTGGGCCGACTACCTGTCCCTGGCGGAGTTTGCTTTTTAACAACTCTCAGCACACCTCTACTCAGATGACCCCGTTCTTTGCCAATGTGGGGTACCATCCGGCTCTTCCTCTGGCACCACCGGACTCTCCTGTTCCCGAACGCAGACCTTCCTGGACGGAATTGCATGCGGTCCAACAGTTGGTACGTCAGCAGCTGAATCGGGCAAAGGAGGACTACAAACGGTCCGCCGACCGCTCCCGACGGGCAACGCCCCGCTGGCAGTTGGAGACCGGTGTGGCTCTCCACCAAACACCTCCCGTCCGACCGCCCGGTAAAGAAGTTGGACCACCGATTCGCCGGCCCGTTCCCTGTCGAGGCAGTCATCAACCCGGTAGCCTACCGACTGACCCTGCCACGATCCATGCGGATCCACCCCGTTTTTCACCGGTCCCTTCTGGTTCCTGGGGCCACACCGAGTCCCCTTCGGTGCCCAACACCACCCGTCACTGTCGCTGAGGACGGATCTGAGGAATACGAAGTCCACAGCGTACGAGACTCTCGCTGGCTAAAGGGTCGTTTCCAATATTTGATCGCGTGGAAGGGATACGGGACTGATTTCTCCTGGGTAGATGCCTCCGACGTTCATGCCCCTGACCTGGTGCAGGCCTTCCATGAGCAGAACCCAGCCCGACCGCATCCCGATCGTCAGCCCCGGGGGAAGGGCCCTGCGGTGAGGGATAGTGTTGTGACCCAGGTTCCTGGACCCAGACTCCTGGACTCGGATGATTCAGAAAATGAGGGAGAAGACCTGGCAAGCCCTGCTTCTCTTGAGCCCTCTCCCTCCCTGGCACCCACTCAAAGGGAGGGGCCGGCAAGGCCTGATTCTCCCGGGCCTTCTTCTGATTTGGCAACGCCCCAAGAACAGTTTTGGAGGGACGCAAGATTACGAAGGCTTGATCGGCGTGCGCAGCAGCGGAAGAGTTGGGACAAAGCCAAGTCATAATTGTCATGCAGTGACATCTGCAGAGACTATAAATAGGAGGCGGGACTTCCTGGTTTTTTGTCTCGGACAAAGCAATGAATTTGGCGCAAGCTAATTCATGGAGGGAAGAATATATTCGTGAGTAATTCTGGCCTTATCTATAATTTCCTCGTTATCTCCAGAAACTTGGCAGGCCCGTGGGTAGACGTGGCCAGGACATGTATCTATGTAAATAAAAGGGAAAAAAAGGAAGGCCTCTGACGGACTCTTTGCTGGGAGTATTGGGGGAAGGGAAACAGAACACTCATCCTCATGAGATGATCCAACAAACTATCTATAGACTGTCATCTTCCAATACCACTTATCTCTAAATCACTATTAGGAATCTAGTGCAATTTTCCTTGAAGTAATTTTTGGGCATTAGTCTACATTTTTCAAAAGGAGACTAGAGAATTAAGCTCCTGTACTTTGGGTGTGTGTTTGCTTGATTTTATCTAAGTTTCATAATATAAACAAACCATATATTTATATAGTAAATATAAATATATGTATGTGTGTGTGTGTGTGTGTTCAATTTATAGCCTATTTTATTTTGTTTTATTAGAGTTAAATTCCTGTTATAAAAACTTCTCAGGAAACAATAACTGAATGAAAACTGCTGGTGGCCTTCTACTGCTACACTATAGAGAGTATTTTAACTTACTGCATCAGTGTATGGTTTGCAAATTGCACAGTGGCAGATATCGTGTTTCCCTGAAAATAGGACATGTTCCGAAAATAAGGCCAAGGCTGATTTTTGGGGTGGGTGTAAATATATGCTCTCCCCTGAAAATAAGCCCTAGTGACGGGTGGGCGTGGCCAGCACAAGAGGTAGCCCTTTCCCAGTCACCTCAGGGCTTCTCGGCCCCTTAATTGGATCATCTGAGTTGCTCAGGCCGCCATTTACAGCTGATTCATGGGTGCCGCTCTAGCCAGTGCCTCCAGCAAGCGCGGCTGCTTTTGCAGTTGCTTCTGCAACTGGTGGCCAAGCGATGCACCCCATGTGCCAAGCGCCAGCCATCCACAAAGGGTACTGTAGCAGCAGCTATCCACAATTTTTTTACCTTTATTTCGTCCCAACCATACTGGGCCACGTGGGTAGGGACGAAATAAGGGTTAAAAAATAGAAGATAGCTGCTGCTACCCTTTGGAAGGCCAGCACAAGCCACACATCTCCTTCTGCAGAAGTGGCTGCACTCAAGGAGCGCTTTTGGGAGAGAAGGCAAAGGGGAAGCAATCACTTGCAAACTCCCACACCACTTTTGCCTCTCTGCCGGGTGACTCCTGGCAAGCCCAGATGCCCAAAGCCTGCGCCCGCCTGGCTCCCTTTTCCACAGTGCCTGGCTCTTTATCAAGGGCGGTGGCAGATGGGGTGGAGGAGAAGTGCGATACAGGGCTCGCTCTTCTTGCCGTCTCTTCTCCCCCTCTCGCTGGGCATGGCAGGGCTTCCTGCCCCTGACCAAATTGGATGCAATTTGGGGGTGGCAGGTGGGGAGGGGTGGGGACGGGGTCGCATGTTGTCTGCAGGCAAACACATAGGGTAAAAAAAACTTGGGAGTTCAATCAAACTTCTCAAACTCGCGAGAAGTTTTGTTTTGCCTTTCAACATGTTTGCAGATAAAGGCAAGACACGTGACAGCTGCAAGGCAAGTAAGATGTATGTCTCACATCTCTCCGGCCCCTGGTGAGAGGATGGCAAGAGGAGAGAGCCCAGTCTCACTCCATGCATCTTGCTTCTCCCCTGCCCCACATGCCACCCTTGCCCCACATGCCACCCCCCTTGATAAAGAGCCGAGTGTTGTGGAAAAGGGACCCGGGCGGGCACATCTGGGGCTGCCGGGGGTTGCCTGGCAGAGAGGCGGGAGTGGGGTGGGAGTTTGCAGATGAGGGGGATGGATGGATAAATGGATGGGAGGCAGGCGAGTACCAAGAACTCTGGGAAGATTCCCACCTTTGGTTGCTCCAGCGAACAGCTGCCATAGCAGCGCAACACAGCAGCCATGAGGTGGCCACGCTCACCACCTCCTGCACCCCCAAAATAATAAGATCCCCTGATAATAAGGCCAAGCCCTTATTTCAGGGTTCAAAAAAATATAAGACAGGGTCTTATTTTTGGGGAAACACAGTAGGACAGCACTCCTGTTCTGTCCTCACCAACCACAATCAAGCAGACATGTGAGCTGACTATATCTGCCAACAATTTACTCCGACGACAGATATCAGTTCTGGCAACGAATCTGCGATTGCTGGCCAAGTTAATTGTTGCCTTATACACTGTAAGCCGCCCTGAGTCTTCGGAGAAGGGCGGGGTATAAATGTAAACAAAAAAAAAAAAGTTCTCTTATCTCCTCAGACAAGCGTAACTGCAGTTCAGAAATAAACAGAAGCCAAAGTCCTAGTCTCAAAATATTGCACCCAAAGTTTCCAAGAGTCAGTTTTTGTCCGTCACAAGAAGCTATAGAGCAGCTCCTCCTGCTTTTGTACCCTGTGGGGTGTGGCTCCATGACTAGGCCTGCCCCACCCCTTCTTTTGTTGTTCCCGCCTCTCCTTTCTGCGATGCCTCGGATTTAACCAGGACTGATTGTCAGCAGCTGCATCTTGAGACATTTCCTGGGAGGGGGAAGGTGCAGGAGAAAGAAGTCTCGTCATCTCCTCCACCTGGCCTGCCTCTGGGACCTGGAGCGGAGCCAGAGAGGAAGGTCCTGAAGAGGGAAGCCCTGTCGGCTCTTCCCCCTCACTCTCTGAGTCACTCTCTGCCAGGAGGCCCGGCTCGGGGGCTGAAGACACACAATTCCAGAGGGTCAATGTCATTGCCCAAAGGATCATTGGTTGCCCTCTCCTCTCTTTGGAAGAGCTTTATAGTTCCCACTGCCTTAAGAAAGTTCAAAATGACTCCCCACCGCTCTCCCCACTCCTGGCATTTGATGGTCCGGTAGGCCCATTTTTCTCTCTCACCTGGCTCCAGAGCCTTTCTAGGAATCTGGGGGCCCCTGAAAACGGCCTTTCTTCCCCCCAGAAGTCCTCCAGAGGCCGAAAACAGCCCATTTGCCAACTTCCGGTGGGACCAGAAGGCCCATTTTTTGCTGTCCCCAGCCTCCAGGGTCTCTCTAGGAATCTGGGGAGGGTGAAAACAGCCTTTCCCATCTCCAGTGGGACCAGAAGTTGGAAAATGGGCCGTTTTTGGCCTCCGGAAGACCTTCAGGGGAATGGGGAAGGCCGTTTTGCTTCCCCCACAACTCCTAGAGAGAAAAAACGGGCCTTTCCCCACCACACCCCGAGGCCCTACATAGGCAGGAAACAGTCTGTTTCCCTACTTCTGGTGGGCCCAGAAGGCCCAAAAATCAGCTGGGGAACTGAGGTCGCGTGCCCACTGATATGGCTATGCGTGCCACCTGTGGCACGTGTGCCCCAGGTTTGCCATCACGGGTATAGTGCAATATCAGGTTTTCAATTTCAGTTATATAGAATGTAAAGGATGTATGTTTGTATTTTTAGTTTTATAGTTATAATGTACACTGAAGATGGCATTTAATTTTGTTGTATGATGTGCAATGACAATAAAGTAAACTAAATTAAATAACACCACTTTTTTTTTTGGAGTAGTACCATAAAATTATATATCAATGGAAAGAAATTTAATCAAGAATGTAATGCTTTTTAACCTTTGTTTGAGAGATAAAAGTGGCTTTTTTCGTGGAATTCTAGATTTTAGGCCAAATTCCTGCAGTCTGTGCCAAACAGTCCTTTCACGCAACTTTACATTGCATTGCGCCATTTCATCTTGTATACACGCAGATGATTTTTTCTGTCACGTAGGCACAGTCTCTTAATTCTTCTATCATCATTTGCTGTTGTGCACCTTTTCCTGCCTTTACCAGTGTGGTTTTGTAGTGACTGAGTCTCCTTATACCTCTTCAAAAACTTAGAAATGCCACTTTGGTTAAGTTTCCACCGATTTTTCTTCTAATTTCTTTATAACTGTAGCCTTGTTCACTTAATAATACTATTTTACATCGCTTTCTGGGTGACCAATCAACTCTTTGCACATTACTTTACTTTCATTACGTTTTACAAACTCACTAAATGAAAGAACAAAAAAAAAACCAACCAACTTGATAGTGATCACATAACACACTAACAAATGTCCTCCTCTCAGCTTCAATACATGACATCAATAACTGAATCCTACTGTCAGCCTCGCTAGCTGCTTTTATTGTTTTATTGTTCAGCTAATTGCTTTATTGCTGTCTTTAGAGCTAGGCCTTGTAAAGGGGTGATGTATCTTTAAATACGGGTTAGCTGCTTCGGCTGCCATAGATTGTGGGGGTGGGGAGGGGGCTAATGCAGAAACAAAACTTATGAATCCAAAGAGAAATGAAACCATCTGAAGATGACCCCCACGTGACACCTGAGGGAGAAGTGGATTGGACACAACTGCTTGACCTTTGGAGGGAGGAGGGATTTATGTGGGAACATGTGTAAGACACACCTATTATTCAGAACTTGCTTTACTTTCGTTGCAATCAGTTCATTCTCAGTAAAAGATTCCTTTCTCTACAAACCATGGAGTTGGGGTTTTTTTTTCTTGAGTTTTGAAAGGAGGCCAAAACAAGATGATACCTGATTGGCTCTCTAGACACTCATGCTCATTGACTACAATCAGATGAAAGAAAGCTGCCTGAAATCAACCTAAGCAAGGTTTGCTTCCTTTTTCTGGTTATTTCGCTATAACTTTTCATAGAATACAGATAATTGAAGAAACTGTGTTGCATTACATTCTTGATTAAATTATCTTTACATTGATATATACTTTTATGGTACTACTCCAAAAAAGTGGTGTTATTAGCCATCAAACCTCACAAATACACTTTCCCCAAAAGGTTTCCTCAATTTTGGCCTCTATATGTATTGAGGAATTAGTGTGATTTATATTTGTTGCTTATGCAATTCTAAGGTAAATGTATACAGCTTCACATATGTTTGTCTGAATTCTTTTGTTATCATCTTTGTTAATTTTCTTTAAAATTAATAAAATTGATAATTTTAACTTTTCCTTTTAAAAATAGATAATGAACATAAAGAAATTAACTATTGCCAGGATCTCAGATTGCCGGAGAATGACAGAAAATCTCCTTCGGTGATAGAATTAATGATGACCACAGTTTATGAGAATACCAAGAAGCAATATAAGTCAACTGAACACTTTCTAGAACAAAAAGTGCAGATGTTAAAACCCAGTGTCATTGAAGATAATTCTATTGAGACACCAAAAGATGATCAATCAAAACAGGAAGTAGCATTAACTACTTCAAAATCTATAATGGATCATTCAAAGGATTTTGTAAAGGTAATATTTATTGATCATTGTCATGTATTCGTGGCAGGAAACAATATGACTGCTGATAAAACTTGATTTGATTGCTGTACAATGTAGCATAATGTTAAAGTGTTCATACATGATATACACAATATGTTTAGTTATACATAACTATTACAGGCTTAAACTTGCATCTATGTTGTAATGTTAAGTGACACAGGTCAGTATTTCTATTTGTTTCTAATGGAATTATTTCTTCTTTCTCATGCAAAATAAGTACTTGAAGAAAACAAATTAAGAGTTTAAGTATTGAATAGTAGCATAACAGTTATAGGTTATATTTAAAAATATAATTGTATTTGATGAACACATTACTCCTTTTCTGAGAAAAAGATGATTTCCTCTCATTTATAACATAATGTCTATTATCCCTCTTTGTTGCTACTTTGGAATGTAGCCCAATTTTGTAGGGCTATTTGAAAAGGGGAAAGAAAATGACATCAAGCAAGGCTCCTTGGGCTTTGTTAGACATGTGCTGTAAAGGAAATTATATATCACTTTTCCACCTTTTTTCAGACCTTTAATTTCATACACCAACATAGGTACTAAATGGGTAATTTGGGTCTTTACTGGGTCGTACAACCTTTTTTTTTTCTTATATTAGGAAGAGTGTGAAGAGATAGAGGCAGTTCCACAAAAAGCTAAAATCAGGTAGGAAATTTAATTTTTTGCAAAGAACTAATTGGAAATATGAATAATTGTATCTTTTTTGGGATAGGAAACTTCATTATTTATATTCTACATAGTTAATAATTTGACATACCGGTATATGCTGTATGAAGTGGCATGATATTAAAATTTTTGCAATTTATATTATGATACATAAATTACAGACAATATAATTTAATACATGTAATCAGACTTGAGTTAGATGACTCAAGAGGCAGTACTCATTTTCCAAAGCAATGTTCTGAAATATGTTTTAATTCATGATTGATATTATTGTATTTCCCAAAATCATTGCTTTTGTTGAACAGAACCTATTTAATATTTATTATTTTAGAATCAGGTCAAACTGTTTGATGGAAAGGACAATTTAGGCAGAGTAAAAAAAAGGAGTTTTTAAAAATGCATGGCACCTACACAGGAGGAAAATACTAGTTTTGCCATGAAGCTGCTGTTACCAGTTTTCTTTTATCCTCTCGTTTCCTTCCTTCCTTCCTTCCTTCCTTCCTTCCTTCCTTCCTTCCTTCCTTCCTTCCTTCCTTCCTTCTTCTTTATATTGCTACTCTTACTATATTTTAGTTCTTTTAATTTTTTTAATTGCTTGTCACTGATCATATTTGCTATTAAATAAACTATATGCATATGTATATAATAATAATATAATTAATCCCAGATAAAAATTGTTATATTAAAAAAGACAATTGTTTTCATCTGCCTAGACTAAATGTTCTAATGACAGTTTCTAGTTCACAGATTTATAATAGTTCAGACAATGTGGAAATGTTGAATTCTATATTTCTTCTTCCATAGAAGGAAGTTTCTGTCATAATGTTATTCTCAGGTCCTCATTTCAATAATTAATTGGATTGCAGAGTTAACAGGGCTTTTGCAAAGCTTAGCAGCTTCAATCAGAGGGCAAGACGCGTGACATCTGGATTCTGTAGACTATATAGAATATATTAGACTGGATGTAATATTTTTGTTTTTTGAATTGTACTTTCAGTATTGCAATTTTATTTACAGGTCTTTGAAGAAAACAGGAAAATACTCTCCTGTCTCAAGAAGTACATCCGCTCAATATTTAGGGACATTAAAGTTCTTGGACAACAAACATCTACAAAAATACAGTGCTGAGCTAGATAAAGCAGATAGTTTACGAGCAGCTGTTTACCAGGTATGTGTTTAGCATATTTAATATTATGGGAAAATCTGTCACATTAGCAATTTCTAGATTTAGTTAGGATATCAGTTTCTGGGTTTTTCATATCTGTGAGATGATTCTCAGATTAGTGACTGTATAGAATGAATGAATGAATAAATGAATGAATGAACGAACGAACGAACACTGATATTTGGCCTTCCTTATATTTCATTTTTTTAATAAAAAGTAGCAAATTGTCTTAAATTTCTTCATTTAATGTTAAGCCATTGGATTTTTTTTTGATCCTGTTAAACACATAAAATCCCAAATACAATTCAGGAGCTTTGTTAGGTTAGATTGAAGAAAATCCTATACACACTGAACCTAGTGAAGATTCCGCATTTCAGTTATTCCCTTGAGGAAGACATGGATTTAGTACAGATTTGCCTAGTCTAATCTCAGCTCCCATTACACATTCCCATTTTAACTATAGGTATACAGAGAATACCTATAGTATACCTATAATACCTATAGCCGTGTAACGGGGTGAGCTCCCGTTACTTGTCCCAGCTTCTGCCAACCTAGCAGTTTCGAAAGCACGTAAAAATGCAAGTAGAAAAAATAGGGACCACCTTGGTGGGAAGGTAACAGCGTTCCGTGCGCCTTTGGCATTGAGTCATGCCGGCCACATGACCACGGAGACGTCTTCAGACAGCGCTAGCTCTTCGGCTTTGAAACGGAGATGAGCACTGCCCCCTAGAGTCGGCAACGACTAGCACGTATGTGCAAGGGGAACCTTTACCTTTTATACAGAGAATGAATCACCTACTTTGATTCTCCAGGGAGACTTCTCTATATTTATCTGCTGCTGCCACTTCATGTGCAAAAAATGCAATGTAGGCTTCTAAAAGAATGTTTTAGAAAGACAATCTGTCAATTAAGTTATAAGAATAAGTAAGTGCATATTTAAAAAGTCAGTTTTAAAGTTTTAAATAGCATTTAATCAGATTTATTGCTTGTAATAAGATTTATATGCTTCCCAAATGATTTACTGCTGGGTGGTTCAGAAATCAATGTGAGATTTTAACAAAATCATGACATAATTGTTATAAGGTGACACAAGACTTTTCAATGATTTATTATAATTCCTATGTTACTGCTATCCAGTAGTGGGTTGCTCCCAATTCGCATTGATTTCGGAGAACCAGTAGTAAAAATTTGTCGTCAGTCGCATAATCGGTAGTAATGGCTGGCTGGCCACATCCCTGAACTGGCCCCCTTGCTTGCCCTGGCCGCTATGTTTGTCACCGCCATGTTCTTCACGCATGCGCATTCCATTGCCTTGCAAGTCCAATGGGATGCGCATACGCAAAGAACATGGCGGTGACAGCAGCAGCTTTTTCCATGGCTGTGAAGTTTGCCGGGCCGGGCGGCCCCCTCCCGCCTGTCAGCAGCTCCTGAATCTGTCGCTGAGGCCATCCGCTTCGCCCTCCCCACCGCCACTGCCCTCTCTTGCTGAGGCCGCCACTACCGTCTCCTGCCACTACCGTTGCCTTTCCTTTGGAGGTGTTTGGAAGATCTAGAAGGTAAATGCTGGCGGCCAGGGAGGGAGACCCGCTGCGCTCAGCCGAAGAGCCACCTCAGGGGGGGCATGGCGAGGCTCACAGCTGAGCCGCGCGATCATCAGAGCCTTTTTTTTACCTTTTAAAAGCATTTTTTACAACCTATTCGCCCAAATAGTTTTTTTTAAAAATCTCCCTGTTTCCCCCCCTCCCAGGTGATGGCAAGCATTTAATACTACTTGTAATACTTATAACATAAAATCCTTTCTTTCTTTCTTTCTTTCTTTCTTTCTTTCTTTCTTTCTTTCTCTCTCTCTCTCTCTCTCTCTACTATATTGTTTTGCTCATTTTCACATTCTTAAAAAAAACCCTAAATTCTCTAAATGGGATCATTTATAGTCAAGTTAAGGAATCTGAGCTAAAGCTTTTGTCATGGAGTACAATCAGTTTTGAACAAGACTTCTAGAGGTCCTTTAGATGTGATTCCTAAAACGTGTGAGAGAGAGAGAGAGAAGAGAGAGAGAGGGAGATGAGAGAAAGAGAGAGAGAGAGAGACGAGAGAGAGAGTGGGGGAGAGAGAGAGAGAGAAGACGAAGGAAGGAAGGAAGGACCACAAACCCTGGCACTAGACGTGGCTTCAGAAGAGCTTTGAAACAGGACAGCAATCTAGGGCTGGAAGGGACCTTGGAGGCCATCTAGTCCAACCCCCTGCTCCAGCAGGAAACCTTATATTGTCTGGATTATTTTGGTGCCTCTAACAGAAAGAAAAATTGCCAGAAAGGAGAAGGAAATTACTAGAACAAGGCTGCCATGCAGAGGAAGGCAGAGACAGTCTTTGACTTACGACCACAATTGAGCCCAAAATTTTGGTTGCTAAGCAAGAGTGTTAAGTAA
Source organism: Ahaetulla prasina (assembly GCF_028640845.1). Taxonomy (NCBI): domain Eukaryota; kingdom Metazoa; phylum Chordata; class Lepidosauria; order Squamata; family Colubridae; genus Ahaetulla; species Ahaetulla prasina. The sequence continues at coordinate 69,227,517 of NC_080546.1, read as the reverse complement.
GCTTTACACATTTTACTCAATCCCTGACCTCTCCTGGCTCTAACAGTCATGTGCAAGCTAGGGAAGAACATCTGAAAGCGTGTGTAATGTTCTAAATGTACTGAAGTTATAGTGTGGCAGAAAGTGGACTTGATGTGTTTTTCGAAATGTAGTAAGTGAGGTTGAATATGTATAGTTTTAGAAGAGCTGTATGTGTGTATGTATACATACACATACAGTATATATAGTAAATAATGTATCTTTTTGTGTGCCTATACACACTATACTATGTAATATATATGTACACATATGGCATATATATAGATAGGATTAAATAGTATATTTTGGATGTTCACTGGTAGTAAATAAATAGACAGGGAAATTGTATCTCGTTGAGACCTTTGAGGTGAGGAGAGGCCAAGCACCCTAACCCTAACCTTTGACGTGAGTGATGTCAAGTTGGCCACGCCCACCCAGTCACATTATCATCCAGCTATACCCATCCAGTCACATGACCACCAAGCCACGCCCATCCTGTCATATTACCACCAAGCCATGCCCACCAAACAAGCCGCACCCACAGAACTGGTAGAAAAATTTTTGGAACCCACCCCTGCTGCTATCTATTTCTCTCTCTTTATAGGACTGGTTGGAAAAGAAGAGAATCTTCCTTTTGGAATTACAAAGAATAAAAAGAAACAAAGCTGAGAACTTGCGAGAGAAAAATGAAAAGGTTGGTTTTAAAACCTTAACCATAAGTTTTATTAAGGCATTCCATATCTGTTCCAGTTATGTCCTGTTTCTTCTGACTTCTTGCAAATGATGTTGGCTTTATAGACTGGCATGTTATTCAGCATAACTAATAGCAAAAGTTCAGTGTTAAATTTAATTACGATAAATAAAGAAGCAAACAAAGAGGATTGTCAAAGAGTAAAAATGCTGCTTCAAGGGTAGCTTAGAGTTTATATATTCAAGGAGTAATCAGAGCGTGGTTTGTAAAAACTGTTGAATGCTTTATATGATGATGCTGGTAAGATTGAAAAAAATGCTTTCTTAAAATAGGTATACCAAAGAGCACAAAAGCCAATCAACAATTGATACCATCATGTACAGGAACTAATCACCAATCTTTTAACTAGCTCAGGATTTAAACTAGGTGGATTAACACTGTAATATACTTACACAATATGTGATGGCACAATTGCTATCTCTCAGTAATGAGAAAGAGATTTTTAAAATGGTAAGCAGGAGGCTTGGCAATTTTTAAAAAAAATATTTTAACAATGTTGACTGGGCTTTGATAGAAATTGTAAATACAACTTTGTGCCCATTAGATTCCATATGATAAATAAGTGTTTTCAGCTGATCTCATACATGATGAATGTCTACAGGACTTCATAATGCTCATATGCTTTATAAATTACCATCAATATTTTTATACACGATCATTAATGTCACAGGTTGAGAGTTCTATATTATTTTGTTCTCATAATCTTAATATATAATAAAGTACTTTTAATTTGTGATGTGCATTAGAATAACTGAGAGGAGATGGTGGTTTGGTAGACATGTGAAATAGTTAATTACTATAAATGGAATCTGAATTAAATAGCACAATTGTGCAATAGTTTGGATTCAGAGGCAAAAAAGTGATTCCCACATGCAAGAGTGCTCATGTGGCACCTATCTGCTTTCCTTAAAGCAGCTGTACCTTATCCTGGAATCACATTGACACCTTTAGTGACTAATACACAATCCTGGCAAAATAGGTATTTGGTTAAGGAGTTGCAGACAAATGCTAATTTGTACCTTCATTGGTCTTAAAGCACATTTTGCCTCATGAAATAATGTTGCATCCATCCTATGTATTATGTTAAAGAAGTAGTTGAAGTCTTATTTCCTAAATTAAAACCTGACTCTATCCATTCAGTTGATTGCTCTAGACAAGCCCTACAGCAACCTTCCTTAACTTCCTGCCCTCCTAATATATTGGGCTGAAACATGGATGGTCTCCCAATCAGCCTTGAATATAGGCAATGCTGGCTAGGAACAAGTGTGTTCTGAACAGAAAAATCACTATTGTATTTTTAAAGGTAGGTTTACAAAACGTGATAGGAAAGAAAGAATTTAATAGAATATTTTCCCCAAATCCTGAAGTTTTTCTAATTAAGGACAATATTTGTAGTTCAGAGCTGAAATGAGGTATATCTGATGTTACCTAGTCTGAATAATGAAATGTCTGCAAGAAAACAATCAAGCTCAAAGAACGCCAATGATGCCTAATGTACAAATTTATATTTATGCTTGTATGTTCTTGTATCCCTGCATAAAATATGATACGAACAAAATAGCTTAGAAGTGAGTGTGGTGACTAAGATCAGTTTTCCAAAATAGGAGGAATTCTTCTTCAAGAAAGAAAGAAAAAAGTCACAATTGTCTGTCTTATTAGATACTTTTATACTAATAACTACAGTTCAGATAAATAGGTCAAAATTAGCAGCATTTGTGCTCTACTGTAGAGAGAGTTGAATGTTATGTGTTTTGAAGTAAAAAATTAAAAATTATCTTATGAAACCAGCAATTTAACATGCCTGCAAGATTATTATTTTATATTACCATAATAAAAAATTTATACAACATTTACAATGCTACTTTCCATATAGAAAGAAGTTGCTAAACGAGAAGAAGCATTTGCATCCTTTGAAGCTTGGAAGGCTATGAAAGAAAAAGAAGCAAAAAAATTGGCTGAGAAAAAAAAAATGGAAGCAGCAAAGAAAAAGAAAGAAGCTGAACTAAATGAGAAGAAAAAGGAAGAGGCACAAAAGGCAGTAGTTTTTAACTTGCAAATGTTTAAAAAAAATCATAATACATTGAACTGTATTGTCAGTGCTCTCCAGGTAGTCCTCGATTTATCACTACCCTCTTTGGATTTATCACTACCCTCTATTTAAAGTTATGATGGATGCCTGAAAAGCCACCTATAATCTGGTTTCAAAGTTACTGCTGCTGCAGTGCCCCCAGGGTCATGTGAGCAAAATTCAGGCAAATTCTCCTTTACAGCTAATTGCAGGGACACTGCAGCACTGCAGTTCTTATCTCCACTCTAACCTGCTCTGCCAAGTTCCTACAGGCCTTAGGCCTTGCTGTCCCACCACACTGGCCTTGGTCCTGCTTCTTACCTCACTGGATTCCCCCCTCACTAATTGCTCATTTACTTTCTATAGCTCTCTGAAGCTTGTGTTAGAGAAGGAGAGCAGACCACTCCATTCCTTGGCATTCCTAGGCTACATGGATGTGTCTAGGAACCAAGCATCATTTTCAGAGCAGTTGCAATGAAAATGGCACCTGCTTCCGGGACTATGCCATGTGGCCTGCATGGATGCTGAGGAGTTTTTAACGGTTATCTATACGATAAAATCGTTCAGCTTCAGGACGGTCTGGACCAAAATTGTGGCGATTCGGACGGGGCGTCTGAGGGCGGTCTTGGTGATATTGTTTGGGATGAGTTTGACCCTGTGGCTCCCGAGGACATGGACAGGTTGCTGGGTAGATTGAATGCCACCACGTGTTTACTGGACCCGTGCCCCTCCTGGCTGGTGCTGGCCACTCAGGAGGTGACACGAGGCTGGCTCCAGGGGATTACGAGCGCTTCCTTGTTGGAGGGAGTCTTTCCGGCCGCCTTGAAAGAGGCAGTGGTGAGGCCCCTCCTCAAGAAGCCTTCCCTGGACCCGGCTGTTTTAGGTAATTATCGTCCGGTCTCCAACCTTCGAAGGTTGTAGAGAGTATGGTGGCATATCAGTTTCCCCTGCACCTGGAGGAAACTGTCTATCTAGACCCGTTCCAGTCCGGCTTCCGGCCCGGTTACAGCACTGAGACGGCTTTGGTCGCGTTGGTGGATGATCTCTGGAGGGCCAGGGATAGGGGTTGTTCCTCTGCCCTGGTCCTATTAGACCTCTCAGCGGCTTTCGATACCATCGACCATGGTATCCTGCTGCGCCGGTTGGAGGGATTGGGAGTGAGAGGCACCGTTTATCGGTGGTTCTCCTCCTATCTCTCCGACCGGTCGCAGACAGTGTGGCGGGAGGGCAGAGGTCACCCGCGGCGCCTCACTTGTGGGGTGCCGCAGGGGTCGTTTCTCTCGCCCCTTCTGTTCAACATCTACATGAAGCCGCTGGGTGAGATCATCAGTGGCTTCGGTGTGAGGTACCAGCTGTACGCTGATGACACCCAGCTGTACTTCTCCACACCGGGCCACCCCAATGAAGCTATCGAAGTGCTGTCCCGGTGTCTGGAAGCCGTACGGGTCTGGATGGGGAGAAACAGGCTCAAGCTCAATCCCTCCAAGACGGAGTGGCTGTGGATGCCGGCATCCCGGTACAGTCAGCTGAGTCCACGGCTAACTGTTGGGAGCGAGTCATTGGCCCCGATGGAGAGGGTGTGCAACTTGGGCGTTCTCCTGGATGACCGGCTGTCCTTTGAAGACCACCTGGCGGCCGTCTCCAGGAGAGCTTTCCACCAGGTTCGCCTGGTGCGCCAGCTGCGCCCCTTTCTAGACCGGGATGCCTTATGCACAGTCACTCACGCCCTTGTGACGTCTCGTCTGGATTACTGCAATGCTCTCTACATGGGGCTCCCCTTGAGGGGCATCCGGAGGCTTCAGTTAGTCCAGAATGCAGCTGCGGGTGATAGAGGAGCCCTCGTGGCTCCACGTGACACCTATCCTGCGCAGGCTGCACTGGCTACCTGTGGCCTTCGGGTGCGCTTCAAGGTGTTGGTGAAACGTCTTCAAAGCGCTCCATGGCATAGGGCCGGGCTATCTGGGACCGCCTGCTGCTACCGAATACCTCTCACCGACCCGTGCGCTCTCACAGAGAGGGACTCCTCAGGGTGCCGTCGGCGCGACAGTGTCGTCTGGCGACGCCCAGGGGAAGGGCCTTCTCTGTGGGGGCTCCCGCCCTCTGGAACGAACTCCCCCCAGGACTCCGTCAACTTCCGGACCTCCGAACCTTTCGTCGCGAGCTTAAAACTCACCTATTCATCTGCGCTGGACTGGGTTAGTTTTTAAACTTATGGGTTTTTAATGGGTTTTTATTCTAAATTTTAACCGTGGCCAATTTAATAAGTTTTTTAATTATATTTTAATCGTATTTATATTGTATTATTTTGTATTTTTTATCAGGCTGTGAACCGCCCTGAGTCCTTCGGGAGAAGGGCGGTATAAAAATTTAAATAATAAATAAATAAATAAATAAAAATACAGAGAATGAATCACCTACTTTGATTCTCCAGGGAGACTTCTCTATATTTATCTGCTGCTGCCACTTCATGTGCAAAAAATGCAATGTAGGCTTCTAAAAGAATGTTTTAGAAAGACAATCTGTCAATTAAGTTATAAGAATAAGTAAGTGCATATTTAAAACAGCAAATGTATAAGGAGAAAAGAGTTGAAAGATTAAAAAGAAGGAGGAGCAGGAGGTTGTTGCAGAGAGAAAGACAGCAGATCCGCAGTTGAAAAATGGTATACTTAATTTTGAATTTTGTAAATTTTATTATGTCAGCTACTTCTAACTAAGTTTGTTCTGCATATGTAGAACTTTGTTACACATCTTACTATATTTTATGAAAATGCATATTTCATCTTACGTTATTGTGGGAAGAAAAATCCAGTACAGTTCCAAGCCAGGATAAAGGCTCTGGAAATAAAATGGCGACTGACTGCAAAGAAAGAAGGTTTATTTGGTTTCCAGAAACTTCAGTGACAGCAGCAATGTTTCTGGGACAGCAATGTTTCTGGGACACCCTTGGCTGGGTGAATGGATGGATCTTTATAGGCTTCTTGGGTTTTATGATTGAGATGCTCCAGGAGGTTGTGCAATGTAGTGAGTCTTGTGTCTTTTACTATTTCAGTGGTGGTGGATTGATCCTATAATGTCCTAAAGGTCATGTCCTGTTCTTAGAATTTGATTGGGGGAATGTAGATTTTAATCCTATCAACTCCAACCTTCTGTGCATTTTCTTTATGAATAGATTGGCCCAGTCTTCCTATATGGATACAAAATCTCCATTTCAAAAGACCAGTCTCTTCTGCTTGAGGCTGTTTTACTATGGCAGGAAGACTGGGGCTACTTTCTGCCTTTAAGAATATGTTTCTCCATTTCTCCTTTGGGGAAATATTCTATCCTGCCTCTTTTAATAAGCTTTATATGCTTCCCAAATGATTTACTGCTGGGTGGTTCAGAAATCAATGTGAGATTTTAACAAAATCATGACATAATTGTTATAAGGAGACACAAGACTTTTCAATGATTTATTATAATTCCTATGTTACTGCTATCCAGTAGTGGGTTGCTCCCAATTCGCATTGATTTCGGAGAACCAGTAGTAAAAATTTGTCGTCAGTCGCATAATCGGTAGTAATGGCTGGCTGGCCACATCCCTGAACTGGCCCCCTTGCTTGCCCTGGCCGCTATGTTTGTCACCGCCATGTTCTTCACGCATGCGCATTCCATTGCCTTGCAAGTCCAATGGGATGCGCATCGAACATGGCGTGACAGCAGCAGCTTTTTCCATGGCTGTGAAGTTTGCCGGGCCGGGCGGCCCCTCCGCCTGTCAGCAGCTCCTGAATCTGTCGCTGAGGCCATCCGCCGCCTCCCACCGCCACTGCCTCTCTTGCTGAGGCCGCCACTACCGTCTCCTGCCACTACGTTGCCTTTCCTTTGGAGGTGTTTGGAAGATCTAGAAGGTAAATGCTGGCGGCCAGGAGAGACCCGCTGCGCTCAGCCGAAGAGCCACCTCAGGGGACATGGCGAGGCTCACAGCTGAGCCGCGCGATCATCAGAGCCTTTTTTTTACCTTTTAAAAGCATTTTTTACAACCTATTCGCCCAAATAGTTTTTTTAAAAAATCTCCCTGTTTCCCCCCCTCCCAGGTGATGGCAAGCATTTAATACTACTTGTAATACTTATAACATAAAATCCTTTCTTTCTTTCTTTCTTTCTTTCTTTCTTTCTCTCTCTCTCTCTCTCTCTCTCTCTCTCTCTACTATATTGTTTTGCTCATTTTCACATTCTTAAAAAAAACCCTAAATTCTCTAAATGGGATCATTTATAGTCAAGTTAAGGAATCTGAGCTAAAGCTTTTGTCATGGAGTACAATCAGTTTTGAACAAGACTTCTAGAGGTCCTTTAGATGTGATTCCTAAAACGTGTGTGAGAGAGAGAGAGAAGAGAGAGAGAGTGGGGGGGGGAGAGAGAGAGAAGACGAAGGAAGGAAGGAAGGACCACAAACCCTGGCACTAGACGTGGCTTCAGAAGAGCTTTGAAACAGGACAGCAATCTAGGACTGGAAGGTACCTTGGAGGCCATCTAGTCCAACCCCCTGCTCCAGCAGGAAACTTATATCATCTGGATTATTTTGGTGCCTCTAACAGAGAGGAAAATTGCTAGAAAGGAGAAGGAGTTTATTAGGACAAGGCTACCATGCAGAGGAAGGCGGAGATAGTCCTTGACTTTCGACCACAATTGAGCCCAAAATTTTGGTTGCTAAGCAAGAGCGTGGTTAAGTGAGTTTCACCACATTTTACTCAATCCATGATCTCTCCTGGCTCTAACAGTCATGTGCAAGCTAGGGAAGAACATCTGAAGGCGTGTGTAATGTTCTAAATGTACAGAAGTTATAGTTAAATGTGTGGATTCTGGGTGTGTTTTTCTAAATGTAGTAAGTAAGGTTGAATGTGTATAGTTTTAAAAGAGCTGTGTGTGTGTGTGTGTGTGTGTACATACACATACAGTATATATAGTAGATAATGTATCTTTTTGTGTGCCTATACATACTATAATATATAATATGTATGTACACATATGGCATATATATAGATAGGATTAAATAGTATATTTTGGATGTTCACTGGTAGTAAATAAATAGACAGGGAAATTGTATCTCGTTGAGACCTTTGAGGTGAGGAGAGGCCAAGCACCCTAACCCTAACCTTTGACGTGAGTGATATCAAGTTGGCCACGCCCACCCAGTCACATTATCATCCAGCTATACCCATCCAGTCACATGACCACCAAGCCACGCCCATCCTGTCATATTACCACCAAGCCATGCCCACCAAACAAGCCGCACCCACAGAACTGGTAGAAAAATTTTTGGAACCCACCCCTGCTGCTATCTATTTCTCTCTCTTTATAGGACTGGTTGGAAAAGAAGAGAATCTTCCTTTGGAATTACAAAGAATAAAAGAAACAAAGCTGAGAACTTGCGAGAGAAAATGAAAAGGTTGGTTTTAAAACCTTAACCATAAGTTTTATTAAGGCATTCCATATCTGTTCCAGTTATGTCCTGTTTCTTCTGACTTCTTGCAAATGATGTTGGCTTTATAGACTGGCATGTTATTCAGCATAACTAATAGCAAAAGTTCAGTGTTAAATTTAATTACAATAAATAAAGAAGCAAACAAAGAGGATTGTCAAAGAGTAAAAATGCTGCTTCAAGGGTAGCTTAGAGTTTATATATTCAAGGAGTAATCAGAGCGTGGTTTGTAAAAACTGTTGAATGCTTTATATGGTGATGCTGGTAAGATTGAAAAAAATGCTTTCTTAAAATAGGTATACCAAAGAGCACAAAAGCCAATCAACAATTGATACCATCATGTACAGGAACTAATCACCAATCTTTTAACTAGCTCAGGATTTAAACTAGGTGGATTAACACTGTAATATACTTACACAATATGTGATGGCACAATTGCTATCTCTCAGTAATGAGAAAGAGATTTTTAAAAATGGTCAGCAGGGAGGCTTGGCAATTTTTTAAAAAAAGTATTTTAACAATGTTGACTGGGCTTTGATAGAAATTGTAAATACAACTTTGTGCCCATTAGATTCCATATGATAAATAAGTGTTTTCAGCTGATCTCATACATGATGAATGTCTACAGGACTTCATAATGCTCATATGCTTTATAAATTACCATCAATATTTTTATACACGATCATTAATGTCACAGGTTGAGAGTTCTATATTATTTTGTTCTCATAATCTTAATATATAATAAAGTACTTTTAATTTGTGATGTGCATTAGAATAACTGAGAGGAGATGGTGGTTTGGTAGACATGTGAAATAGTTAATTACTATAAATGGAATCTGAATTAAATAGCACAATTGTGCAATAGTTTGGATTCAGAGGCAAAAAAGTGATTCCCACATGCAAGAGTGCTCATGTGGCACCTATCTGCTTTCCTTAAAGCAGCTGTACCTTATCCTGGAATCACATTGACACCTTTAGTGACTAATACACAATCCTGGCAAAATAGGTATTTGGTTAAGGAGTTGCAGACAAATGCTAATTTGTACCTTCATTGGTCTTAAAGCACATTTTGCCTCATGAAATAATGTTGCATCCATCCTATGTATTATGTTAAAGAAGTAGTTGAAGTCTTATTTCCTAAATTAAAACCTGACTCTATCCATTCAGTTGATTGCTCTAGACAAGCCCTACAGCAACCTTCCTTAACTTCCTGCCCTCCTAATATATTGGGCTGAAACATGGATGGTCTCCCAATCAGCCTTGAATATAGGCAATGCTGGCTAGGAACAAGTGTGTTCTGAACAGAAAAATCACTATTGTATTTTTAAAGGTAGGTTTACAAAACGTGATAGGAAAGAAAGAATTTAATAGAATATTTTCCCCAAATCCTGAAGTTTTTCTAATTAAGGACAATATTTGTAGTTCAGAGCTGAAATGAGGTATATCTGATGTTACCTAGTCTGAATAATGAAATGTCTGCAAGAAAACAATCAAGCTCAAAGAACGCCAAGGATGCCTAATGTACAAATTTATATTTATGCTTGTATGTTCTTGTATCCCTGCATAAAATATGATATGAACAAAATAGCTTAGAAGTGAGTGTGGTGACTAAGATCAGTTTTCCAAAATAGGAGGAATTCTTCTTCAAGAAAGAAAGAAAAAAGTCACAATTGTCTGTCTTATTAGATACTTTTATACTAATAACTACAGTTCAGATAAATAGGTCAAAATTAGCAGCATTTGTGCTCTACTGTAGAGAGAGTTGAATGTTATGTGTTTTGAAGTAAAAAATTAAAAATTATCTTATGAAACCAGCAATTTAACATGCCTGCAAGATTATTATTTTATATTACCATAATAAAAAATTTATACAACATTTACAATGCTACTTTCCATATAGAAAGAAGTTGCTAAACGAGAAGAAGCATTTGCATCCTTTGAAGCTTGGAAGGCTATGAAAGAAAAAGAAGCAAAAAATTGTCTGAGAAAAAAAAATGGAAGCAGCAAAGAAAAGAAAGAAGCTGAACTAAATGAGAAGAAAAGGAAGAGGCACAAAAGGCAGTAGTTTTAACTTGCAAATGTTTAAAAAATCATAATACATTGAACTGTATTGTCAGTGCTCTCCAGGTAGTCCTCGATTTATCACTACCCTCTTTGGATTTATCACTACCCTCTATTTAAAGTTATGATGGATGCCTGAAAAGCCACCTATAATCTGGTTTCAAAGTTACTGCTGCTGCAGTGCCCCCAGGGTCATGTGAGCAAAATTCAGGCAAATTCTCCTTTACAGCTAATTGCAGGGACACTGCAGCACTGCAGTTCTTATCTCCACTCTAACCTGCTCTGCCAAGTTCCTACAGGCCTTAGGCCTTGCTGTCCCACCACACTGGCCTTGGTCCTGCTTCTTACCTCACTGGATTCCCCCCTCACTAATTGCTCATTTACTTTCTATAGCTCTCTGAAGCTTGTGTTAGAGAAGGAGAGCAGACCACTCCATTCCTTGGCATTCCTAGGCTACATGGATGTGTCTAGGAACCAAGCATCATTTTCAGAGCAGTTGCAATGAAAATGGCACCTGCTTCCGGGACTATGCCATGTGGCCTGCATGGATGCTGAGGAGTGGAGTAGCCTGATTTCCTTCCTAACACGGCTTCAAAGATCTACAGAAAATAAATGAGCAATTAGTGAAGGGAGTTGGACCCAGTGGGGTAAGAAACAGGCCCAAGGCCAGCATGGTAGAAAAGGCCTATGGGGACTCTCAGGGCAGGGAATGGACCATGAGGTGCCTTAGGGTGGGGGAGGGCTTGGTGGCCTTGGCAGGTGGCCTGGGTTTATGCTAGATCTCCCAGAGCCTCCCCCATCCCTGAAGCACCCCATGCTCTACTTAATGACCTACTGAACAACTGCATTAAGGAGGGCAGGGATGGGGATTGTTAAGCAAGGCAACCATGTGGGTGTCTTGTTTAATAATCATCATAACTTACAACCATAATGAGCAGCTCCATTATGGTGTTAAATTGAGAACTATATAATTAATTTTAGATTTCGTGGCAATTGTAAACTTCCTTTTTCTCTACTAATTAAAGTGGAAAAAGGTAAGAATTTCTGGATCAAATCTAATGAATTTGTTATTTTTTAGGCTTTTGAGAAATGGAAAAAAAAGAAAGCTGCATATTTAAAACAGCAAATGTATAAGGAGAAAAGAGTTGAAAGATTAAAAAAGAAGGAGGAGCAGGAGGTTGTTGCAGAGAAGAGAAAAGACAGCAGATCCGCAGTTGAAAAATGGTATACTTAATTTTGAATTTTGTAAATTTGATTATGTCAGCTACTTCTAACTAAGTTTGTTCTGCATATGTAGAACTTTGTTACACATCTTACTATATTTTATGAAAATGCATATTTCATCTTACGTTATTGTGGGAAGAAAAATCCAGTACAGTTCCAAGCCAGGATAAAGGCTCTGGAAATAAAATGGCGACTGACTGCAAAGAAAGAAGGTTTATTTGGTTTCCAGAAACTTCAGTGACAGCAGCAATGTTTCTGGGACAGCAATGTTTCTGGGACACCCTTGGCTGGGTGAATGGATGGATCTTTATAGGCTTCTTGGGTTTTATGATTGAGATGCTCCAGGAGGTTGTACAATGTAGTGAGTCTTGTGTCTTTTACTATTTCAGTGGTGGTGGATTGATCCTATAATGTCCTAAAGGTCATGTCCTGTTCTTAGAATTTGAGTGGGGGAATGTAGATTTTAATCCTATCAACTCCAACCTTCTGTGCATTTTCTTTATGAATAGATTGGCCCAGTCTTCCTATATGGATACAAAATCTCCATTTTAAAAAACCAGTCTCTTCTGCTTGAGGCTGTTTTACTATGGCAGGAAGACTGGGGCTACTTTCTGCCTTTAAGAATATGTTTCTCCATTTCTCCTTTGGGGAAATATTCTATCCTGCCTCTTTTAATATTAAGAATAAAGAATATTTTAATGGGGGGTGTCCTACAATTCCCTCTTTCTGCCATATAAGTGTGCATGACACACACCCTTTTATTGGCACAAGATTAAGAATTGATCTTATCAGGGAGACTTGATGGGTGCTTTTAGGGGGAGTTTTAGGATGCATGGAAGCAAGTTGTCAAATTGTTGATGCAAAAGGGAAGGTATTGATAGAGGTAGCAGAAAAGGATCCCTGCAGTGGCTCCCAAAAGGAGAGCTTTCAATCCATGAAGGTCTAGCAGCCAGGACAAAAGTACTGTTAAGTAGAAAGGAAATTTATAGTATCCAATATTCTGTGCCAATACTTTTTAGATGTTTGATGTCACTTTCTGTGAGCTTTCAGTCAGATTGAAGCAAGCACGTCCCAAAATTCTTTGCAGCCATGATTGTGCCTTAATAGATAATGAAAAGGCTGCCTATTTTCAAGGGTTGCTTCCTGAACCTGCCTTAGCTCTTACTTTAGTGCGTCCAGGGTTTATGATGTCAAATTGAGGTTAACCAGTGTGCAAACCCAGGCTATTGATATTTCTGAAATTGCACATTATAAGATTTTCTTTCTTTGCCTCATTTACATTGTAATTACACAGTTAAGCCATCCCTCCATGAATCCACTTAACTATGCAATTACAATGTAAATGAGGGAAAAAACCTTACAATGAGTTTCTGCCCATCCCCCATAGTCTTTCTAGTGGTCTTCTAAGGCTTTGAAGAGAGTCTTTAGTCTCCACTTATCCATTTCAGGATCCTCTTTTTTAAGTCTGATGGGTGGTGTTGGGCTTGGCTTGGTGCTAAGGCTGGTCAGTCAGGTTTGGGGAGGACTGTTCCACTCTGGTCGCAGTGATGACTTTCTAATAGATGACCAGATCCAAACCAAATTCCCTGGTTCAAAGGGATAGAGGGTCTCCTTTGGAGGAAGCGTCTGGATCAGTGTGCTTTGCTTCCACAGGTTGTGGAATTGTTTGTGCAGGGCAGAAAGATATGAGAACAAGACCACTTTCCCCTTTGTGGTTGACTCCCAAGAAAGGCATTGATGGATAAGGAATGGAGGTCATAAGGAATGGAGGACATAAGGAATGGAGAACAGAGGATAAGAGATGGAGAGGTGGAGTGGGGCGGATCGCCTGCAGGGAGGGTTTGAAAAGACAATAATTCTGGGTTTTTTGAAGGGTGGTGGTTCTAAGGGTTTGAAAAGACAATAATTCTGCAGTTGTTAAAGAAATAGATAAACCAAAATGGGGACACCAGAGATGAGAAAGAAGAAAAGCTGGATTCTGTAATAAGACAAAAGATATCTGGTGATGAAAAAGAGCAAGAAAAGACAAAGTGAAAATGAAAATAATTTGCAAATGCAACATAAATTTTGTAAAGCACATATTAAAGAGGACTTTAGGACTGGCAGCTTGAGAATGCTGGTCAGCTTGAGAAAGCTGAAAGTTCCAAATAATTTTATTTATTATTGTTGTTGTTAGTTGCAAAGTCGAGTCCAACCCATCGCAACCCCAGGGACAATGTTCGTCCAGGCCTTCCTGTTCTCTACCATCCTCTGAAGTCCATTTAAGCTCACACCTACTGCTTCAGTGACTCCATCCAGCCACCTCATTCTCTGTCGTCCCGTTCTTCTTTTGCCCTCAATCTTTCCCAGCATTAGGTTCTTCTCCAGTGAATCCTTCCTTCCCATTAGGTGGCCAAAGTATTTGAGTTTCATCTTCAGGATCTGGCCTTCTAAAGAGAAGTCAGGGTTGATCTCCTCTAGAACTGACCGGTTTGATTGCCTTCTAGAGTCCAAGGGACTCACAGGAGTCTTCTCCAGCACCAGAGTTCAAAGGTTTCAATTCTTTGGCGCTCAGCCTTTCTTATGGTCCAACCTTCACAGCCATACATTGCAACTGGGAAAACCATTGCTTTGACTATACACACTTTTGTTGGCAGGGTGATGTCTCTGTTTTTTAGTACGCTGTCTAGATTTGCCATAGCTTTCCTCCCCAGGAGCAAGCGTCTTTTAATTTCTTGGCTGCAGTCCCCATCTGCGGTGATCTTGGAGCCCAGGAAAATAAAATCTGTCACTACCTCCATTTCTTCACCATCTATCTGCCAGGAATTGAGAGAGCTGGATGCCCTGATCTTAGTTTTCTGAACGTTGAGTTTCAAGCCAACTTTTGCACTCTCCTTCTTCACCCGCATCAAGAGGCTCTTTAGTGGTATCATCTGCATATCTGAGTTGTTGATATTTCTCCCAGCAATCTTAATTCCAATTTTTGATTAATCCTGCCCCGCCTTTCTCATGATGTGCTCTGCATATAAGTTAAATAGTCAGGGTGATAATATACAGCCTTGCCGGACTCCTTTCCCAATTTTGAATGAATCAATGGTTCCATGTCCACTTCTCACTGTTGCATCTTGACCTGCAGATAGGTTTCTCAAGAGCCAAATAAGATGGTCTGATATTCCCATCTCTTTAAGAATTTGTCATAATTTGTTGTGCTCCACACAATCAAAGGCTTTAGTATAGACAATGAAGCTGAAGTAATGTTTTTCTGGAACTCCCTAGCTTTCTCCATGATCCAGTGTATTTTGGCAATTTGATCTCTAGTTCCTCTGCCTCTTTGAAATCCTGCCTGTATTTCTGGTAGTTCTCAATCCACATACTTCTGGAGCCTAGCTTGTAGGATTTTAAGCATAACTTTACTAGCATGTGAAATGAGTGCAATGGTGCGATAGTTTGAACGTTTTTTGGCATTGCCTTTCTTTGGAATTGGAATGTAAACTGACCTTTTCCAATCCTGTGGCTACTGTTGAGTTTTCCAAATTTGCTGGTAAATTGAGTGAAGCACTTTTACTACATTGTCTTTTAAGATTTTGAATAGCTCAACTGGAATACTGTCACTTCCATCAGCTTTATTGTTGCTCAGATTTCCTAAGGCCCATTTGACTTCACATTCTAGGATGTCTGGGTCGAGGTCAGTGACCACCCCATCGTGGTTATCAGGGACATTAAGCTTTTTCTTGTATAGTTCTTCTGTGTAATTTTGCCACCTCTTCTTAATCACTTCTGCCTCTGTTAGGTCCCTGCCATTTTGTTCCTTTATCATGCCCATTTTTGCATGAAACTTTCCCTTGATATCTCCAATTTTTTTGAAGAGATCTCTGTTCCTCCCTATTCTATTGTTTTTTTCTATTTCTTTGCACTGTTCATTTAAGAAGGCATTCTTATCTCTTCTAGCTATTTTCTGGAATTCTGCAGTCAGTTGGGTGTATCAGCCTGTGCCCTGCTTCATTTTGTACACCAAGGCCAAACTTGCCTGTTATTCCAGTTATCTTTTGACTTCCTACTTTAGCATTCCAATCCCCCGTGATGATAAGGACATCATTTATTGGTGTTAATTCTATAAGGTGCTATAGGGCTTCATAGAACTGGTCAATTTCATCCTCTTCAGCACCAGTGGTTGGGGCATACACTTGGATTACTGTGATATTGAATGGTTTGCCTTGGATTCGAACTGAGATCATTCTGTCATTTTGGGGATTGTATCCCAGTATTGCTTTTCCTATTCTTTTATTGATTATGAAGACTCCATTTCTTCTGAGGGATTCTTGCCTGCAGTAGTATACCTGATGGTCATCTGAATTAAATTCACCCATTCCTGTCCATTTTAATTCACTGATTCCTAAGATATCGATGTTCAATCTTGTCATCTCTTGTTTTACTACGTCCAGCTTGCCTTGATTCATGGATCTTACATTCCAACTTCCTATGGAGAGAAAATCTTTACAGCATCAGACATTCCTTTCACCACCAGATACATCCACAGCTGAGCGTCCTTTCAGCTTTGGCCCAGTCACTTCACTCTTTCTGGCACAACTAATACTATCCCTCTGCTCTTCCCCAGTAGCATATTGGACACCTTCCAACCTGAGGGCTTATCTTCTGGCGTCATATCTTTTTTCCTTTTGGTACTGTCCATGGAGTTTTCATGACAAAGATACAGAAGTGGTTTGCCATTTCCTTCTCCAGTGGATCACGTTTTGTCAGAACTCTCTGCTATGACCTGTCCGTCTTGGGTGGCCCTGCACGGCATAGCTCATAGCTTCATTGAGCTACACAAACCCCTTCTGCACGACAAGGCAGTAATCCATGAAGGGGAAATAATTTTATACACCTAGTATTTTAGTGTGTACAATTTGTGAGGAGTATGGAGAGTCTACCTTTAATATTTGTTTTACAATATCTAAACATTCTGATAGCATTTGGCCCAGTATTATCAATACACAGTTTTGAAAATATCACATTATTTTTGAAAAATGCCTAAATGTTCCAGGATTAGTTCTATAGTAGTTCTACTGACTACTGATAGAATAAGAAAAGTAATTTAATAAGAAAAAGGTTATTTCTCTACACAAGCAAACTTGACAGGCTCCTGTGGATGGATGGACATACCTCATGTTTTAGAAAAAGGATGGACAGATAAAATCCACTTACAACACATACAGAAAATGCACAAATAAGACAGGGTGAAGGGAACTGTGTTCCCTTTTTTCTTTCCCCCCTGTGGCATTAAAAACAGCCCAAGTTTGTCAGGAGGGAATGTTTGAAGCTCAGTGAGAGGAAATGAGCTTCTCTTCACCCTGTTTTACTGACCAGGCAAACTAGGGTGAAGATATTTTTCTTTTTATTGCTTATTTTAACATTATTTTCTAACAGAATTTAAAATTCTTGTCTCAATGAATTAGTGACATTTAACAGTTACATTTACCTACAGACAGTTACATTTACACACAAGGACTTTTACACACATACACACATAAAGACAAGAAAAAGAAGAAAGAAAGGGAAAACAGAACTCTCAGGTTTACACTCCCTGTTCATTCTGACTGTAAATCACTGTTAACTCAAATTAGAAAGGAAAAAAAATCTTAACAAACACATTAATTGCATAGAGAAGGAAAAAAAAAATCAGTGTTACTATATTTTTCTTTTAACTATTTTCATTTAGCCAAATTAGTTTTCCATCGTCTCTGAGCAAAGTCCATCTCCTGCAAAATTTCCTTGCTCATATCTTCTTCATACCAGCCAGGACAGGCAGCAGCCTCTTGTCCCAGGCATCAAGCAAGTCTCCTAGAAGGGATCCTGGCATGACACTCGAGCTCGAGCTTCCCATGTCTCTCTACTTCCAATGTAGAGATTTAATTGACCCCGCCGGGTCCCTTTGGTGACAAAATCGCCTACCAAGTTTCTACCCCACCTAAGAGTCTTTGGACGAAAAAGGGGTCCAGGAGGACTCTGGTTCCGTATCAGAGTAAGGGCACCTTCTTCCTAGGAAACACCTGGCTCCAGTTTTTGGACCAAAAAGGGATCCAGGAGGACCTATACTCCCTTTGACAGGGAGTACAGGCACCTCCTTCCACAGTTTTTCTTGCCTCAGTTTTCAGGCCCAGGAGAGTCTGGGAGGACATCTGCGCTCCCTAGCAGTGGTATGGGCACCTAGTGAATGGACTTTACTCAGTGACTTCCTAGCTGGCTGCCCATGTTCATCTCTCTCACTCATTTTTCCATTCCACTTCCAGAGCCTTTTAAAAGCATTTTTTACAACCTCTTCGGCTGAAGAGGTTGTAGAAAAAATGCTTTTAAAAGGGTCCTCTGGCAAGCCCAGCTGAGTTGCCTGATTTTCAGAGGCTTTTCTTTTCTTTTAAAAGCATTTTTTTGCCTTTAAAAGAAAAGAAAAGCCTCTGACAATCAAGCAACTCAGCTGGGGTCCCCAGAGAAGCCTTTTAAAAGCATTTTTTCTACAACCTCTTCAGTCGAAGAGGTTGTTAAAAATGCTTTTAAAAGCCTCTGATGATCAGGCAACTCAGCTGGGATCGCCAGAGACTTTTAAAAGCATTTTTACAACCTCTTCAGCCAAAGAGATTTTAGAAAAAATGCTTTTAAAAGACTCTGATGATCCCAGCTGAGCCGCATGATCATCAGAGGCTTTTTTTTACTTTTAAAAGCATTTTTTCAGCCGAAGAAAAAATGCTTTTAAAAGTAAAAAAACAACAACCTCTGATGATCACGCAGCTCATCTGGGCATGAGGGGGGCAGGAATTTTTGTTACCAGTTCTCTGAACATCCCAACCATTGCTACCAGATCGGCGATCTGGTCCGAACCGGGAGCATTTCACACCTGCCCAGCTTCCCTTCTCCCTACAGATGGTCCTGTGTACCGGCCAAACCCCCTTGCTTTCCAGGGTCAGTCAGTTGAACAGTTCTGTTTGCAGCTAGGAAAGACACAGAGGGACAGGAACCAGCTGTGATTGGGAGAATGGTCCTCTCACTCACACATACAGGCATATACACATTTCCCTTACTCTCCTGGGCTTTAAAAGTTAAAATTTAGAGATACTCACGTTCTTTCCAAGCAGCCTGTTGAGCTCAAGACTCAAAACTCCATTTATTATCCTTGCTCCAAATGGTCAAGGTCCAGGGAACCCACCCACAGATGCATGGCTTCTGTTGCTGGCAAGGTGGAGGCTTACCCAGGCCAGGTCCATTAGTCAGGTTAGCTTGGAGTCCCATCCGGCATGCCAAAATGTGGGAAGCAAAATCCGGTCCGGTGCCAAGCCAGGATAAAGGCACTGGAAATAAAATGGAGGCTGACTGCAAAGAAAAGGTTTATTTGGTTTCCAGAAACTTCAGTGACAGCAGCAATGTGGCTGACTCCTTAGTTGGGTGAATGGATGGATCTTTATAGGGTTCTGGGATTTTGTGATTGAGATGTTCCAAGGAGTTGTGCAATGTAGTGAGTCTTGTGTCTTTTACTATTTCAGTGGTGGTGGATTGATCCTATTATGTCCTAAAGATCATGTCCTATCCTTAGAATTTGAGTGGGGGAATGTAGATTTTAATCCTATCAGCTCCAACCTTTTGTGCATTTTCTTTATGAATAGATTGGCCCAGTCTTCCTGAATGGATATAAAATCTCCATTCCAAAAGACCAGTCTCTTCTGCTTGAGGCTGTTTTACTATGGCAGGAAGACTGAGGCTGCTTTCTGCCTTTAAGAACATGTTTCTCCGTTTCTCCTATCCTGCCTCTTTTAATATTAAGAATAAAGACCCAATATTTAATATTACATGTAATAACAGTGGCTAGAATTGTTTACGCGGAAAATTGGAAAAATGGAAATATACCAGCTGAAGAAATGGTGATAAAGAAAATATTAGATTGTGCAGAGATGGATAAGCTGACTATGGAAATAAAAGATAAAGGAGAAACAGAATATTATATGATTTGGAATGTACGGTATAACTATATACCATACATCTACTACAGATAGTAGATGCAAAGATTAGGAAATTAACAAGAAAAGATGATTGACGAACTAGAAAATAGTAATAAGTATAAAGATAGGATAGATGAAGAATATATAGTATCATAGTAGGATGTTATAAAATGTAGACTAAAAAAATATTCAGAATAACAACTACATAGTGTATATATAATAGCATGTATAATATGAATGTGTACTGGTACAGGAGTGTTGTAAAGATGGAAATTGTGATGTAAAGTGAAGAAAATGGTTTAATAAAAATAAATGTTAAAAAAAAAAAGAATTACACCTATTGCTGTTACCTGTCTAGCTATTGCTTGTGCTGTTGTTAATATGCAAGTATATCAAAAAGTAATTCTGGGAGCTTCTCTTCAAAAACGCAGTGCTCTATCTAAATGGCTTGTTACCTTAAAGAGATGAGAGAATGTCAGCTGGTTAGATATAAAAAGAGATAGGATGGGTTATGATCAGTGGTGGGTTTCAAATTTTTTTACTACCAGTTCTGTGGGTGTGGCTTGGTAGGCGTGGCTTGGTGGGCATGGCAGGGGAAGGTTACTGCAAAATCCACATTTCCTCCAGATCAGTTGGGAGGGACTCAGGAGGCAGAGAATAGATGGGGGCGGGGCCAGTCAGAATATTTACTACAGGTTCTCCGAACTACTCAAAATTTCCACTACTGGTTCTCCAGAACTGGTCAGAATCTGCTGAAACCCACCTCTGGTTATAATTACAATAGCCCTTTAAATAGTCTACATGTTATTTGCCATAATTTAGATATGATTCCTAATATTAAGTCAACTTAAAGAAATTTTTGAGGGGTTTCAAACTTTTTTCTTCTTCTTCATTCCCATTTTTCTTTAATTCATTGATCTGGACTTCCATCTCTCAGAAATGGTGTAGGGTCTCTTGCTTGGGCGAGGGGTGGACTAGATAACCTACAAGTTCCCTTCCAACTCTGTTAATCTGTTAAATTTGTTAAATCTATTGCTTCTCTCCTACAGCAGTAAGCTTTAGTTTTTCATAGTGACTTTATCATCTTTTGTGGGTGGACTTAAAAAGTTTGACACAAAAGGGGCAACTTTTCACATTGATATTTGTTAAATTGGTTTGCTGCCCATCTTGCTACAATGCAACTGGGTGGTTTAGGAGACTTTGGGAGTTTATAGCCATGTTTACATATATCATAGCAAAGTCTAAGGCTGTAATATTTTTAACTTTACATTTAGATCACTTGTTCTGCTTTAAAAGGTACATTTATAAGTTGTATTATTTAGGCATAAGAAAAAAATAGCAAAACTATGCAGTCTACAACACCAAATTACAACAGCCAGGAGATAATAATTATTTTAAAAAGTGAAAAAAATGCTGCAGTTTACTTTTTTATTACAAGAACAGTTTAGACAATTAAATGGTTACTTCTGAAATTATTTTAATTGGACCATGAATTTTTACTCCATAGAAGGACTGTTTTTGTATTCTTGTGTTATATTTGATTTATTTCAACAAAATATTATTTTTCTTTTAGATGTTTTAAATATATTTATTGTTTGTGATATTTTGACCTGAAAATATTTGTATGTAATAAATTTTATTTTTCTATGAGGACTCTGTTTTTTTTTAATTGCAGAGAATGTTAATTGAGATACTATAACTGATATGACAAGTGTGAATTTACAAGATTGTTACACTTCTTAATAGACAGTCTTGGTGAACAATTGTCCAAAGAAAAGTAATTTAGCAATTAGTCAAGAAAGGAATGATAAGGGAGTTTCAGAAAGTCAGTGATAACTATATATGTTAAAAGTCCACAAAATTAAAATTTTCAGACATACTTTCAAGTTTTATTATTGTTCAAAAATAATGCTCATTATTGTATAGATAATGTAGCAGTTGTAAACATATTAAATTAAAACAGTATAAAGTAATGGAATACTCCTGGAAAATAGAATTTTAAGATGTCAGCAGTCGTCTAAACTTTTCAGAGAATAGAAACTAGAAATTTGCCTTTTATTACATCCATGAGAATGCTAAACAATTTTAGCTTCATATCTGCCACATTACAGGTATACAGTCATAGATTAAAAAATGCTAAAACACTGTTTCCCTGAAAATAAGACCCAACTGGACAATAAGCCCTAGTATAATATTTTAGGATGCTAATAATTTAAGCCCTACCCAAAATAAGCCCCAGTTAAGATTGTCAACCAGACTGACCAATTTAGTACCATATTTTCCCGAAAATGAGACCTAATGCATCTTTTGGAGCAAAAATTAATATACAAGTGAAACTCGAAAAATTAGAATATCGTGCAAAAGTTCATTTATTTCAGTAATGCAAATTAAAAGGTGAAACTAATATATGAGATAGACTCATTACATGCAAAGCGAGATAGTTCACGCCTTGATTTGTCATAATTTTGATAATTATGGCTGACAGCTCATGAAAACCTCAAATTCACAATCTCAGAAAATTAGAATATTACATGAAATCAATAAAACAAGGATTGTAATAGAACAATGTCAGACCTCTGAAAAATATAAGCATGCATATGTACTCAGTACTTGGTTTGGGCCCCTTTTGCATCAATTACTGCCTCAATGCGGCGTGGCATGGATGCTATCAGCCTGTGGCACTGCTGAGGTGTTATGGAAGACCAGGATGCTTCAGTAGCGGCCTTCAGCTCTTCTGCATTGTTCGGTCTCATGTCTCTCATCTTTCTCTTGGCAATGCTCCATAGATTCTCTATGGGGTTCAGGTCAGGCAAATTTGCTGGCCAGTCAAGCACAGTAATCCCATGGGCATTGGTACTTTTTGGTACTTTTGGCAGTGTAGGCAGGTGCCAAGTCCTGCTGGAAAATGAAGTCAGCATCCCCATAAAGCTCGTCTGTGGAAGGAAGCATGAAGAGGACTTTGGACCACAAAGCAACAGACCAGTTCTTTTTTTCTTTAGCCCAGGTAAAACGCTTCTGACGTTGTTTGTTGTTCAGGAGTGACTTGAGAAGAGGAATACGACATTTGAAGCCCATATCCAGGATCCGTCTGTGTGTGGTGGCTCTTGATGCACTGACTCCAGCCTCAGTCCACTCCTTGTGAAAAGTCCCCAACACTTTTGAATGGTCTTTTCCTGACAGTCCTCTCCAGGCTGCAGTCATCCCTGCTGCTTGTGCACCTGAACTGCAATTATCATTCTAGCTTATTTTGTGGATTACAAATAGTCAGAGACTGCAATATTTTTTACAATATTTTTAAATTTCTAATACTTTTAAATATTTTGTGGATTTTTGTGGGCTACCTTGTATTATCTTTTTATTATGTGCATGTGTGTTTATGTGTGTGTATGTATATGTATGTATGTATATATGTGTGTGCATGTGTGATTTTTTTAAAACTAACAAGCTTGACTTTTTTTCTCTCAATTGAGATACTTTTTTTTTCCTTTTAAAATGAGATTTTGTTTTATTTTGGAAATTTTATTCATCTTTCATTTTCAGTGCATGTGTGGATCACAAATTATATCAAGAGGGCAACGTCAGGATTAGCTACATTAGCTCTCTTATATGCTAATGGTTTGCCCTGTCAGTATTGATGGGAGTTTTCTTGGTGGTTCCTTGATTAATCCATTGTTTACTGTTAATTTGTTTGTCTCAGTTGGTAGTTCCTTGATTGGGGCATTGTTTATTTCTTGATTGTTGTTCTAATGTTAATCTTGGTGTTAATCTTTGCTTATCTGGGTGTTGATTGCTGGTGAGGAGGTGTTATTTTTTTTAACTTTATAATTGTCTCCCTTGAATGGTATGTAGATGTTCTTTATGTGCTGTTAATGGCTATTTTGTGCGAGAGTTAGGCTTCTAGGAACTCTCTAGAATTTTTGGACTTGGATTAGTGTATGATGCTCACGGTTTCTCAAGAGAAATTATGATTAAATCTGTATACAAGCTGTGAAAGTACGTTTGACAGTTAGATGGAATTCATGGATGCACTCTGCTACTCCTCTTCCTGTTTGTCCTATATAGAGGCTATTACAATCCTTAAAGAAGTCTCAGAAGAATTAAAACAAGTCTGGCTTATTTTAAACAAAATTGATGTTTATATAAATATAAAGGCAGATCTACTCAATTTTGACATCCATTATTTTGAACATATCAGCATTTATCTTCTAAAAGATATTTGAAAACATTACAAACATAGACACTTCCCCAAGAAAGATGAAAAATTAAAATTTTAGAGTAACATCTTTGATAATCCCCCAATTAGCCGATATATCCAAACTGAACACAATAGGGAACAAATGGCTTCTGAAAAAAAATGACCCTATATATGAACCTAAGTAGGAAGACCAATTGAAACGTCACTTTTAGAAGTGTAGGAATTTAGCACCCACCCCCCTCCTAGAAGAATGAAATATTCTAGGAAATATTTTAAAAAGCAGAATATTATACCTTCCTGGATGAGAAATGGAGAAACATATTTTAAAGACAAAGGAGCTCCCTGCAACTTCCTGACTCCCCCCCCACCTTTGTCAATGGGCCATTAAAAGCCTCAGCTAAGCTCACTCATTCTCCCCACCTTTGTCAATGGGCAATTAAGGCTTCAACCAAGCTCACTCAATCCCCCCATGATTTGCAACACAATACAACTGAAACTCACCACATGGCAAGGCTCAAGCAAGCTTGAGAGACAGCCAGCAAGGCTAGCTAAGACTCCCACCCCCTGGGAGTCTGACAACCAATCAGGATACTCTTCCTGTGCCCCAGAAAGGTCAAAGCTCAGAAAAAGCATAAAACCAGGGAGCACACAGGATCTCAGGCCCTTTTCTGTTCAGGAACTCAAGCCATGTGATCCTGACCACCATTAAACCATCTTTCCAAGCAGCCTCCATGTTTCCAGTGTCTTTGTCCCCACTTGGAACTGAACCCAGATGGATATTTCTTCCAACAGAAGAAAATAGCAACCAAGAGCAAAGCACCTTCTATCTACCCTAGCCCACACCAGTGAATCGCTCTAGAAACTGAACAATTGCTTTCATAGCCTCCCGCAGGAAGAAAATATGTAAACATCTATAAAAGAGCAGTCAATAGTTTCTAGAAAGGAGACACAATCTTGTGACAGGAAGAATAGTATCCCAGACTTCCCTATGGAGAAAAAATGGTGAGTATTGGTGATAGAAGATTCAATTCTTAGGGGAACAGAAACTGTAGTCTGCAGACTGAACAGTCAATGCAGGGAGGTATGTTATCGTCCTGGAGCAAAAATCAAAGACGTGACTGAGTACCTTACTAAAATAATCAACCCCACAGATTACTACCCCTTTCTTCTTCTACATACAGGGACCAATGACACAACAGTGAATCTGAAAACAATAAAAGATTATGAACAGCTAGGGAAGAAATTAAAGAATTAGGAGCACAAGTGGTGTTTTCATCTGTACTTTCAACAAAAGTCCAATGAGGGAGCAAACGATTTTAGAAATGAACCACTGGCTTAAAAACTGGTGTTGTGAACAGAACTTCGGCTTCCTAGACAATGGTCTGCATTACTTACATGAAGGGCTACTGGCAAAGGATGGAGTGAACGTCACAAGAACTGGAAAGAACATATTTGGAAAATGCCTGGCTCATCTTATCAAAAGGGCTTTACACTAAAATTGAGGGGGGAGGGGGGCCAATTTTCACAACCTTTAGAACCTGATTCCAAGCAAAAATCAGTAGATCAGCCCCCCCCCAACCTTTTGGGCATCAGTTCCCATGGAGAGAAGTTTTTCTGAGGACCAGAGTGGGCAATGTTTCATGTGGTGCCTGCATCTCGCAAATGGACCTTGACTTGTTTGCATGGCCCAGTTTCTGGCATGCCCTGGACCAGTGCCAGTCCACGGACCATGGGTCGGGGACCCCTGTACTAGATAACCAATCTTATAAAGAGGAAGGGAGTAAAGAGAAAAAAGAAATAAATGAAGTAGAGAGTGTTGGGAAGGATGGAAATCCCAGTCACAAAGTAGGAGATATAAGAAACATACCCATAAAGGACTCAAATGCCTATACACTAATTCCAGGGGTAGGTTCCAATTTTTTTTACTACCGGTTTTGTGGGCATGGCTTATTTTGTGGGTGTGGCTTCCTGGTCATGTGATGGTGGATGTGGCTTCCTGGTCATGTGACTGGGCTGTCGTGGCCAATTTATTTATTGATATGGATTTTTATGTTTTACATCTATAGTTTTTATATAGTTTTATCTCACTGTTGTGTGCCACCCAGAGTCACCTTTAGTGAACTGCTGTCATCAGGATCTAAGGCAAAAATATTCAGAAGGGCCCAAAAGCTAATGCAGCTTCTATAAAAGCATTTGCAGGACTATTCATATAAAAACCTGGGCGAGATTGCATCTTTGCAGATATTCAAATACCTGGGAAGGGAGTGGAGATAAAACCTCCCACAGCAAAGCCCATAAAAATCCTGATCTTGAGTGAGACATAGACTGGATCACCTTATTTCAGAAGGCGTTTAGTGGCATCTTTTATTTTATTGAAAGCTGAAAGACCAAAGTCTGATTAGCAAATCTGTTCCTTCTTTAAAACTTGAAGAGAAAGATTCCATTGCTTCTTATTGTCCCTTCCCCTGGCTCAGGGGTCTGCAACTTTAAACATTCCCTCTCATCTCTCTCTTTCTCTCTCCCTTCCTCTCTCTCCCTCTCTCTCTCTCTTTTTCTCTCTTCTCCCCCTCCCCGTGTCTGTGTTTGTGTGTGGGTGGGTGTGTCTCCCCCACCCACCCATCCCAGTCTCTGTCTTCTCATTCTCTAGGAAAGACCTGTGTACTTTCCTTGGGGTTTTTCACAACCCATTTTTCTTTGTTCCTTTTGGAAATCTGGGCTTGCTGAGGAATGAGCGCTGGAGGCTTTCCTCCTCCCCCTCCTCCCCTTGTGACCCTCTTGGGGCTGGAAGGGTGAGCACGAGAGGAGGGGGAGGAGGAGGGAAGCCTCTGCTGCTCACTACTCAGCAAGCCCGGATTTCCAAAAGGAAAGAAGAAAAACAGGTAGCGAAAAGCCCCAAAGAAAGCACACAGGGTTTTCTGAATGAGAAGACACACAGAGACAGTGTCAGCCTCCACTCCACTCTTCATTTACTTTTAAATGATTATATCAGTAGATAGAATGTAAAATGTTTATTTCTGTATTATAAACTCTTAAGATCATGAGATGTATCATACCACCCATGACCCAAAAGGAATTGGGAGAGCTACGTAAATTCATAGACAAAAACCTAGAACGGGGCTTTATCCAACCGGCTAGGCCTCGCGTGGCGGCGCCAGTGATGTTCCGAGAAAAGAAAGATGGCTCCTTTCGTCTTATAGTTGACTATAGGAACCTAAACGCATGTGTCTTGAAAACATATACCCCATGCCACTCATGAAAGACATGTTAGCACATTTAGCGAAGGGAAAATTCTTCACCAAACTGGACCTGCGAGAAGCCTACTACAGAGTTCGTATAAAAGAGGGGGATGAATGGAAAACCGCTTTCAACTGTCCACTAGGATGTTTCCAGTTTCGAGTACTGCCATTTGGACTGCAGGGGGCGCCCGCAGTTTTTATGCAACTAATAAATGAAATACTCCATCAGCATTTGTTCAAAGGAGTTCTTGTCTACCTTGACGACATACTTATCTATACAGAAACAATGGAAGAACATATTAAACTAGTAAGAGCTGTACTCAAAAAGTTATTATCTGCAGAACTATATTGCAAGCTATCCAAATGTGATTTCCATCAAACCAAAATAGACTACCTAGGATATCGCATCTCGGCTGATGGGTTAGAAATGGATCCAGGAAAAGTGAAAGCTGTTTTGGAATGGGCCCCCCCACGCACACGCAAACAGCTCCAAAGTTTTTTGGGATTTGCAAATTTCTATCGTCAATTCATCCCCTCCTTTGCTCAAATTGCTTTACCAATCACTAACCTCTTAAAAACTAAAGGAGACACGAAACCCAAACCATCATCACCCCTCGAATGGACAATGGAATGTCAAGCAGCATTTGAAAAATTGAAACGACTCTTTGCCGCCGAACCTATTTTATTCAAAAAGTTTTTATTAGTCAAAAAAGGTTTATACAAATACATATCAGGTATGGTAAATTTTCATTTTTCTTATCTAAAATAAGAATTTTACTCAAATTTTTTAAACACATACAACAGCCATAAGGCAAGCAGGTGACACGAAGTAGCTAAGTTTACAAATTTTAAATACGTAATAAAGAAGAGTCAAGAATAAACAGAATATCGTACAAAAGAGAATAAGGAAAACCAACACAATCCCAAATATCTTTATCACTTCCTAGTTTTGGATCTCAGAACTCTGGGTTCAGCCTGACCCAACTCCAGGGCCGCAACAGCGGCAGCCGCCTCAGCCCCATGATCTATAACCTCCCCTTCTTCAATTCCTGGGTCATCTGATTCCAGGAAGGCTTTGTGTTCCTCCACATAGGCCGTAGCCTCCGCAATTGTACTGATTTTTTTCGTAATGCCCTCCCGGAAAATCATCAATCCCTCTGGCATCAGCCATCTGAAGCCCACTCCCTTCTGGTACAATTTGCTTGACAAAAAATAATATTTCTTTCTTTTTTCACGTACCTGTCTGGGTATCTGCCTCAGAATGGCTATCTCCCTGGCCCTGTAAATCAGTGCCCCACTCCTATGTTTTTTTAGAATTTCATCTCGCCTCTCTTCTCACAAATTTGACATGAACCTCTCTGGGAACTGCATGCGTGCGTGCATATTGCAATTAACTCTATAAACTCGATCCACATCCCAATTCATGAAATCAACACCTCTCCCAAGAAATTCTCCCAACAATTTAGTCACAACATCTCTCAAGTCTTCTTGGTCCACTTCTTCCAAATTTTGAAACCTAAGGAAATAAGACATTTTATCCATCTGTAGTCCAAGCACAGCATTGCCTGTCGTCTCCTCTCTTTTCTGCACTGCCCGCATCTCTCCCTCCAGACCTTCCACTTTCTGCTTGTTTTCTGCTGAAACTTGTTGAGTATCCTTTAAATCCTTTTGGATAGTCACAATTTCTGCTCTTATTTCATCCAATTTCTTGTCCATATTAGATAACTTTTCCAAAATTCTCTCCATCTCTCCAGCAGTTGGTCTCTGACCTTTTGCCATTAAGGAAAAAAAATACAAAATCCTCAGGCAGGCACAGTATCCTTGTAATTTCCTCCGGATCCACCAGGGGCACTCACAGGAGCAACGAGTCCAGAGTACAGTTAGTCAACCAGGAAGTCAAGGGAAGTGATGTCATCAAAATTCTCATAGTGAAGGCGGAAGCTGGACGCCACCACTGTTCCCCAGAAGGAGGGGCCTCAAACCTTCCTCCTAAATTTCTCCATCACCTCTTCTCTCCAGAGCTCCACAAAACCGGTAATCTTCTTATTTTAAGTTCTCCTCTCTCCAGAATAACTCGTGCTCCTTCCAACCGCAGGGGAGAAAAACCCCCGCACCGGAGCAGTCCACTCACGTTTACCGATATTCCCTTCCCTTCTCCTCCTCAATTCTTCTCCGTGCCCTGTTCACCACCAGGCTGCTGCAGTTATAAATCCAATGCCCCGGTGTCACCGGGCCCAGCGGCCCAGGCGGCCACCAAAATAATGGCGCGGCCTGTGGCCGAACCTCCGAGCCTAGGACGCGCCAGCATCGGTCCCCACAGTCCTGTATGTCGGTTGGGAGACCCCTGGCGAGGCCGCCGAACCTATTTTAAAGCACCCTGACATGGATGTTCCTTTTGTAATACAAGCTGATGCAAGTGACGTAGCAGTCGGAGCCGTCTTGCTCCAAAACAATACTGATGGTAATTTACAACCCTGTGCTTTCACTTCTCGAAAATTGACTGAAACCGAAAGACGATGGGCTATTTGGGAAAAAGAAGCGTTTGCAGTTCATTGGGCTCTACGGACATGGAGACAATTCTTAGAAGGTTCAAATCATCCTTTTGAAGTTTGGACTGATCACAAAATCTAGAAGCGCTAAAGACTCCTAGAAAACTTTCGCCTAAACAAGCCCGTTGGGCTCAATATTTTAACCGCTTTAATTTTACTTTACATTATATTCCTGGAGGGAAAAACTTCTTAGCAGATGCTCTTTCACGTTTACCCCAATACAATTGCACTCGTTCCGAGGTGGTTCAACCAATACTTCCCGTGCAACAGTTGGCGGCCCCAGCAATAACTAGAAGCCACTCCAAAGCTGACCCCTCACTCCCAGATGAACTAACCAAATCGTTTAAAGAAGCTTTAAACACCGATGACTGGTACTTAACGCATTCCCATGAATGCACACTCCGAAATGGACTAGCTTGGATTGGAACAAAACTATATGTTCCTCTATCACTCAGAGAAACCATCCTACAACGATGCCATGATGCTAAAATGGCAGGGCATTTTGGATTTGTGAAAACTTTGCATCTTCTTAAAAGACAATTTTGGTGGCCAAGTCTTAAAAGACATTCAAGCATATGTAGCAAGTTGCCCTCTGTGCATCATCCAAAAGGCCTCCGGGAAAACCTCCTGGACTATTACAAACGGTAGCCAGACCAGGAACCCCATGGAAAGAAATATCCATGGATTTCATAGTGGAATTACCTGAAAGTTCAGGCAATACTGTTATATGGGTAGTAACTGACCTTTTCTCCAAACAAGTCCATTTTATTCCATGTTCAAAAATACCCTCCTCAAAGACTCTAGCAAAGTTGTTTGTACAACACATTTATAGACTTCATGGAGTGCCTGATCGCATCATTTCAGATCGAGGAGTTCAATTCACTTCTAAATTTTGGAAAGAATTTTACGACTCATTGGTTCCACCAAGGATTAAGCTCCTCCCATCATCCTCAAACTAATGGAAGCTGTGAACGTTCGAACTCTGTACTAGAACAATATCTCCGATGTTATGTTAACTACCAGCAAGATAATTGGGCTGATCTCTTACCTTTTGCTGAAGTTGCCTACAACAACTCAATTCATAGTAGCACGGGATTTACTCCCTTTAAAATAGCTTCAGGCCAAGATTTTGTTCCTATCTCGAACTCCCACAGGAAGAAACTACTGTTTCCTCTTTATCAGAATGGATAGATCAAATACAAAGCACATGGAAAATGACTAAAGGCGATCGACGACGCCACCGCATGCATAAAAACAAGCAGATAAAAAAAGGTCCCCTGAGAACAAATATCAAGTGGGCGATAAAGTTTATCTTTCCACCAAATATCTTCAAACCACTCAGAAATCTAAGAAACTTGGACCCAAATATGTGGACCTTTCCCATAGTAAAATCATCAACCCCGTGACGGTACAACTAGATTTACCAAAAACACTTAGGAGAATCCACCCGTTTTCCATGTGAGTTTGCTGAAACCTGAACACACGCTCTACTTTCCGTCCTAACCATACACCCTCCTATACCAATTCTCATAGAGGAGAACAACACTTTGAAATAAAAGAAATTTTAGATTCAAGAAAACATAGAAATAAAATTCAATATCTTATTTCCTGGAAACACTTCCATTATCCCAAGCTGAATGGGTGAACAAAGAAGATGTTCGCATCGGAAAAGATAGCACAATTCTATAAAAAATATCCTGACAAACCCTAACTTCTCTTTTTTCTTTCTAGGACTGACGTCCTTGTTGCAGGAGGGCCGAATGTCAGCCTCCACTCCACTCTTCCTTTACTTTTAAATGATTATATCAGTAGATAGAATGTAAAATGTTTATTTCTGTATCATAAACTCTTAAGATCATGAGATGTATCATACCACCGTCCGGGTAAGGGAAAGGAGCTATTAAGTGTGTCGGCTGACATAACAGGGAGGAGGGATGATTAATGATTGAGTGTTATCAGCGCGCGCTTTTCTAACCGACACTGCGTTCCTGAGTTGACTGACATCCAGAGACCTGTGGAAGAAGATTACCACGAGGGGCCGTGAAGGAGTTGGCATTGGACCAGACCAGCCTGACCTCCTGAAGGAGGAGGGACAATTGGGGGGATATGATATGTTTGCCATATTTTGTCTCAGTTCCAGCTTTGCTTGGCTGCTATCAAGACTGTAAAAGTATAAGTACTTGTTTTCATTCCAAATGGAGTCAAGGTGAATTCTTTCCTATTTACCGTCGGAGGTAGCCTGACAGACAGGGAACAAGAGAAAGCCACACACACAGAGGAAGACTGGCTAACTGGTGAGCGTCTTTGGTGAGGGCTGAATGCAGCCAAATCTGTCTCTCCACTCCTCGCCTCTCGCTCTGCCTGACTGGCGGGAAACAGCAGGTGGCTACTTACAGGTTTGCTCTCCATCCCAAGAGAGAGAGAGCTGTCAGGAGTGAGTGGGGCAGGGAATGGGCTCCCAGAGGAGGAGGGAAACCAGTCTCCCCCCGTTGTGAAGCGTGCTAGCTTTAACTCTGTGAACCGGGAGCAATCCACCACTGACTAACTCTCAAAAATTTAGGGAACAAACAGGGTGAACTTGAAGTGTTAGTACATGAAGGCAGATATGATATAATTGCCATTACTGAAACTTGGTGGGATGAAACTCATGACTGGAATGTACTGATGGAAGGCTACAAACTATTCAAAAGAAACAGACCTAACAAAAGAGGAGATGGAGTTGCATTATATATAAAAGATCACTATATCTCTACAGAAATACACAAAACCAAGGATGAAAACCACCTAGAATCCATATGGGTCAATATAAAAGAAAAAAATAACATTGCTAAAAGAGTACACTATGGGCTACCCAACCAAGCAGAAGAAATAGATGAACTCTTTGCTAATCAATTAACAAATGTATGTAGGAAAACATACGACAGTAATAATGAGAGACTTTAATTACCCTGATATCAACTGGGAGACAAACTCTGCAGCAAGTGGGAGATCAAACAGACTCCTAACCAACTTAACTGGCAACTTTGACATCCAAAAGGTAGAGGAGGGAACTAGAGGAAAAACTATACCGGACCTAATTCTTACTAATAAAGAAGAAATGATAAGAGGGAGTTACCAGAACCTTGGGCAAGAGTGACCATGTCATGCTGCAATTGAATATAATGCAAACAGAAGCAATAGAATATAATCCAACCAATGTCTTAAACTTTAAAAGAGCTGATTTTAACAAACTCACAGAGAGCCTAAGCTAAATTCCATGGAAGAAAATCCTAAAGGGGAAAGCAATTCAAAAAGCATGGGAAACACTGAAAAATATGATCATAAAAGCCCAGGCCAACACAAAAGAGAGACAAGAAATCCAAGAAGAAACCAGCATGGCTGCACAAAAATCTCTGTGAGAGGGACCTTGGAGTCCTAGAGGATGATCACTTAACCATGAATCAGCAGTGTGCCGCTGCACCCAAAAAAAGCTAATACAATCCTGGGTTGTATAAACAGAGGCATAGAATCAAAATCATGTGAAATATTAGTACCACTTTATAAAATCTTACTAAGACCATTCCTGAAATACTGCATCCAGTTTTGGTCACCACATTATAAAAAATATGTTGAGACTTTGGACTTTGGAGCAACTAAGATGATTAAATGCCTGAAGACTAAAACATACGAAGAAAGGTTAGAGGATTTGAATTTGACTAGTCTAGAGAAAAGAAGGACTGGGGGGACATGATAGCAATATTCCAGTATTTGAGAGGATGCCACAAAGAGTAGGGGGTTAATTTATTTTCCAAAGCACCAGAGGGCAGGACAAGAAACAATGGATGGAAACTAATCAAGGAGAGGAGCAACCTGGAATTAAGGAGAAACTTTCTAACAGTGAGGACAATTAACCAGTGGAACAGCTTGCCTTCAGAAGTTGTGGGTGCTTTTTTTCAATCTATATGCCAACCATCTTCCTGGTTTATTTGCATTTTCAAAAAATGTTTTTTTTAGACCTCTTAATTTTTTGAGCTAAGTCCTCCTTTTCTATTAGATTCAATTTATGTTTTTTCAAATCCATTTGATTCCTTATATTCCTTTTTTTTTAATCCTTTTGCAATTCCATTTCTAACTTCTTATAATCCTCCTCTATTTTTTTTTTTTGAACTTGTCTTTTCTTTCTATTTCTTTTTCCCACATACATTATTGCCAGTCCTCTGATATATGCTTTGGCTGTGTCCCATACATTTTGTAATGTATTGGACACAGTTTCTTTTTTTCTATTCTCTTTAAAAAAGAAAACCAACTCCTTTTCCATATGCTGTAAAAATTCTTTTTCATTTAAATTGTTTGATTCAATGTCTACCTTAGTTTCTTTTTTTGTCTCTTCCATATAATTTTCATCAGATTATGATCCACCCATGTGCTTGTTTCAATGTTTGTTTCTTGTATATTAGCTAATAAGTCTTCTGACATCCACATCATATCAATTCTGGACCAAGGCATATGTCTATTTGAATAAAATGTATATTCACTTTTCTCCCAAAATCTTCCCGCCAAGCATCTTGAATAGCTAATTCTTCCACCATTTTGAACAAGGTTTTTGGAAGTATTTTCCTAGCTTTCTTATTAATCTTTTTAGTTTTATAATCCAAGTCCACATCCACAATTGCATTGAAATCACGTACTATACATATGTTTTCATACTCCAATTCTCTTATTTACAATAGAAGTCTTCTTGGTTATCATTTGGTGCATATATTGCCACTAAAAGTATTTGTTTATAGTTCATCGTTACCTCCACCATTACTATCCTCCCTTCCTCATCCATGAAAATTGTTTTGGCCTTTATTACCTCCTTAGGTGATGGTAAATGGAGATATGATGGAAAAGGTTAATATTATGAAAGGTACAAGACAGATGTCTTCTATCTCCACTATTATTTTTACTGACGCTGGAAGTATTAAATAGAAATATAAGACAGGATAAAGAGATAAAAGGTATGGAAATTAAAAAGGAGAAATATAAATTACAGGCATTTGCAGACGATTTTAGAAGATCCACAGGCCCAAAACTATTAGAAAGAATAAAAGAATATGATGAGGTGGCAGGATTAAAAATTAATAAAGAGAAAACTAAGATACTAGTGAAAAACATTACAGAGAAACAGAAAAGGGAGTTAACAAAGAAGTTAGATATTCAGATCACAAAGAAAGTAAGATACTTAGGGATTCAACTAACAGCAAGATGTGTTACGATTAAGGAAGATAATTTTTATAAACTGATAAAACAAATTGAGACAGATTTGGAGAGATGGAAAAATTTGCAATTACTGTTAATAGGAAGAATAGCAACAATCAAGATAAACATGCTATCAAAATTATTATTTTTATTCCAAACAATTCCAATAATATTGGAGAAAAAATATTTTGAAAATTTGAACAAAATAATAGTGAAATTTCTATGGCAGGGGAAGAAGGCGAGAATCTAATTTAAAACTGTTACAAGATGCGAAAACCAGAGAAGGGTTTGGACTACTAAACTGGGAACTATACTACCAGGCAGCAGTGTTAACATGGATGAAAGAATGGATTGTATTGAGAAATACAAGATTATTGACATTGGAGGGACATGACTTGCAATTGGATTGGCACCAGGGGTGGGTTCTAATTTTTTTTACTACCAGTTCTGTGGGCGTGGCTTATTTTGTGGGCGTGGCTTGATGGTCATGTGACACTGGACATGGCTTGGCGGTCATGTGACTGGGTGGGTCTGGCCAATAACAATAAATAATAAAAATAATAAACAAAGTATACAAAACAATAAGAGGTACCAAAAACCAACTTTCACACTTTACACACACACAACACAACACAACTCACACACACACACACACACATACACAAAATGCCACATACAGCTTTGTGAGATTCTGTGTGTGTGTGTAGTTAGAGTGAAACACTACAGAAACACACCAAATCTCAGAAAGCTGCACAAATATTTTATTATTTTATTTATATTTTTTAGATCAGGGGTCTCCAACCTTAGTAACTTTAAGGTTTGTGGACTTCAACTCCCAGAGTTCCTCAGCCAGCAAAGGCACTGTGGACATGGATTGCAGGAAGGCAGAATCAGTTGCAGCTGATGCAACTGATTGCAGAAGCCGAAGGAAAGCGAGCCCGAAAGGAGTTTAGTTAATTAAGTGAGGAGCGGGGATTGGGTGGGCCAGAGGAAAAAAAGTTTTTAAAAGGCTCCTCTGAGGATCCAGCTGAAGTTGCCTAATAGCAGCCCAGAAGCTCTTAACTCAGCTGGGATTGCCAGAGGAGCCTTTTAAAACCTTTTGTTTTAACAACCTCTGCAGCTGAAGAGGTTGTTAAAAAAATTTTTTTTAAAGGGTTCTGATGATCCCTGCTCAGTCGCGCAATCATCAGAGTGTTTTTTTTCTTTTAAAAGCCTTTTTTTGGCTGAAGAAAAGAGGCTTTTAAAAATAAAAAAAACGCAAACCTCTGATGATCAGGGAACTGGTTCGGGGTGTGGCCAGCCAGCTAATACTACCGGTTCTCCGTACACCAGAAGAGTTTTACTACTGGCTCTACAGAACCGGAGTGAACCGGGGCAACCCACCACTGGTTGGCATGCCTTTTTATGGTATGGGAAAAATAAGATACATGGTTGCTTTCAAAGACATTATATAAGAAATGCTTTATTATTAGTATGGGAGAAAATTAGAGAACAACATTACTTGAAGATATCAGTTTGGCTTTTGACAATGGAAGCACTTATACATCCAAATACTATTAATATGGGAAATATTGTTAGATATAAGGACATTTTATCAGAAAAGGGGGAACTTAAAACGAAACAAGATTTGGAAAAACAGGGGATTGATATGTTGTGGTATACACAACTGCAAATACAATCTAGATATGAAAAAGATGCAAAATTATATGGTTTTTATATGGAATTGACAGAATTAGATAAGATATTAACAGGAACAGATGAGGGAGTGATAAGAAAATGGTATAGTTATTTATTATCAAATTATAAGAAGAACAAGTTAAAGAAACAATGATAGCATGGGCAAAAAATATTGGACATATGATAGAGTTAGATAAATGGCAGAAATTATGGGATAGGAATTATAAGTTAACAATGTCAACTGCATACAAAGAGAATCTGTACAAGATGTTTTATAGATGGCATTTGTCACCTGAAAAATGGGCAAAAATGTTTAAAGATAAATCAACTAAAATATTGGAAATGCCTTCAGATACCGGGATCGTATTATCATATGTGGTGGATGTCTGAAGAAGCAAAAACATAATGGGTAAAAATTTGTATGTGATTGGAGAAGATGATGCAGCAGAATATTGATTTAAAACCTGAGATATTCCTGTTGGGGATTTTACCAGGGAATTATTATAAGAAAATGTATAATTGATTATTCATGTAATAACTGCGGCTAGAATTGTATTTGCACAGAACTGGAAATGTGAAGAGATTCCTGTAGATGAAAACATGATTAAGAAAATATTGGAATATGCAGAAATGAATAGATTAACATTTGTAATTAAGGAAAAGGAAGAATCTAATTATTACAATATATGGGATGTATTTTACCAATGGTTAGAGAATAAATATGAAAATAATATATAATAAAGTTAAATAAGTTGTTAAGAAGAGAAATGTTATGATAATAGATATGTTAAGTATTAAACATTAATATTACGAGTAGATATAAATAATAAATATGGTAGTAAGCTTTAATTGTTGTGACACAAAAAATTTGTACCCAGATAACACACTGTTTAATGAATGATGGAATGTTTTGTATTAAAAGAAATACAATAAAAGTTGTGGGTGCTTCATCACTGGAGATTTTTAAGAAGAGATTGGACTGTCAGTTGTGTGGTCCATGGATCTCCTGATTGAGCAGGGGCTGAACTAGAAGACCTCCAAGGTCCCTTCCAGCTTTATTCTGATTCTGATTCATATGCAGTTAAAAATGTGAATGTGTTGACTTCCGGTGGCTCCCCTGCGTTGATGGCGGTCTTATAACTCCGTGATCGCGTAGAGCCGCTCAGACAGCGCAAATCAGCTGTCTGGCAACTCGGGTAAAGAGAGAAATGGGAGCATTCGGGCTGAAGTAGAGCCCCCCGGAAAGCCCCCGGAAAGTTTCTGGAGGCTTGAGGGTGAGCGCTTCTTCTTAAGCTCAGAAAAGCTCCGGATCCGGAGTGCTGCTGCCTTAATGCCAGAACAAAACGTTGCGTCCACTCCTGCGATCAATATGGACCTGTGAATGGATTTTTAACACAGACGGAGCAAAAACAGGAGTAATGGCAGTTTTGTGTGAGGAAATTCTAATTCCCTAACCAGAGGATATTTTGTTGGAAAGATCGGAGACGAAGAAAGGAAATGGCGCTTTGTTCTTTGAAAGCGAAAGTTAAGGAAGTGCTTGTTAAAGCAGTTGGTGTTGAAGCTACACGAAGTATATAAGAAGAGATTAAGTAAATGGAATGAACAAGAACTGATTTATTTTTTATTATAGTGTTCAAGAGGAGAAAATTTACTGAATTTTTCTATCCTTTTTTTTCTATTTCTCTTGCCATTTGGCATATTATAGCTTAACAGGAAATGGCTTTTAAGCAAACAAAGCCAAATGTTATTAAGGACTGTGAAATCTCTTTAGTTCAAATACAGAAGTTAAAAGAAGATCTTAAGGAATATTTAAGGGCTTTTTTAAAAGAACTTTGGGAGGTTCAAATTTCTGTAATAGATCAAAAATTTAATGAAATAGAAAAAGAAATACTGGATTTTAAAGATATGGTGGAAATTCAGAATAAGGATTTGGAAAGTGTAGTGGATGCATTTAAACACTTAGATTATACTATTCAGATGAATGAAAGAATGGAAAAACTTAATCAAGTTAATTTGGATTTGGAAAGGAAAATAGAGGAGGTCCAAATGAATCAAGTTAATTTGAATTTAGAAAACAAAATAGAGGGAATACAGGTTAAGGTGGATAGGGCAGATGAAGAAATGGTTATATTACAATATAGGTTAATGGAGTATGCCGTAAGGGTGAGAGGATTGAAGGAATGTAAGCAGGAGAATTTAAAGAAGATTTTTACACAGGCTTTTGCACAGATAACTGGAGAGAATCCAGAAGATTTTGAAGTTAATATTGAAAAAATTTATCATGTTAACTCCTGGCTGGCTAGACAGAGGCAATTACCAAGAGATGTGGTGATTTATTTTACAACTAAGAAGATTAGGTATGGAATCTTACAAGCATTTTATAAAAATAAATTTCAAATACTAGAGCAAGATATAATAATGATGAAGGAAATTCCTCCTAAAATGTTAAGAAAGAGATAAGAATTTGCCTTTTTAGTGGATGAACTTAAGAAATATCAGATACAGTTTAGACGGGATGTTCCAGCTGGTTTAACAGTGAATTATAAAGGAAGAAAGTATTCCCTTAGTACAGTTCTTAAAGCAAGAGATTTTTATATTAATGTATTAAAGGCTGGAAATCCTTGTTGCTAGAAGCTAAGTTGATGGCAAAAAAATGGGATAAGGATGTAATACAAATACAAGATAAGGGAAGATAAGGACAGGAGAAATATTGGAGAAAACAGGGGAATTAAAAGAACAAGGAAAGACTTAGGTAGCTTTTAAATTAAAGGGTGTTTCTGTTTATGGGAAAGGATAAAAAAAAATTTTTGAATATAATAAAAGAAGAAAGTTAAAATAATAATTTAAATCTTGGAGATGTGACTGTAAGGATGTCATTTGTTTATATATGGTTTAATTGTTAATAATTGATTTATTTTGGTTATAAGTTGGAGATGTAATTTTAGTAAAGTTATTTGATTAATTAAGAGTGAGAGATATAATTGGAATTTTATTGTTAAGAAAATCAACTGGTTAAGGATTTAGAAAATGCTTATTAATTTAAAGTTGGAATTATATATGACGAGATTGTTTAGAAAATTTATTATTATTATTATTATTATTATTATTATTATTATTATTATTATTATTATTATTATTATTATTTATTAGATTTCTATACCGCCCTTCTCCCGAAGGACTCATTGTTTAGAATACAATGTTGGGAATATGGGAATGAACTGGAGTTAAATGTTAGATTTAAACAAATTAAAAGGATGATGTTTATTTGATGAACATATAAATATGGATTATAAAGTATATTTCCTAATTGACTTTTGATTGCCAAATACATTTTAGAAAGCAAACATGGATGATATTGAAGAATAACTCTTGATGGTGTAATATCGGAAGTTGGAATACCGCTTATTGTTGAAGAATGGACAGTAAAATTTATGAACTTAAATGGCAATGTGGAAATTTCGTATCTGAAGGACTGTTTATGCAAGACATATACAGGAATGGAGAAGATAGACTGATATTTAAAAATTGGACTGAAAGACTAAAAAGTTAAATAGTTTAAGAATGGAAAGACTGTAAATTGCATTGCTATAATCCTTTCTTCATTTTTATGGAAAAGGGGAGTTAAGGGCTTAGAGAGGGGTGGGAGCTTTTGGATGATTAGTATATTTTAGTTTGTGATTGTTGACATTATACCCTGTATTTGCTCCGGGAAGTCTGGGGGAGGAGTGGGGGAAGGGGAAGGGGAGGAAGAGGGCTAGTGTGGGAGGGATGGGGGGGATGTATGGGGAAAAATTTTGTAAAACTTTTTTAATAAAAAAATGTGAATGTGTTTTTTTTTCTTGACCTTGACATTTATGATGGCAGAATTTTCTTTATGGTTTCCCCATTCATCTATGAAATTAAATCATGATTTTTCGCACAACAGGAATGCAGATTTTTTTCCTCTTTGCAATACCTCTGCAGACCTGGATGAACTCACAGATACTGTAACATCGTATGTCAGCTTCTGTGAAGACCTATGTGTACTGATAAGGAACTTGCAAATATACAGTAACAACAAACCTTGGTTCACAGCTAAACTTAAGCAGCTACGTCATTTCAAAGAGGAAGCCTACAGAAAAGGTGATAAAATACTGTACAGTCAGGCTAGAAATGTATTAACAAGGGAGATCAGAGCAGCAAAAAGAAGCGACTCTGAAAAGCTAAAAAATCAGTTCTCAACAAATGAACCAGCAAACATGTGGAAAACTCTTAAAAATATCACTGGCTATGGCAAACCTCCTACCCAGGCTGAAGGAAATCAACAACTGGCAGATGACCGGAACGTGTTTTACTGCAGGTATGAAAGGAAACTACAGCCACTTATCTCCACAACCCACATTTCAGACACACCAACAACAGCCAAGCCTCCTACAACTGACCCCATCCCATTGGATTCACAACCCCTAGTGATCACAGAAAAGGAAGTGCAAGACCTATTTCACAGACAAAAGCCAGGAAAAGCTCCAGGCCCAGACAAGATAACTCGTTCTTGCTTAAAAGTCTGTGCTGACCAATTGGCCCCCATCTTCACCCATATCTTCAATAAATCACTAGAGACGTGCTATGTTCCTCCTTGCTTCAAACGCTTTACTATCATCCCAGTGTCGAAGAAGCCCACCATCAAGGAACTGAATGACTACAGACCAGTTGCTCTAACATCTGTAGTCATGAAAACCTTTGAAAGGCTAGTGCTGTCCCACTCGAAAACCATCACGGATCCGCTGTTAGACCCCTTGCAATTTGCATACCAAGCAAATAGATCAACAGATGATGCTGTTAATATGGCTCTGCACTACATCCTACAACATCTTGAATCTCCAAAGACCTATGTAAAGGTACTCTTTGTAGACTTTAGTTCAGCATTCAATACCATCATTCCAGACACTCTTCTAACTAAGCTAAACCAGCTACAGGTACCTGAACAGACTTGTAAGTGGATCGTAAGTTTCCTAACAAACAGGAAGCAGCAGGTGAAGCTAAGCAGAATCACATCAGATACCTGTACAATTAGCACAGGGGGCCCCCAAGGCTGTATTCTCTTTATATACCAATGACTGCATCTCTAATGATCCATCTGTTAAATTACTGAAGTTTGCAGATGACACACCAGTGATCGGTCTCATTCGAGACAATGATGAATCCGCGTACAGATGGGAGATTGAAAGACTAGCCTTGTGATGCGACCGGAACAATCTGGAACTGACAGCACTCAAAACCATAGAAATGGTGGTAGACTTTAGGAGAAACCCTTCCATACTTCCATCTCTCACAATATTAGACAACACAGTATCAACAGTAGAAACCTTCAAATTTCTAGGTTCTACCATATCAAAAGATCTAAAATGGACAGCAAGAACGTCATCAAAAAAGGACAACAAAGAATGTTCTTTCTGTGCCAACTCAGAAAGCTCAAACTGACCAAGGAACTGCTGATTCCGTTCTACAGAGGAATTATTGAGTCTGTCATCTGCACCTCTGTAACTGTCTGGTTTGGTTCTGCAACCCAACAAGACAGACACAGACTTCAGAAGATCATTAGAACTGCAGAAAAACAATTGCTATCAACCTGCCTTGCATTGAGGACTTGTATATTGCACGAATCAAAAAGAGGGCTGTGAAAATATTTACAGATCCCTTGCATCCTGGACACAAACTGTTTCAACTCCTACCCTCAAAACGATGCTATAGAGCACTGCACACCAGAACAACTAGACACAAGAACAGTTTTTTCCTGAACTCTATCACTCTGCTAAACAAATAATTCCCTCAACACTGTCAAACTATTTACTAAATCTGCACTAATAATCTTCTCATCATTCCCATCACCCATCTCCTTCCACTTATGAGTGTAACTTTGTTGCTTGTATCCTTACAATTTATACTGATATTGATTGTTTCCTGATTGCTGAGGCTAGTTGTACAACCTCTCATCTGAATGCAGATTCATCATTGTTTCGAATGAGACCGATCACTGTTGTGTCATCTGCAAGCTTCAGTAGTTTAACAGATAGATGATTAGAAATTCAGTCATTGGTATATAGAAACAATGATCAAGATTCAATTGGCAGGAATTAATAGAATGGTCACTTCTAATTGCTAATAGTTGCTTCTAATTTTTTCCTACAATAACAA
This sequence comes from Ahaetulla prasina, assembly GCF_028640845.1. NCBI lineage: Eukaryota > Metazoa > Chordata > Lepidosauria > Squamata > Colubridae > Ahaetulla > Ahaetulla prasina. Next base: position 69,184,925 of record NC_080546.1, on the reverse strand, counting down.
AGGAAATTTTGCATTTCGTTATATTTTCTCAGTTTATTTCTCTGTATTTTTCCATAAAGGAAGATATGTGGAACTCACTTTGTAGGAAGAGTATGATTTTTCAATATTGGAAACTACAAAGTACAAAAACAATTTCTTTGAAAACTCATTCTGAAATACTGTAATTTTCAGACACACTTTTCCCACCCCAAAAGTGGGTGGAAATGTCTGTGTGTCTGATAGAGCAAATATTGATGTGGTGGTGAATGGGCGGTGGCAGCAAATGGTAACAGTGAATGGGCTGTGGTGAATGGGCTGTGGAGAACGGGCTGTGGCGAATGGACTGCGGCAGTGAATGGGCATGGTGAATGGGTGGTAGCGAACGGGCCATGGCAGTGGTAAATAGGGTGCGGCGGTGAATGGGTGGCAGCGAACGGGCCGCGGTGAACAGGTCATGGCAATCCCTGCTGCCTAGAACAGCTGACTAGCGATATTCCAGGAGGCCGATCCAACTGCTGATCAGCTGCTCGGCAGCGAAGACTCCAGCGTTCCCTGGCAGTGGCAGCAGCTCAGCTCAGTTGACTTGTGGTGGCTGCAATGGAGCAGAATCCTGAGGAGCCAAGTGCTGGGGCTGCGATAATGTGCTGAAGCTGACCAGGCTGTTTTCTGTTTGCTGCAAGGACGCTAGCCAGATGAATACCAGATGGATACTTGGAGACAGAGGCAGGTTTCTTTTTCCTCCTCTAAAGCTAATGTGCATCTTATAGTCTGGAGCGTCTTATGCTTTCGAAAAATATGGTAGCGCGTCAGTATCCGTAATATTTCTGAACAGGGAAGTTTTCTTCAATGCTATGGATCTTGCAGACCAGTAAGAAAATTTCACTCAGATACAGTTTTAATATGGCTTTTAGTTTGGCCTGTGCATTTTATTTTATTATTTTATTCTCTCAGTTTGAACAATGGGGAATGTATGGTATTATGCAAACCATGAAAAGGGTCAGTTTGAGCTACTCTTATATGGATGTAAAATAGTTTATTTTTTATTTAATGTTATCTATAAATTAGTTAAGTTAGTTTTATTTTATTAGGAGTAGTAATTTTAAGTCAGTTTAAAACATACAATTTGAGTTCTTTTTCATTTGCCAAGTAACTATTCTTTTTAATTAGATGGCTTAAGATTTGCAATTTAATTCAAAAAAGAAAACGAGAGACATATAAGAAAGCTAAATAAATTTTAAAAATGAGAAGACAAAGGGATGGGCAAATATATGTATTTATTTTCATTCATTAAAATATGATCAGGCAGAACTTGAGGTATAAATAACCTTTCATAATTCAGATATCTCCAATATTTCTAGGGCCATTAGATATATTTGTCATTTTCAGAGAATACCATGAATGCAGGACCTATTTACCAGTAATGGCCATCAAAAGAATTTATATATATATTTTTGTACAATAAACTGATGTATGTACATGTGCATTTCTTTTGTGAACAAATCAAGGTGTATGTTCTCTCTGTGTTTTTGCTTTCTCTTAACATTGTGTGCATATAAGTGTGTGTGTGTGTGTGTGTGTGTGTGTGTGTGTGTGTGTGTATCGATGCACTGGGAAGCACATTTAAGCTGAACCACTGTGCTTTGAATCATGTGATCACATTAAAGAGAAAAGGGACGCTTAGAATGGAGCAGTTGTCAGCATTCCAACCTGGTGCCCACTTGGCTTTCCCATAAGATGCTTTTGGGGGAATTTTTTGGGAACATGTTTCTTTTCCGTGATGGGCTAGATCTAGTATATTTTAAGAAGATGACCTTTCCTTTGCCTGCATCTTCCATCATACCAAAATTGATTTTGTTGCATCCTTTTTAAATAGTTAAGAGACAGATGAATAAACAGAATCTCTTTTTTCATGACTTCTTTCCAACATTCTAATGGGCTGAATGAGTGAAAGAAAAAAAAAGAAAAGCCAATTGACAGGGGGCTTCTCCATGCAACAAAAGACTGTAACAGCCATAATCTCAGGGAGGTTTTATACAAACATCAGCTGTATTAGCTATTAATACAAAAAGGAAGTCAAGTCAACCAAAATAGCCAGTTATATAATGAACATTGGAGTTTGTCAGTTCATAAGCAACATATGGTATAGAGCTTCCTGCTTGAGCAGGAGGTTGAACTAAAAGACCTTCAAAGGACCCTTCCAGCCAGTGGTGGGATTCAAATAATTTAACAACCAGTTCTCTGCCCTAATGACTGGCTAGGTAAGCGTGGCCAACTTTATGTCACTCATGTTAAGAGGTGCCTCGTTTCACCCACTCGCCTGGCCTCTTGAGCTCTTCTGGTCTTTGTCTATTAATTTGTCTACTACTACAGTGTCTGGTTGATTATCTAATGCCTACCTGTCCATCTGGATCCGGAAGTCCCACAGATTCTTAGCTCTATTATTCTCCACAACCTTCTATGAAACTCCTTGATGGCTGCCTGGAGAATTCTGGGAGTTAGTCCACACATCTTTCAACTGAAACACACTGATCTACCCCTTGGGTTGTATTTAGTGTGGTAAATCCCTGCTTCTACGGATCTGGTACTTAGTGCCTGTTCTTGTGCTTCTGTTCTGTTCTTCTGTTCTTTTTTTTTTATTATTCAAAAAGTTTTACAAAAATTTTTTTCCCCTTTCCCCCCAACCCCCCTCCCTTCACAAACCCCCTCCCCCCTCCCCCCGTGACTTCCTGGAACAAGCACAAGGTATAGTTAAAAATAAAACAAACATATGCTAAAAAAAATTTTCCCCAAAACTATTATACCAATTTTCCCTCTCTAGCTCTGACTTCCTCCTTACATAACCAAAATCCTTCAAAAATATTAACAATAAACAGTAATAAAATATATAAGTCAATAGAACAAATTAATCCTAAAGTATTTAAAACCAGCTAAAGCATAAAAATCCAATCCCATTCAGAGAATATCTCCCTTATAGCTTCTATAACCATATAATTTTCCCCCCAAGTCTTTCTTACATAAGATCTTTAGAGAATATTCTATTTAAAATTCAGTACAACACATTATAAAATTTCAATACAGGAAATTACAATATCTATTCAACTTTAGTCCTTCCTCGTCAAAATCCAGTATAAATCCAAATATCTAGTCTTTTATGATAGATATAAAACATATAATCAACCCATTTCTTCCAGATCTTCCTCACATTTTGTCTTTCAGGGACGCTAATATTTTTATCTGTTAATATTTAAAAAAAAAAATTCTTTCAAGGATAATACTTTTGTCTCTTGCCATTTTTTTTGATGCATTAGTCTCTGTCTTTCCTTCATTACTCCTTTTGAAAAGTCAGTCGCAATATTTCCTAGTAGTTCCTTATGTCCAAGAATCCACAAGTTACTGCCGTATATTCCATCAGTCCGAAAAGAGAACTCTTGGAAAGCATTAACCCTGTGAATTTTTCCGTTTCGGGAGACAGCCTCCTGTAGCACAAATTCAAGCATTTCATTCAAACTTTTTAAAAAAAGCTTCTTTACATCAACTTGTTTATTCACGATCATATCTTCATATTTATCCACTTTTGTTTGTATCTCCTCCATTCCATTTTCCAAGTCCTGATTACACTGGTTAATTTCCTCCAAACTCTCATCCAAAACGTCTCCATTTTTTATCAATTCGTATTTTTGAATAATTAAATACATTCTTTCTGTATAATCCTGTATAAAGTCACAAATCCATGCTTCTGAAAGAACCTTCATGGCAAAGTTCTTGCTGAGAATCCCCTTATAAAATACTTAAACAAACTAAAATAATCCAACAGTCCACAGTCTAGCACAATAAGATAAAGTCTCCATTCACTTTCACTTTCTCAGCAAGTAAACGCCATTTTATTTCATTATGTTGATTGTAGATGAAAGAAGAAGAAAAAAAGTTTTTAAAAAAATAGAAGTCAGATTTAATACTTGCAATTTAAATGACTGATCTCCTGTGTTTATTCCGTCTGCTTATAAATATCCATAACAATCACTTGAAGCAGAAGTGGTTGCTCTCTTTTCTTTCTGCATGAAGCAGAGATATGCTGGGGCTGGAGCTGCTGCAGAGGGATTTCCAGGGAACCTTCCCCTTCGAGTTCCCCAAGCGGGGCCTCTAGAGAGTTCTACCTATCCTTCTTCTGCTCTTTCCCTTCCCCTTTACCGGGGAAAGTACTTTCAGCTGGCGAACAGCTGATATTCGCTGTTTTCGCCAGCTTTTTTACAGAATCCCAGCGCGGGCGCCCTTAGGTAGTCCTTCGGAGAGAGCGGAGCCACTGGAAGTCCTGTTCTTCTGTTCTTGTGATCAGTGATGCCCTTTACACACACACACACGTGCACACACACACACACACACACACAGAGCATTCTCTGCTCTGGGGTTTTGTATGTATGTATTAATTTTACCATTGTACACAATGTACATGGACACATATTTCCCCTAGCGACAAATTCTAGAAGGGCAATTGTGTTACCCTGTTATTGCAGCTAGGAAAACAACAGAGTCTTGCAACACATTAAGACAAAGCAACTAACAGATTGTATTCTGCTGCTTCTGGAGATCACAAGCACAATCAGCATTTCCTGAGGATTCATTAGAAGATGGGGAGATTGGTAGTACTAGCTATCAAGAGTAATACTTTATAAATCTGATGAACTGGTGCTAATTCATAATAGTTTATGCCGGAAGAAATCTGCTGCAAGAATTACTTTTTTCATCTCTTAATCCTTTTCCCTTTAGGTAAACTGGATTTGCAAGAGCCTTGGGGACAAGGAAACCAACCATTTACTTTAAAGTCTCATGCATAGCCATAGCTATTTATTATGTCCTAGTTATTTAACGATGTAGAAAGGTGCACTGCAGCAGACATGCTTTTCAACTGTTAGCGCATGCACGCACGCACGTATGCACCCACAGACACCCCAGAGCAATGATATTAGCAATCTACAAAGTATGCTTCCAAGAACAGCAATTCATCCTAAATAAATACAGCCTTTATTTGCTTCTCTGGCTGGAAGGAATCTTTCAAAACACATCTGGGATGCTTTGTGTCTCTACACTCCATGTCAGCAGGCAGAAAATCCCTGCGCCCAATTTCAGCAAAACACAGGTTTCCAAGCCCACTGCAGAAAGGTGGAGGTTGTGGGGGGGAAGGAGAGGAAATGACATCTTTTTTTAAAATTTATATTAAAAGGAAGACTAAAGGCAGCTTACACAGTGTTAAGCAATAGTCTTCATCCATTTGTATATAATATACAAAGTCAACTTTTATTGCCCCCAACAATCTGGGTCCTCATTTTACCTACCTTGTAAAGGATGGAAGGCTGAGTCAACCTTGGGCCTAGTGGGTCTTGAACTTGCAGTAACTGCAAGCAGCTGCGTTAATAACAGACAGACTTAGTCTGCTGAGCCACCAGAGGCCCTGTCATTGTCCTGGTCTCTATTTCATGAATTGATCTGGCAATCAAACTTGCAAACAACTGCGGCAAGAAGTATCTCCAATCTTTCTCCACCTGCAAAGCCCTTGCCTTTGCCTTCAGCCTCCAAGATGAACTTCAGTCACAAAGCTTGGTCGGAGCACTCTGGGCCAGAGAAAGAGAGCGAGCAGTGAAGCACCTGCCTTTCCTTCCCAGTCCCTCTGCTCACCATTCCCCCCTCCCCCCCAGCCGAGCCCGAACAGCTGATCTGAAGAGTCCTGGATTTCAATAGCCAAGGAGCTCAGTGCTACAAAGAGAAATGACAGGAAGCCATTGGAGGGGAGGGAGTGAGGCACATTCAGCAGGTTCGCCGAACTGCACAAAAAGTTAGCTACTGGTTTGGGTGAATCAGTGCGAACCAGATGAATCCCACCACTGCTTCCAGCTATGTTATTTTCCTACACCTATATGTGTGCATCCAGATTTTGGAAAGATAGAGGAAGAATAAAATAATTGGTTTGGACTCATAAATATCTGAAATAGGACCAATGCATTTAATAGCATATTTCTAATTTTATTTTTTAATGAACAAATCTCATTATAATAATCTTTATAAAGAGAAGTATAAATTTATACTTTATAAATTCAGTGTCTCTGCTTATTTAGAACATTATCAACCGCAGATTGAATCCTTAAACTTTGTTTCTATATTTAAAACTTCATGATGTAGAGTTACTTTTTATTCTTTTTAAAAATTGCATTACACAACTGAATGATCATAAAATAAATAAAATTGAAAGGAATCTATTCTGTGCAATTCCTTTTATGAAACTTCCATACTGTGGGGAGAAGGGATTAGCATAATCTGCCATAATATTAACTTCAAACATTATTGCTCCTGAAATTGTTTATTTTCTTTTTTAAAGAAAGCTTTTAATTAAGAAAAGCAGTGAACTATTTTGGCTCTACAGAGAAATTCTCCTCCCACAAACACACTAATGAATTAATAAATGGGTAATAAGGAAAGTGATGGACAATGAGGAAAGAATGGAACCATCAGAAGGAACAGAGGGGAGATTCTGGTCGATGTTGCAGCAGGAACAGACTGGAAAATAGCAGGTTCTGATGAGCCATGCAAAATCCAGCTGGACGAACTACTGCCAGGAGGCTTTCGAGCTATAGCCATCTTGCAGGGATGGTGAAGAAAGGAGAGGCATTTTGTGGACTGTGTGGAATTAGCTCCTTGCTTAAACAGAAACAACTCTCCTGGAGCAGCTGTGGGGACAGCGGCCATCTTGAAGCTGGGACAACCAGACTGGAGAATTGTGCAGGAGAGGCGATTAGATGGAGTGCCAGAATGCCAACTTATATTTAAAAAGTGGAAATTGAAGTTTTAAAAGCTTTCCTGAGCTTGGACTAGCAGCTATCCAGCTCTTGGGGGGGAAACACACACACACACGGAACAAAGAGAAGGCGAGGATTGTGATATAAAGAAGCTAAGAGAAAGTTTTGGATTTGGAAAATTGGGAAAAACAAAGACTGTTAAAAGGAAAGAATATGATTTTTGGAAGAAAATAATAATTTATAAGAGAACTTTGAAAACATTATTGGACATTTTGACAAATAAATGGATAAAAGAGTCTGCTTTGTAACGGAGTAGAAACGGAGAGTGCAATCTGCTGGAAGAAAGAAAAAGCTTTGTAATATTCTATTCAAATAGACAAAACAGAAGAAATAGCAGCCAGTAATTTCGACCTTGGCCATATAGAAGAAGAATTGGATACTGTGTGAAAAATTGAGGAGTGACTGTTTTCATCTGGGTAGTTGTTTTACTGTCTCTGCTGGAAGATAGTCTCATATTTGGATTTGATAGTTGCTGCATTGGGATAATAATTAACAATTGAGAAGAACACTTTAACTGCAAAGAATAAAGGAATAATTGAAGCAAAAAAGAAGAAAAGGAGAAATAAGAAAATTACACACACTTAAAATTTTGACTAAGTGTATAGAGATATAATTGGGGAGGTATTAGTAATCTTTTAAATTGTCATAAAATGGAGTTACAGACGTATGAAGAGTTACTTTTGATGATCAAAAGTGTGTGTGAATCTCTAATAGGCAAAAAAGAAACAGAAAATCCATTTAAATATATAGAAAAAGAAAATGAAGAGAAGCTGGAAGAGGGAAATTTGAATGAGAAACAAGAAACTACTAATGGTGAAGAGAAAATATTAAAAAAGAAATCAGATTGAGAGCATTCTAGAAATAGTTGGGAATGTAAAAAGAGGAGAGAGGAAAGGGAGGAAAACTCCTCCTAAAAAACAGGCAAAAGGAAAGAAGGGAAAAATCTGGAAGAGACAAGGGAAAGCTTTGGGGAGGGAGATCCAAACAACACAACAAAAAAAAAGAGAAATGGAAGCCAGAAGATGAAATGTAAAATATATAAAAAAAAATAAAAAAGAGAATTGAGAAGTTAGAGCGAGAGAAAGGGTCATGCAAAAAATTATTAGAAAAGAGGATGCTAAAAAGATTTAGAGATGATGGTTAAAGATGAAGAATAATGGCCTAAAAATAGGCAAATATAAATGAGCTAGATTAAAAATGGGAAGCGGAAAATAGACAATATAATAATAATAGTATTTTTGATAGTTTTTAAAATTAGAAGGGAATTTTAATTGTTATAATAGTGGTAAAAGTGAAGAATTTTAGGATATACTGTGATATTGGCTCGATGAAAGCATTGAAAATGAAATGATAAATATATAAGAATAATATGGTAGCTGTGGAAAAAATAAGTTATGGTGTAAAAGTTTAAGTGAATATATGATAAAGATGAATGAATAGAGTTTGTCTATATTAAATTTTAATAGATAGAAATGTGAAAATAAGTAATTTGACAATATTAATTTTGATATCAATGCAAAAAATGTTAATTGTAAAGAGAAAAACAAGGCTGAAATAATGAAAGTGACTATTTATGCAAGAAAGAAAGAATAGAACATGTTTGTGACAAACCACAGCAGATGGAAAAGTGAAACTAAGTAATATAAGAATATTATTAATTTTGATAACAATGTATTAAGATGAATATTTTATTGTTCATGATTGGGCAGGGAATTAGAGAGATATTTCCGGAAATGAAGGAAGAATGTAAATAACTGGAGTGATTATAATAGAGAAGAAGCATAAGGCACAAAGTAATGTTATTTAAAAATAAAATTGAACAGGATAAAAAATGATAGAAAGAAAATAACATGGCAGAAGTTGAAATAAGTAGAGATGGAGAAAAATGATAAATTTGTGATAAATGATAAATTTGTGATAAATGAAAGAGATAAATATTGGGAAAAAACAGGAAGATTAAGATATATTATAATGATGATTTGGATTATATAGAAGATGTATGAGATGTGACCTGGTCAGCACTCTGTTCACCATCTTGCTGGAAATCTTAGACTTATAGTGTTATTGGAAAGGGAAATAAAACACAAAATAGAGATAGAAACAAGAAGGATATATAAATAAAAAACTTGAATTTAAAAAAAAAGGAAAGTGAATCAGAGATTTTAACTCAGGAAGATAACTATAATTTGATAGAAATCACTGAACTTGGTGGGATGATACTCATCATTGGCACTGAAAAGCTATAGTTTATTCAAAAGGAAAAGACAGAAGAGAATGGATGGGGATGTTGCACTGTGTGTAAAGAAAACTATACTTGCTGAGAAAGTCAGGAATCAGCATGGAAATCCAGGGGAAAGTATTTGGAATAAAAGAAGAAGAAAAGAAGAAAAGAAACCAATTGTGCCATTATGAGAATTTATCATACAACAGCTGGATGCAGATTCAGATGACGTCTCTCCACATCATATGACCAGTCTTTCAAAAATGCATGCAAGAATGATAATTGGGGATTTCAATTATTGTGACATCTGGGAATCTAATTGTTCCAATGGTTAAAAAAAAGCATAGACAAAGCATAGTTGACTGTATTTATACTGTTAATAAGAGGCATGTTCATCTGTTTCATAGGTTTACTTGAGGATATTAATCTTACTGCTCTGTCATCAGAACTGCTGAAAGATGCAACTAAAAAAAGAAAGTACTATTGAATTATATTATTTTTCTTAGGGATTCTTTTCCAGATAATCTCTTTACTCTGATATAGATGTTAAACAAAAACTGTCATAGCTGTCATTCTGCTTCTTGCTTCACTTTGCATTTTTTGCCCGCTTGACATCAGCAACGGTGAGAGGCGGAGAGATTGGAATGTGGGGTGGGGTGGTTGGGGAGGTGTGAAAGTTTTCCTCCCCTGGGAAGTATTTCAGAGTGAAATTTAAGTGATTAAAGTATTGCACCCATCAGACTTGTTTGGGAGACAGCTTTCAAGGTTTTTTTAGGGTGTCTAGATTTTTGTGGTCTATCCAAACATCAAGAGGATCTTTTGCCCCCACTCCAGGAGAATTTATCTATCTGCTAATTGAGTTCTGATGATCTGAGTTTGATTTTAGAAGATCACTACCCAAAGTTGTGTATAAAAGTTTCTGTAATATATAACAACCACATACAAATATACACACACTCTGTGTTTATATTTTTGCATACACATACATTATGTTGTGCCTCGTCCGCTTTCCCCGCAGCTGGGCCCATCTTATCTGCTTCCGAACGCTGAGGAATGTCCTAGCATGCCTCCCGGCCCCAGCCCTGGCTCCATGCCCAGACAGGCCGAGGAGGAAGAAGTGCCTCCAGCCCCCAGCCCTGGCTCCATGCCCAGGCAAACAGAGCAACTAGACCCCTCCCCCTCCCCCACAGCATGTGAGCCTGAGGAAGGTCAATTACCAACAGCTGCAGACTGGAGTGACCCGCGCTTCAGGAGAATTGATAGGCGGCGGCAACAGAAGGAAGGGAGGGGCAGGCCTGGATAAGTGCTGAGTCATGGAGCCACACCCCATGGCCTATATAAAGGATCTGCTTTCTGGCATTCTCTGAGTCAGGCAAAGTCTACCTTATCTTGCTGAAGTCACTTTCTGGTCTCCTGCCTGCCTTGAGAACTTTGCTAGGACTTTGGCAGAGCTGCAGAGGCACACCTGATTCGGATTTCCCTGACCCGGCCATCAGCGGAGGAGTGGGACACGACACATTAACTGTCAGGGAGGTGAGATACATATTCTCAAGTATGAATGTAGAATTCTTATTAAATATTGTGGATGTTTTTCTGAACAGTATAGTTTTGGACTTCTGGCTGACGTCACGGTGATATCAGATGCAGGGAATGGGTCTCTGTGTTCCCTGTGCTGAGTTCTCCCTGTTCGTGGCCTCCGATGGGAGCCAAAGCTGCCTTGTAGGGGCACTGAAGCTAAGGAGGGATGCCCTGAGAAGTTGCGGGAGAGATCGCAACTCTCCTGCTGAACTCTGGGCTTTTTTCCCTCTACGCCACGGCAAGGAGAAGAGGTAGAAGAGCAAAGCTGGGATAGCTGCAAAACACCTAAGAACTGTATTGGAGTGGAGTTGGAGAACACTGTCTGGTGAGAAGAATCCTTTTTATTTAAAACTCAACCCCAAAAGAATATCCAGGAAAAGAAAGGCTCACTGCTATTTTTAAAAGCAGTAATTTAACATTTTGAGAAGAATTTCAAAATTGAAGGAAAAAGAATTAAAGGGCATTCTGTATTTTTAAAGGCAAAAACCTTTAAAAATAGAGAAAATTGGATTTCTAAATTGGAGAGACATTGTTTTGGATAGGCATTTCAAAATGCTGGAACTACTTACTTAAAAAACTAACATCATCTTTATATTTTGGATTGTTACCATTAAAATTGGATAAAACTGGTTAATATTGAAGTGAAGACACAACACATTCCCAAAATCCTGGAAATTCTTGGCTATTGGAGATTTAAATGTGAGTATAAGAAAGACATTAGTATTAAATTGACCCCTGATGGCTACAACACAAGACTGACACAAGACTGAATTTCTAGAGGGACTTATGAAGGTTCTGGGGAAAAAATTGGGACTATCCAGAGGAACAGGTCAATCAGCTTTGGGATATAAACAGTGGTGGGATTCAACCAGTGTAACAACTAGTTTGCTGAGTGAGCACTTTGTGTAACAACCAGTTTGCTTCACATGTGCGATACATTTGAAAACAGCTTTAAAACTAAGTAAAACAGCTGAGGCACAGCAATCCACTCTGCTGCGCCGATCAGCTAGGCTTCAAACAAAGGAAATATAATTCAGTATTATATTATTGAACAATGGTATTATTAAGTATGCTTGAATAATATGGTGATTAGCATAAAAATAACATATTGAAATATTGAATAACTAAACAATGGAAGATTATAACAACATAAATGTATGCATTATTAGAACCATATAAGCTTGCTAAATGTAACAAATATTATTAATACTATTTTATTTGTATTAAAAGGAATGACACAGAATATGGTGATTGGCATAAAAATAACATATTGAAATATTGAATAACTAAATAATGAAATATTAACATAACATAAATATGTGTACTATTACTAGAACTATATAAGCTTGTCAAATGTAGTAAACATGATGAATATTATTTTATTTGTACTAAAATGTATGACACCCAGATGCCACATTGTTCACGCATCGCTATGTTTGTAAAAAATAAAAAAAACCTTGAAAAAAAGAATCACAGTATAGTTTTATTATTACATTATTAAAACATTGGGGGACAAGACTATTCAGGTTATCTATCCTACTCAAAGGGTGACAATGCCACAGAAAAGTACTGCTCCAGAAGCCCCCCCTCCCCCGTTAACTTTATCTGTCCCCTTAAGTGTATCTTGGCTCAACTATTTTAACTGACATTTGGATTTATAGTTTATAATCCCTCCATAGCCCATTTTTTTGTTTAATAATATCAGAAGTCAGCTTTTTCCAGTTTTCCTGTGATTACTTCAGATGAATTCTGCTTTGCAGAGCTGCTGTGACTAGCAGAATCTTTGATTTAGTTATAGTTGCTTCAAATTAAGTTTATGGTAGGAAAGAAAGTGAGAAGAGAACTACATTCTGTAAGGTCCAATAATAATATGTTTAAGCTCATAAATGCCAAACAAGAAACTTAAACAGAGGCTTGAATAACATAGCATTTAATGTTGATCAAGCTTAAATGGTTAGCTGTTCCAAACATGCGGGGAAGAACTACTGAAAAGAGAGGGAATGTGAATCCCTTTTATATTGTTTAGGAGTCATAAACCTCCACTTCTGGCATCTTTGATTTGTATATTCGATGTAATTTATTTATTATTTATTTTATTTTTTGATTTTTATACCGCCCTTCTCCCGAAGGACTCAGGGCGGTGTACAGGCAAAAATAAAACAGATAATACAATATACAATTTAAAATGCAGATTAAAAAACTTATTTTAAAATTAGCCTGATAGGTTAAAATATACTAGACTAAAAAACCCCATTTAAAATTAATTAATAAAAATTTAAAATTAATAAAATTCAGTTCAAGCCAGCCCCGCGCGAATGAAAAGATGTGTCTTCAGTTCGCGACGGAATGTCCGAAGGTCAGGTATTTGGCGTAAACCCGGGGGAAGCTCATTCCAGAGTGTGGGAGCCCCCACAGAGAAGGCCCTTCCCCTGGGGGCCGCCAGCCGACATTGTTTGGCGGACGGCACCCTGAGAAGTCCCTCTCTGTGAGAGCGTACGGGTCGGTGGGAGGCATGTGGTAACAGCAGGCGGTCCCGTAAGTACCCAGGCCCTAAGCCATGGAGCGCTTTAAAGGTCATAACCAACACCTTAAAGTGCACTCGAAAGGCCACAGGTAGCCAGTGCAGTCTGCGCAGGAGCGGTGTTACGTGGGAGCTACGCATAGCTCCCTCTATCACCCGCGCAGCTGCATTCTGGACTAGCTGAAGCCTCCGAGTGCACTTCAAGGGGAGCCCCATATAGAGAGCATTACAATAATCCAAGCGAGAGGTAACGAGCGCATGAGTGACTGTGCACAAGGCATCCCGATCAAGAAAGGGGCGCAACTGCCGAACCAGGCGAACCTGGTGGAAGGCCCTCCTGGAGACGGCCGTCAAATGATCTTCAAACGACAGCCGATCATCCAGGAGGACGGTATCTCACACCGAAGCCACTGATGATCTCACCCAACGGCTTCATGTAGATGTTGAACAGCAGGGGCAAGAGAATCGACCCCTGCGGTACCCCACAAGTGAGGCACCTCGCGGTCGACCTCTGCCCCCCTGTCAACACCGTCTGCGACCGGTCGGAGAGATAGGAGGAGAACCACCGGTACACGGTGCCTCCCACTCCCAATCCCCCCAACCGGCGCAGCAAGATACCATGGTCGATGGTATCAAAAGCCGCTGAGAGGTCTAATAGGACCAGGGCAGAGGAGTAACCCCTGTCCCTGGCCCTCCAGAGATCATCCACCAATGCGACCAAAGCTGTCTCCGTGCTGTATCCGGGTCGGAAGCCAGACTGGAATGGGTCTAGATAGACATCTTCATCCAGGTATTGGGGTAGCTGTCGCGCCACAGCACTCTCTACAACCTTCGCAACAAAGCGAAGGTTGGAGACTGGACGATAATTACCCAAAATAGCTGGGTCCAGGGAGGGCTTCTTGAGGAGGGGTCTCACCACCGCCTCTTTCAAGGCGGCAGGGAAAACCCCTTCCAACAGAGAAGCGTTGATAATCCTCTGGAGCCAGCCTCGTGTCACCTCCTGAGTGGCCAGTACCATCCAGGAAGGGCACGGGTCCAGTAAACATGTCGTGGCGTGAAGCCTCCCCAACAGCCTGTCCACGTCCTCGGGAGCCACAGGGTCAAACTCATCCCAAACAGACTCGACAAGACGTGCCTCCTCTCCCTCGCTTGGATCATCCCAATTTCGGTCCAGACCATCCCGGAGCTGAGCGATTTTATCGTATAGATAACCACTAAACTCCTCGGCTCGTCCCTGCAAAGGGTCATCCCGCACCTCCTGGTGAAGGAGGGAGCGGGTCACCCGAAACAGGGCGGCCGGGCGGTTATCTGCCGACGCAATGAGGGTGGAGGCGTAGGAACGCCTCCCTCATTGCCACTAGGTAGGTCCTAGAATAGGACCTAACTAGTGTCCGATCAACCGGCGACTGGACCTCCAGGTGCTCTCTAGGCGTCTTCTCCGGCGTTTCATCTCCCTCAGCCCCTCGGAGAACCAAGGGGCCGGACGAGATCTGCGCCGGGTCAGAGGCCGCAAAGGCGCGACACGGTCCAAGGCCCCAGCTGCGGCCTGTTCCCAGGCCACGACTAGTTCCTCAGTCGTGCCGTGGGCCAGATCCTCAGGGAATGGCCCAAGCTCCGTCAGGAACCTCTCGGGGTCCATCAGGCGCCTGGGACGGAACCAACGTATAGGTTCCGTCTCCCTGTGATGGTGAGTGGCGTTACGGAAGTCTAGGCGAAGGAGATAATGATCGGACCATGACATTGGTTCTGTTACTAAATCATCTAATTCCAGATCATTTAACCACTGTCCAGAGATATAAATCAGATCCAGCGTGCCTCCCCCCATGTGCGTAGGGCCATCATTTATTCGAATCAGGTCCAAGGCTGTCATGGAGGCCTGGAACTCCCGAGCTGCCGTCGATAACAAGCCAGCTGATGGCAGGTTGAAATCCCCCATGACTATAAGTCTGGGGGTCTCAACTGCCACAGCGGCAAGTACCTCCAACAGCTCAGGCAGGGCTGTGGTCACGCAGCAAGGAGCCAGGTACGCGATCAACAAACCCAACTGATTCCTATGGCCCCACCGCACATAGAGGGATTCACAGCCGGCAATCTGAGGAACAGTGGCCTCCCTCGGCTCTAAATCTTCCTTAATGACAACCGCCACCCCCCCACCCCTACCTTGGGCCCTCGGCTGATGAAATGCTCGGAAACCTGGAGGGCACATCTCAACAAGGGGAACCCCCCCCTCTGGGCCCAACCAGGTTTCCGTAATGCCCATGAGGTCCGTGGACTCCCCCTGAATAAGATCGCAGATCAGAGGAGCCTTATTAGCCACGGACCGGGCATTACATAACATCAGCCGAAGATCCAAGCTCTGAGGATCATGGCCGCCCGAGGAATGGGTAGGGACTGGGGGGCCGGAGCACGTGATCGCTTTAAGACATCGAACACGTGCTCCCAACTCTCGATACGGCCCCCCCCCGCCATATTTGCCTCTCCCACTTACCATACAGATCGAACCACCCTCTAGTCCTGGAACAACGCCCTCCCCCCCTGCCTTCAGACCAGATGGAGTAGTGCCGCGAACTGGCACGGGGGCTGGATCCCTCCCCGGCGGGTTCTCATCCCCACCCGTCAAATCCCTCCCCCACCCCACCCCTCCCAACCCGAACCCGTCGGTTCCCACCCTCCCCTTAAAATTCCCATTAAAACTCCCCTTAAAAAACCGATTAAAACAGTTAATTAAAAATCCCCTGAGTCTCCTATTTTTGGCATGCCACCTCTCGGGGTTCCAAAACCCGTCCTCAAGATGGGCCCTCGATAATGTGGAGGGCCAAACCCGCGAGAGAGGGGAATCTCGCAGGGCAAGAAGGTCGGCCGCTGTAAATGTTCGCATGACAATAATCTGGTAAACCAAAGGGTTGCGTCCACAAATATGTCATATCATAGAAATCACGAGAAATGGTGGAAAAGCAGTCCTGGTCGGTCAAGTTGTTCAAAAAGATGGTATAGTACACGGGACAGAAATCGGCTGAAAGGAATCCTTGACGACAAAAAAGGTAGGCAACGGCCCAGGTGGTGGGGGAAGGGCCAGATGATTCAATGTTTATGTGAAGGTAGAGGGTCATCCCCGCAGTCGTCGCCCTCATTATGACAAATTTGGTTTGTGTATCCCCTGGAACTGGGTAGAGCCTCTTAATGAGCATCATTAGCGTTCTCTCTTCCTGATCATCTTCTTTGTGTTCACTTTGTGTTCATTTAGCCCTCTGGAGTGGAGGGAACTCAAAGATCAAAGATGAGATAGTTCTTAGGCAGGAGGGGGAGAGATAAGGTCTGATCAAAAGGTGGAACATATAGTTTGACAAATGCCAGATACTTCACAACGGACCCCAATAACAGTCCCGGAAGTTAATCAATGTGGCATGTGTGTTTTATAACTACAAAGGGCATATTATATGTCTTTGTCACAGGAAACAAATATTTACAGTATGCAGGTATACAAAGACATCATATATCATATATCATATGTGTGTGTATGTGTGTGTGTGTGTTTTGCAGGAAACAAATAACAAGTTTCTACTAATTCTAGTATTTCAGTATGTCTATTTCCTTACAATTCAATTTTCAAGCAACAGGTTTGCTTCCTTTTCTCCAACAAAAATAAACTTACTGTCAAATCAATCATCACACCATTTCAGCTTTGCTTTGCATTGATGGCATCCTGCCATAAAAAGGGGGAGGCAGGAATGTGAAGATGGGGATGACAGGAACCCAAAATACCAACAGTTGAGAGATCCAATGACAGAAGTGTGAGAACAGAATGCAAACACCCACCAAAGAGGCATCAAACTTTAGGATTGTTACCAAAACCCCTAATTTGAATACTATTGGACAGTGACCAAATGACTGGGGGGGAAGGACTTGGGAGAAAGGAAAATCACTGATTTTATGCAGGAATATTACTTGGCTTTAGTAAAAGTATACCATTTCTCTACAAATGCAGTCAAGTCAAGCTGCAACAGGGCTGACACTTAAATGAAGTCAATTTTTTCTTTCAAACTAATACCACTTCTGCTCTCCGTTTTATACAGAGCTAGAACTGAACTGTAATAACTTGAATATTAAGGGGGCATCCTGGCTAAAAAAAAAATCCCACCTTCTCTGCAAAATACATTTGTGTTTATAGACTGTATCTAAACATTTTAACAGGATTTAACTACCATATTACTTCTCATGAATTTCTCTTGTTAACATATAGTAAAAGTCACTTCCTGTAGCATAAACTAAGAACTGTCTTTCCATGCCATCTTCATTATAAAGAAAGTCAAGCTTGCTGGCTACAAGATAAAATAATGGAATTTAAGTAAGGTGGCCAACTTTTTTACAATGAGAAGGACACAAATAAATTGAAGAAAAAAATATCATAAATAAAAGAAACATTTTATTCATTGCAACAATAATACAGAATACTCTATAATAAGATAAATGCATAATAAAAACCTTTGTAACAATAACATTTTATATTTATGCTTACATGCCTATTAATTATTATTTAAATAGTACTTTCTCATTGAATAAATAAATTTGTAAAATAAAATTATACATATTTGGAAATTATTAAATAGATAATGAATTAATGAAACATGAATTATTGTGCTCCCCTGTGTATGATTGAATATTCACTGAAAAAGAAGTGAGTCTAATGTGTGCGTGTGTGCAGTGTCATGTTTCGGTAAGAAGTAAACAAAGCCACTTGCGTGCGGCACTTCTTGCACGCGGCGCACTCTCTCAAAACAATTGTCCTGTGTGGAGTGCATGTGTCTCATAATTGCATCTCGCTGCACTGTACCGAGCCTTGATGAATTGTCATGTCAAAAACAAATATGTCACATCACATGCAACAGATCGGATTGACATCTATTGAATATGGAGATTTACAAATTAGTCTTCAAATATCAAAAAGGAGGACATGTAGGAGGACACTTTTTGAGAGAAGACATAACTTACAAAAGAAGGACTGTCCTCCCTAAAGGAGGACAATTGGTCATCTTAAGAGCTACTGATTGCTACATCTGATTATATATCCCATGAATCATGTTCACAACAAAGGCATAAAGAATCAAAATACATAATTATAAAGTCCATCTACAGAAAATATTGATAGTGATCTTCAGAATGCAACTTTAAAATTCTGAGAAATCTGACATTTTGAAACTTGTTCTTCCATCCAACTGGGTTTAAAACTAAGACATACTTAGTAGAGAAATCTAAACAGAAAAATCACTTTTATGTATGTGCCAAGGTTGATAAAATCTGCATGTGCATGGCAGAGTTTGTGTGTTAATGAAATGCATTTGAAAATGTAGTGCAAGACCTGTATTTTCCCCACCACAAAGAAGGGTGGATAAAAATCGGATTTTTTAAATATAAATTGTACTTTTTTATTTTTATCAAATTTATTTTAATACAAGGCTTTTGGAGTAAAAATCTATCTAAAGATAGTTTTCTATTTAGGATACATTAATAATTTAGTTTATTCAGCATGAAATGGAGCTTAGTTACGTTGCATGAGGCTGTACATTCTGCAATATTTACACCTTTGGTAAACTCATTCGATGAATTCAAGCTCTTCAAGCTGAGATAACATGCACTGCATTGATGCATTCACACAATTTTACAGTAACCATAAGATAACTCATAAAACAATGTTCAGGAATATTCTTTTATCCCATTGTTTTCCAAATCTATGTACACTACAAACTGTATGATTGAAGAGAAATGCATCTGTACCACCAGGTTCTAAGTGTGAGGAGGAAGGGCAAGCAGTAAAAATGAAAGTGAAATCTTCTACACAGCTTATAAATATATTAAAGAGCACCTGTCATTTCAGATCCATCATGGCAGCACCTGTTAGCAGGCATCCACTCATCTACTGCCTGCCACGTCCCTCACCTTGTTGTATCACTGCCACATCACCAGCTGTCCCATTAAAGTGAATAGGACTGTTGGTGAGTCAACAGAGGATCAGAGAAGGAGCCGCTGAGGGACAAAGATGACAGTTGCTCTTTAAAAATTATGATTTAAATGGAGTTGATTTAAATCAAACCTTTTTATTAGTGATTTAAATCATGATTTAAATTGTGATTTAAATAGGCTTGATTTAAATCAAATCCACCCTGCCACAAACATTCTATGAGGTAGATTGGGCTGAGAGAGACGGACTGGTCTCCAGTGAGGTTGTGGGCCTGAATATGGATTGCAACCAGTATTCCTGCTTCTTCTCTTATCAGAAGAGTGGGCTATGATTGAAGGGTGGGAAGAATTTTTTTTTTCTTATTGTTTTTTGTCCTGTGAAATCCCAAGAAGGCAAAGTCCTTTGTGTATTAGGAAGTACTGGTACTCGACTGCTTAGAAAATTAGATACAAAATTAAAAGCAGCAGGTCCTCCCAGACCCCAGAAGGTCTGAAAATTGACAGCTGTGTGTGTTCAGAGGTGCCCATATTTGACTGCAGGGGGCAGCAGGTCCTCCCATATCCCTTTCTGATATGAAAACTGATGGCTGAGTTCCCTAAAAGAGAAGGGAGCCATACTCTGTGAAGGAACTGGGGTCCTTTCCAGATTTTTTCCCCTGAAAACTGATGGTGCTGGCTAAGCCAAAGTGAACTCTTCATTTAAAGGGAACATGGGAAGCTGTAGCTTGAGGGTAGTGAAAGGAGCCCTCCCTAGGAGATTTACTTGAGGTGTAGGACAGTAGGCATATGCCTGTCCTACCCAGCATGAATAAAAAGAAAGAAAAAAAATGGACTTTGCTGAGGGATGACACAGGAAGACAAATTTGGCTAAATAAAGGTACTTAAAAGAAAAGGGAAATATATAAATAGGAACATTGGGATTTTTTGTTTTTGTTTTTTGTTTGTTTCTCTTTCTTTGTCTTCTATGCAACCACATGGTATGTTTGTTAAGATCCGTGCCTTCCCTAATTTAACTGAGATTTATGATGGGAATGAGCAGTGTGTGTGTAAATCTGAGAGTTCTGTTTTCCTCTCCTTTTCCTCCTTTGTCTGTGTCTGTCTAAGTCTTTGTGTGCCCTTGAGGTAATTGAAACTGTAAAATGTCTCCAATAAAAAAAACCACGTTTTTTAAAAAATTGTTAGAAAAAGAAAATGCCTTCACCCTGGTTTTGTTTGGCTCACAAAACAGGGTGAAAAGAAAAGTCTGTTCAATTTTATTTCCTCCCCTCTCTGTAACAATGTTTATGAGGAAACATTTTAAGTTCATTTATAAGACAAATTTCAGTCTTGCACTTACTGTATGTATTTAAATGATTTCATCTATCCATCCTTTTCCTGAAGTATGCGAATCCAGTTTTTTTTCCTCATCTGTGATATCCCTATTTTTTTATCACTAGTTCTGTTTAGTAACTGCAATACTGATGTTTTCCCCCCTCACACCCTGCCTGCAAGCTAGCTACCCCCCCATCTCTAATCCTCCAACAATGCCTTTTTTTGGGGGGGGACAGGACCCTGTTCTATTGTCTTTCAGTCCTGCACAAATGACTCTGTAACCTGTGGAAGCAGAGCACATGGATCCAGATACTTCCTCCAGAGGAGACCTCCCATCCATTTGAGCCAGGAATTGGGTTTGGATCCAGCCTGCCACTAGGAAATCATCACAGCAACCAAAGTGGAACAGACCTTCCCAAGCCTGACTGACCACCCTTACCACCAAGCATGTCACCTGGCAGACATGAAAGAAAGGAGCCTGAGATGGACAAGCAAAGACCAAATACTCTTTTCAATCCCCAGAAGATAGCTGGAAAGACTATAGGGGAGGGTGGAAATTCATTGTTAAGGTTTTCTTTTGTAGGAATTTAGCACCCACCCCCCTCTAGAAGAATGAAATATTTTAGAAAATATTTAAAAAGGCAGAATATATTTCCCTGGATGAGAAATGGAGAAACATGTTTTAAAGACAAAGCAGCTTCCTGACTCCCCCCCACCTTTGTCAATGGGCCATTAAAAGCCTCAGCTAAGCTCACTCATTCTCCCCACCTTTCTCAATGGGCCATCATCATCTGCAACATAATAGAACCCATCTAGAGCAGAAACTCACCACATGGCACCTGGGAAGATTACATCAGCCAGCAAGGCTAGCTAAGACCCCCACCCCCTGGGA
The DNA here is from genome assembly GCF_028640845.1 of Ahaetulla prasina. NCBI lineage: Eukaryota > Metazoa > Chordata > Lepidosauria > Squamata > Colubridae > Ahaetulla > Ahaetulla prasina. The sequence continues at coordinate 69,163,623 of NC_080546.1, read as the reverse complement.
GTCTGACAGCCAATCAGGATACTCTTCCTGTGCCCCAGAAAGTTCAAAGCTCAGAAAAAGCATAAAACCAGGGAGCACACAGGATCTCGCCCCTTTTCTGTTCAGGATCTCAAGCCATGTGATCCTGACCACCATTAAACCATCTTTCCAAGCAGCCTCCATGTTTCCAGTGTCTTTGTCCCCACTTGGAACTGAACCCAGATGGATATTTCTTCCAACACTTTCTTGTCTCATTTATATTGTAATCAGTTTAATGTACTCATGTAAGAATTGTATTTGGGAGTGGTTGCCACCGCAAGTTCTGAATAACTTGGATTTTGTCTGGTGAGAGGGAAATTTGTCCAGAATGTCTGTATTGCCTGTATTTTAGAAGTAGCTCCATAACAAGCACACAAACAGAAACTCACCATTCAGAATTAGACTGAAATTATCCCCTTCACTTACCTCCACACAAAGCTGCTCCTAGCTTGCTGTTTTTTGTTTTTGTTTTTACTCTGTGCACTAAGGCCCAAGGAGCCATATCTCCCTGCTAATTCTATGGGAGAGGGGCATCCCCCTTAGGCAATTCTCTCACTTGAAGAGATAGCAGAAAAGAGATCTCCAAGCCCTGACTGTGACTCACATATGATTCTACCCAGTTGCCCAGTAAAGCAGAATATGTTGCACCAGTGGTCTCATTAGTAGTAGTCCCAAGGCTCATTGTGTGTAATTTTAAAAATACTAAAAAGCCTGGGTTGCACACTCAATTTGGACTCACAAATCCTGAATGCACAAAAGTAAGAGAGCTAGGGCAGGTTCAAGAAACAACTCTTGAAATGGGCAGCCTGTAGTTAGTTAAAGGAAAACCATAGCTGTGAAGAATTTTGGGACCTGTGCTTGCTTGAAACCTGACTGGAAGCTCACAGAAAGTGGCGTGAAACATCTGGAAATAATTGGCATGAAAAATTGGATACTGTAAAATTCTTTCCAGAACTTTTGCCCCTGGCTGCTAGACCTTCATGATTTAAAGTTCTCCTTTTGGGAGCCACTGAAGGAATCCTTTTCTTTTACTTCTATCAATGCCTTCCCTTTTGCATCAGAAAAATTAAAAACCACCCATCAAGTCTCTCTGATCTGATCAATTTTTAATCTTTTGCCAAGAACATGTGTCCCACTCACGTTTTGAAATAAAAGGGGGGGGGTTTTGTAGGAAGTTACACCCCCACCTCCTAGGAAAATGAGATATTTTAGGAAATATTAAAAGGGCAGAATAGTTCTCATAAAAGGGAGGCAGAAACTCAGCCCCCACCTTTGTTAATGGACCGTTAAGGCCTGGGCCAGTCTATTCTACATAACAAAGATCTACCTCCTAGCAGAGCCATAATAGGAATTGCCGAAAGCCCTTTCATTACATCACCATCCAGCAAGACTCAACGAAGCTTGGGACTCAGGTCAAACTACAGAGTTGCCCCTGCATGGCCCCATGGGAGTGTGACAACCAATTAGAATGCAAGGTCAAATTCAAAGCCCAACAGAGGACATAAACCAAAGCACTCTCAGCATCTCTGCCCTTTTCTGCTCAGGAACTGAAGCCATGTGATCCTGTTCATCAATAAACCTTCTTTCCAAGCAACTTCCATGAATCCAGTGTCTTCCCTTCCTTGGAACTTAACTCAGAAGGATATTTCTTCCAACACAACTGGGGGGATCTGTATGAGATGTTTACACTTAATTAGTCTCCTGAAATAGGCTCATGCACCACTTATCTGATTGTTCTTTTTTAGTGGTCTTTCAAAGCCATTTTCTATGTCATCTACAAGTTAGACTGACCACAAGGACTTGGGCTATTTACAGATTATATACCATAGAAAGCACATATCAGATCAGATGGACACAATTCATTTTGACTAATGCTATAGTAACCAGACGTCCCGCTTTTAGCAGGACAGTCCCGTTTTTAAAAAATTTGTCCCGCGTCCCGCGGCATTCTAAAAAAGTCCCGATTGAGACTTTCTGCGGAGGTGCCGAAGGGGTGAGGGTGCTTTTTGCGGCATCCATTCATTTTAGGCAGAGCCGAATCTCCCCCCACCCAGGAGAGCGAGAGCGAGCGAGGGTCCTTGGCTGACCAGGAGGCAGAGTTTTCACGCGGTCAATTTGGGCTCCACTTTGCCTCTTCCGACGCTGCCTTGGCAAACCTGGGGCGGGCAGGGAGGCAGAGGAGCCCCCAAGACAGGAGATTCCTTCCAAGGGAGCGGCGAAGAGTTGGAAGAAAGGAGGGGAAGGGCGTGTAGGAGGAACCCCACCGGCTCCGGTCCCCCCGCGAAGAGCCCACCGGCTGCCACGGATGCGTATAAAGTCCCCGTCCCCGCCAGGGCAGGTGGGGAGCACGTCAGGACCGTTTCTCCAGCCGCCCCCCATTCCAGCCACTCCAGCTGAACCCTCTGGAGAGCTCGCCCGGAGGCCGGCTCTGCAAAGCCAACTCTGCCCAGGGAAAAGGCGCCTTCCTCGAGGAAGCAGCCGGGAGCCAAGGGAAGAGGGCTCTGAGGGATGGAGGGATGGAGGGAGGAGGGCAACCTGGAGAGTCCTCCTCTTGCAAGAGGAAGGAGCCGGCAGAAGGGAGGCAGCGTCTCACTCTGAGCAAATGGAGAGAGAGATCTTTTTTGGGGGGGGGGTTGAGGGTGGCCGCGCTTGTCTTACGCCGCCTTTGATCACTGCGCTGTAGAAGGGAAGGGAGGCAAAGCCGCGAAAAGTTTATTAGACTGCAACAACGTCAGCATGTTCTTGGGTTTTGTTTTGTTTTTTAGTCATTGTCAACTTGTGGAACAAGGAAGGGCGCTGACTTTGCGTTTTGTGGGGCGGGGCGGGGTGGGGTGGGGAGAACTGGGCGCTGCTGTAAGGAAGGAAGGATTGGTAGACAGACTGACAGACTGACTGACAGACAGATACTGACAGATGATAAGATTGACAGATGACAAATTTGACAGATTAGAGACAGACAGACAGACAGACAGAGATGGATGGATAGATAGATGATAGAAAGATAGATAGACAGAGACAGACAAAGAAGATGGATGGATAGGATAGAAAGAGAGATAGATAGATGATTGTTAGGCAGATATACGATAGATAGAAAGATAGATAGATAGCAAGATAGATAGATAGATAATAGAAAGATAGAAAGATAGAAAGATAGCTAGATGATAGATAATAGATAATAGATAGAAAGATAGAAAGATAGATGATGGATGGATAGATAGATAGATGATTGATAGACAGACATTAGATAGATAGATAGATAGATAGATAGACAAACAGATAGATAGATAGACAGACAGACACAGACACAGACAGATAGAAGATGGATGGATGGATGGATGGATACAAATTGAGGCGAGGAGAGGCCAGGCACCCTAACCTTTGACGTGAGTGACATCAAGTTGGCCACACCCACCCAGTCACATGACCACCAAGCCACACCCACCAAACAAGCCACACCCACAGAACCGGTAGTAAAAAAATTAGAACCCCCCTGCCCTCCCCCCCCGTCAATGGTGTCCCACTTTACCAATGTTAAAATCTGGTCACTATACTAATGCGTTATTTATGTCCCTTGCTCACAGAATAGGCAAGACTGATGCTCTTTCTTGCAAGTCTGAATGATGACATTGCTAAGGCAAGTGCTATTTTGGAGCGATACCTTTCTTGTTATGTTAATCCTAAATAGATGTAATCAGCTGTAACAGTATCCTTGAGGAACAAAAGGAATAGCTGCAACAAAAACAAGGGTCAGATAAAAGAAATTTGAGTCCAAGATTTGACTCTCCCTGATTTTCTTGAAGATAGAGGAGGCATGGTTGAGACTTGCAAGATTCTGTTATTGTAACTCTGTAATAAAAGTAGTCAAGTAGTCCTTGATTTAAAACTGTAATGGAGCCTTGCCTATCATTATTGTAAGTTGTGACAGTTGTAAAAAAAATTACAATCTTTTTTGTGGTGATTTTTAACCAAATACAACAATCTTAAAGCAGCCAATGTGGTCGTTAAGCAAATCAATAGTTTGCTCTTGGCGTGGTTTTGCTGAAAACTGGAAGTAAATGCTATAAAAGTCACATGACCATGGGGCATTGCAAATGGCTATTAAATGTGGCCCAGTTGCTGAGCACCTGAAGTTCAGTCACATGACTGCAGGGGGGGGCTGACCATCAGAACTTCAAATCCAGGTTATAAGTAGCTTCTACATAGGTCCATCACAACATTAAACAGTCAATAAGCAACCTGTTGTAAGTTAAGGACTACCTGTATTAGCATTCATAATGGGTTTCCTAATCTGGTCTATTTCAGAGAGCTGACATCAAAACAATTGGGCTGAACTTTTCCCTAATGTTTGTCTACAATTCAGTTCATTCTACTTGCATGATGAATATTCAAATAACTAGCAACATAGACTGCATGTTGTCACAATAAAAGGGAAATAATATCAGTACTGTTAAGAACAACTAAAGACTCTGCCTTGGACTAAGGACAAATGTGAAATCGGTATCACAGACGCATGACAGAAAAAAAATCGTCAAAGCAAATTACGTTGTTTAAATGTAAAGCTTTACCCAGCTACTGAGAGGCAGATAAAAGTAGTGGCAAGGTGATGTTTTGGTTTCGCCTGTCTAAGGGAATAGGTTGCCTGATCGTGGGTCTAATTTGTTATAAATTGTCAATTACTTTGCAATTATAGACTATACGCAGTAACGCACTGACACTCGTAGCCCAAAGTTTTCTTGTCCGTTGGAATAAACGTTACCACCGCCCACATTCTCTCTTCTCCCCCGCCCTTCCCACTAACGAATCTCCAATTTCAACTCCGCCCCATCCTCTCCCACACTTTGAAACCCAAGTGGGAAAGAGAATCTTCCCACCTCGCTTAGTGCCACACCACTAGTTTATTCCCAATTGGTTAGAGGTGCTGTCAATCCTATAAAGCAGAAGCAATAAAAAAAAAAAAAAAGCCCGCGCAAGTTCGGAAGAGCCTGCCTGAAAGTTGCGCGGGTCGAGCCGCTGTTTCCTCTACAGGGAAGGAGCGGTAGGCTAGTTTGTAGGGAACGGAGAGTATTGCGGGGGAAGCGCTTGAAGGAGGAGGTGTCGCTTGTCATCGTGGATGCTAAGTTTCCAACCCTTGGGTGGGACCTTCGTTGCAGTATTTCCAGTCTTTCGTGCAGGGCATGTCTCTTCATTTAGAAGGGCCAATATAAAGACGCCTCAAATGAGGATTTGCTTGAGGGGAGTAAGAGCGTGGTTATAGAAAGTAGAAATAGTCCTTGTGAAATATTCACTGAAGTGTAAAAAGTGCCTTTTTTTCGGCCCTGGGCGCTAATTTAAGCGAAATACTTAAGCCAATAATAGTAATAAATTGTCCATTAAGTAATTTGTTGGTAAAAACAGAACGACCTTCGGAATGAAAATGAACTACTGTTAGGAGTAGTCGAGGAGAAAATAGAAAGGAACGACTCTCCGCGTTGAGGCAGGGGGGAACTCTTGTGATAGTGGGGAGCTTGAGGGCCAGGCGGGAGTAAACAAATCGCGGATATATGTTTATGGAGGAAGTACAAATGCAAAATCAGTGGATATAGCCAGTTATAATCATTTTATTACTTCCTACTGGAAGACACTAGAATGTCGTTCTGTTCCTTTTTTAAAAAATTCAAAAATATAACCAAAATAATTAAACCAAGATAAAACCAAAAGCCATCTGTATCAAAACTATAGTATCAAATGTGAACGTCCAATTTAAAGAGAATTGGCTTGACATTTTTCCTAGAGCTGATCATAGTTCTAAAGCAATTTCTCCAATCCTGCCTCTAGATATTTTTGATTACAATCCTCATTTTTATCTAGTCCAACCGGAGGTGAAAAGAATATAGCACACCTGGATGCATATCAGTAGTTATTTCACATAGGCTTCAAAAATAGGCCTTCAAGTACAGGCTACTTGCAAAAACACAGGAATTTTTATAATCAGGCAGCCTCCGAATGAAAGAGGCTACTTTTAAATAAGTAATGACAATAAGAAACCACTATATTGTTTCTATTATTTGCAAGCATATATTTCAGTTTACCAAATACAGATGGAATTTTTATATCTTTAATCTTGGATCTCAGGATAGTGTATGATCAAATTTTATCTCAGAATATAAAATAATGGGAAATAAAACCCTTAAAAGCAGGGCTAGTAATTATATTTTGTTAAAATATTTGCATAACATCATCATATATTTTAATCTTCAGAATCATGACTTTAAAGACAGCTGAAATTAGTGATTGCTTTCCAAACTTAAGCAACTTCTGAGCTTTCATCTAGCACTTGTGAAAATGGTTTTTATATTACAAAATATTGTCATAGGTGATCAATGTATGATCAGGCTAAAGTAGCTGATTTACATTCTAAGGCATCTGAAAAGCAATTTGGCAATTGTTAATCTGTAGAGAGATTGGTTTTTGCAAAATACTGTTACTTCTTTGCAAAATTCTTAACTTTTAGCAGATAAGCTCTCTAGTGTCTGATGCAGAGTGCATTTATAAAACTTCTCCAATACAGTGTTTTCATGAAAGCCTTTCAGCTATGTTTTAGATTATATTTTGATTAGAAATTGAAGTGATGAATATAGACATTTTTATATAGAGATGTTCAATCTCCATACATTGTAAGAAATGCACAAAACACAGAGCAGTAAAAGGTATATTTATTAAGTTTCCTCCAATTACTATATGTAATTTTAACATTCAAGGGATGGAGCTGACCTGTGAAATCCGTTGTCCAAGCAAGTTTGCTTTCCATATCTAGGAAAAGTGCTTGGGATGAATGGAACTTATGCCATCCCTCCTCTGATTTTTTTTCAATATAAAAACTTATTTAACCTGGCCTATTTATATGAATTGGGGATTAAAAAATGACAAGTGTGATCATATCTTGCTTGATTGTTAGAAAAGTCTGTATAAATTGAATCTTCAGGGTTATTGCTGTAATTAAATATACTTTCAATAAGTAATAAACTTAATACCACTTGGTGTTTACTTGAAATGTCATTTTTGTCCACAGATAATAATCTGATAAGATTTATTGGACTGGATGATTGATCAGAGTTCTGTTTGTGCAATCCATCTATTAAAGTATTTATTTGAAAACGGTTTGATATTTCAAAGGGCTACAGAGCACAGTGAATTGATTTTGAGCCCTAAAAAATCTTGTAAGTTTTAATCATTCTTTCTAAAGGGTAATATGTACATATAAATTATTTTTCTCTCCTCTAAGTACTCTGAACACTAGTATCTAAGTTTTAAAATACAGTTTGGAACAGGACTTCACAAAATGATCAGTATTAACCCCATGCTGATAGGATTACCCAAGAGATCAAAAAATGGCTGGAGGTCAGTAGGTAGCCGATAAATGATGGAGAGTTGATTGGGTTTACTTAATCTTTTGGGATTTCTGAAGAGTCCCTAGTCCTGAATGTGAGTCCCTAGTCCTGAATGTGAAGTGGCTAGCAGGCTAGTTTGTTGCCTAGGTTGGATATCTACCAGTGAGAGCAGCTTTGTCTCTTGCTAATATTCGTAGCATTATTTAAGTAGATTTATTACATTATTTTCATTTAATAAACATTTAGGGTCAATGAAGAATCTAAAATTTAATGAAGGATCAATTAGCTGAAGAGTTTGGGGACCCATGATCAAATATTGATGTAATACTGTTCATCACTTTGCAGACTTCATCCCTTTTGCATTTATGTCATAGCATCTGATGCAAGGGTGCAAAGAGCATAATTTGTACTGTGATATTATAATGCATATATCACTTTGATATAAGCATGACTTTCTGCAGATACTCATTTTGAAAATATTACTTTCTTGTGGAGAATCCCGTGGATTTGATTTAAATCAAGTCAATTTAAATCATAAATTAAATTACTAGTAAAAAGGCTTGATTTAAATCAACTCCATCTAAATCATAATTTTTAAAGAGCAACTACCATCTCTGTCCTGCAGTGACTCCTCCTCTCACCCTCTGTTGACCCACCAAACAATCCCAATATTGCAGAATATACAGCCTCATGCTACATATGTAAGCTCCATTTCATGCTGAATAAACTAAATTGTTAATGTATCTTAAATAGAAAATTATCTTTAGATAGATTTTTACTCCAAAAGCATTTTATTAAAATAAATTTCATAAAAATTTTTAAAAATCCATTTTTATCTACCCTGAATATATAGCATACTCTGTTGGCATAAGTCTACCATTGTATATGTGAGTCCATTTTGTTTTTTGAAAAATCCACTGAAAAATTTCCCCTTCCTTGCTTATCAAGCTAAAATAAGAATTTTAAAATGAACCAAATTAGCAAAGGATAACTGTCAGTTCTAAAGCTGGCAGAATTTTGGGAATAGCAGTTTTTGTTACTCATCTACTTAATTCACCACCACTAGTTTAGGTTTGTCTCTAAATTCTACTGTACCTTCCTCTGTAATAAAGCAATATGTGATATATATTTTTCAGTGTTCTTCAGTAGAAAAACATGGTTCTAAAATGCATTGTATTAAGACTGCCAATCAGTCTGAGCTGTTTCAGAGTTGAAAAAATGCATTTTGGTGACTATTTCTTCAAAATATGTTTTACAAGTATACACAGGTAGACCTCAATTTACAACCATTCGTTTAGTGAGATTTCAAAATTACAATGGCACTGACAGAAGTGACTTATACCTGGTCTTTGCACTTACAACCATCACACATCCCTATGTTTATGTGATCAAAATTAAGAGCAATTGGTGTGTGTTTATGATGGTTGCAGCATCCAAGGGTCATGTGATGGCCATTTGAACCTTCCCACAGGCTTTCAACAAGCAAAGTCAATGGGAAAAGCTGAATTTGCTTAATGATCAAGTGAGTCACTTAATAATTACAGTAATTCACGTAAAAACCATGGTGAAAGAAGGCCTGAAATTGGGATAGATTCAAAAACTGTTTTTAGCAACAGAAACTGGTCCCAATTACGGCTGTAAGTTGAGAAGTACTGTACTCCAGTCTGTTACTGAATTTTCAATCCCAAATTATAAAATAAATGCTGGATTAATTTGAATATGATGTTTGAAATTACACTTTATGATTATTTAGTTCTCCGTAATGAAGCATTTCAATTCAGGTAGTTGATTAATAAGTATTTAAATCAAGTAGCAATGGGTTCTACGGTGAAAAAAATAATGATTCATTCTTATACAGAACTCTACATGCTCAAATGCTATTCTATTTTTGTTGATTTGTTTAAAGCAAACATGTTAAATAAGAATTTGAATAGGATTCAGCCTCTAATAGTTACCATCAAGTATTTGAATTTCTACCCAGAGAGAGATATCAACGAGTATTATAGCTTTTTATACTGTTGATATTTATAAAAATTTATGCTTTATTTTATATGAATATACGAAAATTTGAATATTCACTATTTTATTTGCTAAATTTATATCCTCATCCATCAGCTCAAGTAGTATTCATATATTCCTTCTCCAATTTTCCTAACTAGAATAACACTACGAAGTAGGTTGGGCTAAATTATCAAGTCAGCTTCTGGGGCTAAGAATTGACTTTTATTTGAGTTTACTCATATTAGATTAACTCTTTAACCAGTATAACTCGCCAAACAAAATAATGCAAAACCCTTTCTCAGAGGACTTCAACATAATTTGCAAAATAGACGTTGACAAAATAATTTAGATCAGCGATCCCATAGTCCCATTTTAAATTCATATGGTAGAGGTCTGTGCATCCAGCAAATTTCAGCTGGATTTGCCCTATTCCCATGATATATTTTATCTCTTCTCAAGATTCCATTAGGAAATAAAAGTTTGGCTGAAGGAGATTTTTGACATTAGATTTCTCAAAGCACTTTCTATAATCTCAGAAGGAAAATCTAAATCTTGAAATCTTGAACATGATTTCAATTTTAATTTAATGTACAGTATGTATAATTTGGATAGTTTGATTTAGTTTGCCATTTTTATTCTGCCATTTCCATATATATAGCAGTTTGATTTTTTGAGGAATGTAGTAGTAAAATCAGAAATAAACCATATAGCATATGTTGAAAACCTAATGTAATCAAAATCACTATTTAATAAACCAGCTTGAGAATCTTTTGCTACTTTCTATAGGTATAGCTTTACTTTTCCTTGAAATTATTTATAGATGTAAATGTTTGATTTTCATGTAAGAACTCCTTTCTATGGAATGTTTTCCATATATATAATAACTATTGATTCTCCTTAAGATGTTACAGAAATGAATGAAGAACATACAGATGTAACAAATGGATGTAATAAAGTTAGATCTCGTACTCAGAATGAAGCTGCCTTATTGGCTCTTATGGAGAAGACAGGCTATAATATGGTTCAAGAAAATGGACAACGAAAATTTGGTGGACCCCCACCAGGTATTTGATTAGTGCTTGATTTGAAAATATTAATTTTGGAAAAATAAATAATTGAAAAATGATTAATACACACAAAACATAGACTGTAATTATTGTCTAGGTAATAGCCTAGCTTTGGTTAAGTTATGTGCGAAATGGGAGAATACCCAACTCATAATAAACCATTGTATTTCAGATATTCTGCTGAACCATTTCAGGTTAGCTATGGTTGCCAGGTGGAATAGGTATGGGTGTACATTGTACTCTTTCTGTCCCACATAGTTCCCAGTGTGGCATACTCCCTCAGATCATCTTACCTTCCTGGCACTATTTCTTCCTTCCCACCTCTCACCAGACCTCTCACCTCTTACCTTACTAGGTGGCTCAGTGGCTAAGACACTGAGCTTATTGATCAGAAAGGTCGGCAGTTTGAATCTCTAGTACAGGTCTCCTGCATGAGCAGGGGATTGGCCTCCAATGTCCCTTCCAACTCTTAACCTGCCAGCTTAACCCAGTAGTGGCCCACTGGCTTTTCTCCCATTGCTTCCTAAGTGTTTTGCCCAAGTGTTCCCCTTCCATTGTCCCCTTATCTTCCTAAGCTGCTGATATCCTTGACTTTTTCTCTTCTGTCCCATCATCACTTTTGTCCAGAACAAAAGTCCACTTGTCCACTTCATTCCACATATAGACCAGAACCCCCCAACCAGGCATGTTTAGTTCAGAATGGATTACTCCGTAAATGCTATCTGCACAGAATATTTTTTCACAGTGTTTTTGATATCTGCCGAATAACCATGGAGTACACGTTGCATTTCTTTACAATATGACAATTCCTTTTTAAGTTAAAATGCTTTACTTAATTTTAGGTATTCCAGTTGAACCAAGTATGATACGGTTATATTCCTCACTATTCATATTTAGGACTGAATTTAAATCAAAGAAGTAGTCTTTGTTTAAATAGAATTCACTGAAATAAATTTTGACCAGATAATATAAACCATATCTAATGGAGAACTGTTGGACAATCAGTATTTGTAGAGTGCACTAGCATTTTAGTTTGTATAATCTGTTGGATATTACATGAAAACCTCCCAAATTGTTTTAAGGTAATTGACAGTGAAATAATATGATAAAAGATTGGCCAGGATTTTTTTCTTACTTTCAATTAATAAAAATATGTTGAATGTGTTTTTTAAGGTTGGGAAGGTCCGCCACCACCCCGAGGCTGTGAAGTTTTTGTGGGAAAAATTCCTCGTGATATATATGAGGATGAATTAGTTCCTATTTTTGAAAGAGCTGGGAAGATTTATGAATTTAGATTGATGATGGAATTTAGTGGTGAGAATCGTGGATATGCTTTTGTAATGTATACAACAAAAGAAGAAGCTCAGTTTGCCATTAAGACCCTTAATAATTATGAGATTCGTCCTGGAAAGTTTATTGGTGTTTGTATAAGTTTGGATAACTGCAGACTATTCATTGGAGCCATTCCAAAGGAAAAGAAGAAAGAAGAAATCTTGGATGAAATGAGAAAAGTCACTGAAGGTGTTGTAGATGTTCTTGTGTATCCAAGTGCAACGGACAAGACAAAAAATCGTGGGTTTGCCTTTGTAGAATACGAATCCCACAGAGCTGCAGCTATGGCAAGGAGAAAATTAATTCCTGGTAAATATGTTCATTCTTTACATAGAAGGTTTAATCATATTCTTGTTGAGAACATATATGTTTAAGTTACACTAAAAGCTATTCAGTATGCATGAGTGCCAGATTCCTTTGCTTCCATCTTGTCAAAGCAGAGATTTTGAGAAAAATAAACATGGCTGAAATGTATTATGATATCCCCTGGTTGTAGGTTTCTCTTTTGCAGTTCTTTCCTAGAACCTTTATTGTTAAAATTAAAAATACCTCCCATTTTCTACTAAATGTAGATATTTGTATATTGCTGTTTTAAAAGTGAGTAGTCTTGATTTGAAAGTAAGGTAGGCAAATTTCACTTGCTGTAAGCAGACAGGATATCTCAGTATTTTTTGTAAAGATGATGGAAGTTATAGGCAACATCTGTGCATTGAGCACACTATCACGATCTATGCTTACATTATATCCTAGAAGGTTAACAGGAAAGCATGGTTTAGAATTTTGCAAATTAGCTAAGATAGCTAATGATATGCATGGTATTCTTACTGTTAATTCAGTAATGGACTATTCCTCTACTCTGAATTACTACAATGTGATTATATGGATCTCACCCCTTTATTATTCATGGTATAAACTTAATTTCATGTTTAATTGAACTGTACTTGTGTTACAGTAGAGGCAATCAATTTTTTGCAGTTAAAAGGCTGGATATTCAATGTTTTAATAGACTTTTTAAAACAGGTGCTCTGAGCTCATAGTATAGGGAAATGAATAGTTTTAGAAATAAAATGGCAAAAATCAATTATGACAAAAACATTATGTCATAAACCACTTACCTCAATCTCTCTTTGACTTAATATTTTATCTAATTAGATTGCCTGAGTTTTGTAAGTAAATTTGCAGGTGTGGTTCGTACATGTTTTTGATGGGCTAAAACAGGGGTCCCCAACCCCCTGGTCCATGGACTGGCACCAGTCTGTGGCATGCCAGAAACCAGTCTGCACAAACAAGCAAGACCCCATCTGTGGGATGCAGGCAACACACAAAACCACGCCCCCTTCGGTCTGAGGAAAAACGTCCACAGAACCGGTCCTTGGTGCCCAAAAGGTTGGGGGCTGCTGGGTTAAAAGGCAGACAGACAGAGTGTGCTTTCTTTAGAGTGCCAGCTCTTAATGTAAAAGAGAAAATACCCACATGGCATATGACCAGTGGGCATAAGAAGAATGCCCGCTCAAGACAAGGAAGAGTGCAACACAAAGCTCTGAGTAATTTGCTGGTAAAAGCAACATACCTTATACAATTGCTTGTAGTACTATTATTGGACAACTGCTACAGCCAGGAGAGGGCAGCAGGGTTAGTAGCCTGATCTTGTCCAAAAGCCCTAACACATTAATCCTCTATATTACTGAAATTTAAATGACAAGCAAGTCAGGAGAATTTGTCTTGTCATGTGCTGTGTTAGCACCTCAATCACCTCTGATGCTAAGTAGTCCTATTCCAGCCACTTTCCCTTCCTTAACCAGGCATGTTGTAAGGTTCTTCAGGCAGGGGCTCTTAAAGCTGATATAGCGACCATTTTCCTTCAGTACCAGCTTCAGGAACTGAAGTGGCAGAATCATCAGATTTTCTCAGGGATTAGAATGTCCATATTTGCATTCTATATTAGAGTTGTGTCAATATGGTTCAAATCTACAAGAACCACTGATCAGGAATCCAGATTAATAAAAGAACATCAGGAGAGCAAGTGGCAAACTCCCAAACTCCAAAGTTACCTCGTTTCCCTTGTATTATTTCTAGCTTATTTTCCACCTCCTTTCACTCACTTTTTCCTTCACCTCTTTTTCTTTAAATGATTCTCCATTGTCCTGCTTTAAAGGCTTCTTTTGAGAAGGGGGAGATGTTACCAAGCAAGAACTTGGCAGGAGAGAATTGAACAAAGAGGGCAGAATGTGTTTTGGGGTGTTTCATCAGGACATTTATCAAGAACTATCTTGCCAGCTGCCATACTTTTGAAATCCAATTGGTTTTCCTAGGAATGAAGGTTCAGCAGCAGATTTTCAACAGAATCGAAGACAGATAGCTCAGGGTTTACAGTCCTTGGTGATCTCTGAGAAAGGTTATTTGCTTGCAGATCTTTCATTATCTGAGTAGGTAACATCATCAGTGCTAGAGAATAAGTTTGCTTCCCACAAGCAAATTATACACTTACTATCACTGATGGTGTTGCCTAGTTGGGTAATAAAATGTTTGCAAGCAAACTAACAAGCTTAGAGAACACTAAGAATTCAGCAGTAGTCTTTTCCCAGTTGCCTTGCTTCCATTTAATGAGAGGAGTGCAAATGGCAACATTGCCAGTCAGCAACTAGGAATTTTCAGAACTAGCAATTTAAGTTTCTAGAGTGCATTGCAAAAAGCCATATATAACTGGAGAAAGTTTGTTTTTGCAGAATTATTGATACTTTATAACTCATGGAGGTCTAACAAGTTTATTAATTTATAAATCACATCGAGTACCCATAAGTTAATGCCATAAAATTCATTACCATAAGATTTCTGTTAGAAAAATTTCTTTCCATTAATTTCTTAAGATAATTTATTTTAAAATACATTCCCTTATTGTTCTTGGTATTTAAACCTAATGGGAATTTGCTGTATTTAGTAATTGTAGTCTGTCCTGTTGGATATCTTTCTTCAAAACTTAAGGGGAGCAAAACTACTTCTATTTAAATTTTTAAAAAAAACTGACGAAAACTTTTTTTTTTTTTTTGGTGGTAGGAACTTTCCAGTTATGGGGACACACTATTCAAGTAGATTGGGCAGACCCAGAAAAAGAAGTAGATGAAGAAACAATGCAGAGAGTAAAAGTACTGTATGTTAGAAACTTGATGATGTCAACCACAGAAGAAACAATTAAGGCTGAGTTTAACAAATTTAAACCTGGAGCTATTGAACGGGTAAAGAAACTTCGAGATTACGCTTTTGTTCATTTTTTCAACCGAGATGATGCAGTTGCTTCTATGTCAGTTATGAACGGAAAATGTATTGATGGTGCTAGCATTGAGGTAACACTAGCTAAGCCAGTAAACAAAGAAAGCACTTGGAGACAACATCTTAATGGCCAAATTAGCCCCAGTTCTGAAAATCTTTTAGTCTTTACAAACAAAGAAGATGGTCATCATAAATCACTAACAAAACCAGCAAATCTTCCAATACGCCTTAATGGGCAGAATAGTCCAAGTCCTCCTGAAATTGAAAGGTGTACTTACCCATTTTTTCCAGGAACAAAACTTACTCCAATTAGCATGTACTCTTTAAAATCTAGTCATTTTAGTTCTGCTGTGATGCAGTTAGATTATTATTGCAACAAAAATAACTGGGCACCTCCAGAATATTACTTATATTCGACTACAAGTCAAGATGGAAAAATTTTGCTGGTATATAAGATTGTTATTCCGGCGGTTGCAAATGGATCCCAGAGTTATTTTATGCCAGACAAACTCTGCACAACAGTAGAAGATGCAAAAGAGCTAGCAGCACATTTTGCACTCATGCACTTGGGTAAGTTTTTAAAACTTTGGTTTTAATTTTAATCATCATCAATTGTTATTATTTTGGCATAATGTATCTAAAATGCCCATTCCACTTAATAGGCAGCTTCTTCAGAAACATTTGTGGTATTTCAAGTTTTTCTCCCGTTCAGAGGTGTATGTGTATACAGTAAAAATACTATCACCTCATACTAGTGTGTTTTTAATTTTGTTATTAAGAAGCAAACCACATCTTGCTTATTACTTTAAAAAAATCTTTGTAGCATATGTAGAGAATTAATATTTTTAAAATTATTTTAGATATACAGTTTTCTTCTATCCATCCATGGATTCTTTGCCTTTAAGCCATTTAACACTGAGATATTCTTTCAAGTGTTATTGAAAAGGTAGTGGCAGTTAATTTGGATCTCTAATTGATCTTTTCTATTTAAAAGTGTTATCATTAAAAAAGGTTCAGTAGGAAAAAATGCTATGTTTGGGAATTGATTTTCATACCCATTTAATTTATTTTTCCTTATGGTTTTAAGAAAGTTAAATTTCATTTATGTTAATTACAATATAAAGTTTGGATCTCCTTTTTTAATTACCTTTGAAATAAGTCTACAAGATAGTGACCTTTAAAAATCTTTTAAAACTTCTTAGTACTTAACAGAGAAGGGATGGAAACTTAATTTTTGTGGTAATAGGTAAAGAAGTTCCTGCAGGTTTTATTCCGCTAGTCATAGCTGACTAGGGGGAGGTACTCGTCTCTATTTCTTTAATCTATTGATCCAGCACTGTCTGAAGACATTTCCTCAGTCATGTGGCCAGCATGACACCATGCTGCAGCGCAGAGTGTATGGTGAAACTTGGAATGCTGCTATCTTCCCACTGAAATGGTATAGATTTATCTACTTTCATTTACATGATTTCAAACTGTTAAGTTAGCAGGAGCTGTGGCAAGTGATGGGACCTCACTTCGTCACTTCCTCACACAGTAGTATGAATATAGATCTTCTCTGGCATCTTTTAAGCCACTGAGTCACTGCACCTCTCAATTTTTGTAGTAGTCAATTATATTTTTATTTGAAAAGACACTTCCTTGTTATGGCAACTTACTTGATTTCTCAAGCTGGATTTTCACGTCACACTAAGCCTTTAAAAATGAGATTTAATGGTGAAAATAGTACGGTTCTACATTTAGGCAAGAAAAACAAAATGCACAGTATATGTGATACCTTGCTTAATAGTGGCGACTGTGAGAGGGATCTTGGAGTCCTAGTGGACTGTCACTTAAATATGAGCCAGCAGTATGCTGCAGCTGCCAAAAAAGCCAACACAGTTCTAGGCTCCATAAACAGACAGATAGAATCAAGATCACGTGAAGTGTTAATACCACTTTATAATGCCTTGATAGGGCCACACTTGGAATACTACATCCAATTTTGGTCGCCATGTTGTAAAAAAGATATTGAGACTCTAGAAAAAGTGCAGAGAAGAGCAATGAAGATGATTAGGGGACTTGAGGATAAAACATAAAGAACGGTTGCTGGAACTGGATATGTCTAGTCTTATGAAAAGAAGGACTAGGGGAGACATGATAGCAGTGTTCCGATATCTCAGAGGTTGTCACAAAGAAGAGGGAGTAAAAATATTCTCCAAATCATCTGAGAGTAGAACAAGAAGCAATGGATGGAAACTAATCAAGGAGAGAACAACTTAGAACTAAGGAGAAATTTCCTGACAGTTAGAACAATTAATCAATGGAACAACTTGCCTGCAGAAGTTGTAAATGCTCAAACACTGGAAGTTTTTAAAGAAGAGATTAGATAACCATTTGTCTGAAGTGGTATAGGGTTTCCTGCCTAAACAGGGTGTTGGACTAGAAGACCTCCAAGGTCCCCTCCAACTCTGTTACTCTATTCTAAAACATCTGAATTTACTGCAGTATGTGATTCATTATAAATTGAAGGTTTTGTTTTTCATGTACTGTCTTCACGTAGCTTAGTGTGATAATGTGAATGTAATTTATGTGAAACAAAAAAAGTGTGATCTATTCATCCTTCCCATTTTGCTCATTCTGCTCATAAAATGTCAACTGAAAGCAAGTTTTAAATTTATAAATATATTTGGTTGCAGTTATATCCCATTAAGCCATAAATCATAATTATACGTATAATGGCATGTTCTCAAATTCAACCATGCCTGGAATTCTGAAATATTGTGGGGTCATAGCACACTAAAATCATTTGAAATCATGCAAAGGCAGGCTATTTTCAACTTTTCTGGTCAAGCACATATGGTAAATGGGAAATAACAAACTTGCTATTTCACATAGTAAATATGAGTATTGATATATTCTGGATATGTTTATGAGAAAAAGATTTTGCTGAAAAATAAATAGAAATAATATAGAAATATTGTCATTTGCTTATGCTACTTTATAGCTATGCATTGTTTCCTTCATTATGCTGCCTAGAGAAATGGATTGAACTGGAGTTAATCCTTAATTTGCTTTGTTTTTGTAAATGCTGCTTAATTTATCAGTGATAATAGATTGTGTTTGATATTTAAGGGCGATGGATCAATTTTCTTTGTGCAACCAAGAAAGGGTGGATTTTTAAATTTTAAGACTCCCCACTCCCACAATATTATATAGAAAAATGAATAACTCTTACATCAATGAAATTTAATGAAGGAAAAATTAAATGTGGGAAAAATATTCTTTACGAAAAAATTTGAAAATGAACTGTAGAATGTATTCGTTCATGGAGATACTATAAAGCACAAGAAGGATATGTGATCAAAATATATATTATCTAAGAAACTGGATAAAAGTTCAATTAAAGGGGAAGTTGTAGTATAGTTCAGTATATCAAAACTGAAAAAAACTGAAGTTTCTTTAAATGAAAATGTAAATCTTGTCATATATATTAAATACGAATATGTATTTATAAACTCACTTGAAACAAACTAATCAAATTACGTTATGGCTTTATTTTTATTATTTCTTCTGAGAAGTAGAGTATTACAGTAATATGTTGAAATATTGAACTGAAAAATACTGAAACAATACTTTGCTAAATTCAAGTATTCATTTTGTTTTAATCTTGATTATCAGTCCTTCTTGAATGATGGGAGATCTACTGTCTCTCGCAATTGGAAAAAGCCTATGGACTGGTCCTATATATTGCTAACTTATGGTTAATTTAAATGTGGCTTTTTAAATAAGCTATCTTTGGTGTTAATACTCTTCCAATATTTATTCATACCATTCTGAAAAACAAGTTACATTTGTTGCTTTTTTGCTTCTCTTAAAAAACATTTTAATCATTTCCAACAATTACAAACTAGTCTCACATATTAATATGCTATTTTCCCATTGATCTTTTATATTCACAAAAATTATACACCGGACTTACTACTCCAATAATATAAGAAACTGAAATATAATAAGCTTTTAGTAAACATAAACTAGGCTTTTCTCAGGACATTGCATAGATTTTTATGGTAACTTTTTATTTGGCAGTTGTATCCTGATTCTAAAACTACCTTTGGAAAAAAGGATCTGACCGAAAAGGGAACTAACTCATTCCTCATTTATTTTTAATAAAATCTCTACACTATAAAAAACTGGTGATTTACATTATGAGAAATTGGTATTAGTTGAAAAAAATCTTTTATTTAAATCTAATATTTTAAAAATGTTCTGATATTTTTAAAAATCAGAGTAGAATGTTCAAATGTTTAGTACTCTTGATGGTTTTGTATCAAGCAAAATGAAAATATATCTGCAGTCTTATATTCTAAACCCGCATATTTGCACATGTTACTCTACAGTGCCAGCATAATACAATAAGCATAATGGATATTGTGTTTGTAACTTCTTCCATAGCAAGATGATTAAAACATAATATATGTGTCTGCAACATTAGTGCCCTCTTAACAGTTTTAACTAAAGGATTACATAAAAAGAAATGAAATACGTAGTATGGAGTACTGTAGTTAAATCAATCCCAGAATTTCAAACACTTCAATGAAGATTAACATCACCTTTGAAGAGTGTTACATTCTGTCTCCACCACTTGCAGAAAGGGTACATAACCTCTCCAGTCTGGATCTGCGTAGGAAAATTTGGACAAAGTAAACAGGTAAGTAATTTAAGTTGAAGCAAACATGAGTAAAATTGGTGCTTGGTTTCACTCTAGCAATTTTTTTGATACTGTATTTGATATTGATAAAATAGTATCAGCCAGCGGTCACCAACCAGTGGTCCGCGAGAAAATTTTGGTGGTCCGCAGAAAAATTATTTGCATTTTTTATATCACACTAAATACTATTTATCTTTTTTAAAAATTCATATTAGTGGTCCATTATGAATTTAGTGGTCCCTGAGGTCTGAAAGGTTGGCGACTCCCGGTATAAACTCCTTAGATAATACAGTTTATATTGTAAGTATTGCATATTCAAAATTATAATGTTAAAATTTTCAGTCAACTGTCGATAAGAGAATAAGAATGAATGCTAAATTATTGACGAAATAATGTGAATATATTTATAGAAATATGCTATTAGAAATTTTTTTAAATCAAAATTTCATATACGAAAAAGATGGAAATAATTTTATTCTTATAACTTTTACTGAATATTTTGTTTTTAAAATTTCAACTAGAAAATTCAGATTACTTTTTGTGGTCCATATTTTTATCTTGCTTTTGAAGTTATGCTCATATGTGATACTTTTCTAAATATTAAATATTACATAATATTGTGCTGTGGTTTATTAGATGTGAAATTTATGTTTGAGTGGGAAAAACTTTGGAAAGTACAAGGTTCAAGAAATCAAATTAGAAACTAAAACATTTAATAAGTATTTTAACCTAACTAGTCTAATCTAATTATATATAATCAATTTTGTAACCTTAAAAGTAGCAAAAAAAGTTTTATAAAATTGATGTTATGATGTTGTTTATTTACTTTTCTCTTGATTTGATATTTACACAGCACTCGGTCCTTTCACTTTAATAACTGCAAAATTATTGCAATATAGCATTTATAATAAGCCATGTACTTCATATATTAGAATGTAACTGTCAGATCAGTTTAAGTGTATTTTATTGCCTGATGATGGAATGAAAGAGGCTCATTCTATGATTTTAATAGTGTTTTGTTTAAGTTTATTATATTGAAATTATGATTTCAACCTCACTGTTGTTATCTTATGATGTACTGTATCATTTGTTAGGAAAAAATCAACTTTCTATTGACCACAATTGGGCACAAAATTTCCATTGCTAAGCAAGGCTTAGTGAGTTCGAACAATCATTAAACAAATGGTTGTAAGTCAAGGAGTGTATATCGTGCATATTAATGCCGATGTATTGAAAAAGGTTTTAATTATATTTAAAATCCTTGCTTTACATCTGAAAGATGTCACTGCTCTCTTTAAATATTGGCTATGTAAAAATGCTGCCACTTTATTTTTTCTGAACAGTTCATTGCTAACAAATATGAAATCTTAAAGGCAAAGATTAGAACCATCTTATTTTTTGAAAGATTATATTAATTTTATTATAGCAGGAAAATATTTTCCATTTGCTTGTGCAAAATATAAGATGTAACTAAAAGTTTAAGTGAAAATGTTTAAGTTTACCATAACATAAATTTATATAAATAATGTAGTTTTGATTATACCAGCTAGAAATAAACCTTATTGTGTTAGTGAGATTTATTTCCAGGAAATGAGTGTATGCCTCCAGTCCAAACACATTAAACATGACCTAATTAAATATATAGATATAAATATATCAACAACAGGGGGCGCAGTGGCTCAGTGGTTAAAGACTGAGCTTGATAGCCTGAGTTTGATACCTGAGCGCTGCATGATGGACTGAACTCCCATTCAGCTCCTGCCCACCTAGCAGTTCAAGAACGTGCAAGTGCAAATAGATAAATAGGTATGACTTCAGTGGAAAGATAATAGTGTTCTGTGTGCCTTGGCATATAGTCATGCTGGCCACATGACCATGGAAATGTCTTCAGACAATGCTGGCTTCTTCGGTTAAGAAACAGATGAGCACCATTCTGTAGAGTCAGACACTACTGGACAGAGGAAACCTTTACTTTTACCTTCATATCAATATCAACGGCTTGGGTTTTCTAAGAAAAAGGTGTTGAATCCTACTCCATGCAAATTGTAAGATTTTAAATGATAAAAGTCCATTTGTATATAATCATTAAGTATCTATAGCTACTTGGAACATAATAGTATATCATAACAAGATTTTCCAGTCATTTTCTTTCTTGTCTTGGCTTTCAGTGCTTTTTTCCTATTAAAATTTGTAACTTAGTGTTGTAATACTCAAATATTAATTTAATTATATAAGAATAGTGTACACTATGGATGTATTGGACAAGTTGTAGGAATTAATCAGGTTAAGGATGGTTCTACAGATCTGCATTTTTTTCTCATTGAAACATTCAGAGTTATCTAGATTTCAGCAGTAGCTTGATTATGTGAAGAATCACAAAAGTTCTACATTATTTCACTATATTAACATATATTAAGATAGTCATATTCATTCTTTTGAGAGGGACATGCAAAATGGATGCACCTAATCTCAGTGAAACCTATACACCTGCAGAAGTGTTTCGTTTCTTACGTTGAAGAATAGATGCAGTGCAATTAACCCATTGAGATTTTGCACTTAATCCAGTAGTTCTAGTAGCAGAAAATGGCTTTTGCATAGGAGGAAATGCTGTTTTGTTCCCAGTCACTGAATAGAAAAGGTAGCTCGTGTATGCGTAGTGCATTTACAGAAGTCACTTGTAGCTATTGGAATTGTTGGATAGACCTTGGAATGACCTGCTTTGCTTTTATAGAAAATATTGTTTCACCTTTCAACTTGCAGAGTGCTTCATGTAAAATTTCATCAAAACAAGGCACTACAGCAAGGCATAACTCTAATACAAAAGGTTTAGAAAGCCTGGGATCAAAATTGTATTTATGTAGTAGTAGCCCGCAGTATAATTCCTATGTTTTTGAGTGGTAAGATTTAGAATAAGAAGTATATAGAGGGAATTATGCTGACATTATGATTTCTCCAGTTTTCTTTTGAAATTGATATTCATGCTGCATAAATTTCTTTTGCAGAATATAATTTTTGTCGAAATCCAGTAAATAACATTTCTCCTGTTAGTGCTACACTTACTTCTGGAACAACCAGCATATTACCATATACATCAAGACCATATTCTTATCCAAGCTATCCCTTATCATCATCAATTCCACTTGCTAATAACAACCATGTTGGACAGCGTTTGTACATCTCCAGTCAGGCCTCATTCTTTTGAGGAAAAAAAGCTGGATGAAAAAAATTACGCTTTAAAAAAAAATACCGTATAATGTAGTTTTAGTTTTAATTGTGTTTATACAATTGCTTTTGCTTGGTTATTTCATATTGCTTATAAAATATAGATAAAACCCATTTAAATGTTTTTTTAAATAATTTTTCTCATTAAATAGAAGCTTTAAAATATTTTTAATGCATGCAATTGTTGTAATCTTGTTACCAAGAATCCATTCTTTGGAGATGAAAAACAGTATTTGGTGAAAAGCAAAGTATTATGTAAGAAGGAAATGATGCACAATTTTTTTTTAAAAAAACAGAAACCTTAACTCCGAACATATAAACATTTGGGGTCCTTTAAAATTACATTGTATATTTTAGTTGCATGATATTTGTTTTATTAATCCACTGTTTATATTGTTAAATTTTATTTGTTAAAAATATTGTTCTATTTGCACGTTGTAATGCTTTTAATGTTCATATCATGTGTTTAATTCCCTACTTAAATACAGTCACTTTGACATTAAAATTTTGCTGTATTAAAATAGTTTGGATTCCTTTTTAATATTTAAAGTAAATATTGATGAATTTCAAAATTTATTTTATTTCTCCTGTAGCAATTAAGCATGAGAAAACAATGGGCAAATACAGAAAATAGTATGAAATTTTCTCTAGTTTGCGGACCTAAAGCTGTTTGAACCCTCACCACAGGATTAGGATTTTAGATGTTTTTGTAGAGACAAAACTTGTGTGTCTGTGTTAGTTGATTCACTAGTTGGTCAAAAGAGTAGTTCTGCCTCTGACCTTAAAGTAGCAAAGCTCTTCCTTCTAACAGAGATAGATCTGTGCTTCTATATCCTTAATTCTTTGGGCAGCTCTTTTTTTGAATTGTTCTCCTGTTACGCAACAGACAGGAAGGCCACAGCTTCTTATAAAATTTGTTAGTTTGATGATTCAGGTTAGAGACCCTGGGTAACTATGGTTCTTTAGTTTAAGCAGTAAATTCAAATGGGTGTTTGCTCTGAGTATACTCCGTTGATGATGGCAAGCCCAAGATCCAATCTTGGAAAAGGTTATACCTAAATATACAAGGCTGTTAACCTATTCAATTGGTTCACTGTCTAATTGCCACCTATGTCTCTGATGCTGTTTTCCAAACACCGTTATTTTCTATTTAGGTTTAGATTAGTGAGTTATCATGGCAATAAGAGCTGAATCTTCTTAAAAGCCTACGTAATCCTATTAGTGAATATGATAATAAAATCATATAATCAGCATAAAGCAAGCCGTTACAGTAAGTATTTAGGATCATTGGCATGTGTACCATGGGATCCTTCATTAACCCTGCCAAGTCATTATATAAACTAAATAATAATGGGGCCAGGATACACCCTTGTCTTACCCCTTTATTTGTGTGAATCCTGTTAGTTAGAGCCCCATTAACCTCCAAATCGCACCCCCAAACAGGTGTAAAGGGCTTTAATCAAAGCCAGAAGTCTAGGTTCTATTTTAAGAGATGTCAGTTTACTCCATAGTATTTCTCTGTTTACCATATCAAGTGCTGCTGTAAGGTCTATAAAAGCAGCAAATGGGTCTCCTCTTATAGGCATATTTGACAATTAGATGGTTCAAGACAAAGCTGTTATCAATAGTGGATCGGCTTTGTCTAAAACCTCTGCCTCCAAGGGAGATAAAAACTGTTGGCATTGTTCTTGATTCTACTGACTGGGCCTAGAGACCATTGTTCGGTTGTTTTAGGTGCAACCAGGTGGGACATCGGGTGGCAGAGTGCCCCATGCCAGTGCCACAAACACTGGCTCCGAAACCACCTTCAGAGAGAGTGAGGGGGCAAACCCGAGCGATACCTGAGCAGTCCCAAGTGACATAGACCCTGCTGGTGGATGCTAAGACAAGATAGAGGTTAGGGTTACACCAAGCCCAGGGCAGTTCCCGATGGTGTCTTGGGATAGCAACAAAGAGGACACAGAAGACCTGATGGTGAATGACCTCATTCGGCCCTTTGTAATCCCTATTGTAATCCAGACCCATCACTCTTCTAAAGGAATTGAATACAGGGCTCTGGTAGATTTGGGATGCATGCGTTGCTTAATCCGCTGTGCTGTGACCAAACGGGGGGTTCTCACAGTGCGGCTGAAAACCTCTATAAATTTGAACAGATGGACGGATCCTTGCTGGAGGGAGCACCGGCTACCCATGTAACCAAACAGATTCAGTTAGAGATACGGGACCATTGGGAAAGTATTTGATTCATTGTAATTGAAAGGATGATTGAGCCGATTATATTGGGTTTAGAGTGGCTAGACAATTGGGAGCCCACAATATGGTGGGAAGATACCAGATAAGTATATATCTTATATATACCAACCAGATAAAAGGGGGAACGGGAGAGAGAAAAGTCAGTGCTAGCTCCGCCAGACCAGGAGTTCCGAAGTATATATGGGGATTTGGCTGCTGTACTCAGTGAGGATGAGTGTGAGCTGTTGTCCCCTCACCAGTCGACTGACTGCCATGGAGTTGATCCCGGGGGCCAAGTTGCTAAAACCACGTATGTACTCAATGACACCAAAAGAACTTGAGGAATTGAGACAATGCATTGATAAAAACAGCAAGGGGTTTCATCAAACCCAGCAGGTCCCGGATGGCAGCACCCATTCTCTTCAGAGAGAAGAAAGATGGGGGGTTAATGTCTATGCATTGACTTCCGTGGCCTTAACTGAGTGCGCATGGAGCATCTGTACCTGCTGCTGTTAATGAAGAACCTGCTTGCTACTTTGGCAACTGGCTGCATCTTCCCAAATTTGACTTACACGAAGCTTATTACAGGGTGTGTATCTCAGGGGCTAGGATGTTGAGCTTATCGATCGAAAGGTTGGCAGCTCGGCGGTTTGAATCCCTAGTGCTACCGTGTAACGGGGTGAGCTCCCGTTGCTTGTCCCAGCTTCTGCCAACCTAGCCGTTTTGAAAGCACATAAAAATACAAGTAGAAAATATAGGGACCACCTTTGGTGGGAAGGTAACAGTGTTCTGTGCGCCTTTGGCGTTGAGTCATGCTGGCCACATGACCACAGAGACGTCTTCGGACAGTGCTGGCTCTTCAGCTTTGAAACGGAGATGAGCACCACCCCCTAGAGTCGGCAACGACTAGCACATATGTGCAAGGGGAACCTTTACCTTTACCTTATCTGACCAGGGAATGAGTGGAAGACTACATTCAACTATCCCTTGGAAAGTTACCAGTTCCAGGTTATGCTGTTTGGGTTACAGGGGGCCCTGCAGTGTTCATGCAGTCAATGAGGTCCTACATGAACACATGTACCGGGGGATCCTTGATGACATTTTGATCTACACCCAAAAAATGGAGGAGCACGCCCGATTGGTTCATCAAGTATTGGAAAAGTTGCTGGTGGCCAAATTGTTCATGAAACTATCAAAATGTGAGTTTTACTAAACAAGATTGGATTATCTGGGATATTGAATTTCAGGGGAAGGGGTGGAGCTGGATCCCTGAAAAGTCCAGGCAGTGTTAGAATGGCAAGCCCCACGGACCAGAAAACAGTTACAGAGCTTCCTTGGGTTTGCCAATTTCTATCAGCAGTTCGTTCCCTCCTTTGCTAGGGTGGCATTGCCCCTGATGGACCTATTGCGTACTAAACCCGCAATAACAAAATCAAGACCAGGGCAGCCTTTAAGATGAACTACGAATGTCAAAGGGCTTTTTATTTATTTATTTTATTTATTTATCAAATTTATATACCGCACCATCTCCCGTAGGACTCAGGGCGGTTTACAGGCATATTAAAACAATATAACAATATAATAAATAACATTTAAAACCCAAATTAAAACTAAATATTATCCAAGCCTGGTCACTAAAACAGTAAGAACCAATCAAACCCACATTAAAATTTAAAATTTAATTAAAAACATTTTGTTCTTAGGCTAGTCCCGCACGTTGAAATAATAAAGTCTTCAGTTCACGTCTGAAGGTCCGGAGGTCAGGAAGTTGTCGTAGTCCTGGAGGAAGCTCATTCCACAGGGCTGGTGCCGCCACAGAGAAGGCCCTCCCCCTGGGGGTCGCCAACCTACATTGTTTGGTCGACGGCACCCTGAGGAGGGCCACTCTGTGGGAGCGCACAGGTCGTTGGGAGGCAATCGGTGGCAGAAGGCGGTCTCGAAGTAGAGAATTTTGAGGAACTAAAGGAACTTTTTGCCCGTGAACCAGTCCTCAAACATCCCCATTCAATGCAGGCCTTTGTAGTGCAGGCAGATGCCAGCAACATGGCTGTAGGGGCCATTCTTTTACAGAAAAACGGCCAAGGTCAATTGCAGCCCTGTGCCTACACTTCCCGAAAACACGCCAACAGAACGAGGGTGGACAATCTGGGAGAAGGAAGTGTTTGCCATGCAGTGGTTGCTCCTGACTTGGTGACATCTTCTTGAGGGAGCTCCACATCCATTTGAAGTGTTGACGGATCATAAGAACCTGGAAGCCCTCCAAACACCAAGATGGTTGTCCCGAAAACAGGTGAGGTGGGTGCAGTACTTCCAGAGGTTCTCATTTTACCTGAAGTACGTTCTGGCTGGAAAAAACTTCCTAGCCGATGCCTTATCCCGGATGCCCCAATATAACAGCAAATGAGAGGAGGTAGTGGAGGCTGTCATACCACCCAGTCAGGCAGTGAAAGGCGTAACTGCGAATGACACGCCAGGCAACTCGTTCCAAAACAAGCTAACAGTGGCATTGCTAACTGATCTGTGGCTAGCCAATAATTGAACTCTGATGAATCTCAAGGAGGGTTTGGCTTGAAGGGGGAGAAAATGTATATCCCTAGCAACCTACGGACTGCTGTATTGAAACGCTGCCATGATGCCAAGCCAACTGGCCATTTCGATTTTCTGAAGACATTGCATCTAGCAAGAAGACAGTTTTGGTGCCCCCGAATGTGGGTGGATATTGAGGAATACATAAAAGGGTGTCCAATGTGTGCGTTGGTCAAATCAAGGATGGGAAGGCTCTCGGTCTATTACAGCCAGTGACTGATCCTAAGCGTCCATGGGATGAAATCGCTATGGATTTCATAGTTGACCTCCCGAGTAGCAACTGCTATACAATAATATGGACGGAAGTGGATCTGAAACAGGCTCATTTCGTGCCATGCAAAGATATATAATCCGCACTGCGATTTACGAGCCTGTTTCTCCAACAAATCTACCACCTTCATGGGGTACCAAGACACATGATATCAGACAGGGGCGTGCAGTTCACCGCTAAATTCTGGAGGGAGTTTATGCGTCTGATTGGATCAACCCAAGGGCTCAGTTTGGTGTTCCATCCCAGCACCAACGGGGTAGCTGAATGAGCCAATGCTATGGTGGAACGTTATCTACGGTGTTACATGTCATACCAGCAATCAGACTGGTCAAGGCTCCTAGTGTTCACGGAGGTGGCTTATAACAACATGGTGCACCGCAGCACGGGTCTTTCCCCTTCCAGGTGGTATATATATGTAATTCCTGGCAATCCCAGAACTAGAACCAAAAGTGCAAACCACAGAGACCCTGACAATGTGGGTGGAAAGAATTCGCATGGTGTGGCCTAAGGTGAAGACAGCCTTACGGAGGGCTGCAGAGGAATATAAATTGCAAGCGGACAAGAAAAGGGTAGATCATAAACCTTTCCAGGTGGGGGATTGGGTTTACCTGTCCACAAAATACCTGAAGCTCAGAATGCCAAGTAAAAAACTGGGTCTGAAGTATTTGGGACCATTCACAATAACCTGAGTAATCAAGCTTGTAACAGTTGCCCTAAAGCTGCCACCACTACCGGGTAAGATACATCCTGTCTTCTACAGTAGCCTGTTGAAACCTGTAGCAGCTGAATGGATCAGGGACCCCCCTGACCTACTGGGTCCAGTACACATGGATCACTATGAAATAGATAAAATACTGGACTCCAGACTACATAGGGCAAAGTCCGATATGTAGTGCAATGGAAGGGGTACCCATTCACCGATGCTACTTGAGTGGCAGCACCAGACATCCACGCCGCATGGCTACTAAAATGGTTTCACGGCAAATACCCAAATAAGCCAGGGGACTGGGTTATGTTACCGACAATACTAACTCTTCTGCTTTCTCCCTTACAGGTGAACACCTGGTTGACGGGAGCTGCCTGTTGAGCCCTGGGACTCAACACACATGGGGGGAGAGTGGGAGATGCAGCTGCTGAAGCTACCTGCAAAGAAGCCTGGGACAGTGATGGGAGGACATTCCGGGCGGTGGACGGAGGCCTAGCTATTGTGAGGCATCAGGAGGCCACCAGCAATAATGGAGAGGCTCCCAGCTCCCAGCACAGCTCATCGGCCTGTGATGACATCCCAGAGTGCTGGAGAGCCGCGGGGAACGGGAATTACAAAAACCCGGTGAACAGCTGATGGGGGGGAGGGGTTTCAAATGCCGGATGCTGGTTTAATCAGAACTAAGTGGATAAATAGCACTGAGAGGCGGTTGCTCTCAGCGCTGATTTTGACCTGATTACTCGCCTTGTTCTGCCTTTTGGCTGTGTTTGGCAATTAAAGTTTGCAACCAACTTTGTCTGCTGGTCTTTTGTGCAGCCACACGGACCTGGAGTTGATAACGGTCTCAGGTAGGTTGGCACCACTGGCTGCAGGAGGGGAGGTCACGGGGTAGACAACAGTTTCATGGCCCATGTCCCGGCTCCCATGACCTCCACCCTTAGTGAGGTGGCTCCCCGGACCTCCAGTCCCTTCTCCCTCAACTGCTCCATCGACAGATTGTGAGCTGCAGCTGGGAACTTTCACTCTGTTGGGTCATCCCACTCAGCTGCTCGCCTAGCCTTCCATTGACTCCGGTGGATTGTTTGAACCTCTGCTTTTGCTGTCTTCCCCATGTAACTCACCCATTGGCCCTTGGGGCCCGAATAGGGTCCTTTTGTCACTCCCCTTTTAGTGCGGATTGTTGCTCCAGCTTCCTGGCCCTCTGGGGTGTGCACCAGCTGCTTGTATCCTAATTTAGTCTTGGGCCATCACAAGACTCCGTCTCTCGAGAGGAGGCTTCCTCTGGCTTTGCGCTCCTTCCGTTCCTTTGTTGGTTGCTGACATCTCAAAAATGCCACTCTCATGGTGGGGTCCAGGTAGCCTGCTACTAGCAGAACTGGTTTAATGTCAACAGTCCAGTTTGACAAATTCCCCCACAGGTCACCCACAGTCTTGACAATTATTATCTACAATTGATCTGATTCCTTATTGTGTACTGAATCATTTTAGTTTGTTCTCATTAAAACATGGAGATTTTCTGGTAGAGGACGGTTGAGACTCTGGGACTATCAATTGTACATTTCTGATTGTATGAATTCCATACATTTTGTCTAATGGGAGAAATGTGCAGACGCCCCAACTACTGATCTGAAGTCTTTGGGCTGTAGCATTTTCCCGTCTTCTATTTATATAATGGTAGATAGACACATATATCAAGATCTGATAGAACTTATACTGAAAGTCTTCCAGCTTGTGGGAGTTTAAGTGGGGGAAATAAATTTTGTGTTCCTTGATGTACAATCTGAGGTTCCAGAGTCTCAGACAGTCCTTTCCATCAGAAAATCTCATCTTTTAATGTGAGAGCAAACAAAAATTACCTCCTCACTGTGAGATATACTCATAATTCATACTTGTTACTCATTGTAAACTAACTTAACCTGTTTGAAAAAAAAGACACCTCTTAACTTTAGTGTGAATGATAAGTGCCTGCAACACATAATTGCATGCAATTTATTCTCTTTGAAACTTTTACCTTTATTTGAGTGACATTTCAGCCATTTCAGTTGCTCTATGAGTGCTCCATTTGATTTCTTCTCTTCAAAGTGTTCAAGAATTAGCAGTTGAAGTGGAGCTATGTGAGCTAAACTATACTTTCATGAGTGGATCAGTTATTGGCTCTTGAACGTGTTAAAAACAAAAAGTTCACAGTTCAGTAATCAGCAATAAATTTCATTTCTCAGCCTGACATGTCCTTGAATATTTAACAAGGAAGGAAGCAGAATCCTAAGAATGAAGGGATTCAAGACAGTATCTTTTCTGGCTATAATTAAGTAAAAAATGGAAACTTGACATCAATTTTTGGAGAGATGAGTTTGTTTTGTTTTGAGGCTAATCTTTTTTTTTCCTTTTTTGTACTTTTGTATTATGAGAAGACACTTGACAGAGCTCCATGTTTTGCATACTAATCCTAGATCCTTACAGATAATATGAAAGAAATCTATTATTATTATTATTATTATTATTATTATTATTATTATTATTATTATTATTATTATTATTATTATTATTTACTTTGTTCATTAAAAATGAAACTCATTCAACTGAACATTCAAAAGTACCTCACAAATAGCATTGACTGGTGCTAATAGTTGATACGGGTTGCTGCCAGCATCCTAGGTATCAACCAAGTACCTTTTTAAGATGTACGATGTTCCAAGTAGTGCAGTTTTTTGCAGTTCTGCTGGTGTTATTGCAGGAAGCTGCAATTTGTTGATGTTTCTTATAAAATTCTTGAACATGGTACCAAGTGCCCTGAGGAAAGTGGATATCACTGTTACATGTTTCATACATAATCGCGTAGTGTCAATGGCCAGGTTGCGATATTTTGTGGTTTTTTTCCAGTTCTTTTTCTTCAACTCTGGCATCTCCTGGTAACGAGATGTCAATAAATTGTGTGTTTTGAAATGCCAAGAAAGGACAAGCTTATAAAGTGCTAAAAAACAGCCATAAGAAGCTAGAGGAAAATTTACAGAAATTTCCAGAGGAAAAAAGATGTTAAAATGAAAATTTACGGGACCGCCTGCTGCTGACAGTTACCTCCCATTGTCCGGTACGTCCAGTGCGCGCCCACAGGGAGGGTCTTCTTAGGGTGCCATCGGCTAGTCAATGTCAGCTGGCGGCCCCCAGGGGAAGAGCGTTCTCTGTGGGGGCCCCAGCTCTATGGAATGAGCTGCCGGTGGGACTCCGTCTCCTCCCTGATCTCCGGACCTTTAAATGTGAGCTCAAGACTTTCTTTTTTTACCAAGTGAGGCTGGCCCGATTGATTTTAGTATGGGGGGTTTTAGTGGGTTTTAGTAGGGTTTTACTAAGGTTTTAGTTTTGATAAATTTTAACTAATATTTTAAGTATACAGCGATTGAATCAGTTTTTTAAACTTGATATAGTATTTTAATTTGTTAGGATTCTTGTTGTTTTATTGGCTGTACACCGCCCTGAGTCTTCAGAGAAGGGCGGTATAAAAATATGAATAAATAAATAAATAAATAAATAAATAAATAAATTTAAAAAATGGAATTAATTAAACATAAAATGGCCTTAATTGAAAAAGAAGATTTAGCACAAAAAATTAGAGGGGCGAAACAAAATTATTTTGAAAATGCCAATAAACCAGGTAGATGGCTAGCATATAAGTTGAAGAAAGAGAAAGAATCCCGACAAATAAAATGACTAATGGATGATCAAGGTCAGGTTCAGTATGTAAACACAGAGAAGAGAAGAATTGTACAAGATTATTATACAAAACTATACGATCAGGAGAACATACAGGAGGAAAATGTGAAACAATACTTACAGAAAGCAAACTTACCCCATATTTCCAGAGACATGGAAATGATGTTGGAAGGAAATATAATAATGATGGAATTGATTGAAGCACTTAAAAAACAAAAAAACGGGAAACGGCCCAGATGGGTTACCAGCAGAATACTCTAAAACATTTCAGGAGTCATTGCATCTCCCATTACTAGAAGTTATGAATGAAGTAATGCTAAATAGGGAAATACCAGACACATGGACAGAGGCATATATTACACTTATCCCAAAAGAGGATACTGATTTACAACAAATTATGAACTACAGACCTATATCTTTATTAAACTCGGATTATAAAATTTTTGCTTCAATATTGGCAGAAATACTTAAAAGATATTTAAATGATTTCAAACACTCTGACCACAATGGCTTTCTGCCAAAAAGACAATATTAAAGATAATATGAGAATAATCTTGAACACTTTGGAATATTATGAAGCCCATCCTGAAAAACAGATGGTTTTGATTTTTCTTGATGCACAGAAAGCTTTTGACAACGTGAATTGACATTTTATGATACTACAGTTGGAACAGATGGGTTTTGGTAAAAAGTTTATTACGACTATAGAAGCTATTTATCATAAAAAAACAGCCAAAGTAATGATGAATGGAGAGTTGATGGAAAGAATACAAATTAAAAAAAGGCACAAGGCAAGGTTGCCCGCTATCAACTCTGCTGTTTGTATTAACACTGGAAGTACTAAATAAAAATATTAGAGAGGAAGAAGGAATAAAGGGTATGAAAATCCAAAAGGAAGAATATAAGTTACAAGCATTCGCAGATGATCTGGTTTTCATTATTGAAGACCCATTAGAATTTATAAATATATTGATTGACATGATAGGAGAATACGGGAAAGTAGCAGGCTTGAAAGTAAATAAAGATAAAACAAAGATTCTAACAAAAAATATGTTAATAAAACAAAGTTGAATTGATGGAAAGATCAGAGATGCAGATTACTAATAAGGTTAAGTATTTGGGGATTTACCTGCAGCAAGATGTAGTATGCTGAAAGAAAATAATTATTTTAAACTTAAACAGCAGATTATGTTAGACTTGGCAAAATGGGAGAATTTTCAATTATCACTGAATGGAAGAATATCAACTATTAAGATGAATATATTGCCTGGAATTTTGCATTTGTTTCAAACAATTCCAATCAAATTGGGAAAAGGATATTTTGAAGACTTGTATAAAATAATGTTGAAATATATATGTCAAGGTAAAAAAGCAAGGATAAAACTTAAACTACTCCAAGATGTGAGAATAAGAGGAGGTTTTGGACTGCCTAATTGGGAATATATTACCAAGCAGCTAGTTTAATGTGGATCCAGGAATGGACAACTTTAAGAAATAATAGAACATTGACTTTGGAAGGACACAATTTGTTGTTGGGATGGCATGCTTTCTTATGGTATGGGGAAGCTAAAACACAGGGCTATTTTAGAAGACATTTTATAAGAGAGGCATTATTGTCAAACTGGGAAAAGATTTAAAAAACCATTATTTAAAAATTCCAGTTTGGGTATCAACTATTGAGACTTTTTCTTTTCTTTTTTATTAAAGAGTTTTACAAAAAAAAAAAAAAATTCAATACATCCCACTCTCCTCCCCCCACCCATCTTCGTCCACCCCCCCCCAGACTTCCCAGGGCAAAATACAGGGTATAAGATCTAACAATCATAAGCTAAAATACACTAATTATCCATAAATTCCCATCCCTCCCCTATAACCTCAACTCTCCTTCTCCATAATAAAGAAAAAAAAAGGAAATGTTCATTCATAAGATATTTGATATTTCTTCATCCAATAATTGTTCTGATTGTAGTCAGTCCATCTTCTTCATTCCAGTATATTTTCTTGTGGGTATTCATTCATGTACACTGAAGTTTCCACCACTTCCAACAGTTCAGTACTTTTAACATCCATACCCAATAACATCAATTACTAAAGAAACATTATCTTCTTCTAATTTTTTTTTAATATATTCAACAAACGTTAACGTTATTATAAAATTTTCTCTCTTAACTTTTTAACTTATATAAAATTAATATTTAACTCAATTTTTTCTTCCCCCATATTTCCATATCAATGAATTACCAAATATTTTATAACCATTTTGTCATACAAGCCTTAACCAATTCCATTTCTTTTTTTATTTTTTTCCCAACATCAATTTTTGTCCAACATAACTAAATCTACCATATATAATAAAATGACATCAATATAATATATCTCCCGCATTTAATTATAGATTAAGACATATACACCCCAATTTAATTTCCAAATACCATCTATAAAGCATTTTATATAAGAAAAAGAAAAAATTCCCTTGAGTTTTATACTTATCTAATTAACTACTTACTAAAGCCAAATATAAATTATCCTTTCTACTTTTTATATCCAAAAATTTTGCTTGTGATTTACCCTTTCCCATAAAAAGAAGCTCTTTTCATTTGAAATTGTTGCTTCTTTACTCCTTGTTCTTTACGTTTAGTAATTACAATCATTCTTTGCTCTTTCCCTACTGCTTTCTTCCTCAGTCACAGCCTCTACTTTAGATTGTATTTGCTTTGCTATCTTCTCACACTTTTTAACCACTTCCACTTCTCTTCCCATTTTAACTTCTAGCAGTGGTGGTGTTCCAGCCTTCAATATGTTAGTATAAAAATCTCTTGCTTTAAACACTGTATTAAGTCGGTATTTCTCTCCTGCATAAATTACTGTTAGTCCAGCTGGAACATCCCATCTAAATCATATCTGACGATTTCTAAATTCGTCCACCAAAAAAACAAACTCTTTTCTATTTCTTAAAATTTTTGAGGGAATTTCTTTTAGCACTAATACCTCTTGTCCTAATATTTGAGTTTTATTTTTATAAGAAGCTTGTAAAATCTAAATCCTAATCTTCCTAGTTGTAAAATAAATCACTACATCTCTTTGTAACTGTCTTTCTCTTGCAACCCATGAATTAACACGATAGATTTTTTCAATTTGCGTTTTAAGATCTACAGGTTTCTGTCCAATCATCTGTGCAAAAACCTCGGCAAAGACATCTTTTAAATTCTCTCGCTTATTTTCTTTCAAACCTCTCACTCTCAATGCAGATTCCATTACTCTATATTGCAACAAAACTCATTCTATCATCTGCAGTCTCTACCTTAGTCTGAAGCTCCTCTATTTTATTTTTTAGGTCCAAATTAACTTGATTAACTTCTTCAACTCTTTCATCCAGCTGATTTGTGTATTCAAGAAAACTTTTAAATGCTGCCACTGTATCTTCTTTTATATCTTCGTCCTGAGCTTCAAGAGTATTTTTAACTTTCATTAT
Organism: Ahaetulla prasina; assembly: GCF_028640845.1. Classification (NCBI taxonomy): domain Eukaryota; kingdom Metazoa; phylum Chordata; class Lepidosauria; order Squamata; family Colubridae; genus Ahaetulla; species Ahaetulla prasina. The sequence goes on along the minus strand of NC_080546.1, from coordinate 69,127,684 downwards.
TTTCTCTTCAATTTCCTTAAACTTTTGGTCTATAGCAAAAATTTGAGCCTTTAGAAATTCCTTCAACTCTTCTTGTAGTTTATATATTTGAGCTAACAAGGCACCAGTTTCCTTAGAAACAGCAGGCTTTAATTGCACAGAAGCCATCTTACTTAAACTTTATACTTTGCAACAAAGTCAAATCTTTTCATAAATGCCTTATTTGGGTTGGGTAAATCAATTCTGAGTCCTTCAACTTTTCTCTTTAAAGTTAAAGAGACTTTTTCGTATTCAATAATATTTAGGAAAGAACAAATTGTGAGATATTGTGGATTGTTGAATGAAAAGGGTGAATTAAAAACAATACAAGGATTAGAAGTACAAAGTATAAAAATGAATTGGTTTTCATACTTGCAAATATGCTCTAGATACGATAAAGATTCCAAAACAGAGGGATTTTATAATAATATGACTAACTTAGATAAAACTTTGACAGGTACTGATGACAAACTAATTAGGAAATTATACCGAAATATATATTAGAATTTAAATTAGAAGAAGAACAAGTTAAAGAGACGATGATTGCTTGGGGGAAAAATTTTGGACATGGGATTGATTTAGAGGTATGGCAAAAACTTTGGATTCAAATTATAAAATGACAATGTCTACCGCGTATAAAGAAAATTTGTATAAGATGTTCTGAGGAAGAGGATGAGACAGAGCTAGGGCCAATGGAGGAATGACTGGAGGAGCAGGACGAGGCAGTCCCAGGTCCCACGGGCCTGGAAAGGGGGTGCAGGAGGACCAGGCGAAGGGGGAGGACAGGGCAGGCAGTGGAGCAGAGGAGCAATGGAGCTTCAGCAAAGAGCAATTACCTGCCCCCCTGATCCCCGAGCATGAAGAATATAAAGGAGGTGGGATCAGCACAGGGCAGCCCAACGACTCGGGAGGAGGGTGCTCTGCCCCTCTTCACAAGGCTCACCTGGGGAATGAGATTTAAAGATGCTGTTGGGAGGGGTGTTTGTCGAGAACAAGAGTTGAATCTGTGGAGCCTCATATGCAGTTGCCAATGTCTGGAGTTTGCTGTGCTTTGTCTTGTGTGCCTTGAACGGTTTGCCTGCCTCACTGGACTTCTTGCCTTGGTTGCTCCCTTGCTAACTTTGCTTACTGGACTTCTTGCCTTGGCTGCTGCCTTGCTAACTTTTTTTGATGGATTACTTGCAGCCAGAAGCTGTCGGAAGTATGCATGAGAGCTTTGCTCCAGGACTTGCAGTAAACATGGGGACGTTTGGGGGAAAGTTGGAGCAATAAAAGAGAGTTAGAACTGTTCTCTGACTGTGTTGCTTCTGTCCCTTGTCCCAGGTCATTGCAGTACTCTCCCCAATAATGACAAGATCAATCTCCACCTTGATGCCCAGGATGTACTAGTCCCGCAGGGTTTCAGGTGATTCCCAGGACACACATGTGACAGAATTGAGACCCTGTTGAAATATTCCAGGACCATGTCCTGCTAGCCAACTTCCAGAATTCTTGATTATAGGATGTGATTGACCGACTGACTTGCTAGATGGCCTTGATCCTCCTTTTCACCTTCTGGTCTTCCTGGGGGTTCTCAAACCACTGTATCAGGTCAGAATGTTATAATTTATAATTGCTACCAACCTGCCTTCCATTGAGGACCTGTATACTGCACGAATCAAGAAGAGGCCCGTGAAAATATTTACAGATCCCTCACATCCAGGAAATAAACTGTTTCAACTCCTACCCTCAAAATGACGCTATAGAGCACTGCACACCAGAACAACTAGACACAAGAACAGTTTTTTCCCAAAGGCCATCACTCTGCTAAACAAATAATTCCCTCAACACTGTCAAACTATTTACTAAATCTGCACTACTATTAATCTTCTCATTGTTCCCATCACCAATCTCTTTCTACTTATGACTGTATGACTGTAACTTTGTTGCTGGTAATCCTTATGATTTATATTGATATATTGACTATCATTTGTGTTGTAAATGTTGTACCTTGATGAACGTAACTTTTTTTTTTATGTACACTGAAAGCATATGCACCAAGACAAATTCCTTGTGTGTCCAATCACACTTGGCCAATAAAAAAATTCTATATTCAGACTTGCAAGATTCTGTTACTATAGCTGTTATAATAAAAATAGTGCTAACCAACATGGCATTCCCTTTCATAGATTACTGCCTTGTCGTGACGAAGGGGCTTGCGTAGCTCAATGAAGCTATGAGTTATGCCATGCAGGGACACCCAAGATGGACAGGTCATAGCAGAGAATTCTGACAAAACGTAATCCACTGGAGAAGGAAATGGCAACCCACTCCAGTATCTTTGCCATGAAAACCCCATGGACAGTACAAAAAGGAAAAAAGATATGACACCGGAAGATGAACCCCTCAGATCGGAAGGTGTCCAATATGCTACTGGGGAAGAGCAGAGGGCTAGTACTAGTAGCACCAGAAAGAATGAAGCGACTGGGCCAAAGCCGAAAGGACGCTCAGCTGTGGATGTATCTGATGGTGAAAGGAAAGTCCGATGCTGTAAAGATTTTTTCTCCATAGGAACCTGGAATGTAAGATCCATGAATCAAAGCAAGCTGGATGTGGTCAAACAAGAGATGACAAGACTGAACATCGACATCTTAGGAATCAGCAAACTAAAGTGGACAGGAATGGGCGAATTTAATTCAGATGACTATCAGGTATACTACTGTGGGCAAGAATCCCTCAGAAGAAATGGAGTGGCCTTCATAATCAATAAAAAAGTAGGAAAAGCAATACTGGTAGGAAAAGCAATCCCCAAAATGACAGAATGATCTCAGTCCGTATCCAAGGCAAACCATTCAATATCACAATAGTCTATGCCACAGTCTATGCCCCAACCCCTGGTGCTGAAGAAGATGAAATTGACCAGTTCTATGAAGCCCTACAGCACCTGATAGAATTAACACCAAAAAATGATGTCCTTATCATCATGGGAGATTGGAATGCTAAAGTAGGAAGCCAAAAGATAACCAGAATAACAGGCAAGTTTGGCCTTGGAGTACAAAATGAAGCAGGGCACAGGCTGATAGAATTCTGTCAAGACAATACGATGGTCATAGCAAACACTCTTTTCCAACAACCTAAGAAACGACTCTACATATGGACATCACCAGATGGTCAACACAGAAATCAGATTGACTATGTGCTCTGTAGCCAAAGATGGAGAAGCTCTATACAGTCAGTAAAAACAAGGCCAGGAGCTGACTGTGGCTCAGATCATGAGCTTCTTCTTGCAAAATTTAGGCTTAAACTAAAGAAAGTAGGGAAAAGCACCAGGCCACTCAGGTATGAACTAAATCATATCCCTGATGAATATACAGTAGAGGTGACAAATAGATTTAAAGAATTAGATCTGATAGACAGAGTGCCTGATGAACTATGGACGGAGGTTCGCAACATTGTACAAGAGGTAGCAACTAAAACCATTCCAAAGAAAAAGAAATGCAAGAAAGCAAAATGGCTGTCTGAGGAAGCTCTGCAAATAGCTGAGGAAAGAAGGGAAGCAAAAGGCAAGGGAGAAAGAGAAAGATACACCCAGTTGAATGCAGAATTCCAGAGAATAGCTAGAAGAGATAAGAATGCATTCTTAAATGAACAGTGCAAAGAAATAGAAGAAAACAATAGAATAGGGAGGACCAGAGATCTATTCAAGAAAATTGGAGATATGAAGGGAACGTTTCATGCAAAGATGGGCATGATAAAGGACCAAAATGGCAGGGACCTAACAGAGGCAGAAGAGATTAAGAAGAGGGGGCAAAATTACACAGAAGAACTATACAAGAATGAGCTTAACATCCCTGATAACCGCGATGGGGTGGTCACTAACCTTGAGCCAGACATCCTAGAATGTGAAGTCAAATGGGCCTTAGGAAATCTGAGCAACAACAAAGCTAGTGGAGAAGACAGTATTTCAGCTGAGCTATTCAAAATCTTAAAAGACGACGCAGTAAAAGTGCTACACCCAATTTGCCAGCAAATTTGGAAAACTCAACAATGGCCACAGGATTGGAAAAGGTCAGTTTACATTCCAATTCCAAAGAAAGGCAATGCCAAAGAATGTTCAAACTATCGCACCATTGCACTCATTTCACATGCTAGTAAGGTTATGCTTAAAATCCTACGAGCTAGGCTCCAGCAATATGTGGATCGAGAACTACCAGAAGTACAGGCAGGATTTCGTAGAGGCAGAAGAACTAGAGATCAAATTGCCAACATACGCTGGATCATGGAGAAAGCTAGGGAGTTCCAGAAAAACATCTACTTCTGCTTCATTGACTATGCTAAAGCCTTTGATTGTGTGGATCACAACAAATTGTGGCAAGTTCTTAAAGAAATGGGAGTACCAGACCATCTTATTTGTCTCTTGAGAAACCTGTATGTGGGTCAAGTAGCCACAGAGAGAACTGGACACTGAACCACTGATTGGTTCAAAATTGGGAAAGGAGTCCGGCAAGGCTGTATACTATCACCCTGCCTATTTAACTTATATGCAGAACACATCATGAGAAAGGCAGGGCTAGATGAATCAAAAATTGGAATTAAGATTGCCGGAAGAAATATTAACAACCTCAGATATGCAGATGATACCACTCTAATGGCAGAAAGTGAAGAGGAACTAAAGAGTCTCTTGATGCGGGTGAAGGAGGAGAGTGCAAAAGTTGGCTTGAAACTCAACATTAAGAAAACTAAAATCATGGCATCCGGCCCTCTCAATTCCTGGCAGATAGATGGTGAAGAAATGGAGGTAGTGACAGATTTTATTTTCCTGGGCTCCAAGATCACCGCAGATAGGGACTGCAGCCAAGAAATTAAAAGACGCTTGCTCCTGGGGAGGAAAGCTATGGCAAATCTAGACAGCGTACTAAAAAACAGAGACATCACCCTGCCAACAAAAGTGTGTATAGTCAAAGCAATGGTTTTCCCAGTTGCAATGTATGGCTGTGAAGGTTGGACCATAAGAAAGGCTGAGTGCCAAAGAATTGAGGCCTTTGAACTCTGGTGCTGGAGAAGACCTGCGAGTCCCTTGGACTGCAAGGCGAACAAACAAGTCAGTCCTAGAGGAGATCAACCCTGACTGCTCTTTAGAAGGCCAGATCCTGAAGATGAAACTGAAATACTTTAGCCACTAATGAGAAAGAAGGACTCACTGGAGAAGAGCCTAATGCTGGAAAAGATTGAGGGCAAAAGAAGAATGGGATGGCAGAGAATGAGGTGGCTGGATGGAGTCACTGAAGCAGTAGGCATGAGTTTAAATGGATTCCAGAGGATGGTAGAGGACAGGAAGGCCTGGAGGAATGTTGTCCATGGGGTCGCGATGGGTCGGACACGACTTTGCAACTAACAACAACAACACATGGCATTAGTTCTCTGGTGAAATCCAAATTTTTTTACTACCGGTTCTGTGGGCGTGGCTTGGTGGGTGTATTGTGGCTTGGTGGGCATGGCAGGAGAAGCATACTGCATAATCTCCATTCCCACCCCACTCCAGGTGAAAGATGCTGCAAAATCCCCATTCCCACCTCACTCTGGGGCCAGCCAGAGTGGTATTTGTCGGTTCTCCGAACTACTCAAAATTTCCACTACCGGTTCTCCAGATCCTGCTGGATTTCACCCCTGCATTAGTTTCTTAAGTGGGTCTATCTTGTAGGGGTGACAAAACTTGAATAGAGTATATTGCCCTTCCAACAGATGTCTCCAATGGTAAGAATTTCTTGTTTATATCATCATTATTTCTTTCAGCAAACAGCATTTACTTAGAACAGTGCTTTCAAATTCGTAGTCAGGATGCATCACGGGTTAGCCATGCCTATGCCCAATTTAATAAAAGGGAAAAAAAGTCCTGATATGTCACATGACGATGCTGTGAAGATAGAATAGAATAGAATAGAATAGAATAGAATTTTATTGGCCAAATGTGATTGGACACACAAGGAATTTGTCTTGGTGCATATGCTCTCAGTGTACATAAAAGAAAAGATACGTTCATCAAGGTACAACATTTACAACACAATTGATGGTCAATATATCAATATAAATCATAAGGATTGCCAGCAACAAGTTATAGTCATACAGTCATAAGTGGAAAGAGATTGGTGATGGGAACTATGAAACGATTAATAGTAGTGCAGATTCAGTAAATAGTCTGACAGTGTTGAGGGAATTATTTGTTTAGCAGAGTGATGGCCTTCGGGAAAAAACTGTTCTTGTGTCTAGTTGTTCTGGTGTGCAGTGCTCTATAGTGTCGTTTTGAGGGTAGTAGTTGAAACAGTTTATGTCCAGGATGCGAGGGGTCTGCAAATATTTTCACGGCCCTCTTCTTGATTCGTGCAGTATACAGGTCCTCAATGGAAGGCAGGTTGGTAGCAATTATTTTTTCTGCAGTTCTAATTATCCTCTGATGTCTGTGTTTTTCTTGTTGGGTTGCAGAACCAAACCAGACAGTTATAGAGGTGCAAATGACAGACTCACCCCTGATTTAGAACAAAAGGCCAAAGGCTGCAATTCTAGTCCTGAAACATCTTTACTTAAAGGTAAGTTGCTCCCAAGGCAAATAAAAAGTAACTGTTTTAAAAGAGCAAATGTAGCACCAACAGAGAAGAGCCTGACAGGTGAAAAATTTGAAAGCCTGATATATTTTGGGGATCCTCTTGGAAGAGCCCCTTTATAAACTTGAAAAAATATTGTATGAGCTTCAAAATAATATATAAAATGCTGATAAATGTTAGAAAATCTAGAAGACTGGATCTTCCAAATGTCTGTATGACAGTCTTTAGGAATAAAACTAGAATACTTTATTGGCCAAGTGTGATTAGACACAGAAGGAATTTGTCTATGGTGCGTAAGATTTGTGTACATGCAAAACGACAAATAATAATCATAACATCAAACTAATAATCATTATGATACCAATAAGAAAAAGTAGTGGAACAGATGGGAAGGATAAAATTAATACAGCTATACTACATAGTTAAAATATACTTAGACATAATAAGACAGTACTGTGGTAATTAGGTGTTCAGCAGAATGATAGCATGAGGAAAAAAACTGTCTCCGTGTCTAGTTGTTTTGGTATGCAATGCCCTGTAGCAGTGTCCTGAAGAGAGAAAGTAAAACAGTTTATGTGCAGGATATGAGGGGTCTGTAGATATTCTCTCAGCCCTCTTTCTGACCCATGCAATATACAGGGCATCAGTGGAAGGCAGGCTGATTGCAGTTTTTTCTGTGGTCCAAACTATCCTTTGAAGTCTGTACCTGTCCTATCAGTAGTTGTACCAAACTAGACAGTTGTAGAAATACAAATGAAAGATTCAATAATTCCTCTGTAGAACTGTATCAGCAGCTCTTTGGGCCTTTACAATAAAAAGTTTAGTAAAAAAGAGAATTAGTTTAATATAACAATTTGTTATTGGGAAAGGGGAAATAATAGCGCAATAAAACAATATATCTAATTAAAAGTTTTGTATAACCTGGTGCAGACATTTAGCATGTTGATGTGTGAATGTGGGGTTAGCACTCCATAAAAAATAATAAAATTTAACTGTGTAGCCTTTTTATTTAATTGGGGCAATCAGAACACACTTTGGGGCATCATAGAGCACAATGTGAGGATATGAGCAAGAGTTACAGAACTTTGTAATATTTCTTGGGGATGCTCCAGGTCAATGTATGAGTTTGTCTTAAGGTCCATTTTGAGGTAATCAGATTGATCATTTGACTCTTAGCAACCTCTTAGTTCAGATGTGTCAAACACGTGGCCTGCGATAGGCTGTAGAGTTGGCCCGTGGGACCATCCCAGAGATGGCGAGGGACTGGCCCCTGCTGCCCCAGGGCTGGCCACGCCCACCCAGTGGTCCACAATGAGGCTACACCCACCCCAGCCCCCCAAGGGCAAAAAAACTCCTGATGCTCGCAACAGGATCAAGTTTGACACCCCTGTGTTAGTTGGTGCTGACTCTTAGCGATCTCCAGTAGGATCTATTCCATCAACTACATATGCTAATAGCCTGTCTTTACCATAATGTTACCTGCATATTTCAATTAACTCTTGCTCTTTTGGCAACGTCATTAAAGCCAATTTCAGTGTAAACATAAAACTGACATAAAAGATCAAATAGAGCTGTGATGATATTAATTGTTATTAATTGTTTTAATGTAGGCTGTACACCGCCCTGAGTCCTTCGGGAGAAGGATGGTATAAAAGTTTAATAAATAAATAAATAAATAAATAAATGATGAACCTATGGCACATGTGCCAGAAGGGGCATGCAGAGCCATCTCTCTGGGCACGCGAACCGTCGCCCATTGCTTTTCCGAGTTCCGGCATGCCAGCCAACTGGTATTCACGTGCGTGGGAGTGCCGGAAACCGGAAGAGCAACCACCTGATGTGCATGTGCGTGCTGGGCGGCTGCTCTTCTGGTTTCCAGCGCGCGCATGTGCACCGGCCACCTGGTCTTCCAGTTTCTGGGGCACATGCGCACGAAGACCAGCTGTCTGATGTGCATGTGTGTGTCTTCCAGTTTCTGGTGCGCATACAAAGACCAACTGGCTGGTGTGCCTGCGTGTGCTGGAAATCGGAAGAGCAGCCGCCTGGTGTGCACATGCGCACCGGGTGGCTGTTTTTCCAGTTTCTGGCACACACATAGACACACTCGTTTCAGCACTCGGTGCCGAAAAGGTTCTCTAACACTGACATAGAGTCATTATTCCCTAGAATTGGAATTGCTGATTTGACAGCACTGCTGCACCCAAGATTCATCTAGGGAAAATTATCAGTCTCAATAATACATATAACTCAAACTGAATCATGAAAACTGAATTTCTCTGCATTTCTGTTGTATTTATCAGATAAGAAATCAGGAGAGCAAAATAGCATAGTCAAAGGAGCATTGTGGCAGTTGGTATAGCCTGGGATGCAATAGAGCAAGGATGTAAAGAATTAGATCTGTCCCATGTGCTTGAGTCAGTTGGGTAATTTGGACATCTGTCTGGCTCTGATGCATCTCTGCTAGATTCTATATTAGAGAAAGCATTTGCAACTGTTCAGCAGTCAACAGCACAGCAAGTACCGTATATACTCGAGTATAAGCCGAGTTTTTCGGCACGTTTTTTGTGCTGAAAAACGCCCCCTCGGCTTATACTCGAGTCTACCCTTGCAGAGCCGACCCAGGGAGAGGGTTTTTTGCCCTCGGGAACAGCTGGGCCGGCAGGACGAGCCCAAATGCTGCCGGCATGCTTTGCCAGCTCGGCCGGCTCGTTTTGGGGCGGCGGCTGGCCTCCGGCGTTTTCTTCCGCCGCTTTTTGATGGCGGCGGCGGCGGTGGTCGGCGGAGGGGCGGGGCGGAGGGGCGTTCGACATTTCGCCCCTCTCACTCGTCCTCCTCTTGCCCGCGGTGGGGCGGAGGCGTTGTCACTCGCCTCCTCTCCGGCGAAATTGAGTGCGGCGGCGGTGGGGTGGGGAGGCCGCCGTGAAGTGCCGGCTGGGGGCCGGGATTGGCTCCTGGCCCCCAGCCGGCACTTCACGGCCTCTGCCGCCGCACTCACCGCTTTCGAGAGGAGGCGAGAGTGACAAACAAATAAGTTCTTCTCGCTTGGCGTTGTCACCTCGCCTCCTCTCCGGCGAAATTGAGTGCGGGCGGCGGTGGGGTGGGGAGGCGCCGTGAAGTGCCGGCTGGGGAGCCGGGATTGGCTCCTGGGCTCCCCAGCCGGCACTTCACGGCGGCCTCCTGCCGCTCGCACTCAATTTCGCTGGAGAGGAGGGCGAGAGTGACAAACAAATAAGTTCTTCGCCTTGGCGTTTGTCACCCCGCCTCCTCTCCGAAAGGGCGAGGGTGACAAACGCCAAGGCGAGAAGAACTCTCTTTATTTGTTTGTCACTCTCGCCTCCTCTCGAAAGCCGAAATTGAGTGCGGGCGGCGGTGGGGTGGGGAGGCGCCGTGAAGTGCCGGCTGGGGGCCCAGGAGCCAATCCCGGCTCCCCAGCCGGCACTTCACGGCGGCCTCCTCACCCCCACCGCCGCCGCACTCAATTTCGGCCGGAGAGGAGGCGAGGGTGACAAACGCCAAGGCGAGAAGAACTCTCTTTATTTGTTTGTCACTCGCCTCCTCTCCGGCCGAAATTGAGTGCGAGCGGCAGTGGGGTGGGGAGGCCGCCGTGAAGTGCCGGCTGGGGAGCCCGGATTGGCCCTGGCCCCCAGCCGGCACTTCACGGCGGCCTCCTGCCGCTCGCACTCAATTTCGCTGGAGAGGAGGGCGAGGGTGACAACGCCTCCGCCCCCACCGCGGGCAAGAGGAGGACGAGTGAGAGGGGCGAAAATGTCGAACGCCTCCGCCTCCGCCGACCACCGCCGCCGCCATCAAAAGCGGCGGAAGAAAACGCCGAGGCCAGCCGCCGCCCAAAACGAGCCGGCCGAGCTGGCAAAGCATGCCGGCACTTCAATCCCGGGCTCCCCCAGCCGGCACGTCACGGCGGCCTCCCCACCCACCCACCCACCCCACTGCCGCTTCACACTCAATTTCGCTGGAGAGGACGGCGAGTGTGTCAAACGCCAAGGCGAAGAACTCTCTTTATTTGTTTGTCACTCGCCTCCTCTTACTCGTCCTCCTCTCGCCTCGGAGGCGGAGGGGCGTTGTCCTGAATACATCCCAATAAAATGCAAAGGTTTCAAAGCATGTTTTGGAAAAGCAGCGAGGGATGGGGGGAGAATGCTGCCTTGAATGTGAAAGAAACGTGGAAAACTCCAACTACAGTATAAAAAAAAAACATTTGCACTCAGTACTTTTTATTTTATTTTATTTTTTGCCAAGTTTTCCCCAGGTTTTTTTTTCCCCCCTATGGAAATTGGGGAGGTGGGGAGAAAGAGGTGAAAAAGAAAAGCCTCTTGGAAAGCGGAGAAATACGGCAAGAACAAACAATTTCTCCCCCCGAGAGGGGGGCAGGAGGAGGAGGAGGAGGAGAGATGGGGGCATTGCAAGCTAGGGTGGGAAGAAGGAGGAGGAAGAAGAAGGGAGGCAAAAGAAACCGACCCTCGCGCAGATCAGCAAATTAGCTTTCCTTCTCCAAACCAATTTTTTAAAAACCCGTTCTACCCAGAGCAAATGGCAAATAAGCAGCCTGCTTTGAGTCTGATTATTGTTTCATGTGGTTGCCCTCTCTGATCTCCTTGTACATGACAAGGCACCTCTAACCCAGCGCTTTGTGTTTGTTATTGGTAATTCTCCTCTCCTTCTTCCATTGGAGTCCTCTCCTTCCTTTCCGAACGGGCGGGCGATTTACCTTCTCTGCCTCTTTTATTTTCCTGGAGGTGGAGGTGTATTCCTAAGGATGCCTTCAGTGCTGGGGAAGGAGCCGATCCATGGAGGGAGGGGGCGACGCTGCCGAGAAGCCGCTGCTTACAGAGAGCGAAAGAGCCAGGAGACCTTGGCATAGGTGGGCGGCTGGTGTAAGGCAGGGCAGAACCTTCGACCCGCAAGGATCCCGGGAGGTGGGGGACGAAAGAGAGGCAGAGAAGGAGGAGGAGGAAGGAAAAGAAAGAAAAGGGGGAGTGAAAATAAGAGCAGTCCGAGCAATAAATAAATATTGCTGGGCTGCTTTCCAAAAATCCTCAGCACGGAACTAAAAGTTGCAAGTGTTTTGTGAGTTCAAACAGTCCCTTCCAGACTAACACGTTTCATTAAAAGATACAAAGTTTGGTAAACTGAAGCTCGCTCTGTCCAATGCAAAAAAATCATCATCATCATATAATAATAATAATAATGATAATAATAATAATAATAATAATGATGATGATAATGATGATAATGATAATGATAATAATAATAATAATAATAATAATAATAATGATAATGATAATAATGATAATGATAATAATAATAATAATAATAATAATAATGATGATGATGATAATAATGATAATAATGATAATGATAATAATAATAATAATAATAATAATGATGATGATGATGATGATGATAATGATAATGATAATAATAATAATAATAATAATAATAATAATAATAATAATAATAATAATAATAATAATATTCAGCCGTGCTTCGCTTTGATGGCAGCCTGACGTAAAATGGGGGGCAGGGGGATACATACACGGTTAGGGAAAAATAACAAAACAATGTTTTGGGCTCAATTGCAGTCTTAAATTGAGGACTACCGGTACTTGCAATTTGAACCTTATTGGACACTTCATTCCTGGAGGGTTTTTAAAGAACAGACTGGACAATCCTTTGTCTGAAACAGTATAGGATCTCTTGCTTGAGGAGTGGGGACTGGACTAGAAGATCACTGTTAGTTTGGGATATGTTCAGAGCCCACACATCTGATGACATAAAAAAATTGGCAAAGTCATCTCAAGTCACTTTGGCCGTTATTCCAGGTGGGCTTACATCTGTATTGCAGCCCCTAGATGTCAGTTTAAATAAACCTTTCAAGGACCATGTGCGAAGGATGTGGCATGAATGGATGACATCTGGTCAAGCTCGTCTGACAAAAGTTGGAAATCTGAGAAAGCCAGACATAGAACTAATAGCACAGTGGGTTCGTGATGCATGGGAAGATATTCCAGAGGACATGGTGCAACGTGCCTTCAAGAAATGTGGCATTAGTAATGCTATGGATGGCAGTGAAGACAGCGCATTGTATGAGAGTGACAGCAGTGATGATGACGACTGTGAACTCAGTGATGACGACAACGTATATGCGGATAACATCACAGAAGCTGAAGTAGCTGAAGCTCTGTTTGGACAAACAGATGATGAGGAGGAGAACTCCAGTTTTGAGGGATTTTAGCTCTCGTTAGCTTGGTTGCTGTTACTTTTAAAGATACTGTATTTTTGATACCATATTCTTTTTGGGGACCCCCTTTTGCACTTTTATTGTTTTTCGTTCAAATAAATATTCATGTTATTTTACTTGGCTCTATCTTTATTTTTTACATTGACCAGTAGCTGCCTCATTTCCCACCCTCGGCTTATACTCGAGTCAATAGTTTTTCCCAGTTTTTGTGGTAAAATTAGGTACCTCGGCTTATATTCGGATCGGCTTATACTCGAGTATATACGGTATTTGAAGCATGATTGACCAAATTATATAGGGAATGAGTATTTATTGGAATTAATAAGATGTTTCTTGTAGCAACCTTAACTGGAAAGAGTCCAGAGAATAAGGTCCTCAGAGTTCTAACTAGTAATATTTATTAGAAAATGAATTAAGGGTGAAATAGAAGAAAGTTATCAATCTTCTTTCCTTTGAAAAAAATATACAATTTAAAAGAGTGAGATTTTAATTCAATTTAATTTTTATACTTATTTGTGCAAGGGGAAGAAGCTTGTCTCTTTTTTGAAGATAGGCCAGTCCAGACCTATTTGTTAAACTTCTTATCAATGTGAGCATCAACTCTTAGTATTATGCAAATTGATACAAATGATATACTTCGGTATTTAATGTACATTCAAAAATAGCAAATACCCTCAGTTAGTCAGCTAAATCAAGGCTTTACTGTACTTTACAGGGGCCTATACAAAGAAGAAATACGTTTTACAGTTTAGTTTTTAAAATCCCTTGGAAGCATGGGTCTCTGAAAAGTCCCATATTTCTTTTTTTAAATTATAAAACTATTATTGGTATAGATACAAGAATTGTGCATAGAGAACACAATCACACCTTATTTGTCCCAATAAATAAAATGCTAATATGTTGAATAATCTAATATTAATGGCAAAAGTTTTCAAAATGTGATATCTGAAATATACAATACTATACTATCCATGTTTAACCACTAGGTGGCAATATTATATAATGTAAAATACTGTAATAGAGCTGCACAAAATTTAATTTATCAGGAATTCCTTGGCAAGATTTAATGGAAGATAGAGTAATTCTATAACTAATGAATGATCCCTTTTAAAAATACCTACAGCCTATCAGTTTTATATCTACACCATACTTAATGAAAACTGTATGAATGGAAATATCAGTGATTCCCAACTTTCCCTATTGCTGGATAGGAAAAAAAATGTGTGTGTGTGTGTGTTTGTGTGTGAACTTCTCTTGCAGAGATAAAAAATATTGTCCATTAGTGTGATGCCTGTATCTTGATATGGATGCCCTTATGCAATATTATTCCTCCCTAGGTGAGACTGGTTCCTATACTAAATGTCCTTCCAAAAATCCCTCAAAACATGAGTGTCTTAACAGGCTTGGTTATCCCAAGGTACTAGTGAGGTAGCTCTATTATCTATAATCCTCTCTCACAAATGAAAGCAAATATGTGTCCCAGGATACTGATGTAGGATCCAATATGAGTCAGTCACTAGGACAAAAAAATTTGTTGTGATCCGTCAGCCTAAGGAGCTGGCAACGGAGTTGGACAGCGATGAGGCTGAGGTGAGGTCAGGGCCATCGGGAAGTGAGGTGTGGACTCCAGAGCCTCCAGAGGCTGATAGTAGTGAGGCAGAGGAACAGGAGGAGCCTGTTCCTAATGCATGCATGAGAAGAGCTGCCAAAAGGCAAGAGCAGCTCAAGAAGAGAGGACAACTCAGGACTAGGGCCAAGAGATGATTGGGCCATCCCATAAGGCTTAAAACAAACCAGCACCGGTGTTTCAGCTTGCTGGAAAACAATGTTGTAGCTGCGTCCTCTGCTTCGTGTATGCCTTTGTTTTTGTGGCTTCTGGACATTTGCCAGGAAGGGCCTTTGGCAGTTTGCCTAATTGGAGCTTTGTTAGATAACTGAAGAATTTGTATTTGGGAGGCATTAGTTTTACTTTGAGCTGAACGACATTGGGAATGAAGTAATTCCCAGCTGTTCAAATAAAGTTTATTCTTCCACAGACTAAGTTTATTACTACCTACTTGGGCCTGGGTCACAACAAATTTAGACTTCTGAGCTTTAGGACTCATGCTGGACCCCTTCCTCAGGGAACCACCAGCTTATCAGGTACTTAGGAACAGCACAGCCAACAGCCAACAACTTAACAACTGGCCATCAACACCCCAATAAATAACTAAAAAACCACACTCAGCCAGGCACCATATAAATACTAGACATAGAATAGCACAAAGCTTGTATTCTGGTAGACCGAGGGTTGGCAACCCACAGCTCTGGAGCCGCATATGCTCTTTGACCCTTCTGCTGTGGCTCCCTGTCAAACCGGTAAACTTCTGCAGTTTGGCAAACCAGCTGATCCCACCACATGTTTGCCTCTCCCCTCTCTCCTCCCCTCCCAGTCATTCCTCTCCTGGTCTGAGAAGGTAAGGGCGATGGCGAGGGATGGAGAAGCAGCTGGGTCTCATCTCTTGTTGGGTCTTGTAGGCGCTTCTTCCAGCCCTTGTTGATGCTGGGCATACTTCGGTCGCTTGAATAAAGAAGCTCAAGGCAGTGGGAAAGAGGGCTGGCCTCATCAAAGCTGGCATGTCCATCCTGGGGATCAGGCTTGGAGAAAGCCAGAGCGCTCTCACCAAAGATACTCGCCCGCTAGCCTGCCCCGTGCAACTTTGCTGCGCTTTGGCCGAGCCCAGCCACTCACTTGAGGGTCTCCTGGCTCGTGCACATCCTTGTGGTCCCACCACAGCCGGTCAGGGGGGTCGCATGAGGAGGAGAAAGAGGGTCGTTTTCGTGGAAGCCTCTTCCCCAGCTCGCGCTTGCTCCTCAGCCAGCCTGGATTTCCAAAAAGTTGCCAAGAAGAAAGAAAAGGAGTAGTGAAGAGAGCTCACTGGATTGATCCAGCCTTGGCTTTCTGTGAAAGAGAAGAGAGAGACAGAGACAGAGACAGAGAGGAGAGAGAAAGAGAGGGAGGGAGAGAGGAGAGAGAGAGAAAGAGGGAGAGAGGAGAGAGAGGGAGATGAGAGAGAAAATGAGAGACAGAAAGAGGGAGAGAGAGAGGGGAGAGAGAGAGAGAAAAACAGAGAGAGAGAAACAGAGACACAGAGAGAGAAAAAGGTGAAGAACACACTCAAGGCTGGGTGTGGCAAGAAGTGACTGTGAGGCAGGGCCTGGTGGGGCAAATAATTTAACAACTGGTTCTTTGCCCTAATGATGGGCAGGGTAGGCATGGCTGGGGACGTTTTGTGACTGGGGGGTAGACTGAGTGATGTCAAGTTGGCCACGCCCACCCAGTCACACCGGTTGTTAAATTATTGGCTCCCAGAGTTTTCTGTGGGAAATGGGTCCAAATGGCTCTTTGAGTGTTTAAAGTTGCAGACCTCTGTGGTAGGTAGAAGTTTCCTAAGGATAGGCTCCAGCACAAGTGTGAAAGCCTGGAAGACTAAAACTCTGGTTTTGGTGACCAACCAGATTGGATCATGCAATAATCCCCTCTCTCAGCCTTTTTAATAATAACATTGATGGGTTTTTTTAACAGTGGACTTTTTAAAATGCTGTTTATTTTATGATATGAATTGTATGAGTGATATGATTTATAAAATAAGAATTTTTCTACCTTAGACATAGATACAAATAAAAAGATGAATTTTATCATGCTGTCTGAATTTAATAATTGTTTTCTTTATAAGTGGAATCTAGATCAAGGACAACTTACTATCACTTATTTCTATTCAATCAAGCACTCTCTTAAAGTGGTTTTTTTCAACTTTTTTTTCAAAGACTCCCATTGGTTCCTTCCAGTTATGTTGAAATATATCATTATGCATTACTTTATATGACATATATGATATATGATAGGCATCATACCTATGGATAACGTTGTCTGGTAATTGTGGGAACTGATATCCAATCTGTACCTGGTTGCCTTTGCTACTGTGGATATTTCTTTTATTAGAGAGTGCAGTGCACAAAGGAGGCATCCTCTTCTGGTATCCCACTTTCTCTGTATCCTTGGTACGGGTTTCTGTTACAGGCTATATATCAGTGATGGCTAACCTTTTTGGCACCGAGTGCCAAAACTGGAGTGCATGCGTGCGAGGTCGGAACCAGAGAGGGAGCAGCTGGCCGGTGTGCATGCACGTGGCGGCCAGATGCTCTTCCAGGTTCCAGCACACATGCACGCTGGACAGCTGGTCGGGTGTACATGCGCACCAGCCAGCTGATCTCTTTTGGGTTCTGGAACGTGCACTCCCGTTTTGGGACTTCAGCAGGCACTCAGCGGAACCTGGAAGAGCAGCTGGCGACGGGGAGCGTGTCCACAGAGAGGGCTCTGCATGCCGCCTCTGACACGCGTGCCATAGGTTCGCCACCACAGCTATATATCTTTCTTGCTAGCAAGCTGATCAACCTAATCTTGTAGCTGACAGGAATGGAATAATAATTTTCTGCTATTGATAGTACTGTTTTAAGATACCAGAGATCTTGAGAGAAGTGCTGAAGAAAAGAGATTCTGCTTAAATTCTCTGATTTTCTGGAGTCAGAAATGGAAATTATCTGTTCCTGATCAACTCACTAATTAAGTGGCCAGAAAGAATAACTGGCTGTCTCTGAAGCTTCAATGGTTGCAAATAATATATCTGAGATTTATAGGTTGCTTGTGGCTGCTATACTACCCATAGCTCTGAGCCAGTAATTAAATACAAGGTCATATTTCTGATTAAACAAAATTGCACAAGAGTGAGAAGCAACTCTCATTTAATTATACATGAGGGTTCTTTAATTATAAAAATAACAACTACTTTATATTCAGTATTTTACAGTGTTTAACCCTTTTGCTATCTACACACATACTAAAAATCATCCAGGAGAATCAAGTCATTAGATAAATACTGGCTTTATAATGTAATGTATTTTGTTTAATGTAAGGAAAAAGCAACACTAAGTACGTTTGAAAGTCAAGTTACAAAACAGCTGCACGCAGCAGAGGTTACAACATTCCTTTGATCCATACACAATAATTTTAAAAATAAGGACTTTTACAGGCTATTATTATTAGAGTGCACAGTACATGAAAGAGGAACACTTTTATTTCTCACATTGCATTTAGAATGAAAGCTTTTAAAAAAAAAGAAAAAGAAAATGTAACAACTTTTTAAAGAAATAATTGTAAAAGCATTTGGCATCTGTACCCTGCCCAGCCCTTTTGCTATGAAATAGTAGCAAGGATTCTTGGGACTCTTGCAAGACAGACATGCTTCACCCCGTGAAAGCAAACTTTGCCCCAGTTGGAACTGTTTTCAGAATGGAGGGCTATATAAATAGCCGACCACTGTTAGTGGGCAATGCCTTTGGACTGCTTCTGTAAAATGTGACAAAAAACCCCCAGCTTTTTCTTTTCTTTTTTTGTTGTCCTCAGATCTGGTGGGGATGACTATATGGAGTCCTTTGGACTGGCAATAGACATGGTTTGGCTGTTTAGTACTGTCTGATCCTACATGTTATAAGTTATAAGTACCTGAATGAAGGGAGACAAAGGATTCTGAATAAGTGGTCATCTTAAAGTCTTATACTGTATCTCTCTATTTGAAGTGAGGAGTAAGGCATTATGTGGATGTTATACAGTAATCAATACTGAATGCTGCAGAGTAGAAGTTTAACATGGGACTTGCCCTGTTTCCATTTGCCTCAGTATGTTAATGTTCATTCCGAGAAAATGTTCTGAGACAACATTCATTAGGGAGGAAAAAGAAACCTAATTTCTAAATTATGGATTCCACTGCAATATACAGTACGGTTTGAGAATGGGGGAGAAACTGAAAAAGATATATTCTCTTTTTTCCTATTTGTTGAGCCTCAATTTGATGGGAGTTTACTGTAGTAATACTTCCTCCTGTCCCTCTCAGTCAGATTGGCATGCAAGTTGTTGTGGAAAAGAATTTAAGGCACTTGCCACAATGGGACTTATCCAGGATGTATTAGAGATTGTTGGGAGGTTTTTTTGAAACTCCTGGCAAAGCAAGGCCAATTCCCTAATTAACTGCTGTTTGAGCAGTTAATTAAGAAGGATTCCCTTCTGTGGGTCTTGCCTATTATCAGTTTGTTAGCGAAGAACTAAACAGAAATTGTGAATTGACACTGATAGGTTTGCTCCAGTTTTCCTTTTCCTGGGCTGTCTAATGCAACAGCAAAATGGTGATAAATGGTCTTCTTCTGACACCGCCATGGGGAAAAAGAATAGATCATCAGAGAAACAGATATGTGAAATGGCTACTAATTACTGCTTGCTGGGCTGCTCAGAACTAATTTAACTGCGGATTCATCTTACTATTCATTCAACTACCTAGAGAAATTTGTACTGTATTTTTGAAGAAAAAAATGGCTGTCTTCATGTCAAATTAGATGACAAAATTCTTGTACTTTGTATTAAATTGTATTAACATTTTAATAGGTAAAGGTAAAGGTTCCCCTTGTACGTACGTGCTAGTCGTTGCCGACTCTAGAGGGCGGTGCTCATCTCCGTTTAAAAGCCGAAGAGCCAGCGCTGTCCGAAGACATCTCCGTGGTCATGTGGCCGGCATGACTCAATGCCAAAGGCACACGGAACACAGTTTTAATAGTTTTTATATAGTTATAATAGTTTTAAGAGTTCCTATTAAATTTTAATCAGTGTGTATGAACTCAGTTTCATTTTTTGCAACCTGAAGATGGGTATTTGTGACTCTTAGGCTAGTAAAGGTGCTCTTGAGCAGTGTGGCTCTTAATAGCCATGTGGCAGTACAGGGAGTGTATAAGCAGGGGTCTTCAACCCCCAGGCTGCAGCTCACTACCAGACTGTATCCTATTTGGAACTGGGCCACACAAGCAGCGAGTGGCAGACTGATGCTTGTGCACATGCATGCGCAGCTCAATTTTGCAAGTTGAGCTGCGCACGCAAGTGTGTGCGCCAGCCCATTACTCACATGGCCCGGTTTCCCTCTCCCCCCCTAGCCAGGCTGCCAAGCTGCAAAGGTTGGGGACTGCTGTGTTAAAGCCTCTTCATGTAAGGGAGTTATGTCTACACTTTGAAAGAGGTAGTGGTTCAAACTTTCTTGAAGAGGTTCTCCTTGGAGCATAAGGTTTTGGATAATTGTGGCTGCGGGCAAGCAAAGGTGGGAGTGAGTCGGCAGGTCACTGCGCGGCACATATGGTGGGCCTTCACCAACTGCTTGGGGGGCCAGCCCTGCTGTCACAGCACTTGAACTCACCTGCGCTGCATGAGCTGCACAGCCCCAGAGTGCGCTGGCCAACGGGCCAGTGGACTGGGGCTGCTGCTAGACACCGTCAGCCCCTGTGCACTTGTGCCTCCTGTGTGTGCGCTTGGGAGGGGTGCCTAGCCAGGCTGGGCCGTGGCTGGGGCAGCAGGGGCTGGTCCCTAGCCATCTCTAGGGCAGCCTCACAGGCCAGATATGGGCCCATCCAGCCCATGGGCCCTGTGTTTGATATGTCTGTTGCACATGAAAAAAAATAACACATCATCTGAAAATGAGCCCAAATGTATCTTTTGGAACAAAAATTAATATAAGTCCCGATTTTAGTTTTAAAGAAACACGGTATATAGGAAATGAAGTCAAGTTTTCAAATAAGTTTTGAAGAGCTTTTGGAACTAGCTTTGCCCGTAATAGAAGCTTAGTGATTTCAGTATATGTATCTTTTACCTTTTAAATTCACAGGTAGTCTTTGATGTAATCACTGTTTGTTTAATGATGATTCAGAAACAGTAATTTAGAATCTGTACTCATGCTTACAACTCTCTTACCAACTTCATGGTAAAGTGATTGCAATTCAGGCATTTGGCAACTTGCGATTTAAATCTTCTTTGCCAATTTTCAGCAAAAATTAAAACAGCTAGATTCACTTAATGACCACATAATTCAGTTAACAATCATGGTGATTCATTTAATGACACCATAAAATTGTCATAAAATTAATAATTTAAAGTTGTGGTCATTTAGTCTAGGACTACATGTTAAGGCTGACTAATTGTTAGTTAACTTAAATTTTCACTAATATACAGAATGTATTTTTTTAATAAATCAAGAACATAAGTGATAATGTTAAGCACTATGTTCTGACACTAATGTGTGTTGAAGAAGAAAGATAAATCACCATTCCTTTATGATTATTTTGATTTCATTTTGGCTGAGAAATTGATCCCAGTGACTACTTTTAATTCCATCATCTGGGACAGCATGACTAAAGTTTGCAATGATTTGCATTGTGCAAATGAGCAATTTATTTTACAAAAAAGCACCTCTGTCAGATCCATACAAATGTCTCTTCCTTTGCTCCCTTTCTCTCTCCCATGTTGGAGGATTGTATGTTTTGGGACTCAAGGAGATCTCCTATTTCACCAAGGACTGCCAGGATTATTGATGGAGGTCATTTATCTTATTTGGAAGATGACAGGCTTATAGAGTCTGGGAAACAAAGGTCCGGCTTTCCTTTATGTTCCAGAACAGCAGCCTTCTTCTTCACCCTTGTGTCTATTGAGTTTGTTAATACCCACAACCTTTGCCAACATTTTCTGTTCATTTCACAAATTCTTCTAAATAAATTTTTGAACAATTTCACTAGGGAAAGGGAGTCTCTTGTCTGTTAGCACAACATGGCTGGGCTACTATTTTCAGCTTGTCCAAACTGTAACTTCTCCCATAGGTGGTTTGCAATTGGGGTAAAGAGGGAAAGAGGATAATATCCAAGAGAGCAACGAGTTAAACTAGCTATAATCAATCGACTTAAAACTGTATCCATTATACAAACCCCTGCAGTACTGTGTGGTTTTCCAAGTAAGTCCTTGACTTACAACAGTTCATTTAATGACTGTTCGAAGTTACAACATCACTGAAAGCGACTTATGACCATTTTTCATAGTTATGACTGTTGTAGCATCCCCATGGTTACATGATTTACATTTGGTTGCTTGAAAACTCACATTTATGATGGTTGCAGTGTCCTGATGTCATGTGACCACCTTTTGTGATCTTCTGACAAGCAAAGTCAATCGGGAAATGAGATTCACTTAACAACCATGTTACTAATTTAGCAACTGCAGTGAATTACTTAACAAATGTGGCAAAAAAGGTCATATCGGGCAAAATTCACTTAACAAATTTCTCACTCAGCAACATAAATTTTGGACTCAATTATGGTCATAAATTGAGGACTATCTGTATTCTGTTCCAGACCCCCCCATGCAACCATGTAAAAAGAGCAACATACAAGTAGAAGTTGTTAGAACTGTATCTTTAAAATGTCCTCCATAGACATAGGTTGGGTTTATGTACAGGCAGCAGAGTTGCAAGCACACCAATAATTTCTCACTGGATTCTCATGAACCACTTTTTAAAAATATTAACATATTGGTCTCATGTTCAAATAGGTATTTGTACATGTTCAAAATACAACATGGTTATGATGTATCTTATGCTTTAGGGAAAACATTGCACTGTAAAATTCATAAAAATATATACCTTCTGAACTTCTAATGCATACATTTCACGAAGAGGGCCTAAGCACTATATTTGTAAAGTAGCTACTCTTTTGGAAACAAACATTGAGGCTGTCAAGTGTATTTTTCATTAGTTGTTATTAGGAATCTGAGGATATCTTTGGACTATTAGCTGTTTTGATGGATGTCTATCTGTGGCATATGAATTAATTATACAACCAAAAAACATTTCACTTTTGATAGTTCTAAGTAGCTTTACCCATACCAAGCAACTCATAGTGCAACCTATGGTGTTGTTGTAATTTGTAGGATCTGAGACCACAATCACAAAGCAGGAACTTCATTCAGTTTCCAACAGGAGCAATGAGTATAAATGTATGTCACATACTACCTACCATTCTATTTCTTTGAACATCAGAAAAGCAGGTGATTTATTAGAATTATTTAGGCAGTTACCAGCACCTTCACAGATGACAGGAATTATATAAAAATGCTGCATGTCTGCAGCCCAATGAAGTAAGATTTTAAAAAGGCAAAAATATACATAATCTTATGTTAAAATTTAAAACATCATATGCTTGTTTGTTTTTCTTTGACTCTGTACCATAAAGACATTTAATAATGGGATGTGAAGAAATTGTAGAAATAGCATGGAAATTAACTCATTTTACTGAAATGTAAAATACCTCTATTTAGAGAATATCATTAAATTATTACATTTCTGATGTCTCAATACAGTTAGAAATGTCTCAAAACAGGGAGCAAAGAAAATTGTAAATCTGAAAAAGATATACATTAGTAACATGTGCAGCCTGACTATATGAATGTTAATTGGACATAAATTAATGCTTGTTGCCATGATGGCAAATATGCAACTTGCAAAATCAGAGGAAGTGTGCCGTAGTATTCTAAACAAAATTATTTGTCTATAGTGTGGGAAAGAAATCCAAAAGGAGATAGCTGCACATGTCCTTTTCACTAGTTTGCTTGTCACTTATCTTGAGACTACAGAAGCCCATTGGACTGATTTATATTGGATTTCATTAGCAGGGAATACCAAAGACAATTCTGGTGCAAATATTTTGTTCATCTCAAGTCCAAGCAGGATACAGTTATGCCATTTAAATGAAAATACAATTAGTGAATGTAAACTTAGGGAAATTAAATAAAGATGCAAAGCAGAAGAGCAGTTGTTGAACAAACTGTACATTGCTTTGTACTATCTGAATACTAAAACATTCCCATATCGAAGAGAATGTCACTGATAATTTTACTTATTCACTTTGAAATTATGCAAATTTACTTGGGAGATCACCATCATTAAGTTTTCTAAAATGTACTACTGAGTGTAAAACTGCAGTTTAGACATCTTTCCTTGGGAATAAACCCAATATGGTCATCCTTGAAATTGCTTGGAATTTTTTTCCCACAAAACCCAGTAGCTTAATTTACAAGTTAGTGTTTATTTACTGTATTCTATATGCTGCATGTTAATCATTCCATATTTTCTTCACTGTATAGTATTGTTAATTTGAGCTTTCATAAATACATTATACATTCTATTTACAATCTAGATACTACTAAAACTCTCCTGTCTTGTCTATTTGTAACCGTCAATTGACCAAAATGTTGCATCATAGAGCAACCATTTTTGAAGCAACTATTCTTGAAGCAACGTTCTTCAAATTTTCTAATTTGAACAATGTGCAGAAAATCCATTTTAAAGCTCTTCATTGTATTCATCAACTTGTGGCTGTTGCAGTGCTGGTCATATGATTGTGATTTTGGACACTTCCTGATGGCTTCCCACAAGCAAAGTCAATGAGGAAGCCAGAAGTTGCTTTTGCTCCCACTTCTTTTTCCCCCCATCCCTGGTCATTCTATTTCTTCAATTAGCTATTAGATATTAGTGAAATATCTCTGGAAAGAGGATTCAATAGGCCATGGGTCATCTAGTAGCCAGTAAGCGATAGGGCATGTGGATTCATTAACCAGCCATCCACAGCATAAATGGAATGATGATAGTAGGAAGAGTAGTAGAAGGTCCCAGACCCAGATAAAGTATAGAAATCAGTCCCAGCAGTGCCGAAACAAGTACACTTCTCTGGTCTCGAATGATCATCTTCACGGTTTCACAGAACTGCAAAGATAGTAGAAGACTTTAGAATAAAAAAATAAACATGTTCCTTTCCTTGCATGGAAGGAAATTTTTAATACTTGTTTCATGATTTGTTTAGTATGACTTCCATGCAAGTATCTGAATGTGCAGGTTGAAGTCCTGCATAAACCTGTAGAATTGAAACAATACATGCACTGTAAGCTTTTCCTATCAGTTCTAGCCAACATACGTAATAAGGGATTGTACTGTAGTCTAAAACTGAACTGTAGTCTAATTTTTTTCCCCTTGGAAATGGAATGGTAGAAATCTTTCTTTTAATGTTCTTGTGAGTTTTAGCTCATTTTTGCCAACTAATCTATGTCTTCACTGGCCAGTATATTCCTTTCCAGCAGTTATGTTTCCAGGTGTCTAGAATTTTGGTAGTTTCAAATTCACATTGGAAGCCATGGCTTCATGTTAATGTTTAACTTGGGCCTTGCTTTTACTATTTGAATATTGGAAGGGCATTTTAGCTCTCAAGACTAAGTGGCAGCATATGTTTCCTTGTCAGGCTTGTTTTCCAAACCAAGTTATGGATTTTGTTTTTAATATGAAAAGATGAAAGAGAACTTCTCTTGTATTTTCTTCCTCCTTAGGGACAATAGATAATAATTTCTTGTTTCTTCACCCAAAGTTTTGAATGCAGGGCAGAAGAGATGTTGCTTTCCTAGAGGGTTGCCATTTCAACTGCCAGTACTGCTCATCTTGGTTCTGAGATTCTGACTTCCCAAATTAGCCTAGTTTTCCAGTTAATTGGATTATATTCCTGGCATCTACTTACCAGTGGGCTTTTGCTAGTTTACCAGTGAAAAAACACTGGGTGGTGCTTTCCCATACCTCCTTCCTTTTTAATTCAAAAATGTAACCAACATAAAAACAACTGTTTCTTCTAAAAAGGTAAATATAAATAAAAATATAATATAAATAATATAATAATAATAATATAATATAAAATAAATAATAATAAATAATAAATAAATAATAAATAAATAAAATAATATAAATAAAAAGGTACTAAATATTATTTCCTCTGAATTCATAGAAACATGGCAAATCTAAACGTCTTTAATAGTCTTTTCCTCAAATTTAATATTTTAAGTGATTCTCACAGATGTGGATATGTGTTCTAATTACCTTCACGGAAACACTATTCCCATTAAAAGAAATTATTTGCTTCTGACTTAAATATAGAACAATTTCAAGATTTTCCTGCCACATCCCTGCACAAGCATGCCTTTCCTTCATTTTGGGGTACAGTGTGGGAAGAGATCAATTTTGCTCTTAATATTTTAATAAAACATTCTCGGTAGAATTTTATTTGCACATTAAGTTTAGAGATATCATATAGGAATAATTGTGGCACAATAGGAAATAAATGAACAAACCCTTAAATTTATTTTTGTAGAAAAGGTGGACTTTTAAACTGTTACATTTCTAAAACCTACTTCATTACTGCACAGACTTAAGGAATTAATATTAAGAAAGCTAGTTAAAACATGAGCTAGATTAAGATTCAAATGTAAATTCAAAGCTAGGATTTGCTGTTTTAGAAGCACCTTTCCATTTAACAAGAATCAAACCTCTTGCCTTCTAAAACAACAAATCCTACATACCATTAAGATTTTGAAACTATCTTTTCTGAAATGGTTTGCCCCTTGCAATAAATTTTGGCATGAGAAGGGCAGCAAATAAATTTCATAATAAACAAACAAATAAATAAATCTTTGATCTAAGAGAAGGGAGGAGACCAGAGTGTTTAAAGTAATGAATTGCCAATATTCAGCAAGAGGTATAATATATTGCTAAACTGTAAATAGAGATACTCTTATAAAAGTAACTGCAATTTTGTACTATTCACTTTTCCAGTTGTGAAGTCAGAAGTGACTTACACTTCAGCAGAAGATACTCCAATTAACATACCATGAACAGAATAACTCTCTTCCTGGGTCTGTATTCAGATAAGGACATTGAAGAGTTAAAGTTACACCAGTATCTTTGTGCTTCCTTGGCAGCATCAACTCAGTTCTGCCCACTTCATAGAACATTGGTGGCTATCCATATATTAGTCTCTTGGAAAAGCAAAGAAAACTGGGACTTGAATCTAATAGGTAATGTAAAATGTTCTAGACTTCTATGATCCATTTTTAAGCCAGTCTAGGTAGATATCAGTTACTAAAGGTGTTCCCCCCCCCCATCCACCCACTCCAAATTCCTAGACAAACCTCTGTTTTAAACAAAAATGTCTAGGAAAAAGTGCTTTTAAAATAAACATTATAATGTTTATAAGCATAAGCTACTTGGTCTTCCCCTTTCTAACACATCATAATTCAAAACAAGTATATAGCCCCCACTTGTCAGAGGATATTTGGACAATGACAGTTTACCTTGGTTGTTTGGAAGCTGACTGGAGAGCCATATCTGCAGAAGGTCACAAAATGTTCACAATTGTTCCAGAGTAAGCTGTATTCAGTTGTGCCTACTAGCCTTTTTGCTCTAAGGACCACTTCATCATTACAAAGAATACAATTTTTAAAAAACAAATCCATATTGTTCACCAGAATGGAGCCTCCATAAGCAAAGTCCTCCACTGTGTCCACGCGGATCCTTGCCATTTTTGTGATGACCCCCAAGATAAGTCTTTTATTAGTCACTACTTTCTGGATCAACTTCTGGTCCTTAGTGAAAGCAGGCAGAATGTCTGGCATAAGATGTGCTACTTGGTTATCTCCCAAATAAATGCCAAAATGAATGAAGAGAGTGCGAGGCACTTCTAGCAAATCTCCTGGTTTGAAATAGGAAGAGTCATAACAACATACATGGTTTTTTTTCTTCTCCTTCTCTCCATTGGAACCTGTTTGAAGAACTTTAAAGTTGGCAAGAAGTAGCAACTTTTCCAGTAACAGGGATACTATTTCATACATTGGGTTTTTCATGGTTTTTTTTTCTTGCTGCACGAGCTGCTCCTGATTTATTCTGGTTTGGTCCCTTTTTAGTATGGCAAGTTGGGCCATCCCACACACTGAATCTGTTTTGATTGGTAGACAGGCAAGTGGGCAGTTCCTGTGGAGTAAAATAAAGTGGCTCTTTATTTGAAAAGTTTTAGAATATAGAACATTGAATAACAGAGTTGGAAGGGACTATGGAGCTGTTCTAGTCCAAATCCCTGCTCAAGCAAGTGACCTTATACCATTTCAGACAAATGGTTGTCCACTCACTTTTTGAAAGCCTCCAGTAATGGAGAACCCACAACTTCTGAAGGCAAGTTGTTCCACTGATTGCTCTCACTGAGTTTTTATAGGAATCCTTATTATTTGTTGGTTATTTAACAACAAAATTACCTACCCAAATCATTTGTTTTTTCCACTTTTGAAAGTGCTGATTAAATGAATTATTTGATCATTGACAAAGATGTATGTCAGGCATGCCAAAATAATAATAATAATAACAGCTTTTGATGTAAATGCTGCATTATGATTTATGAGCTCATCATCTGAAATCATTTGAGGAAAATATTTATAAACCTTGGTAGAACCCAGTGCATATTTCATGGGGAGTAAACGTTGGACTCATTGGAACTTACTTGCAAATAAACAATAAAACAGCAATGAAGAATTACGATATAATACATAAAATTAATTTCAGAGGAATTTATTTGAAAATGTATGTGGCTGATATTTACTCTCCAGTGAGAACATTTAGGTCTGCAGTCTTAATTTTGGGGAAAAAAATACTAGTATTAGGTAAAATCATTATACGTAGGTTGCATGAAAACTAGACATGGGTCCTTTTTCATGATATTCAAGACAACCAGTTTTTACTACAAAACCAAAAGCAGACTTGCTATAAATATATAATTAAAGATATAGATAACTCCAAATATATACAATCTTAAAGTAGTCCTTAACAATAAGCTATCCATGGATTTGCTAGATTGTTTATACGTATAGGATCTGAATCTTTCTATGCCATGGTGTAACTCCAGATTTTTTGCAGTTGCTGATAAAATGTTCAAGGCATATGTTAATGCACATGGGTTGGGACTTGTTGCTTAGTCTAAGAACTCTTATCTTAAGCTTCAGGGTGATATATGGGAAAATCTGATATTTACCATCATCCATTCATAGTAAAATCGATGTTTCTAAGTGGATCGCATGTTGATCTAATTATGCAAAAGTCTCAGTCTTGTCAAAAAAAGCTGTACTGGATCATTGAAAGCTTCTGCCCTCCACCCCCAGCCTGGCTCTCAGCTGAGGTTTATGGCAAGAGGATCTCTTCAGCTGCCCTGGGGGCTGGAAATGCTGATGATGGGGCCATTCATCTTACCTGGAAAACATCAAGGATTGAGATTCTGGAAGAGGGGGAGACGCCACAGTGCACAGTCCCCTCATTCTCACAATCAGCCTGTGGCTTTTTTCTTAGACCGCTCCTGTCAGCCAGGCTTGCTTTGTTTAGTTCGTCAAGTCTCCCAATTCAGTCTTTTGGCGGGGGGGGGGGGTGAGAGAAAAAGAGAGAGAGAGAGAAGTATAAAAGTCTTTCCCGAGAACCTGAAGGAAGAAGGGGGCAGGACAAAGGAAAGGGGCGGTGTTCTTTTTTTTCTTCATTCAAATACTTGGGGGAAGAGAGAAAGAGAGAGAGAGAGAGAGAGAAAGAGGCAGGCTCTTTTTAAATTGTATGACATTTATTGTATTTACATAATGTAAGACCTCTTTAAAACAATTTAAAGGAGAGCAGAATTAATCTGGCACCACTCTATCTTGTTTACAGATGAGCAAGCAAGATTTGGCTTCTGTGGGAGGAGTTGAATTTATCATGAATGATCTGTTAAAAGACAATATGTTCGTTTTTTAAGGGTTTCTCTCACTTTTGGATGGATGGCCAAGCAGCCCAGTAGCATTCTTAATACATATTTGGCCAGACAAGTCTCGGAATCTCCTAATATGCTGCCCTAGTGATCAATACTCAAATTGTGGATGGAGCTTGTTGGATTCCTGTTATTCACCCTCCTTTCAATATCTTCTGGAACTAAATGAGAGATGCTGGAGGCCATTTCTTGCCTTACATCAGACTGCACTACTGCCAGAATATTTGACTGCAGAATGCACACACTGGCTATCTTTCTACTGATAATTAATATTCAGCTCCAACAGTAAACTAATGCTGCTTCTCCCTTATGGCTCTCAGAGACATATAATATCTGGACTTTGGGTGGTGGGAAGGGAGAGATGAAATTGGTTGTGAAAGATGATTAACAACACCGCCAAGTAATACCTGCAAATGATTCATTATCATTATCAAAGTCATATACTTTATCAAGGAGCACTTCTATAGATTCCTTTGTGAGCACAATGGCAAGCCCCTGCTTGCTATCAGTTCCCATGATTCCAAGCTATGAAGAGGCTGTGGGTGGTGCAGCTATCCATACTGTGAGTATAAAACCACAGGTATTCACACCAACTCAATACTCCTGCTGAACTGTGCTACCACATGGCATGCTAAGCCCTTTCTATTCTATGCCACCAGACAATATAGGCGTTCTGCTCCCAAGTTTCTGCCAAGCCCACATCAAAGCATTCCCTTTGGATATTTTCTAGCCAAAGTAAGAATGCTTATATTAAATTGCCCTGTGCCACCAAGTGGAGGCAGAAAGCCAAGATGTATCTCAGCCTTTCACCTTTTTCTTTTTCTCCTCTATTGAGCCAGGCTGCTGTTTCACATGGAGACAGTGATCTGATGCTAAGACACTGAACAAATGGATCAGCATGCATGCACTTCACACCATGATATGGTGTATGGAGAGTGGCACTCTTCACATGCCATAAGCCAGCTCCTTTCTGTTTCCAGCAGACATGAAGGATAATAAAACCCAATTGCCATGACAGAGATTCAGGCTGCTCAAAAGACAACAGGTTTGTGTCTCAACTCTCCTTCATTGCTACATAATTCCTTCATTGTGAGGAACACAGAGAGCCAGTTTCAGTATTAATTTGGACTAATTCTTCCATTTATTGCTGAATTTTTAGGTTCCACTATGCCTCTAATAGAGAATTATTCTCCACTAAAGCCCATGGAGACCTACTCAAACCAATACCAATTCCTAAACAGCAAATGAACATTATCCTCACTCATGAAACTAGATATAGTATTTGTTCTGATAAAACATTAGTTAAAGTGCTGACAAAATATTTAGTTGGGCCCCAGCAGAATCTCATGCAAATATGATTCAAGAATTCAAATATATAAGGCAGCCCTCTATTTATTTTTCTTAATCACAGTGCTATATATAGATCTTCTATGTCAGGCTTTCCGTCTCAGACTTCATGGAATCAGCAGTTATTTGAACATTGTTTTCTTGCCTACAACTCCCCCTCTTCCCAAGCCAGGAATATTGCAACAGAGAATGCAATATGGGCAATAGGAACAGGGACTGCTTCTACTTAGGAGCAATATCAAACCATGCACATTTTGTATTGGCACGCTTCTGAGTTCTTAGTGCTGGGGTTTAGTAGATGAGGTGCCAGAAGATTGGCACGCTTCTGAGTCCATAGTGCTGGGGTTTAGTAGATGGGGTGGAGAACCCAGGCCATCCCCACGAGTTGCCAGCCGACAAAATGTAGAAACCTAGTCTGGCAAATGGAGGGTTTGACATTCCTTGTATGGGCAGATAAATTCCAAGTGAAACAATGATGATACTATAGAAATTCTGAGCAAAGCATTTTATACAGATATTCAGACAAGCTAACTCAAGGTAAATCAGGGAATACCAGTGGAAGCAGGTGATCTCAGTTTGACATGACAATCTAATCAATGGCCAAAAGTAATGCTGAATATTTTATACGAACAGTATATTGCATTTCCATTTATTGATTGTGGCATTGGCTTAGCTTGCATATTCAAAGTTGCAGCAGATTTCTATCATGTCTAAGTTATACAAAACTCTGATGTTTTGCTGTTGATCTGATGTGTATTTCAACAGGTTCTTCTGGCATAGTGGTGCTCTTCCAATCCATGATAACCACCCTGAATGTATTATGGGAAATACATTATGGGATGAGGTGGGATGGATTTTGAGGGACGCCATGACCATTCTTTCAAATAAGTATTTGACTATGGCACCTGGCTATTCTAGCACTTGAATTGACAGTATTGCTGGCAAGCTACATTCCCACTGAAAGTGGATCTGGAATTATTATTATTATTTTATTATTTATTAAATTTTTATATCGCCCTTCTCCCGAAGGACTCAGGGCGGTGTACAGCCAGGATAAAACTCAATATATATACAATTAAAACCAGAATTTAAAACGAAGCAAATTGCCAAAAGGCCGACATTAAAATTTAAAAATTTAAAAACCCTAAAACAATAAAACCCAATTTAAAATAGTAAAAACTATTATGCCAGTATCAGTGCACTGCCCTGTCCATCTACAGCATGCACTGCCAAGTCCATGAACAGCAAAATGTCTCTGGTGGCTTTGGATGTACCTATGAGGTTGGATTTGGAGACCTTTCTTGCTAGTGGTAGTAGAGACTGATAGCTTGAGATGTTTGTGATCAATTCCTTACCTGAGGTTCACCAGACCACAGAAATTCATTGGGAACATGAAGTTTGCAACTCCATCACTTTGCGGCGCCTGCATCTTGAATTCTTTCTGTCCCTGCAGACAAAGACAGTATTCTACCTGTGTTAGGACACCTATTACTTAATGGACTGTGTAGCTACTTTCTGATTGTTCATATTTGGCAATGATAGTTTATAGTATGTTGTTGGTGACAGCTGCTTATCCGCCCAGCTAGGTCTCCATCAAGAACCTATGATGCACCGCTGCCTACAGTGGTAGCAGTCATAGGCCACTGAAGTCATCCTCACACTGATGAGGCTAAATGAGATCAGGCAGCTGCAAGGCAGTCTCTGTGACGTTACATAGTTGTCTGCCTCATCCTGCAGTTGCTGAATATCCAGTATGTTCTTTTTCCACTCTACAACAATCTCATCTGACATAAGTTTACAGTGGCGCATCAGGACCTTAACCAGCTAAGCAAGCCATACCTGGTACCTCTTCCCTGTCTACCTGGAATGCAGGGGACATCTAGCCAGATTTTTTACTTGACCTAGAAAGTAAAATTCTTGGCATTAGGATGTGGAAAATGCTGAGGGGAAATACTGAGTTCTTTGGAACAAAATGTGGAGCACAGCTAAGGATCTGTAAGGCAGCTGCTAACCAAATGGCTGTTGGGGGAAGGCAAAGCAAAGACTGGTAAATTGTCCATACCAGCATATCAGTTGTGGCCAACACAGCTAGCAATGATTAAATATAATGAGCAATTAAGATGCATGCTTGTTTTATGATTCTGTGGTCACTTCTTGCATTCAACCAATTGATCCAAAAGTCCCTTCAGAGAAAACAGAAAGCAGTTGAACATTATAAAGTACAATCTCAGTACTTACCTTCCTGTATTCCATTTTGAAATAGTTCAGGAATTGGTTTAAAAGGACTGTTTAATAAATAATATGCTAGAATTCAGTCCTAAGGGTCTCCAAAAATATGGAAGACATTTCTGCCAGAAAAGTTTTAAGAGTATAATAGCCCACTTCCCTGCTTGGGGCTCATTCGCTAACTTGAAATAAATATTCTGTTTCTGCACCCTGCCAATGTGAAACACTGAATGGCATTTTGTTTGCTGTGTTTTAAAAACTGCGTAGCATTAGCAACAAACTGAATATAGCATCTTCTTTTTTTCTCTCCCCCCCAAGTTTTTTTATTTTATTTTACATATACATATCAATACGTGAACAGTGTGACACTTGGGTGTCATACATTCTAATACAAATAAAACTAGTAAAATTAATCATAGTTATTACATTCAACCAACTTATATATTTCTAATAATAATACACATTTATAGTAAGTTGTAGTTTATCATTATTTAATTATTCCATGTTTTAATATATTGCTCTAATGCCACTTACCATATTATTTGATCATACATAAAATAATACCACCATTCAATTTCTAACCTTCCCTCTTGTTACTGCTTTTATTTTATTATG
Source organism: Ahaetulla prasina (assembly GCF_028640845.1). Classification (NCBI taxonomy): domain Eukaryota; kingdom Metazoa; phylum Chordata; class Lepidosauria; order Squamata; family Colubridae; genus Ahaetulla; species Ahaetulla prasina. Next base: position 69,094,108 of record NC_080546.1, on the reverse strand, counting down.
TAAAAATGTACATATTAATATTCCCCCTTTCTCTTATTTCTACTACTATTCTAACTTTTAATCATGTCACCCTTTTATTAAAAGATGTTTTCTTTCTATCCAACATCTCTCACTCACTTTGGTGCTTTGAATTCTGTTCATTTTTAACTTACCTCCCATATTTCACTCTTTACATCTATTTGTATTAAGATACAATCATTCATTATTTCATTATTCAATGTTTAATACACAATTTTAATACCAATTCCAATATTACTTAGACATACAAAATTATTCTAATCATATTCTTTACAATCATCAAATCTATATAATTCTGATAGTAATACACATTTATACTAAAGTATGTTCTTTCATTATTTAATTGCTCAATGTTTCAATATATTATTCCAATACTAATCACAATATTATTAAAACGTACTTAGTAATACCATCATTCAATCTCTAGATTTCCCATTTTATTGTTATTTTTATTCCATTATATAAAGTTTCCAAATGTTTCCTCCTTCTCTTATTTCTAACTAACTTCTAATCATGCCACTATTCTAAAAAAGGGAAAAAAAGAGAAAAAGAAAAGCAAATCAAAACATCAAAGAAAAAAGAGAAACCCTTTCCTTTCTATCCATTGTCTCTTGCCCGCTCCAGTACTTTAGTTGCTATGCTTTTTTTGACTTGCCTCCCATATTCGTCTCTTGGATCTTTATTTCTGTCTGCGTCTACTTCTTGGCTATTCAATCTAAGTATTTCTCCCATCTCTACCCTCTTCCACTGCCTAGCTTTTAAAGTATCTGCCCAAACCCCTATCTCCCATTCAAAAGTATCTTCCTGTATCTCCAATTCTCTTTTCAACTCTCTTAAAATATTTTCCCCCTGGTTGAATTCATCAATCACTGTTATTTTTATTATTATCTCCTCCTTGTCTTCTTCTTTTGTTTGCTGGTTCTTTGGTTCTATCTTTTCCTCTATTCCTTCTGTTAGCTCCTCCCTTTTCTGAGTATCTAGATCTTTACTCATCATCCCTCGTATAGTATTTTCCATTTTTTCCATAACATCTTTAAATCCTTTTACCATGATATTCTTTGTGCTTTGGAAAATCAATGCCATCTCTTTCAAAGTTCCACTCATTTCTTTTTTATGAAGCATCTTATTTTGTTTTTTTTTTAATCCCATTTTTGTCCAATAGTCCAAGAACCATTTATTCAGACCTAAACTACTCTTCAAGAAGTACACTAATTACATTTCTTTGTATCCCATAGGAAATCAATTGGTTCCATTTAAATAGTCCCAGAAGTTATCAAAAGCCTCTTTATGTCTCCTTTACAGGTTCAATCTTCTAGCATAACATTCAGGGGTCACTATAATTAAATAACCCCCTTGTTTTCATTTTTGAGTCTCCAGTAGTCGTGGGGTAGTTAGATATAATCCAGTAAATATTTTCACAATCCTTCATATAAGTATTCCAAGACTTGTATATTTTCCTTTCGTCAGCAAAGAAAATTTAAGTTGAGAGCAGATGGTACTCTCAACTTAAATTTCAGTGTTGCCACTAATCAGTTTAATTTTAGTTATTTTGATTGTAGTTTTAATTGTAATTCAATTATAGAAACAGGATAAGTTTTTTAAGTAAACAATTCCAGTGTTTCAAAATGCTTTCCCATTACCATGTCTTCCCAGTTTAAGAGTCCAATTTTCTGTATTTTTAGAAATGTATTGTTTTTCTCTCTTTATGTTTTTTCCTTTTGGTCTGGTATTTTTCTCAGAATGCTTAATCGCCACTTTAACAAGCAATTTTGAGCAAATAGTTCTAAATTGTTCCTTGGGGTTAGGTTTTAGGTAAAAAGGAATCCTCTCCCTCAGTTCCAGTCACTGTTAATCTACTTCACTCCCGCACCAGTCTTAGTTGTAACTCGGTTATCCCAGCTTCGTGGCAGCCATCTTTTGGCTACATCTTCTCCTCACCATAGCTGAGGGGGAAAAAGAACCCTGGGTCAGGCAGGAGAATTGCAACAGGGCACCCCTCTTTGCTTCACCACCCCTAAAGGGCGGCTTTGGCTCCTTTTGGAGCCCACCAATGGGGACAACTTGACATGGGAACACAGTGACCCATTCCTCATGTCTGATCTCACTGTGATATCAACCAGAAGTCCCTAAATTTTAAAAAGTGCTTAGCATTAGCAGTCAACTTAATATAGCATTTTTATTAGCACATATAGCTGGAGAACAGATGAAAACAAAAACTAAGTTTATTCTTAGTGAAAGTAAACATTGATTTCCAATCTTTTTTCACTGTTTATACAGAGCCTTTGTTTTCTGTTCCAAATAGTAGTTAAACTTAATCTCTAATCACCACAACAAAAGTATATCATAAGTAAATTCTGAGATTAAACATAGATGAAAACATAGATCCGTGATGCGAACCTATGGCACTTGTGCCAGAGGTGGCACACAGTGCCCTCTCTGTGGGCATACGAGTTGTCGCCCCAGCTCAGCTTTGCTGTGCATGTGCGCGCGCCTCTCACGAGCCAGCTGGTCTTCAGGTCTCTGACGCACATGCACAGGGGATGGGGTGCGTGGGGAGGGGAAACACGCATGCATTGCATTTTGGGGGTTTGGTCATGCTTTGGGCACTTAGTCCACAAAAGGTTACCATCACTGACATAGATAGTATTAAGAATTTTGACTAAAAGCTTTGATTGCCAAGATGAATCTTATAAGGCATGCACGGACAACGAGAATTTTATTTCTTACAGCTTCTATTAATGTTACAGATGGTTTCACATTACCCACAATCTATAATTAGCAGAATGGGAGCACTAAAAATTACACAGTAGTCTTTTTAAGAACATGCAAACTAGTCAACCTGGAATATTTTTTTAAAAAGCCACATTCTGTTTGTAATCATGGTATTTTCTTCAAGTTGCTTGTATTAACTGTTGTATTAATTGTTCTAACATCTTTACAGGCTTGGTTATAGGCTCAGTAGTTACAGTTACGCCAACCCCCTTTTTATGTGTTTTTTTTAAAAGCCACATTCTGTTTGTAATCATGGTATTTTCTTCAAGTTGCTTGTATTAACTGTTGTATTAATTGTTCTAACATCTTTACAGGCTTGGTTATAGGCTCAGTAGTTACAGTTACGCCAACCCCCTTTTTATGTTTTTTTAAAAAAAATCTTTTCCAGCCTTTTCTTATGGAAGGAGTAACAAGAATAAACTATAATTCTCAAGATTATTATTTTTTGCATGTTTTCTTCCTTTTGAACTAGTTCAAAAGAACAGTTGAACATTTCTAAATTTAAACCAAATGAAAATATAATCTTAGATAAAAACTAATGTTGGAAGTTAAATCTGATCCGTGTCTTATTCCAAGCTGGGAGAGAAATGCAAACCAAGGAAAACTTTGAGACAGGCTGCATTTGGAAAGGAGATTTATTGGCCTAGTAGTAGCAGCGATAGCAGCAAGCATTTGGGGGGCAGCTGGAAAATTGGTTTGGTCAATAGATTAATTTTTTATGTATTTTGGGGGCTTTGTAATTGAGATGTCTGGGTCTGTGTGTCCTTTATTATTTAATTGTGTTGCAAGATTTCTATTATGCTTTATAAAGTTGTGACCAGCTCTAAAGGTAAAGAGGAAATGAAAATGCAAAATCCGGAGGGGAGGTTAGAGCTCTGATCGAAGCTTCATCAGACCTGATCAGGTGTGACACTGACACTGATGAAGACTTTTTGGTAAATCAGGACACACCTGTAACCAAAGGACTTGGGGTCCTTTCTTTTAAGTCCTTTCTTTTAAGGGTGGAAACTTTGGCATTGGGCTTGGCTTGATACTATGGTTAGTTATGGTTGACCTTATGAGGGACTAATTGTCAGTGGAATAGGACATAATAACAAAGTCAGCCAATTGGGAGCTGAGACAGACTGGAGCCAGGGCGTGTCTTAGTCTGGACCTTCTGAGTCTGTGCAGAGTGAAATTGTGTGTTAAGGTCTCTCTGCTATACTCTGTGTGTGAACATGTCTGCTGACCTGAGCTGAAGAAGCAACTGTTGGTATTGTAAATATATTTTATGTGTTATTATGAATATAAAGAAGTTAATGAATCAGTTTTTTGTGTATGCTTCTGGATTTGATTTTTGCAAGAAACTCTGATACTAATGAATAGAGAAGTCATTTTTTCCCTGCAATTTACACAGACATCTGGGTGATCAGAAGGACTTTGGAAGGTTGTTCCACTTTGATTGCAGTGACTTTTGAGTAAAGGGCCAGATCCAGACCCAATCCCCCTGGCTTTAATGAATGGAGGGTCTCCTGCCAATATCTGGGTCAGTGTGCTCTACTTCCACAGGTTGTGGAGTTATCTGTACAGGGATGAAAGATATGAGGACAGGCCCACCACTCCCCTTTGTGGGTAACCCTCCCAGAAGAGGCATTGTTGGTCTAACACGAGAAATGGAGAACAGAGCAGAAGAAATGGAAAGGTAGAATGGGGTGAATAGCCTGCAGGTGGGGTTTGAAACTACAGTTGTTAAAGAAACAGAAACTAGACACAACAAAATGGAGACACTACAGAAAAAAGAAATAAAATGTATTCTGGTAATAAGGAAAAAATGTCTGGAGATGGAAGAAAAGATGAAGGGTCCCACCTCTGAAAACAAACAAATGCAACACAAATTTTTGTAAAGCACGTATTAAAGAGGACTTAAGGACTGGCAGCTTGAGAATTCTGTGCAGCTTGAGAGTGTTGAAAGTTTTAAATAAGTTTTATAGGCATAATATTTTATTATGTACAATTTGTGAAGGGCATAGAGAATCTACCTTTAGATTTGTTTTAAAATATTTTAACATCCTGACAGCTTTGGCCTAGTATTATCAATACACAGTTCAGATAAAAAAACATTATTTTAGATTGAATTTGTTTAATTAGATTAATTCAATTAGAGATTGAAAAGTGCTTATATGTTTCAGGATTAGTTCCATAATAATTTTACTGGCTACTGATAAGAAAAGTATCTTAATAAGAAAAGGTTATTTCCCTACACAAGCAAACTTGAGTTCATGAAGCCCTGTGAATGGACATAACTTATCTCACTCAGTAAAATGGGCAGAGAGATAAAACCCACATACAGTAAATGCAAAAAATAAAACTTTTCTTCTAAATGAGTTTAAAACATTCCTTTCTGACAAATAGAGCTGTTCTTAAAGGCACAGGGAGGAAAAAAGGAACACAGTTCTCTTCACCCCATTTTGCTGGCCAGGAAAACTAGGGCGAAGGTTTTTCATGACTTATTTTAATATTTTCCTAACAGGTCTTAAAAATAAATCTTGTCTCTAGTGATTACAGAGATTTAACACCTACATTTACAATTACATTGAGGGCACACAAAAACGTTAACACATATACATACACAAAAACAAGGGAAAGAGGACAGAAAAAAACAGAGTTCTTAGGTTTACACACCCTAATCATTTTCACAGTACACCTTCATTAACTCAAATTAGAAAAGGCAAAAATCTCAATAAACATATTAATTGCTCAGTGATTGCGAAGTACATAGAAGAGGAGAAAGGTCAATATTACTATATTTTTTCTTTCTTTTTTTTTAAAATAATTTTTATTTCCATTTTCCAACATCATATTTATGTACAAACTATTATCCATCATTAATCATTAATTTTTATTTATTACTAATTCAGGCCTGCCCGATTGCCACTTCCTTTCTTCACAACCTCCCTCTCTACCCTCTACTACTTTCCCATCCTTCATCTCCTTCACTTTACTACTTCCTCTCCTCCTTTTTTTCTTTTTATTATTCTTTCCTATCTCTTTATTTTTATTGTGAGGGGATCTAAAGTTTCAAATTTTTAAAGGTGGGAGGTTATGTATATTTTGTAGATTTTAGCTTGTGATTGTTGGTCATAATACCTGGTATTTGCTCTAGGAAGTCTGGGGGGTGGGAAGGGGGAGCAGGGGGGAAAGGGGGGGGAAATGATACATGGATTGATTATTAATGTACAGTAATTTTTGAAGATATGAAACTATATTTTTTCTTTTAAGTACCTTTATTTAGCCAAATCTGACTGCTTTCCTCATTGTGAACTTCATCCATCCTTCCAAATCTTTGCAACCAAGCTTAATTTTTGTTTCTACCTGGACAGGCAACTTCCTCCAATTCCAGCCTTCCTTTTGTCTCTCTATTGGAGACCCCTGTGGACTCCTTGAGCCTGAGTTCCCCATATTTGGGCTGTATTCCTCATGTCAACTTTCCTGCTTCCCATGGTGAGACCTGGATTTCCGGCAACTGCAGACCGAATATTTACAGAATTCTTTGCTCCAGCAAGGCAATTTTTCAGCCCTTGCCCCAGCAAGGCAGTTTTTTAGCCCTTGCCTTGTCTACAGTTCTCATACCAAAAGAGTCTGGGAGGACTCTGAGTTCTTTTCACAGAGTACAGGACCTTCCTGAAAGAGTAGGACTTTGCTCAGTGATTAGGATGTAGCTGTCCAGGTGGGAGTGCTCTATCCCTCCCTCCCCCTCCTCTTTCTCATACACATACAGTTCCTTTCCTCCTTGCAGAAATCCTTGTGCTTTTACCAAATCCCCCTGATTTCCAGATTCTCTGGGTGCAGCTAGGAATGGCACAAAAGGACCAAGATCCAGCTACAGTGGGAGGAAAAGAGGATTCCCTATACACACCCACACTCACTCCTGAGCATAAGACACACATAAAACTTTGAAGTGCTCACCTTCTTTCCAAGCAGCCACTGAGCACAAGACCCAAAACTCCCTTTACTACCATTGCTCCAAATGGGCAAGGTCCAGGAAACCCACCCACAGACTAAAAGGATCTGTTGCCAGCAAGGTGGAGGCTTATCTGGTCCTCCAACAGGTCCTCCTGTTGGTCAGGTTAGTTTGGAGTCCTATCTGGAGTGCCAAATTGTTGGAAGTTAAATCTGGTTCATGTCCCAAGCTGGGAGAGAAAGGCAGACCAAAGAAAATTTTGAGGCAGGCTGCATTTGGAAAGGAGGTTTATTGGCAAGTAACAATAGTGACAGTAGCAAGTGTTTCTGGGGCAGTGTTTTGGTGGCTTTGTAATTAAGATATCTGGAGCTGTGTGTCCTTTATTATTTAATTGTGTTGCAAGATTTCTATTATAGTCTACATGGTCATGACCGGCCTTAAGGTAAAGAGGAAATGCAAATGCAAAATCTGGGGGTGAGGTTGGCACTTTGACCAAAGCCTCCTTGGACCAGATCAGGAGCGACACTGACACTGATGAAGATCTCTTGGTAAATCAGGAGACTCCTCCTGTAACCATCCCCATAGAACTTGAGATGCCCTCCTCACGGAATAGCGTTTACCCTTTTGAAATCAGGTTGTACCAGATGCATGGTCAGTCCTCGAGTGGTGAAAAAATTGGGACTGCACCATAGGGAACTGAAGGTGCCTGTAGCTTTCTGCCAAATAGATGGAACTGTGGCAAGGGTATCCCCTGCAATGTTTGTCACTCAACCCATGGTGATAAGAATGGGGGTGCACACCAAGACTTTTAGTGTGATCTTTAGTGTGACCTGGAGATGGCGAGACCATTAATCCTAGGCATGGCTTGGCTTTTAAAGTGGAATCCTTATGCTATTTTCCAAAGCACCTCTAAGGCCAGACAAGGAATAATGGATGGAAACTGACCAAGGAGAGATTCAACCTAGAAATGAGGAGGAACTTTCTGACAGTGAGAACAATCAACCTATGGAACAGCTTGCCTTCGGAAGTTGTGGGAGCTTCATCACTTGAGACTTTCAAGATTGGACTGCCATTTGTCAGAAATGGTGTAGAGTCTCCTGCTTGAGTGGGGGGTTGGACTAGATGACCTATAAGGTCCTTTCCAACTCTGTTAATCTGAATTGGAGGAAGTGAATTCTAATGTTTAGGCAGTGGAACAGTTGGGAAACCCAAACAGGGGACCCAGCCAACCCCACCCCTTAATTAGGTGGGACCACCACCAGATCCATGCATCCCCTGGGAATAGTGGGACTTGAGAGAGGTGTTCATTGAAAAGGGATCAGATGAGCTCCCATCTCACTGACCAACGGACTGCTCCATTGAGATCCTCCCAGGGAATAGCTATCCAAACTGAAACTATAGTTGATGACCCCGGAAGAGCTAGCAGAACTCCGAGTTTTCATAGACAAAAACTTGCAGAGGGGTATCATCCAAACTGCTAAGAGCTGCAGGTAGCCGCTCTGGTGCTTTTTAGGGAAAAGAAAGGTCCCTTCCTCTGTGTGCAGATTATAGAGGAATTGCATTTGCATAAAAAACATTTACCCCCTTCCGTTAATGAAGGACAAACTCAATTTAATTGAGGGCCACACCAGGGCTGTGGTTAACCTTGGGGCAGGCAGGTGGGCATGGCCTACTGGGTGGGTGTGGCCAGATGGACATCATTCACTGGGTGTAGCCAACTGGGTAGCCAGCTGCAGGCCAGGAGGAGCTGACAAGGCCTCCCTCTCCAGGACCGTCCTCCTCCTCCCTGGCAACGCCCCAAACTCCAGCTGCTGAGGATCAATCCTGGATCGACTGAGGCAGCAACGAAGAGATAAGTGGGCGCAGCAGAGGAAGAGGTGTGGCAGGCTCAGAGAGTGCTGAGTCACGGAGCCACACCCCACAGGGGATAAAAGCGGGTGGAGCTGCCATTGGGCTTCGTGATGGACAAAAAACTACCCAGCGTGTGTTGCAGCTCGGTCGCTCGGGAATTAAAGGCCTTTTTTTCCTGTAAGCTTGGCAACGGGACTTGGACATGAGTGCTTTTATATCTGTCCAAGATAAAGACTTCAGAACTTGGCAGGCCTCTGCACGGTCGCTGCCAAATCTTGTGCTTCCTACAGAAGAATCAGGTCTGTGTCAATAAAAGGACCGTGAAACTCATGTTTCTCCATGAAGTGGGAGGGGGGACAGAACATCCTGTGTTAGCCCATCTAGCTAAAGGGAAGATTTTCACTAAATTGGACTTAGGAGAAGTCTATTATAAAGTGAGAATTAAAGAAGGGGATGAGTGGATAACTGTCCCTGGGATGTTTCCAGTTTGGGCCTTCCTCATTTGGGCACTGGGGTGCCCCCATGTTCATGAAACTAATAAATGAAATCCTACATGAACACCTATACAAGGTGGTCCTAGTGTATCTAAATGATATTCTGATTTATGCTGAAATCATGATGGAGCAAGTGAAATTGGTGTGATCTGTGCTAAAGAAAATTGTGCTGCCCAGCTGTATGCTAGCTTTCCAAATTTGAATTCCACAAAGACAGAATATTTGAATTATCAAATATCCTGCAAGGGCATAGAAATGGACCTGAGGAGGTACAAGTGATCCTTGATTGGGTTCCACCTCAAACCACAAAGCAGCTTCAAAGTTTCTGGGGTTTGTGAATTTCTATCATCAGTTCATACCTTCTTTTTCCCAGATAGCCCTACCCCTTATGAACTTATTAAAATCAGAAATGGATGGAAGCCTAAATCCAGACAACCTTAAAATTGTCTATGGAGTGCCAGGCTGCTTTTGAAAAATTAAAGCAGCTGTTTGTCGCTGAACTGGTGCTGAAGCAGCCAAACCCAAATAACCCTTTCATCATCTAAGCAGATGCCAGTGATGTAGCCATGGGGGTTGTATTACTAAAAGAAAAACACACCAAACAGGGAGCTTTACAGCCTGGCACATACAAATCAAAGAAACATACGGAAACAGAGCAGCGATGGAGAGTATGGGAAAATGATCCTTACGCTGTGCAATGGGCACTCCTGACCTGGAGACACTTCCTAGAGTGAACCAAAGTCCCTTTTGAAGTCTGGACAGACCATAAAAACTTAGAGGCCCTAAAAACCTCCAGGAAACTGTCCCCCAAATAGGTTTGCCGGGGAAAGTTCTTTAACTGGTTCAATTTCACAGGCCCCTAATTTTTTGGCAGTTCTGGAAAAGGGTCATGACTCAAAAATAACAGGACACTTTGGGTTCGTGAAAACCCTGCACTGTATAAAATCCCAATTCTGATGGCTGTCCCTGAAAAAAGACATTGAAACATACATAACAAAATGATGCCCAGGGAAAGTACCAAGACTCCTGTTGTGGGAGCAAATTTGGACAGTGAGGAGGTTGGGGAGGAATGTGGGCCAGTCCTGGAGTCTGGGGAAGGTTCGGATGACAGCTCTGAGTCGGAGGCAGAGAGGGGGCCAAGGCCATCTGGTAGTTCTTTGCTGCCTCCAGAGTCTCTGAAGTCTGACATCAGTGAGACAAAAGAACAGTGTGAGCTTGTTCCTAGTGTACACATGCACAAAGCTGCCAGGAGACAGGAACAATTAAGAAAACAGGGTTGACTTGGGAGTAAGGCTTAGAGATGATTGGCCCCTCCCATAAGACTTAAAAGAGAAGCGAACAGGATGTGAGCTTTTGCAGGAAGCAATTAATTCATCTGGTCGGTAAAGGTTGTGGGAAACTTCCATTTGACTCTGTACTAACTTTGGCCTTGCCCTGCGTGTGGCAATTAGTTCTCTGGCAGCATTCCAAGGGAGATAAGGTGTTTGTAAACACTCCTCTGCAAGATTGTTTGATAAGCCTTTTGACTGGGACTGACAATAATTCATAGCCGTCTGAATTAAAGAGGTTTGCCAGGACTAAATTTGTGCTATAAACTGTCTAAGGAAGCCTAGGTCAAAACAACTCCTACAGCCTGTGGCAAGACCCCAGGCTCCTTGAAAAGAAATCACTATTGATGTTATAGTTGAGGTTCCTGAAAGCTCAGGAAACTCCATTATTTGGATTGTGACAGACCTGTTTTCCAAATAGGTGCACTTCATACCCTGCTCAAAGATCCCCTCAGCCCAGGGGTGAAATGCTCCCGGTTCGGACCAGATCACATGATCTGGTAGCGATGAGGGTGGGCAGTTCAGAGAACCGGGAGCAAAAATCCCTGCCCCCCCCCACCCATGCCCACCCCACTTGCCTACTTGGCAGCTTCCTCTTCTTTCAGTCTCGTTTGCTATTCCAGCCTTGCTTTGGCTTCTGCAATCAATTGCATCAGCTAGCAACTGAATCTGCCTGCCTGCAATCCATCTCATCAGTGAGCAACTCAATCTGCCTGCCTTTTCCCTTGAATGGGTAAGTAAGGGGGGGAGCTTTAAAAAAAATAGTTAATTGGGACTTCTGGTGGCGCCACCTTCTTCGCTGGGCGCCTAATTAAGGTGCTCCGCACTGAATTTCGTAAAAGCCAGCGAAAACAGCGAAAAACAGCTGTTTGCTGGCTTCAATTTCTCTCCCTGGTAGAAAGGTAGAGGATAGAGTGGCGGGAGAGTGGTAGATCTCCCCAGTGGCTTTGTTTTGTTATGCAGAGCCCTGGAGGGTTGAGTCCCACTGAAATCTTGCCAAGCTCCGATCTTCAACGCGCTCCTGCAAAGGCAGGAAAAGAAGAAAGTGTCCATCTCTGCTTAATTGATTTTTCCTTGTGGATTTCTATATGCAGACGGAACAAGCACGAGTGAACAACTACTGGATTGCAAGTATTTTTGATTTCCTGACTTCTACCTTTTAAAAAGAGAAATTTTTCTTTTCGCTTTAACTGATTGCTTAAAATGGCATCTGAGAGGAAGTGAAAGTGAATTGAATCGAAAGTGGAAGCAGACTGTGTAACTAAGAAGCTAAGAAACACTACTTGTGGATTGTAACGAATTGAGCTCTCCTATACTTAAAAGGGAAAAGAGAAGTTTTTAAACTTAAATTTTGTGACTTTAAAAATTGAAATGGCTAGGACTTCCGGTATGGCTCCACTTTGTTGAGAAGCAGCCTTGATTAGGCTGCTAACTCCCTAGTCTGTAGAGCTGTCAGGACATCGTAAATCTGGTCCGACAGCTTGGAAATCTCTTCCCTGGGGCAAAGAGGGAGAGATGAGCATTCAGGCTGAAGTTGAGACACCCAAATAAAGCCATAGAAAAAGCTTCTGAGGCTTGTGGGGAGCTCTCCTTCCATAGCCTGAAAAGCTCCAGACTGGGGGAGGGCATCTGCCTTTTATGGCAGACAAAACATAGCGTCCAATTTCCATGGCAGGAATTGATTTATGATGGATTGTAACGTGGACGGAGCAGAAATTGGAGTTCTAGCATTTGTTTGTAAGAAGACTGCAAGCCCCTGAGGATATATTTGTTGCGAAGATAGGAGAGAAGAAAGCAAATGGCGGTTTTGTGGAATGTGTGTACTGGAAACGAAAGTTAAAGAAATGCTTACTAACAGCTAGTGTCGAATTAGAAGATATATAAGAAGATACTGACTAAATGGAAGAAACGAGAATTTTATTATTTATATTTTTTCTTCTTCTTTGGGATTATAGTGATTTAGAAGAAAAGTTTTTTGAATTTTTCTTTTTTAATTTTTTTTGGGGGTCCGTTATTAGGTTATATTTTTAAAAAATGGCTTTTAAGCAAATAGTACCAAAAGTCATTAAAAACTTTTTCAATTTCAATTTCTTCAGTTCAAATTCAAAAATTAAAAGAAGAAATCAAAAAGGAATTAAGAAATTCTTTACAGGAATTTTTGGAGAGTCATTTTTTAGAAATAGATCAAAAATTTGATGAAATAGAGAAAGAGATGTTGGATTTTAAGGAAGTGGTGGAAGAGCAGAAGAGGGAAATGAAAATGGTAAAGGATGCAATTGCGCAAATATTAAGCTCTTGTATTCAGATGGAAGATGATCTTGCAGAAATTAATAAAGCTAATTTAGAGTTGCAAAGGAAAATAGAGGAAATTCAAAAGAATCAAAACAATTGGAACTTAGATAATAAGATGGAAGATATACAGGCAAAGGTAGATAGGGCAGATGAAGAAAGAGTAATATTACAATATAGATTAATGGAATATGCTATAAGGGTGAGGGGTTTGAAGCAAAGTAGAAAGGAAAATTTAAAAGAGATTTTTACGCAAGCCTTTGCTCAGATAAAAGGTGTGGAGCCAGAAGATTTTGAGATTAATATTGAAAGAATTTATCGTGTTAATTCTTGGTGGGTAAGACAAAATAAAGTACCGAGGGATGTGGTTATTTATTTTACAACTAAAAAGATTAGGTATGAAATTTTGCAAGCCTTTTATAAAAATAAATTTCAAATATTGGGACAAGATATAAAAATGATGAAGGAAATTCCTCCTAAAATGTTAAGAAAGAGAAAAGAATTTGCTTTTTTAGTGGATGAGTTTAAGAAACATCAGATATATTTTAGATGGGAAGTTCCAATGGGTTTGTCAGTGAATTTTAGAGGCAGAAAGTATTTTCTTAATTCAGTTATGAAAGCGAGACATTTTTATATTAATGTTTTAAAGAGTGGGAATCCTTTGTTGTTAGATGCTAAGTTAATTGGTTTGGAAATGATGGAAAATAGAATGGGAGAGGGGAGGAATGTTTAAGATGTGAATATGATGATTATGGTTAATTTTTGGAATTGATTTGTTTAGGATATAAATTATAGGATTTTCGTTATTTGCTATTTGTATGGTATAAATCTATGGGATGATATTATTTAATTGTGAAGGATGGAAAGTAAAATTTATGAATTTAGATAATGTGGATGTAATGATTTTAACTGTTTACTATTATATTGTGGATGTAGTTTAAATGATTATTTGTTTTAATTGACATGTTTATAGATAGTAAAAGTTATGAAGTTAAGCTGGAAATATTGTATTTGAGAGATTTTGTTCGAAATGATATTTGATTGATGGAGTAGTATTGGAAGATTGGACATTAAATGTTATGACAATTGAAGAAATATATAAGTGATGAAAATTTGAATTTGAGAAGTTGGATTGTAATTTAAGAAATGGACTTATGAAATTTGAAGGAATATACAAGTGGGTGAAAAAATTTGAATTTTAGAAGATGGACTAATTTTTAAAATGGACTGTAAGAAGAACGGACATTAAATGTTATGGTAATTGAAGAAATATATAAGTGATGAAAATTTGAGTTCGAGAAGATGGACTGTAATTTGAGAAATGGACTTATGAAATTTGAAGGAATATACAAGTGGGGAAAAAATTGAATTTGAGAAGATGGATTAATTTTAAAAATGGACTGTAAGAAGAAGTAATATGTGAAGTTGATATTGCTTCTTTTCTTTTTTTCTTTTTATTATTCTTTCCTATCTCTTTATTTTTATTGTGAGGGAATCTAAAGTTTTAAATTTTTAAAGGTGGGAGATTATGTATATTTTGTATACTTTAGCTTCTGATTGTTGGTCATAATACCCGGTATTTGCTTTGGGAAGTCGGGGGGGGAAAGGGGTAGGAGGGGGGAAAGGGGGGGAAAATGATACATGGATTGATTATTAATGTACAGTAATTTTTGAAGATATGAAATTAAAATTTAAAATGATATTGGGGATGCTCGACTGCCATTTCAGAAAGAAAAGGAGAGAGAGTAAGGAGGGAAGAAAGTAGGTAGGAAAGAGTAGAGAAGGAGGAGGGAATAAGAAGGTTAGATAGGGTGGAAGAAGGAGGAGTGAGAAGGAGGAGAGTAGTAAAGTGAAGGAGATGAAGGATGTGAAAGTAGTAGAGGGTAGAGAGGGAGGTTGTGAAGAAAGGAAGTGGCAATCGGGCAGGCCTGAATCAGTAATAAATAAAAATTAATGATTAATGATGGATAATAGTTTGTACATAAATATGATGTTGGAAAATGGAAATAAAAATTATTTTTTTTAAAAAATTGAAATGGCTACTAAACCACCTAAGACTTCTGGCAGAAGGGGATCTGAAGTAGCTTTGGAAGATTTGATTAAAGAGCAAGGAAAAGTGTCTGAAGAGAGATTTAAGGAGATGATGGGAAAATTATAGATAATAATGAAAAAATAGGAGAAGAAATAAAAGAAAATAATAAAAAGATAAGAGAAGACATTTTGATGGCTTTTCAAGGTTTGGCAAATAGACTGGAGGGGTTGGAGGAGGAGGTGCAAGAAATAGTCCAGTCAAACCAGCAATTAGAAAATAAAATGGGAGGGATGCAAATAAAACTGGACAAAAATGAAGATCAAGTGGTGGTGATGCAGTATAGGATGATGGAAGGAGCTCTGAGAATTAGGGGATTACAGGAAGAAAAAGGTGAAGATTTAAAAAAAATCTTATCAGAAGCCCTGGCTGAATTTATTGAAATTGATCCACAAGAGGTTACTTATCAAATTGATAAAATTTATAGAGTTAATTACTGGATTGCTAGGCAGAAGAAACTTCCTAGAGACATTGTGGTTTATTTTTTGAAAAGGACAGTGAGAAATCAGATTTTGCAAGTTGCATATCAGAAAAAGTTGAGAATAGCAGACCAGGAGCTGAAGGTTTTGAAAAAGATTCTTCCCAAGATGTTAAGGGATAGGAAGGACTTTATATTTTTTACACAAGAACTTAAAAAGTACCAGATTCAATTTAGATGGGAAGTTCCAGTTGGTTTGACAGTGTATTATCAAGGAAGAAGATATCGTATTGATACTGTGCTTAAGGCCAAAGATTTTCTTTCTACTGTGCTGAAAGTTGAAATAGAAGTAATAGAACAAAGAATTCAAGAGACCCAAATGGGTGTGGAAGCTGAGGTGACCCCAGTGATGTTACCATCTAAAGAACAACCACAAGAACAAAGAGTGACGAGGGGAGCCCTTAAGCGTAAAGAAAAGGAGCAACAAACTCAGAGTAAAGGTCAGGATACAGAAGCAGTGGAAGGAGCAAGGCCGAAGATACGGGAGGAGGATCTTCAGCTGATTGTTCAAAAGCTTCAGGAGACCAGTAATGGCAAATCAAATTCTGACTTGGAATGTTAATAGTTTGAATTCAACTCAGAAGAGAAGAAAAATATTTCATTATTTGAAACAATTTAGAAATGATGTGATTTGCCTACAAGAAACACATATTAAATCATCAGATAATAAATATTTAATAAACTCAAAATTAGGTAAACATTTTGCTGCCTCAGGTTTGGACAAGAAAAATGTAATATTATATTAGGAGATTGGAATGGAGTAATTGATACATGTAAGGACAAGAGAATTTCCTCTAAAAAGATACCTGCACATGCAAAGCTCCCTAAGTCTTTTTTTGAGATGATAGAAGATTTTGAGTTGAGAGATGTTTGGAGACTACAGAACCTGGAGGAAAGAGACTATACTTTTTTTTCTGATAGGCATCCATCTTTTTCACGTATTGATTTTATATTAACTTCTAATGATTTGCTTTCTAGGGTGAAGAAAACTAAGATATTTCCAAGATGTTTGTCTGATCATAATCCTGTTTGGATGGAATTGCAATATGGAAAAGAAGGCAGAAGAACATGGAGATTAAATGAAAATTTGTTTAGATATCAGGATAATGTAAATCAATGTAAAAAGCAGATGAAAGAATTTTTTGATTATAATTTGAATAAGGAAACATCGATAGAAATGGTTTGGGATGCCAGTAAAGCTTTTATGAGAGGTGTATTAATATATATTAATAATAGACAGAGAAATAAGCAACAAAGACAGCGTAGGTATCTAGAAGAGGAAATTTATAAGAAACAACAAGTATTAATACATAATCCGCATGATCACAAACTTAAAGATGCAATTAAGTTATTACAGAGTCAATTTAATATGATAATGGCTGACCAGGTGGCAACAAATATACAATATGCCAAACATAATACTTTTTGTAATGCAAATAGACCTGGTAGGTGGTTAGCATACATTTTAAGGAAAAAACAAAAACAACGCACTATAGAAAAAATAGAATATAAAGGTAAAGAGAGATATCAACAGGATAAAATTAAAAAAGCTTTCTTAGAATATTACACAAATTTATGCCTTAAAGATAATATATTGATATTGATAATTATTTGAAGGAATATAAGGTTAAAAATTTAACTTTAGAACAAAGGGAAGAACTGAACTGGCCTATAACTTCTGAAGAATTATTTTGGTAATTAAACAATTAAAAATGGGGAAAACTGGTACGGATGGGCTTACAGTAAGTTATTATAGGAATTTACAGGATGAGATGTTAGGTCCACTTAAGGAATTATTTAATCAGATACACTTAGGAAGGGGAATTCCCCCCTCATGGAGAACTTCTTTTATTTCATTGATACCAAAAGAGGAACAGGATTGTTCTAAACCTGGGAATTATAGGCCAATTTCACTTTTAAATAATGATAATAAGATTTTTGTTAAAATAATAGCTTACAGTGAAGAATTCATACTGATCAATCTGGATTTATAAAAGGGAGACAGATGAGGAATAATGTTAGGCAGATTGTTAACCTATTGGAATATTTAGAAAAGAAAAATTTTATATCAGCAGCATTAATTTTTTTTGGATGCAGAGAAAGCTTTTGATCGATTGCATTGGGATTTTTTATTTAAATTAATAGAAAAGATGCAATTTGGAGATGGTTTTGTAAGATTAATTAGGGCAATTTATGGAGAGCAAACAGCTCAGATTATAATTAATGGTAGTTTAACAGAACCTTTTAAGATTGCAAAAGGAACAAGACAGGGATGTCCTTTATCACCATTATTGTTTATTTTAACTCTAGAGCCATTATTAGATAAAATACAAGAAGTAAAGGAGATAGAGGGAATTAAAGTGAGACAACATGAATATAAAGTGAGAGCTTTTGCAGATGACTTGGTGATTACTTTAACAAACCCTATAAATTCACGCATATCTCTGTTGGAAATAATTGATTGATATGGGAAGGTTTCAGGGCTTAAGGTAAATCAGAATAAAACAAAAGTGATAATAAAAAATATGGCCAGACAACAGAAAGGAAAATTAGAGGAAATAACAGGATTTGAAATTGTAAAAAAGGTTAAATATTTAGGGGTTTATATTACATCATCAAATGTGAAATTGTATAAGAATAATTATGAGGTTTTATGGCAAAAAGTTCAGAAGGAGTTGATGGTTTGGAAAAAATTGCAATTATCGTTGTTGGGGAGAATAGCTGCTATCAAAATGAATGTTTTACCTAGATTTTTATTCCTCTTTCAGATGATACCAATAATTAAGAAAGATAAAAATCTGGAGGAATGGCAGACTGGAATTAATAAATTTATATGGGAAGGTAAAAAAGTGAGGGTTAAAATGAAAATAATTCAAGATTCTCGGGAAAGGGGAGGTTTAAAAATGCCCAATTTTAAATTATACTATGAAGCAGCTGCTCTCTTTGCAATAAGTGATTGATTTAATTTAACAGAGGAAAGAATTCTGAATATAGAAGGTTATGACTTGCTATATGGATGGCATGCATATTTAATTTATGACAAAAAAGTGGATAAGGCTTTTAAAAATCATGTGTTAAGAACTGCTCTTTTGCGTGTTTGGAAAAAATACTCTTATAAACTAAATTATAAGGTTCCTATGTGGGCAAGTCCTAGACATACAATAGAGAATATAAATATAGAACAGAATCAGGAAATGATTACATATGAAGATCTTTTGTATACTGAAAGAGGTAATTTACAATTAAAATCTCTGCACGTATTAAAAGAAGAAGGGAAAAATTATACTTAGTTTCAATATGAGCAACTACGTGCTAGATGGAAGGAAGATCAGAAAATTGATATAGTGCAGAATGAGGAAAATTTGGTAAAGCAAATTAGAAATCAGTCTCAGGAGCATATAAAGAGATTGTATAATGCGTCACTTGAAATAGATTCTGAAAGGGATTTGGTAAAGGACTGTATGATAAAGTGGGTACAAAATTTTCAGGAGCCAATATTATTGGAAACTTGGGGAAAAAAATGGGTTAGAAATGTTAAATTCACGCAGGCACAGAATTTAAGGGAAATTTTTTATAAAATGTTTTATAGATGGCATTTAGATCCTAAGAAACTATCGTGTATGTATCCAGATATGCAAGCAAAATTTTGGAGATGTAATTGTGATGACGCTACATATTTTCATATTTGGTGGACTTGTAAGGATATAAAGGCCTTTTGGATAAAAATTTGGTGGATTTTACAAAATGTTCTAAAAAAGAAGATAAAGTTCCTGCCGCAATTTTTTCTGCTGGGAATTATTACAGACTGTACAGTAATTGAGACTAAATTGATTTTAAATTTAACAACGGCAAGATTACTGATAGGACAGTATTGGAAGAAAAAAGAAGTACCTACAATAGAAGAATGGATATTGAAAGTTGCCAATTTGGCTGAGATGGCAAAAATCTCAGCCTTTTTGAAAGACAATGCGCAAGAAAGATACTTAAAGGAATGGAAAAAAAAGATTGACTATATTCAAAGTAGATATCAGACTAAGACTTATCAGACTGCCTTTGAATGATTAGGATGTATTATTTCTGATTGTTTTGGGATGAGAATTGTAGGAGTATAATTAAGTTGGGAAGGAAAATTTTTTAGCATATGTTTGTTTTATTTCTAACTATACCTTGTGTTTGTTCCGGGAAGTTGAGGGGGGAGGGTTTGTGAAGGGAAGGGAGAGGGGGGAGGGAAGGTGGGGGGAAAAGGGGGGGAAATTTTGTAAAACTTTTTCAATTAAAAAAAATAGTTAATTGGCTTTTTTTAAAGAGTTTTATTTTTTTTAGACATAGCAATTTAAAGTTAAGGAAGTTTTAAAGTTAAGGAAGTTTTAAATTTAGCTGCTTTTATCTAAAAATATAAATAAAATAAAATAAAATAAAATAATAAAATAAAATAAAATATTTGTGCAGCTTTCTGACAATTGGTGTGTTTCTGTAATGTTTCACTCTAACTATACACACACACACACAAAAAATCTCACAAAGCTGTATGTGGCATTTTGTGTGTGTGTGTGTGAGTCAGTTGTGTTGTGTTGTGTGTGTGTAAAGTGTTAAAGTTGGTTTTTGGGCTTTTTGTGGATGTGTGAGGTTCCTGCTTGTTACGGGGCCATTTTGGGTGAAGTGCAGCTGCTTTTACATTGTGTGTGAATCAGTTGTGTTGTGTGTGTGTATAAAGTGTGAAAGTTGTTTTTTGGTACCTCTTATCATTTTGTGTACTTTAATATTTTTATTATTTATTATTGGCCCCGCCTACCCAGTCACCTGACCACCAAGCCACGCCCACCAATTAAGCCACTCCCACAGAACCGGTAGGGGAAATTTTTAGATTTCACTCCTGCCTCAGCCCATATTCTAGATAAAATCATACAGCACATGTTCAGGCTACCTGAGGCACCAGAACGCATAATCTCAGACTGGGGCATTCAATTCACTTCTCAATTTTTTAAAAAAATATTAGGCACCAAGCAGGAACTCAGCAATTTCCATCATCCACAGACTAATGGAGCCTGTGAGCGAACTAACAGGTTCTAGAATACAGGTAATCCTTGAGTTATGAATGTAATAAAGGTAAAGGTAAAGGTTTCCCTCGCACATACATCCTAGTCGTTCCTGACTCTAGGGGGTGGTGCTCATCTCCGTTTCAAAGCTGAAGAGCCAGCGCTGTCCGAAGACGTCTTCGTGGTCATGTGGCCGGCATGACTCAACGCCAAAGGCGCATGGAACACTGTTACCTTCCCACCAAAGGTGGTCCCTATTTTTCTACTTGCATTTTTTTACGTGTTTTCGAACTGCTAGGTTGGCAGAAGCTGGGACAAGTAACAGGAGCTCACCCTGTTATGTGGCACTAGGGATTCGAACCGCTGAACTGCTGACCTTTCCATTGACAAGCTCAGCATTTTACCTACTAAGCCACCCTTATGAATGTAATAGAGCCTGCCAACTATATTCATAATCCAAGAATTATGATTTTGATTGGATCATGTTAAATGAATGTGATGCCTCCCTACTTTATCCAATGTATTCACTAATCAAATCCATAAGTCATTAAATGCACATGAAGTATCTCAGGCTGGAGACGACCATGTGGAGCCTAATGCTGGAAGAGTCCCACCCAAGGCCTCCTCCCACTCACTGAGATACCTTATGCTTGCTTACAATCCCTTGGGGTCCTCATAGTTGCTTCTCTCCCCATCCTGACTTGCCAGTTCTTCACAAGCACTGATCCTGTTTTGGTAGCCTCCCGGCTTCCACCTGTTCTCTCCACCCCATTTTCCATTGCTTACTTACTTTTTGAAGATCTCCAGAGCTCCAGAAGAGGTTGACCCACATGGTAGAAAAGTGGAAGTCTTTTATTCAGATGCTGGTGAAGCTGTACGAATATGAGATCTAAAGAAAATAGCTTCTCCTGAATAAATACCTGTTTTTCTGCCATGAGGCCAGTATCCCTGCAAGCATTATTTGGGTCCAGCCTGGGCAGTGCCAGAGCAACCTCCTGCTTGCTGCTGACTGGCTGGTTTGAATGAGCAGGTTCAGGGATTGGGGCATGGCAGCCAATCAATGTGGAGCTTGTAGTTCAGCCCAATGAGACAAAAGAAACTTTCAGGTGGAGTCAAGTTTTTTTCTTTCTTAGAGAGCCAGCTGGGGCAGGGCTGACAATATCTACTATTAAAAACATACTTGACATTCTAATAGTAATGTCAGTATTCAATTAAAGTTCTAGAGTGATTCAAATGCGATGCAGTCTTAAAGACAAACATCTAAAACTACTTTCATTGGATCTTATTTTGGAGCAGACATGCTTAGTTATAAACTAGTTGTGAGCACATGCTCACTCATAAGTAACACTATTTTGAATTTGTTTTATTTTTATGTTTTCAATTTTTCTGTTCAAATGCAGGATAAGTAGTGCATTGACATATATGGAAATATTTTTTCTAATTTGTATATTGTTCACAATCATCCTATTAAATATCACCATAAAATACTTCTGCCTTTTCTTAAGATGCAATAATAAAGAGAATACTTGGAAATACGTAGGATGCCTTCTTCATTATTGTCACTACCATAGTAAATTTTATCACCACTTCTATGTGGGTGCATGTGTAAATGTCTTTGTTTTAGAAGGAACAATTCCAAACATTTCCTTCAAGTGTTTTATAATCAGGCATTATCTTTGGTTATAACTCTGCCAACTCTACCTTATCAGTGATTGTATAGTTAAATAAAATGTTTTACCAAAATAGTTGCAAATTTTAACTGTTCTATATAGATGCAAAGTTAATGGGGAATAACCCTAGTTAAATCTGACTTCCAAGAAAGTATGTGTAAGATTTCCATATTACAAAACATAGTTGTGTTTTTGCCTTATAATGTGCTCAGTTAAGAAACAGCATGTTTTTGGTTAAAGCTATTGTATAAGTAAAAGTATAAGATGTATAAATTTATTTGTATCCAAATTTTATCAATTTATTGCCCATTCACTTAATTTTATACTTTCTAAAGCCTGGCCATCTTTAATAAGACCAAAACTTGTTTTATTGAAATACTGAATTACACATAATGGAATGTATTTCAGGCAATTCTCTCATCTGGGTGTGTTAAGTTATACAAAGAATATATTCTATATGATTGACTTAAAAAGCATGATATTAACAATTTCTTATTGTCTACTGGGTACTGTACTTGTTAGTTTAGGACAAGCCACAATCAAATATTATATAAATTAATCATAATACATGGAAACATCGAAGAGTTTAAAAAATATGCTGCTTTATCACAGCCTCCATTGTCATTGGCCATGCTTGTTTGGGACTGTTGAAATTTTAGCCTAGTACCATTCGATGATGATAGGCACTCTGAACCTGTCTTTACTGACAAACAGTATGTCATAAAGTATATGTTTTAACTATATTTCTGGAAACTGAATTAAGAATTAGCAGAGAGATGAGAACATAACTTTACTGCCATTTTTGCACAAACTAAATTGTAGGTTTCCCTCTTGCAAAGAAACAGATATGTATAACTGTATCTTTTTTTTCAAAAGGAAACAATAGAGGGTGGGACTGAAGTGAAGTTCTTCCACTCCTGCTTACAGCAGGTGCTTCCTTTTAAAATCACCCTTGGAAATTGCTTGATACCTGCTTTTCAGGTATTATGAACCTTTGGATTGATGAGTTTTACAGCACTGGGTGAATATCCTTCAATCTTTAATGAAAAAAGTTTTAAACAAATTCAAGGACCTATTTTTTTTAAAAAAAACACACCAAATGTTGACTTTGGAAAATTACAAATGTACTAAGGATCCAGATAGATTTGAAATAAAACTTTAGAATTAATCATACCAATCCTTCCAGTGGAATATGCTTTTGTTTTGAATTCTTTATAAAAGGGGCAAAATAAAACTTGTTAAAGCTTTAAAGCATTTTGTGAGAAGGGACCAGGGGTGAAATTCAAAATTTTTCCCTACCGGTTCTGTGGGCGTGGCTTGGTGGGCATGGCAGGGGAAGAATACTACAAAATCCCCATTCCCTCCCCACTCCTGGGGCCAGTCAGAGGTAATAGTTGCCGCTTCTCCAAACTACTCAAAATTTCCGCTACTGGTTCTCCGGAACCTGTTAGAACTTGCTGGATTTCACCCCTGGAAGGGACCAACAAAAATGGAAAGAAATCAAGTTATAGGACAATATTTGAAGGGATTAACAATCAAGATTGTTAAAAGGAAGGTATGCAAATTTGGTTTATTTGATTAAGATTAAAATAGATGTGTTGGTAAGAGGTTCTTGGTGCTCCCAGAGCTTGGTTGATTTTTTGAAGATGTTTCATTACCCAAACCAGGTAACATCATCATCAGTGATAATGTTACCTAGTTTGGGTAATGAAACACTTGCAAGAAAACCACCAAACTCAGGGAGCACCAAGGACCTCTCATTTGAACCCTGAGTTACAAATATTCTCCTTTATTGATATGTTGGTAACATGACATGGTGTCCTAAATGTGAAGACACTTGCCTCCCATTTGGAAGGTTGAAAGTTCAATCCTAGGCAATGGCAGATATTTCTCTATTAGGGTGCAAAGAGAAAATATCTGCTGCAAACTCTGTGTAGGCATTAGGAAGGGCATCCAGCCAGTAAAACCTCAACTACATTCAGTCACCTCAACTCCACACTGAATAAAAGGATTAAAGGGTCATAAAAAGAAAAAAAGTGATGTGTTGGTGACTGGTAATCCTTAAAGGTCTTTTGTTGGTCAGGATTGAATGATGAGGCTTTAAGAATTTGTTCATAGATAAAAGATGAGATAGAGGAAGATTATTCATTATATTTTAAAAGAAGATGATAAACTGCTAAAATTATTTATACTTGTAATGAAATAAGTTGTTTCTTTATATATTTCTTTATATTCTTATTTTTGCTTTCTTTTTTCTTTTTTGGGGGGAATTTTTTTATTGTTTGTATTAATGATCTCTTCGTTTGTATTAGTTATTATCTTTGCTATAGTAATATTTGATTAAATGTCTATTTTTAAAAAAGGAACTTCCAGAGTTTATAGGAACATTTGGTGTGAACTGAGGTTGCAGCTACCATACGTGGATGAAGAACATCCTGTGCTTTGGCTTTTGCATCAAGAATTTTGTGTGCTTGAAGGATACAGAGTCTTGGTAAAAAGAAAAAAAAAACACTCCTCTGACAATATATGTCCCAGGAACAGGATAATCTGTAAGGGAAAGAGGGCAAATTTCTCCTAACTAATCCAAAGGCAGATTATCCTGTAAAAGCACTTGAGCATGTGTCAGAATAGTTCTGTACAAAAATCCATGGTAAGAAGCCAAACATCAATATGAGAACAGGACGTCTTGGAGCTGTGATAAAACATGAAAAACCATGAAAATGGCAAAAAAGATCCATTTACTATAAATGAAGAAAGAAATAATGATAGGATGCTCTGGAAACACAAAAATAAACCTGCTAGAAAATATACCCCATTTTGTAAGTAGCTTTGTAACCACAGGTTATAATATATACTGTGCCATAAAATTCAAAAGCTAGATTAAACAGATAATGTCCTTCAGAAGGCCATTTACAAACTCTATTAATTTTTATAAATGAAAATGATTCTTACATTAAAAAAAAAAACCCTGCTCCCTTAAAAGGGGTTCTCCTAAGAATTTCATTATGAAACTAGAGAACTAGAAGGCGACAATAATGTTCATGAAGTTTTAAAGGTTTATCTGCAAGAGGTGTTATCGGCCCTACATCCCATTTCCTATATCAACAGGTTTGTATTCTTGTTAGAAAGGCACTGTAGTGCCCCAACAATGCAAGATGTATATTCTAATGGCAATGGAATATTCCATTTTTTAGGATAAGAATGGAATAAATTTTTCTCATCCTGAAACAAGAGCATCTCAAAAACGTACAACAGCAGAAATCCAATATGGATTTCCACCCACAATCCTCAATTAAAACTGAAAATATTTGGAAAAGAAGGAAAAAACCATGAATTTTTCAAAGGATGTTTTTAATTGCTCCTTTTTGCAGATAAAAAGGTTTCTGAGAACCATGGAAGTTGCCTTAAAATCTAGAGAGCAACTTGTTATGAAGTTAAACCAAAGCACTCACAAATGTGGTAGACCTTCATATTTTGAAAGTGAGCTAGTACTTGATGATAAGGGGAAAATATGAAGATCAAAGATGCCACTTGGATATTTGAGGATGACATCTAAAACTATTAAACTGGGTGTGTAATGTGTGTCTATCAAGAAATCTAGGGGGTAGTCATCTAAAAACCTATTATCTATGGTCCTAGCATGAGTGGGCTCTGGGACGGTAACCAGAAGAAATATAGTTATCGATTCTGTTTGAAGCCTATTAAATGAATATTTTAGAGCCTATCCAGAATGTCATCAGTTTTATTGTTAACTAGACAATCTCTGTCAAACGGAAGATATTCATTCTAATTCTTAACTACCAATGAGACCAGTGGAATACAGCCTGTATTATGACACAAACCATTGGAGGTTAACATAGTCTTGACTGCTAAATTGTTGCATGTTGAGCTGTGTTTAATTTCTGCTTGGTAATTTTATTTATAAATCCACTAAGTAAATAAAATTACCTAAAAGGAGTTCTGCAGAGCTGGCACTTGCCCAGTCAGGCCCTAAGGCCAAAGTCATATATTCACACTGGAGTACAAAAAACTACAACTCTATGCTGATCCCAAAGAATTGAGCAGATAAACAGTAAAATAACAAATAAGATAAAAAGATAATAGAAGAAAATAAGAATAAGAAAATAAGAAAAAATAAGAATTTATTTATTTATTTATTTCGGTGGTTGAAAACAACAGAAAGGATTCAGAGGAAGTGATGCTTAGCCACATCGTATGCGGTGGTAGTGTGTGTGTGTGTGTGTGTGAGAAGTCAGTTGCCAAACGTTTCTGTAAGATTTAGTACAGGGGTGTCAAACTGGTGTGTCAGGCACAGGCAACATCCACCCGAGCTCTGCGAAGGGAAAAGAACATTGTGACAGCAACTGACACCGCGAGTTTGACACCGGTGGTCTAAAAGATTCCAAGCTGGGCTTGGTACATGCACATAGCTTGTGTATATGAATCTCAGAAAGTACGTGGGAAAACCGACTGTTACATAACATGTAGGTCTGTTATTTATAGCATAAGAATGAAAGAATTCTTAAGACTTTGTTGGCCTTCAGCGTGGTCTAGACAAGAAGCACAATCATGAGCATTAATACTTATCAGACCTTATCAATGACTGTGTTTTAAGTTTATATTAAAATGCCTTAGTGTGAATTCCCAGTTTCAAGTAGGACATATCTGTACTAGAATTTCTAAGACTTCTAATAGTGTAATTTACCTGCTGTATAGCTGCCTCCTATTAGTTTCAAATCTTCCTCAGTTTTTCCATGCATAATAAAGGCTAATGGAATATTCCATTTTGTACAGGTAATCCTTGACTTACAACTGCTCATTTAGTGACCATTCAAAGTTGCAACGCCACTGAAAAAAGGGACTTATGACTGTTTTTCACACTTATGACCATTGCAATATCCCCATAGTCGTCTCAAAGATGCTTTTTTCTTCAAAAGACGACTAGTTTTCCTTTGAGGAAGAAAAAAACCAATCTAATTGCTTTTTGAAGAAAAAGGTATCTTTAAGACAACTGTGACCTGGATGACTGAGAATTTCCACAGACATCACCATGGTCACAGGATCAAAATTCGGATGCTTGACAAGTGACTCGTATTTATTATAGTTGCAGTGTCCTAGTGTATTGTTCTGGCCCAGCCTTAGCAGAACCAAGAAACAGACTCCTTGTCCTAAAAAACCCCTCTTTATTTTAGCACTGTGAATTCATGGCATTCACACACAGAAAACTGCAGGCAATAATCCTTCCAAGAGTTAATTGCAATAACAGACCTTATCAGTCCTTGGATAATTGCCAGGCTGAGCTTCCAGTCGCAAAGCTGTAAATTACTTCTTGGCAAGAAGTCTCTGAGGCACAAACCGTAATAAGCAAATCTTCCGAAAGAAATACAAACTGTTGTCTTCTGCAACCACCACTCCCCTTTTGCTTCTATTTTATTCCACAGCCAGGGAGGGGCCATTCAGCATCCGACTTCCCGAGTCGGCCCCTGTTCCTCAATTGTTCTGCTCTTCTGACAGTTCTGTGCATACATGCATCTGGAACAGGCCCCAGCTATTCTTCTCCACCTAGCTCCGACTCCGAAGGCAGCTGGGAAATGTCAGATGGCCCTGGCCCTATCTCTGCTTCCAATGCAGAGCATTCATCAGACCCTTCCCCAGATTCCAGGACTTGGCCAAGTTCCTCCCCAATCTTCTCATTGTCTGAGTGGGCCACAACAACTATGTGGTCATCTTTTGTGACTTTCTTACAAGCAAAGTCCATAGGGAAGCCAGATTCACTTAACAATTGTGTTACTATCTTAACAACTGCAGTGATTCATTTAAAACTGTGGCAAGAAAGGTCGCATAATGGGGCAAAGTTCACTTAACAAATGTTTTACTTAGGAACAGAAATTTTGGGCTCAATTGTGATCATAAGTAGGTGAGTACTTGTATTGGGAAAGTGATCCCATATAGAACAGCTAAACACAATCTATACAATATAGAGAATTAAAAGAGATTTTTCACTGACTATATATTGTCATGTCATCAATCTTGGCAAACATTTACTACAGTATGTACCTCTGTATGTTTATCTACACCTGTTGATTTGATTATGTGCATCAAGTTAATGTTGATTCTCAGCAATTAAATAGGCAGACCTCTCCAACGTGGTTAGTCTTCAGCTTGAGCTTTCAGAACTTCTAACAGTGCACTCATCACCACTTTAATTAAACTCATTCACCTTACTTCTGGCCATGCTTTTCACTTTCCTTTACCTTTCTACCATTATAGACTTTTCACATGATAAAGATTTCACAGAATATGATAAATTTGAGGCTGGTCATTTATGCCCTGAGAGAAAACTCTAAGTTGACTGGTTCCATTATCCATTTGTTTTGTTTTTTAGCTGTGACATTTAGAATAGAGTTGGAAGGGATTTTAGAGGTATTCTAGTCCAACCCCCTGCTCAAGCAGAAGACCCTATACCATTTCAGACAAGTGGCTCTCCAGTCCCTTCTTAAAGGCCTGCAGTGATGAAGCAACCACAATTTCTGAAGGCAAGCTGTTCCACTGATTAATTGTTCTCACTATTAGGAAATTTCTCCTTAATTCTAGGTTAATTCTGTCCTTGATTCGTTTCCATCCATTGTTTTCTTGCTTTCTGGTACTTGGGAAAATAGGTTGACCCCCTCTTCTTTGTGTGGCAGCCCTTCAAATATTGGAACACTGGTATCATATCATCCCTAATTCTTCTTTCATTAGACTAGTCATACCCAATTTCTGAAACTGTTCTTCATATTTTAGTCTCCAGGCCCCTAAACATCTTTATTGCTCTTCTCTGCTTTATTTCCAAAGTTTCAACATCTTTTTATGATGTGGTAACCAAAAATAGACGTAGTATTACAGATGTGGTCTTACTAAGGTTTTATAAAGCGGTACTAATATTTCACTTCAACTTGACTCTATCCCTCTGTTTATGCAAGCAAAGATGCCATTAGCTTTTTTGGCTGCTGCGGCATTGTTGGATATTTAGATTAACAGGTTAAGGTTAACAAATTAACAGATTAACGGAGTTGGAAGGGACCGTATAGGTCATCTAGTTCAACCCCCCACTCAAGCAGGAGACCCTATACCATTCCTGACAGATGGCAGTCCAGTCTCTTCTTGAAAGTCTCCAGTGATGAAGCTCCCACAACTTCTGAAGGTAAGCTGTTCCATTGGTTGATTGTTCTGTCAGAAAAATTCTCCTTATTTATAGATTGAATCTCTCCTTGTTCAGTTTCCATCAATTCTTCCTTGTCTGGCCTTCAGGTGCTTTGGAAAATAGGTTGACCCCCTCCTCTCTGTGGCAGCTCCTCAAATATTGGAACACTGCTATCATGTCTCCCCTGGTCCTTCTCTTCAACTAGACTAGCCATGCTCAATTCCTGGAACAGTTCATTGTATGTTTTAGCCTCCAGTCACCTAATCATCTTGGTTGCTCTTCTCTGCATTCTTTCTAGAGCCTCAACATCTTTTTTATAGTGTGGTGACCAAAACTGGATGCAGTATTCTAGATGTGGTCTTACTAAGGCTTTATATAGAGTGGAATTAGTACTTCACTTGAACTTGATTGTATCCGTCTGTTAATGCAGTTTAGGATTGCATTACACTGTTGGTTCATATTTAATTGGTTGTCCACTAAGACTCCAAGATCCCTCTCACAGTTACTGCTATTAAACCTGGTTTTACCCAGTCTATATGTGTACTTTTTCTTCCCTAAATCTAAGACTTTACTTTTTTCTACATTGAATTTCATTTTGTTAAATAGGGCCCAGTTTTTGAGTCTGTTAAGATCCATCTGGACCTTGAGTTTACCATCTAGGGTGTTGGCTATTCCTGCCAGCTTAGTATTGTCCGCAAATTTGGTAAGTTCCCCTTCTATACCTTCATCTAAATCGCTTATGAAGATATTGAAGAGTACTGGGCCTAAGATGGAACCTTGTGGCTAGGGGGGGTATTCACTTACCTTCGCTACCAGTTCGCAAATGTGAGTGCGTGCATGCTCGCTATGCTCATGCCTCCTCCACACATGCACAGAGCCTTCTGCGCATGTGCAGAGGGTAAAAAATGGGACGTGATGACATCCGGGCGGGTGGAGCCTCCCGATGCCAGTGCTACTGCATCACATGATCCGGATAGAGCCGGCTGAATTTCACCACTACTTGTGGTACTCCACTGCTTACTTCCCTCCATGTAGACGTAGTACCATTAAGGACTACTTGTTGATTACGGTTTGTCAGCCAGTTAAAATCCATCTGATGATGATGCTATCTATTTACCAAGAAATAGGTTGTGGTCTACTTTGTTAAATGTTTTGCTAAAGTCTAAGTATATTATTTCCACAATATTTCCCTGGTCTACTAATTTAGTCACTATGTTGAAGAATGAATTAAAATTGGTTTGGCATAATCTGTTTTTAACAAACCCATGATGACTTCTAGTTATTACTTTACTCGTTTCTAGATGTTGGCAGATCTGTTTTTTTATTATCTTTTCTATTATCTTCCCGGGTATTGATGTTACGCTGATTTTTCTGTAGTTTCCTGGATCTGTTTTTCCCCCTTTTTTGAAGATGGGAACGACATCAGCTCTTTTCCAGTCCTCTGGTAGTTCCCAGGTGCTTCAGGATTTTTGAAAGATGTAGTACACTGGTTCTGAGATGACATCTGCCAGCTCCTTTAGAACTCTAGGATGTAATCTGTTAGATCCCAGTGATTCATCAAGATCAGACAGGTGTTCTCTTTCCATTTTTGGGGCTTATTTTAAGAGCCTTGGTGGTGCAGGGGTTGCCTGCTGACTGCCAATTGCCTGCAATTTGGCACTTCAAATCCTACCAGGCTCAAGGTTGACTCAGTTTCCATTATTCTAAAATGGGTAAAATGAGGACCCAAATCGTTAGGGGCAATATGCTGACTCTGTAAAACTGCTTAGAGCGGGCTGTAAAGCACTGTAAAGTGGTATTGTCTAAGTGCTATTGTTATTGCTATTTCTAGTCCGTCTTTTACAGTTATGTTTTTGGTAGGTTGGGCTATAGTTTCTTTTTGTGTGAAGACTGATGCAAAGAATGAGTTAAGCAGCTCTGTTTTCTCTCTGCTGCCTGTTACTTCCTTGCCATCTTCTCTTTAGTCAAAGACCAACTGTTTCCTCGATTTTTTTCTTGTTATTTATTTGTTGGAAGAAACTTTTTTTGATTGTGGTTGACTTTTGTTGCAAGACTTTGTTTGTTTGTTTATTTATTTATTTATTTATTAGATTTTTATACCGCCCTTCTCCCGAAGGACACAGGGCGGTGCACAGCCAAGTAAAAACAACATGCACATAGGCAAAAATTAAAAAGCGTATTAAAAAACTGATTATAAAATGGCCAATTAAAATTAAAAACTAAAGTAAAACAATCCTAAAACCCCACTTAAAATTTCATCAAGTTAGCCCCGCACGGTGGAATAAGAAAATCTTGAGCACGTGTTTAAAAGACCGGAGGTCGGGGAGTTGGCGTAGCCCCAAAGGTAGCTCATTCCACAGGGCAGGAGCCCCCACCGAGAAGGCCCTCCCCCTGGGGGCCGCCAGTCGACATTGTTTGACTGACGGCACCCTGAGGAGGCCCTCCCTATGGGAACGCACAGGCCCATGGGAGACTATAGGTGGCAGTAGGCGGTCCCGTAAGTAACCTGGTCCTGTGCCATGAAGTGCTTTAAAGGTGATGACCAACACCTTGAATTGCACCCAGAAGACCACCGGCAACCAGTGCAGGCTGCGCAGGAGAGGTGTTATATGGGAGCATCGCGGTGCCCTTTCTATTACCCGCGCAGCCGCATTCTGGACCAGCTGGAGCCTCCTGGTGCTCTTCAAGGGGAGCCCCATGTAGAGAGCATTGCAGTAGTCCAGGCGGGAAGTGACAAGGGCATCAGTGACTGTGCGAAGGGAATCCCGGTCAAGAAAGGGATGCAACTGGAGAATCAGGCGCACCTGATAAAAAGCTCCCCTGGCGATGGCCGTCATATATTCTTCCAAGAACAGCCGATCATCCAGGAGAACGCCTAAGTTACGAACCCTCCCCCGGGGAGGTGGGCAATGATTCGCCCCCAACAGCCAGAGATGGTGTAAGCTGGCTGTACCGGGATGCCGGCATCCACAGCCACTCTGTCTTGGATGGGTTGAGCTTAAGCTTGTTCTTCCCCATCCAGACCCGCACGGCTTCCAGACACCGGGACATCACGTCGACGGCTTCATTGGGGTGGTTAGGGGTGGAAATGTACAGCTGAGTGTCATCAGTGTACAGATGGTATTCCACCCGAAAACCACGGATAATCTCGCCCAGTGGCTTCATATAGATGTTGAACAGGAGAGGCGAGAGAACCAACCCCTGCGGCACCCCACATATGAGGTGCCTTGAGGTCGATCTCTGCCCCCCTGCCAACACTGTCTGCGATCGGTTGGAGAGATAGGAGGAGAACCACTGAAAAATGGTGCCCCCCACTCCCAGACCCCCCAACCGCCGCAGCAGGATACCATGGTCGATGGTATCAAAAGCCGCTGAGAGATCTAATAGGACCAGGACAGAGGAACAACTCCTGTCCCAAGACCTCCAGAGATCATCAACCAACGCGACCAAAGTCCTCTCCGTGCTGTACCCAGGCCTGAAGCCAAACTGGAACGGGTCTAGATAGATAGTTTCATCCAGGTACCGGGGAAGCTGACATGCCACCACACTCTCAACAACCTTCGCCACAAAGTGAAGGTTGGAGACAGGATGATAATTTGCCAAAATAGCTGGGTCCAGGGAAGGCTTCTTAAGGAGGGGCCTCACCACCCCTCTTTCAAGGCAGTAGGAAAGATACCCTCCATTAAAGAGGCGTTGATAATTCCCAGGAGCCAGCCTCGCGTAACCTCCTGTGTGGCCAGTACCAACCAGGAGGAACACGGGTCCAATAAACATGTGGTCGCATTCAGCCTCCTCAGTATCCTGTCTATGTCCTCGGGAGTCACAGCATCAAACTCTCCCCAGATAACATTCTCAAGAACTACCTCTGTCATCCCACCCGGATCTACCCAATCAGTGTCCAGACCGTCCTGGATCTGAGCGATTTTATCGGACAGACACTGTCTAAAATCCTCAGCACGGCCCTGCAAGGGGTACTCCCGAGCCCCTGTTCAAGAAGGGAGCAGGTCACCCTAAACAGGCGATTATCTGCCGATGCAATAAGAGCGGAAAAATAATTATGTTTTGCCGCTCTTATCACCACTAAGTAGGTCTGAATATAAGACCTTACCAGTGTTCGATCAGATTCAGATCGGCTGGACCTCCAGATACTCTCTAGGCATCTTTTCCGGTGCTTCATCTCTCTCAGCTCCTCAGAGAACCATGGAGTTGGTCGAGATCGGCGCCAGGTCAGAGGCCGCAAAGGCACGACACAGTCTAAAGCCCCCATCGCCACCCTAGGCGGCGACTAGTTCTTCAGCCGAGCCGTGGGCTAGGTCCTCAGGGGACGGCCCAAGCTCCATCAGAAACCTTTCTGGGTCCATCAGGCACCTGGGACGGAACCAGCGAACTGGTTCCGTCTCCCTGCGGTGAGGGTTAGCGGTTCGAAAGTAAAGTCGGAGGAGTGAATGATCTGACCATGACAGGGGTTCAATAGTTAAATCCCCCATTTCCAGATCATTCAGCCACTATCCCGAGACAAAAATCAAGTCCAGAGTGTTTCCCCCGATGTGAGTGGGACCATTCACTAACTGGGTCAGGTCCAAGGCTATCATGGAGGCCATGAACTCCTGAGCCATCATCAAGGTTTCGCCTACCAACGGCAGGTTGAAATCCCCCAAAACCATCAGTCTGGGGGTATCCACTGCCATCCCAGCTATCACCTCAAGCAGCTCGGGCAGGGCTGCTGTCACATAGCAAGGAGCCAGGTACGTAATCAGCAGACCCACCTGCATCCCCAGACCCCACTTCACAAGGAGAGATTCACATCCGGCTATCTGCAGCACAGTGACCTCCCTCGGTTCAAGACATTCGTTAATAATAACCGCCACCCCCCCACCCCTACCCTGGGCCCTCAGCTGATGAAATGCACGGAAGCCTGGCGGACACATCTCAATAAGGGGAACCCCCCCCTCCGTGCCCAACCAGGTTGTTCATTCTGAGCCTTTGATTTCCTGACTTCATCTTTGCAGATTTGGTCTATCTGCTGATATTTTGCCTTATGTGTCGCTTTTTCCATTTTTTGTACTTGTCCTTTTTGTCTTTCAATTTGTCAGAGATCTTTGTGCAGCCATTCTGGTTTGTTCTTGGATTTCTTGTTTTTCTTTTTCAGTGGTATTGTGCTGGTCTGGGCTTTTATGATCA
This sequence comes from Ahaetulla prasina, assembly GCF_028640845.1. Taxonomy (NCBI): domain Eukaryota; kingdom Metazoa; phylum Chordata; class Lepidosauria; order Squamata; family Colubridae; genus Ahaetulla; species Ahaetulla prasina. Next base: position 69,059,779 of record NC_080546.1, on the reverse strand, counting down.
TATTTTTCAGAATTTCGCAAACTTCTTGAGCTGTTTTCCCCTTTAGGATTTTCACCCAAGAAATCTTTCCCAACTTTTCTCTGAGTTGGTTAAAATCAGCTCTTTTAAAATCTAAAACTCTGGTATCATTATGTTCTATTGCTTCTGTTTGGTTATGTTGAATTCTAGTATGACATGGTCACTGTCACCCAAGGTTCCTGCGGTTTCAACTCCCTCTATCATTTTTTCTCTGTTTGTAAGAATTAAGTCTAGTATGATTGTCTCCCTAGTTCCCTCCCCTACCTTTTGGACAACAAAGTTGTCAGCTAGGTTGGTCAGGAACCTATTCGATTTCTCACTTGGTGTGGAATTAGTCTTCCAATTGATGTCAGAATAATTGAAGTCCTCCATTACTATTGTTGTGTGTTTCTTACATATATTTGTTAATTGGTTGGCAAAAAATACCTATGGCAGTGATGGCGGAAACATCACGCATGTGCTTGCGCACTTGTTGGGGCCGTGCTTCGGAAAAGCCAAACTACGACCAGCTGGCCGGTGCACATACGCAGGCCAGTTTTCAGCACTGCTGCATGCACAAAGGGTTCACCTCCGAAAAGCCAAACTTCCAGGTTCTAGCACGCATGTGCACCAGACAATTAGCTGGCTGGCATACATGTGCAGGATGGTTTTCAGCACTGCTGCGCACAGGAAGGACAGCTGAGCATTGCACGCGCATGCATGCAAGAAACCTGGAAAACAAACAGGCAAGGCCACAAGTGTAGGGCAATATGGCTTTGTGTGTCACTTTGGGCACAAGTGCCATAGGTTTGCCATCACAGACCTATGGCAATGTCATTGTTGTTTTTTTTATATTGACCCATATGCATTCTAGGAGGTTTAGGTCTTTGGTTTCATGCATTTCTGTACCGTGTGTCCCTGAAAATAGAACATGTCCCGAAAATAAGGCCAAGTCTGATTTTTGGGGTGGGCCTAAATATATGCCCTCCTCCAAAATAAGCCCCCCCTCTCGCGCACACAGGTCCCTCACGCCCCCCCAACCCTCCCAAGGCAGCCACATCCTGCAAACTCCTGCACCCCTTGCCCCTTCCGCCGCCTGCGGCACCGACTGTAAACCTTGAGCACCTGCTCCTATGCCATGGTGGTGGCCCACCCGCTCTTGTCCCCGTGCTGCGTGCATATGGCTTGCGCTACCAAGCACTTGTCACAGCAGCCCAAGTGCAAGCATTGCTGCCCCAGGGCTTCGTGGAAGGGCAGCCACCAGCGGCAGAGGCCTCCAGGCGTGGTGGGCAGTTGCGGAGGACTACAATGGCAGGCCTGGCATGTCCTGCAGCTTGGTGTGGGTATCTTGGCGGGTATGGCTGAGGCGCTGCAGGTGTTACTGCTGCTGCAGCTGCCTGCAGAGGCCTGGTGGCCCCCTACAGCCAAGCTCAGCCACAGGCAAGAAGTGTTGGCCATGGCTGGTCCGGCCGAGGTATGTCTGTCAGGGCTGTCCTCAGCACGGTTGCCCGACATCTCGCTGCCAGGCACCTGGAAAGAATAAGTGGGGCCTACGGGAGGAAAGGAGGGTGGGCAAGGGTCCCGTGAAGCTCACTTCCCCAGGAAGAATCTGGCCTGGTTTCCGTCCAGTCTGGGCACTCCCAAGGTAGAGGGGCTTCATGGGCTCCCCAGTGGGTACTCTGGTTGGTCAGTGCTCGGGGACGACGACTGCGGGGTGATTGGAGCAGAGAGGAGCAGGGGGGAAGGGGAGGCCTCTGGCGAAGCACACTCCCAGTGGGAAGCACACTCCAGGAGCAGCTGCTGCCCTGGCTGGGGTTTGGAAGCTGCAGAGGCAGAGTTGGGGGAGAGAAAGAAAGACTTCTGCTGCTTCTGCTTTTGGTTGCATGCAAGGAAGCAGCAGAAGTCTTTCTTTCTCTCCCCCAAACTCTGTCTCTGCAGCTTCCAAACCAGGGCAGTGGCCCCTCTGAGAGTGTGCTTTCCACTCTATGGTGACAGCTGGAGCTGGAGCTGAACACTGCAGGAAGAGCTGGTCCTGGCTGTGGCTTCTGTGTGGGTGCTGGTGGTGGGCACCAGTGGCATTGGCTACCAGCTCCTCAAGGACCTGGTGCTCACCGGCTTTGCCCACATCGACATGGTGAGGCCTGGGAGGCATGTGAGTGGAGAGTGGGGACAGGCACTCACACGATTTGGTACCTTTGGGCCGCTTGCGTTCTACTGACATACACCATGGGAGGGGAGGGGCTTGATGGTGGCGCGCAAAGTCTCTCTGCCTGACCCCAGCTGTGAGTGCGCAGGGGCCTCCTGCACCCTGAAATAATAAGACCCCCAATAATAAGGCCAAGCCTTTATTCTGGGATTCAAAAGAAAATAAGACCCTGTCTTATTTTCAGGAAATACGGTAGTAATGTTGTGGTCCTTTAGTGCAACTCCACCTCCTCTTTTATAGAGTCTGGTTTTTTTTGAACAGTATGCTCCAGTCATTTAACTGATTGTTCACTAGGACTCCAAGATCCCTTTCACTGCTTTTGAGCCAGGTTTCACTAATCTGTACTTGCATATTTGGTTTTTTCCTACCTAAGTGTAGAACCTTATTTTTCTCTACATTAAATTTCATTTTGTTGGAAGGGCCCAGTGTTCAAAACTGTCAGGATTCATTTGGATTCTGAGCCTATCTTTTGGGATGTTGTCTATTCCGCCAGCTTAGTGCTATCTGTAAATTTGATGAATTCCCCTTCTATTCCCTCATATAAGTTGTTTATGAAGATATTGAAGAATAATGAGCCTATGATGGAGCTTTGTGGTACCCCACTACTTACTTCCCTCCGTGTCGATCTAGTACTATTAAGGACTACTTGCTGAGTGGGGTTTGTCAGCCAGTTACAAATTCATCTGGTGGTGATGCTGTCTATCTGACATTTTTCTAGCTTACCAAGAAGTAGGTTGTGGTCTACTTTGTCAAATGGTTTACCAAAGTCTAACTATACTAAGTCCACAGTATTTCGCTGATACACTAATTTAATCACTTTGTCAAATAATGAAATAAGATGTTTGGCATGATCTGTCTTTTTTGGTATTGGAAAAGATTAATAAGAATCTTCTTCAATACCAAAGTTCAAAAGCATCAATACTATTTTTATTTTGCTTCTTAAGGATCCAACTTTTGCTTCCATATAGTGTCATAGTAAAACTAATTGCCTGTACAATTCCTTTCTTTGTAGATGTAGATATATCATGGCATACGAATACCTTTTCCAAGGGCTAGACTATGGTGTATTTTTTACTGCTACTATTGATGGCTAAATGTAAAAGGCAAAAGCTATCCACCACTTCAACAACACAAAAATTTTGTAAATGCTAAGGTTCGTTTGTGTACTCATTAATCTTTATATTTAATCTTAGTCCCATTTTTTCACTCTGCACCATGATTTTAATTATCAGAACATCTGAATCATATGCATTTTCAGCTATTGAAATAGTAGCAGTATAATTCAGTTATTGGTATTTCTTTTTGCAGTTTTAAAACCACACTAGTATGTTTCCAATCAATACTCAACACCTTGAGTATATTCAGCATATAATTTGAATAAATAAGGGGATATTATACAGTTTTGTCTTATTTTTTTTGCTTATCTGGAACCTATTTCAGATAGGGGAAGAGGTATGGTGGTGCATTGGTTAGAATGCAGTATTACAGGCTAATTCTGCCGACTGCCATCTTGATTCTCACCAACTCAACAACCAGATTGTTGGGGCCAATATGCTGACTTTGTAAACTGCTTAGAGAGGGTATAAAGCACTATGAAGCAGTATATAAGTGTGCTATTGCACCCTGTTCTGTTCACACTGAAATTATCTATCCTGAGTATAGTTTTCTTATGAAGACAGATGCTTTGGGAACCCACTTTCCTAATGATATTCTACAAACTGAAGGCCTTTCTTTAAACAAAAAAAAGCATTTATTGACTTTTTAGCATTCTTTAGCTTTTTCTGTTATTCAGTGTATATTAGCAATATTGTTTCTTCTTTCTTCGGTTTTTTAAAAACCAACTTGAACATTTGTCATCTCACTTTCCATGTAGGACTCTAATCTGTATTGAATAATCCTAATTATTATTTTACTAGAATGTAAGTTTAAGGAAATTAAATGATAGTTACACATTCTATGTATCTACATCTATATACTATATAAACAAAAATACTCATGAAAGCTACATTAAACCCAAATTACTGTACATGAGAATAATTGAGGCTACAGATGTAATAATTTTGCAGTAGCTATAACATTATATGATTTATCATAATTTAATTTTTAAAATACTATAAGGGTAGTCTTCAATTTATTACCACAATTGAAGCCAAAATTTATGTTGCTGTGAGAAATTTGTTGTGACTTTTGCCCCACTTAATGCTTTTCTCACCACATTTCTTAAGTGAATCGCTCCAGTTCTTAAATTAGTAACACGGTTGTTAAATGTATCTAGTTTCCCCATTGACTTTGCTTGTCAGAAGGTCGCAAAAGGGAATCACATGACTCCAAATCACTACAACTGGCATAAATGGGACTTAGTTGTCAAGCATGCAAATGTAAATCACATGACCATGTGAATACTGCAATGGTCATAAGTGTGAAAAATGGTCATAAGTCACTTTTTTCAGTGCCGTTGTAATTTCAAATGGTCACTAAATGAACTGTTGTAAGTTGAGGACATACTATACTATGTACATACTATAGTAAAGGTAAAGGTTCCCCTCGCACATATGTGCTAGTCGTTCCTCACTCCAGGGGGCGGTGCTCATCTCCGTTTCAAAGCCAAAGAGCCAGTGCTGTCTGAAGACGTCTCCATGGTCATGTGGTCGGTGTCGTGTCCCACTCCTCCGCTGACGGCCGGGTCAGGGAAATCCGAATCAGGTGTGCCTCTGCAGCTCTGCCAAAGTCCTAGCAAAGTCCTCAGGGCAGGCAGGAGACCAGAAAGTGACTTCAGCAAGATATGTTTAGACTTTGCCTGACTCAGAGAATGCCAGAAAGCAGATCCTTTATATAGGCCATGGGGTGTGGCTCCATGACTCAGCACTTATTCAGGCCTGCCCCTCCCTTCCTTCTGTTGCCTCCACCTATCAAGTCTTCTGACGCGAGGGTCACTCCAGTCGGCAGCTGTTGGTAATTGACCTCCCTCAGGCTCACATGCTGTGGAGGAGGGGGAGGGGTCTAGTTGCTCCATTTGCCTGGGCATGGAGCCAGAGCTGGGGGCTGGAGGTATTTCTTCCTCTTCAGCCTGTCTGGGCATGGAGCCAGGGCTGGGGCCGGGAGGCATTCTAGAACATTCCTCCGTGTTCGGAAGCAGATAAGAAGACCCCGGCTGAGGTGAGATTGGACGAGACACAACAGTCGGCATGACTAAACATCAGAGGCTCACGGAACGCTGTTACCTTCCCACCAAAGGTGGTCCCTATTTTTTCTACTTGCATTTTTTATGTGCTTTTGAACTGCTCGGTTGGCAGAAGCTGGAACAAGTAACAGGAGCTCACCCCATTATGCAGCACTAGGGATTCGAACCGCTGAACTGCTGACCTTTCGATTGACAAGCTCAGCATTTTAGCCACTGAGCCACCATGTCCCTACGTACATACTATAGGTCTTCTGTTAAATCCAATAGCTAAGCTTTACTTAAACAAGCTTTTTTGTTCAGATTTTATGTCTGCTTGCAAACAAAGCAAATGTCGTTGTTTATCATAAGAAAGTAGTTATTAGAAAATATGCCAGATAAACACAAGAACAGGGTCTAAACCCCATGGTAATAAGATTTAATTTTGGCAAATCCAGTAGTATTCCATTATTATTGTGGACAGCTGTTCCTCATCCTGGGTGGCCATATAATTTGAATATATAATTATAGTTATAATTATGCACATTTTTCCTAGTTTTATATCTGTAATACCAAGCAGCAGAGAAAGAGAAACAGTTTTTACTTGAAAGCAGTAGTTATCTCTTGGAAAAATATTCTATAATTTATTGCTTAATTATATTAACAGGAAATAAATAGGCTCATCATCGAATGCAGCAGACAGGAAATACCAATGATATACAAAGTAGCAGATCTGGCTTACTCTGAAGATTCTCGTATCTGAACATTAGGAATCAGTTAAATCCTTAGATGATAAACATCACCAAAATTTTTGGTTTTTAAAATTTATTTAAAATATTGCAATTTCAAAATGGAATATAAACAATGATGTTATTCTATCAAAGATTTTAAATCTGGAACATTTTTAATCTTGAAGTCGAGTAACATTTGTCCAAATGCCTTGCCCTGTAAAAGAAATAAAGGGGGGGGGGGAACCTGTAGTTCTAACTCAGCCAGGAGAAAAGTGAAATTTTCTCAAATAATGTGTCACTATTTGAGCATCAACCTCCTGTAGAATAGTTCAATCTACTTCTGAACAAGATTGTCTTTCTTGCTGGTTTTTATTGCTCCTTTAGATACCTGCATTATAAATCTGGGATTTATCCCTAGTATAACATGCATAGGCTTGTATAATACATATAATAAACATGCATGGACTTCAGTTGTATCAATACAGAGAAAATGAACTTTAAAAAATTCATGAAAGTTATGATAAAACAAGGGATTTAAAATTTCAGCACACTGTCCACTATGGCTAAAATACTGACTTTACATTGCTCTTGCATTTATTCCTCATTTGCAAAAAGCCGATATGGAAAAAGGAGAAATCTGCAGAAAGGGCACTTTGAAAGTTGGCTATAATAAATTCTGAATTTTAGAGCTAGAATTAATTATATGAGATTGATGTCTCACTGATACTATAATACAAACTTGACCGACAAAAGGAACTATGTAACATAAAAATAATAGCTAGATTTTTCCTTTTTTCAAGTATGTTACTAAGAAACAATAAGTTGACCTGTTGTATCTTAAAGATTTATTTATTTTATGAAATACTATTAACTAGAACCAATTTTGGGATACAGAGACTGTGTATTTCTCTATATCCCTCTATATATATGTAATCTCATCTATTTAAAACTGATGCCAGTTTATGAAACCTTTGCTTTTCTGAACAGACCAGCTGAATGATTCTTTATAAATAGATACCTACTTGTGGGTCACTTCTCAGAGATGCTGTGCCACCACCACCAAGAGAGTTTTTTAGAACAAAATTTAATCCATATATTCCTGGCAAGTCATATCTGTAAAGATAAAAAATATCATACTTTATCTATTTAAAGGAACATGATGATAATTTTTTAAAAAGACAACAACTCAGAAATGCAAAAACAACATAGCTGGTAATATGTACAGTATTTACCATGAATGAGATTCAGCTTTTGTGAAACTTTTCAGAAATTTAAAGGTAACAACAACGATCAGGGGACTAGAAATTAAATTTTATGAAGAGAGTTTGAAGATGAGAAGTTGAGGTCTATGACAGCACTCTTTAAGTCCTTGGTAGTGACATTGAAAGCTCAAATCTGCTTATTAGCACACAAGAGTGCAAGACATAGAAAATGGGTTCAGGTTACATGCTGAGACTGATGCCCAAATGATCTCCTTCCACATATTTGATTCTGTGATTCAAAAATAATTTATGGTATGATTGGACATATTAGAATAAATTGGTACCTTAGAACTATGGAAAAGCATGTTTGCTAAGTTTATTGAAACATTACATTATTATTTTTCTTCAATGTTGCTATTTAATCTTGTTAATATGAAGTCACTAGTAGCTGATCATTTTATGTCTGCCTTTAAATGGAGAACGCTGTTAGAAACCCCAATTAGGAATGTCCTGGAATAACCATTTTAGCAGATTTTTCTAGAATAGAGGGTGATATATTGGTCCTCATCACTACTATTTCATGTCTCTCTGAAAATAATTTGCTTTTGAACAGAATCATTATATCTTTTCCTTGTGTGACAAAGGATAGTTGAGAACCATACTTTGGCTTTATTTATTCTTTCATTTATTTCAGCCTAGATACTTCCAATTTAACAGTTACTTATGTATAACATCACAGATTTAATTACTTCTCATGGTATCTTAAGTTCCCGTTTTAAAAACAATATTTTTAAATGAATTAAGCCTTCGCTTAAATTTAATTTACCTAGATTTTTTTTTAATATGGCGACTCACCAAACTTTAACAACACAATCTTTACTTATCATCCTAGGAAAAAAATCATGAACTCATTTGGGACTTATTAACCGATGATAGATAGAAAACTGTAGTCTTACTTTATTGGAGTGGTTCCTAAAGCAAATTTTTAAGCATTCTGTAAAAGAATATGTGGAAATGAAAATGCCTGATTTACCCATGTTGAAGAAAAATATTTATATAGAAATCAGTCACATGAAGCATTACAAATGAATTCAGGTTAAAAGTGCTATGGCTTTCAACATCTTCTCCATAAACAGACTGGCTGACTGTGGAACAGATAATAGAGAGCCTCTAACTGTTCACAGGTTTTTCAAAATGGCTTTAGACACTAAGAGTTACATATTTTATATGTAGTTGTATATTTAAAAAGTTATCTAATATAATTGGCAATTTGAAAAACATAAAAACTATACTGATAGTATACAAGAACAATATTCATATTTTCATTTTACAACTAATGTTTTTATGTAACTCTTTGTTCAATGGTACAATTGTTTCCATTTGTTCTTGTTCCTTTAGGAACATGGTATTTATCACAGTTAATAAGAAGCTTCAGGAAGCTTAAAACATGTGAATATAATTCCTTCTAATTCTTAAGACATACACAAAAGTGTTCTTTCTTTTACAAGTTTCTTCTAATTCTATTCACATTACTCTATCAATACATTATTAAAAGAACAAAAAGTCCATGGTTTCATTACTAAAATAAAAGTTTACTGTAATCAAACGTTTTAATTTTACTTGAACAATTTTCATAACAGCAGTGAAAGATTTTACTTTTTTTCTTATCTCTGAATTGTCTGGTTGAAAAAGAAGCATTGACCATTATTGCTCATGATCCATCAATATGACAAATAACTAGAGAAGGATTGAATCAGTTCTGGAAGATTTCACATAAAATGTTAGAATGTTCTCAGATTTATTAGAAAACACCTTAATTTAATAATGGAAAACCTTCATATTTAGGCTCATTTCTGATTGAGTTTAGGATTATTGTTGTAACGGAGAACTAGGCCTATAAAGTTAAAGTTGTTGGAAGATCTCTGCTCTCCAATCTCTCCTGCTTCCACTTCATACATCCTGACCCACTTTGCCTTGGAGCATCTTCTACTATCTTATTACTGCCATCATCTATCTTAATCTGCCCTAACTGGATTCCTTCCCCTTAAAACCAGCTTGTGAAAGATACAGGGCATCTCATAGCTTGTTTTCCAGTAATTAGAATAATACAATGAAAAAAGTGATTTTAGCAATAGCAATAGCACTTAGACATATATTGCTACACAGAGCTTTACACAGAGGTGGGCTGCTGCCAGTTCAGGCAAACCGGTAGTTAGGATTATGTGCAGTTGGCCAAACCAGCAACCCCTCCCCTCTCTGCTCCTCCCACTCACTCCTTATTGCACCTTGCTTGCCTTGGGCTATACTAGTCACGCTCGCAGCGTAGTTGCTGCTGATTTCTGGTTCCCTTGCTTGCCTTCACCACGTGGCCCAGCTGATCTCTGCCTGGTGAGTCTTCCTTCGCTTCTTGCCTAACTACCTCCCTTGTTGGCCCCACTATGCTTGCCTGCCTTTCCCATGGCCTAGCCTGTTTGCTTGCCTTCCCTGCGGCCCAGCCATGCTTGCCTGCCTTCCCTACAGCCTATCCTGCTCTCTTTCAGCTTGCCAGTTCAGGCATTGGGAGCTTGAGGGGTAGATTGTGCGCCCTGAAGTCCATCTGCTGCTCCTTCAAGCCCAGCTCTGGCTGCAGTTGACCATCAGCCAATTTTATTCCAGTGCTCATCCGGGAAACCTGGGAGTGGCAGCATATTGCATGCTTTTCACTCCAAGCAGCCTGGGCTGCAAAAAAACATGGTTGGGCAGAGCGGTCCTCCTTAACAAGCTCCAAACTGTTGCCGCTGCTCCAAGCCTGGGTTCCCTGCACGAGCACTGGAAGTCCAGTACTATTTCTCCATCCAGTCAGCCCACGCTCCCCTCTTGCTCCAGGCACCCATTCCCCCAGCATCCCATGTGTGCAACCCCCACAAAATTTTAAGAATTAGAGTCACAGGGAGGAAAGGTGTACCAATCTCTGTCTCCCTGTAGGACTGGCCTTGAAAAAGTGTGCCCTCACAATTGAACTTCCTTTCTCCCAGCGCTCATGCAAGAACCCAAAATTTTTAAGAATTAGAGCTATGCGGAGGAAAGGCACACTGAGGCCATCGGTGGGCTTGTTAAGGCATGCAATATGCTGCCACTAAGCTCCAGGGTTCCTCGCATGAGTGCTGGAAGAAAGAGAGTCCACTTCTGAGAGCATGCTTTTCCAAGACCAGTCTGGAAGGCAGCAGCAGCACATGTAGCTGCCTTTTCTTTTGCCACACAATCTTTGAGGCAATTTCCTAAAGGTAATAGTGCTGTGGCAGCAAGGGAGGGCAGGGTGGGCGGGTAGCAAATGCCAAAACCAAAGAGTGCAAGAGTGAAGCACAATTTGCCTTTGCGCTGTCCATTCCGGGAGACGGGCTTTGTCACGGTACATTTGTGCCAGCTTGTGATGCCAAGGGCATGGTCCAGGCCCATTGGCAATGGCAGAGAAGCGGGCGCAGAATGGACCGCCTGTTCACCCACCCGCTGATCTTTGATGGTAACCTGCACCCGGAGCATCCCCTTGGCCCAGGACGAAGTAAAAAGGCCCTGATTTTTCCACAGGGGAAGGTAAGGTTTTATTGGCGTAGAAGCATCGCTTGGGCACACTCCTCACCACCCATCTCTGCCTGATTGTGGCAGAGCAACTTCTCCCTCACTGGGCAGTAGCCAAGAGGAAGCAGCAAAATCAATTTTTATTCCTTTGCTAAAGCTGCCGTTCCTTTCTTCACACAGAATCGCCCAGCAGCCAGGAGGGAGAGGGAGAAGGGGTCAGTGGCAGCCACTGGCACTGTAGGTGAAGCTAGCAGGAGCAGCAGCACACAGGAATGCTGCAGCCTTCTCCCTCTCCCTCCCGGCTGCTGGGCGATCCCGTGTGAAGAAAGGTATGGCAACTTTAGCAAAGGAATAAAAACTGATTTTGCTGCTTCCCCTTGGTTAACGCCCAGCAAGGGAGAAGTTACTCTGCCAAGAACGGGCAAAGACGGGCTGTGAAGGGCATGCCTGAGCAATGATCCTGCAGCGATAAAACCTTCCCTTCCCCTGTGAAAAGATTGGCTCTGCCAGTTGGCCTTGGGTCCCCGGGGGGGTGGGTATTGAGCAACTCGCTTGCCCCTTCCGGACACTCGATGCTTGCCCTGCCCACCCCTGTCCTATATATGTTGCCTTCACCATGCAGCCCAGGTAAACACATTGCCAGTTGCCTCACTTACGCCCACTCAGCCAGAAGTCTGAGTGGAGAGGTGCAGCAGGCAACGGGGTGCACCTGCGTGACTGGTGCATAGAACAAGGTGGGTGGCGGCGCATTGGAAAAGCGGAGCCGGAGGTTGGTAATTTTCGCTGTAAGAAGCCTACAGCCACCGCATCTTTTTTTCAGTCTTCTCCTCCCAGCTGCCACCTCTTTGCCAGCTGGAATCCAGCCGGCAGCTTCTTGTGGTGAAAACTACCAGAGGTCTCAAACACCCTGAAAAAGCTGCTGCCGTCGCTGCCCTGTTCTTTGACAGAATGGTGATGGCACTGCAGCAGCTTTTGCCGTGCGTTCAAGACCTCTAGTAGTTTTTGCCAGTCTCTGGCCAGCCGCTGCAACCATAAAGCAGCTCTCAAAAAGGCTTTAAATTTTTGGCTTGGGGGGGTGATGTGACTGAGTGAGCATGGCCATGAGTGACATCAAGTTGGCCATGCCCACTCAGTCACATGACCCCCTCACCAGTCCATGCCCACAGAACCGGTAGTGGAAAAATTTGAATCCCACCACTGCCATAGTTCATTCAATAGATATTGCAATTATTATGTCTTCTCCAATCTGGTTTCTTTCAGAAACCCCAGAGACAGAGGGGGGCAGATAAAATTTTGAAGTGGATGCCATATTTCCCAAGAGCGTGTTAGTGACACTAGACATATGATACCATTCAGACAGCCCTTGGAAAAATGAGTATTGCTTCATCTATGGTTTTTAGAACTGTTATAAATGGCTTAGTTTGAATATATTCCTATGGCAAAAATAAAACGTACTGTGGCTTAGCATTACCTATGAATTTATGATAATATATGTGTTTCAGGAGAGGAGAAGCGTCTGTTTTTTAAGTTAACAGTGTCAGCCCTAAGCCATGGTTTAACACAGAGTTTGGTGATGGGGACTGCTTTTCTGCATTTCTAATACTCTTCTTAAGATATCTTTTAGGAAGTATATCTGGACTCAAGAAAGTTCATTCATTTTTTAAAAAATCATGCATTGATAAGTTCTCAATTATATACCCATAGTTCTGCTATTGTGGATGGCCCATATTGCTTCCAGAATGATAGGTACATAAAAGCCTTATCCATATATACTGTGGGTGGAAATTACATGGGTGTATATGTTTTTATACTATATATATATATATATATATATATATATATATATATATATACATATATATATATGTATATATATATGTTTTCTGAGGTTTTCGCAGGTGTTTGTATGTAGGTCTTTGGTTATTCGGGTTTTCTCCCGCATAAAATTGGAAGTGTCTTGGCGACGTTTCGACGAAGTCTCATTCGTCATCTTCAGGCTTCAGCTTCGTGCTTCTGGGAGCAATGTGTGATTGCAGCTGTTTCTTCCTTTTTAACTGCTAGTGGGGGTTTGAACTGATTGGTTGGGAGCTTGGCTGTGATCTGATTGGATGGGAGTTTTTTTGTGCTCTGATTGGCTGGGGGTGTGTCCTGTTGGGTGGGGTCTTGGTTGTGCTCAGATTAGTCTGAGTTGCAGGGGGATTTGAGCTGGTGAGCTGCATTGTTCTTGTTTGGCTTCATGTTCGTGGTCGTGCTACCTCTTCATAGTGGGTGTCAGTCTGCTGCATGTATGGATTGGAGGGCTTTGAAATGGCTAATGATGCAGCTGCGGTCTGGCTTCTGGTCCTTGGTCGTGCTTCATGATCAGTGTGGGTTTGGGTCTGCTTTTTGGGTGGATGTGTGGTGGTGACATCCTGTGTGGACCTCGTGAGTGTGGGTCTGGTGTCATTCCTCGTGTTAGGGACTCGTTTGTCAATAAGGCGGGTTTCCAAATGGCTGGTAGGCGGAGGTATCATCTCGTTTGTTCATGCTGTGTGGGCGTTTTCTATCTCAATGGCTTCTCTGATTATTCTGTTGTTAAAGTGTTCAGTTTTGGCGATAGTTCTGGTCTTTTAAAGTCAATATCGTGTCCTGTGACTTTAAAGTGTTGGACCAGGGAAGAAGTTGGTTCCTCTTTTTTGACTGAGTTCTTGTGTTCTTCAATGCGTGCACTTATTCTTCTGTTGGTTTGTCCGATGTATGTGGTGGGGCAGGCGGTGCATGGGATTTCATATACTCCTTGATTTTCTAACTCAATTTTGTCTTTGGGGTTTCTTAGGATGGTGGATATTTTTTGGTTTGTGCAGAATGCTGTTTTGATGTTATGTTTGTGGAGGATCTTGCTGATTCTGTCTGTGGTGCCTTTTATATATGGGAGAAGGGCTGTGCCGCTTTCTTGTTCTCTGTCTTGGATTTTAGTGGGGGGTTCTTTTTGGATTAGTTTGGTAATCTTATTTCTCTGGAATCCATTGGATGTTAGTACGTTTGTGAGAGTGTGTAGTTCGGTTTTTAGGTGTTGTTCATCAGCTAAGCGTTTTGTTCTAGAGATGAGTGTCTTGGCTACGGATCTGATCTGTGCTGGGTGGTGGTGTGAGAGTGCATGCAGATGTTGGTTTGTGTGTGTTTTCTTCTGGTAGATGGTGTGTCCTAGGGAGCCATTGGGTTTTTTGTAGACTAAGACATCTAGGAAGGGAAGTTGGTTGTTAACTTCTGTTTCCATGGTGAACTGTATTTTGGGGTGTAGGCTATTGAGGTGTGTGAGGAAGTTGTCAAGTTTTTCTTTCCCGTGTGGCCAGATTATGAAGGTGTCATCTACGTATCTGAGCCAGAGTTTGGGTTTGTGATCAGATTTTTCTAGTGCTTGGGTTTCAAAGTGTTCCATATAGAGGTTGGCAATGACAGGTGAGAGGGGTGATCCCATGGGTGCTCCTTCTATTTGTTTGTATTTTTGTCCGTTATAGATGAAGTATGTGTTGGATAGGCAGTGGTTGGTCAGATCTAGGATGTGCTTGGGGGGGTTATATTTGTTTTGGATAGCTGTTAAGGCTTCTTTGATTGGCACTTGGATGAAGAGGGATATGACATCAAAGCTCGCGAGTAGGTCGCTGGGCTGTAAGTTTTGTTTCTTTATGATCTCTATGAACTGGAATGAGTTTTTTACATGTGAGGCGATGGATTCTGCATAGGGCTGTAGTTGTTTGGCGAGAAATTTGGCTAGGCTTTGTAGAGGTGAGCCTATGGAGCTGACTATGGGTCTGAGTGGTGTTCCTTCTTTGTGTATCTTGGGGAGGCCATAGAGCTTAGGGCATCTGGATGATTTCTCTCTGGGAATGATTCTTTGTTGGATTTCTTCACTGATGGGGGAGGCTTTTATTTTGGATCTAGTGGTTTTTTCTAGGTAGGTGGAGGGGTCTCAGACTCAGACTAATCTGAGCACAACCAAGCCCCCACCCAAACAGGACACACCCCCAGCCAATCAGAGCACAAAAAAACCCCATCCAATCAGATCACAGCCAAGCTCCCACCCAATCAGTTCAAACCCCCACTAGCAGTTAAAAAGGAAGAAACAGCTGCAATCACACATTGCTCCCAGAAGCACGAAGCTGAAGCCTGAAGATGACGAATGAGACTTCGTCGAAACGTCGCCAAGACACTTCCAATTTTACGCGGGAGAAAACCCGAATAACCAAAGACCTACATATCTATCTATCTATCTATCTATCTATCTATCTATCTATCTATCTATCTATCTATCTATCTATCTATATAAATATATAAATATATAAATATATAAATATATAAATATATAAATATAAAAATATAAATATATACGTCACCCTCATGGAGGCTGAAGTCAAATACCCTGATTCACTGGCCATTATTTTGGGAGATCTTAACAAAGCAAACTTAAGGAAAGAGCTACCAAAATACTTTCAGCATGTCAATTGTCCCACTAGAGGTAATAATACTTTAGACCATTGCTACACAATACTAAAAGATGCTTATCGGTCTTTCCCACGTGCAACTGTAGGACACTCTGATCATTGCATGATTCACCTTGTACCTGCTAACAGGCACAGACTTAAAACCACAAAACCAACAATTAAATCAGTAAAGAACTGGGCGGAGGAGTCAAAATTAAAGCTGCAAGCCTACTTTGACTGCACTGATTGGAACATTTTTGAAGATACCTCTGCAGACCTGGATGAACTCACAGATACTGTAACATCATATGTCAGCTTCTGTGAAGACCTATGTGTACCAACAAAGAGCTTGCATATATACAGTAATAACAAACCTTGGTTCACATCTAAACTTAAGCAGCTACGTCATTCCAAAGAGGAAGACTACAGGAAAGGTGATAAAATGCTGTACAATCAGGCCAGAAATGTTTTCAGCAAATGAACCAGCAAACATGTGGAAAACTCTTAAAAATATCACCGGCTATGGCAAACCTCCTTCCGAGGCTGAAGGTAATCAACTGGCAGATGACCTGAATGAGTTTTACTGCAGGTTTGAAAGGAAACTACAGCCACCTATCTCCATAACCCCCATCTCAGACACACCAACAACAGCCAAGCCTCCTACAACTGACCCCATCCCGTTGGGTCCACAACCCCTAGTGATCACAGAAAAAGAAGTGCAGGACCTATTTCACAGACAAAAGCCAGGAAAAGCTCCAGGCCCAGACAAGATAACTCCTTCTTGCTTAAAAGTCTGTGCTGACCAATTGTCCCCCAACTTCACCCATATTTTCAATAAATCACTAGAAATGTGCTATGTTCCTTCTTGCTTCAAACACTCTACCATCATCCCAGTGCCGAAGAAGCCCACTATCAAGGAACTGAATGACTACAGACCAGTTGCTTTAACATCTGTAGTCATGAAAACCTTTGAAAGGCTAGTGCTTTCCTACTTGAAAACTATCATGGATCCGCTGTTAGTTACCCTTGCAATTTGCGTACCGAGCAAATAGATCAACAGATGATGTGGTTAATATGGCTCTGCACTACATCTTACAACATCTTGAATCTCCAAAGACTTATGTAAGCGTCCTCTTTGTAGACTTTAGTTCAGCATTCAATACCATCATTCCAGACACTCTTCTAACTAAGCTAAACCAGCTACAAGTACCTAAACAGACTTGTAAGTGGATCACAAGCTTCCTAACAAACAGGAAGCAGCAGGTGAAGCTAAGCAGAATCACATCAGATACCTGTACAATTAGCACAGGGCCCCCCCAAGTGTTGTGTCTCTCTCGCTCCCCCTGCCGCAGCCGGGCCTCTCTTATCTCCTGCCGGACGCTGATAGTTCAGAAGAATGTCCTGGAATCCCTCCAGCCCCCAGTCCTGGCACCATGCCCAGGCAAATGGAGCAACTAAACCCCTCCCCCACAGCATGTGAGCCTGAAGAATGTGAAGCCAGTCATGAACTAAGATTACCAACAGCTGGAGGCTGGAGAGATCTGCGCTTCCGGAGAGTAGAGAGGCGACGTCAGCAAAAGGAAGGGAGGGGCAGGCCTGGATAAGTGCTGAGTCATGGAGCCACACCCCATGGCCTATATAAAGGATCTGCTTTCTGGCATTCTCTGAGTCAGGCAAAATCTAACTTGGATTGCTGAAGTCACTTCCTGGTCTCCTGCCTGCCTTGAGAACTCTGATAGGACTTTGGCAGAGCTGCAGAGGCACGCTTGATACGGACTTCCCTGACCCGGCCGTCAGCGGAGGAGTGGGACACGACACCAAGGGTGTGTGCTCTCCCCACTTCTCTTCTCTCTGTATACCAATGTGTTGTGACCCAGGTTCCTGGACTCGGACTCCTGGACTTGGATGATTCAGAAAGTGAGGGAGAAGACCTGGCAAGGCCTGCTTCTCCTGGGCCCTCTCCCTCCCTGGCACCCACCCAAAGGGAGGAGGAGGGGCCGGCAAGGCCTGATTCTCCCGGGCCTTCTTCTGATTTGGCAACGCCCCAAGAACAGTTTTTGCTTGATGCAAGACTGCGCAGACGTGACCGGCGCGTGCAGCAAAGGAGGCGTTGGGACAAAGCCAAAGAATGATGAGTCATGCAGTGACATCTACGGACACTATAAATGCAGTAGGCGGAACTTCCTGGCTTTTTGTCTTGGACAAAGCAGTGAATTTGCACGGGCAAACTGTATCAATGGAGGGAAGAATATATTCGTGAGTAACTCTGACCTTATCTATAATTTCCTAATTATCTCCAGAGACTTGGCAGGCCCGTGGGTAGACATGGCCAGAACATTTATCTATGTAAATAAATTAGAAAAGGAGGCCTTTGACTGACTCTTTGTTGGGAGTATTGGGGGAGGGAAACAGAACACAATGACTGCATCTCTAATGATCCATCTGTTAAACTACTGAAGTTCGCAAATGACACAACAGTGATTGGTCTCATTCGAGACAATGACGAATCTGCATATTTATTTATTGTTCACACTTTTATTGTTCACACTCACGTGTATATTGTTCATATACACGTGAGGTCGAACGACTAGCCTTGTGGTGCGACCGAAACAATCTGGAACTGAACGCACTCAAAACTGTAGAAATGGTGGCAGACTTTAGGAGAAACCCTTCCATACTTCCACCTCTCACAATACTTGACAACACAGTATCAACAGTAGAAACCTTCAAATTTCTAGGTTCTATCATATCGCAAGATCTAAAATGGACAGTTAACATCAAAAACATCATCAGAAAAGGACAACAAAGAATGTTCTTTCTGCGCCAATTCAGTAAGCTCAAACTGCCCAAGGAGCTACTGATCCAGTTCTACAGAGGAATTATTGAGTCTGTCATTTGCACCTCTATAACTGTCTGGTTTGGTTCTGCAACCCAACAAGAAAGACACAGACTTTAGAGGATAATTAGAAGTGCAGAAAAAATAATTGCTACCAACCTGCCTTCCATTGAGGACCTGTATACTGCACGAATTAAGAAGAGGGCTGTGAAAATATTTACAGATCCCTCACATCCTGGACATAAACTGTTTCAATTCTTACCATCAAAACAACGCTATAGAGCACTGCACACCAGAACAACTAGACACAAGAACAGTTTTCCCCGAAGGCCATCACTCTGCTAAACAAATAATTCCCTCAACATGTCAAACTATTTACTAAATCTACACTACTATTAATTTTCTCATCGTTCCCATCACCAATCTCTTTCCACTTATGACTGTATGACTGTAATTTTTTGTTGCTATCATTAAGGGTTAAATTTTATCCTATGACCATCATTTGTGTTGTAAATGTTGTACCTTGATTAAGATATTTTTTTCTTTTTCTTTTATGTATACTGAGAGCATATGCACCAAAACAAATTCCTTGTGTGTCCAATCACACTTGGCCAATAAATTCTATTCTATTCTATTCTATTCTATTCTATTCTATTCTATTCTATTCTATTCTATTCTATTCTATTCTATTCTATTCTATTCTATTCTATTCTATTCTATGTTGTAGTTCGCCAGCAACCTGCGGAGCTGGCAATGGAGTTGGACAGCAATGAGGCTGAGGAAGAGCGTGGGCCAGTCCTGGAGGCTGGGGAAGGCCCGGATGAGGGCTCTGTATCGGAGACTGAGGTGGGGCCAGGGCCATCAGGGAGTGAGGTGCGGACTCCAGAGCCTCCAGAGACTGACAGTAGTGAGGCAGAGGAACAGGAGGAACCTGTTCCTAATGCATGCATGAGAAGAGCTGCCAGAAGGCAAGAGCAGCTCAAGCAAAGAGGACGACTCGGGAGTATGGCCAAGAGATGATTGGCCGCTCCCATAAAGCTTAAAGGACCAGCAACAGTGTTTGGGCTTTGCCGGAAAACAACGTTGATAACTTCATCTTCTTGTATTTATTTTGCATCGGTGTCTTCTGAACTTTTGCCAAGAAAAGCCTTTGAAAGTTTGCCTAATTGGACCAAGGTTGCTGATAAGACTGAGGAATTTGTGTTGAGAGGAATTTGCTTTAATTTAGTTGAACTACGCTGAGAATGAAGTCATTCTCAGCTGTTCGAATAAAGTTTGTTCTTTTTTACACTGACTGAGTTTCCTACTACCTACTGGGTCTGGGTCACAACAAAACATAAATAAATATAAATATAGTAACACTGCATATACAACCCTAACCCTAAAATATTTTCAATATAATCCCCGTTTAAAGTCTGTAGAGATTCTCAGTCATCCAGGCCATGGTTGTCCCAAAAGAGGCAATTGGACTTTCTTGTTTTTTCCTTAAGATGTTTTTGCTTCTCATCCAAGAAGATTCTTCAGTTCTGACAGGATAGTGGGGAATGGAAAGATTTATATTTGTTTCTGAAAGGAATATAAATCCTTCTCTCTTTTGTTTTCTTTCAGGGGAACTTCCCATTTTTCTAGTGGGGGGAGCATGTCAGGTCCCAAATATTTCTACAGGGGCACTGGCATTTTGATGGGAGGAAGGAGGGAGGAATGGAGTAATCTGTATATGAAGTTTTTGTTTCTGTTTCTTGCATTACTGTGTTAATCTCTATATGAAGTTTCTGTTTCTGTTTCCCTGTAATGATGTAATGTGGGAGGGGTTTGGTTAGCATTGCTTTAAATAGCTGGTTTTAAGTGAAAAGCTTCAGTTCTTGCCTAGATCTCGTTATCACAAACTTTTCAATAAAAGCTCCTTTTGGAACAATTGCAGTTTCAAGAGTCCTGCTTTCTTGGGAAGATTGAAGAGTACATGCATGTACATGCATGAGCAGTATACTATTTGCCCAACTGTTAAGCCCTTGGTTTACATGAGGATTTTCATGTAATCTAAAATTTTTAAATATAACCAAACAATACTGCATGAAAACTTGAATTAAATGAGTGCCTACCGAAATACCAAGATTTCTTCAGGTTGTTCTCTTTCTAAAAGATGCTGGAAATAATTTTCTACAGCCAAAGCAGTTAATGTTTTCTTGAGGTATGGGTAGTAAAGGGGGTGGCGTGCTATGACACCTGTTATAAACAAACAGAACACAATTACTTGTTATTCTGCATGGATCACCAAACAACGTTATTATTCTTACAAAAAAATTGTTCAATCAAACATTATTTTAAACTTCAGCTACTCAAGAGTAAACCTATATATCTTTGTAGCACCAACTTCCATGTTTCCCCAAAACTAGGACCTCTCCAGATAATAAGCCCAATTGGGCTTTCGAGCACATGCACTAAAATAAGCCCTCCCTGAAAATAAGCCCCCCCAATACCTAGACGCATGCGCAGGTGCCGCGCAAATAACACGACATGAGGAAGTGAGGCAAGGGGGGGGAAGGGAGGGGGAACATATCCCATGTGCCCCACACGCACCTGCCATCCTTGTGGAAAAACCTTATGGATGCTGCTCCCTCACACCCTAGCTCGCGTGCGCCTTCTCTTAGTGATGGCCGCAAAGAATGGCCCCAAAAAAACTCTTGCCAGCCCTAGCCCTGTCGACCTGGGACTGGGGGGAGGGGGAGTGGTGCCAGAGCTCCGAGCAGTGGCCAGTGTGGACTGTCTGCGCAAACATGAAGCAGGATCAGAGTGGCCGGTTCTTGCCCGCACCATTGCCAGTGAGGATCGGGTCAGAGCCGCTGCCACCCAAGATCAGCAGGCCAGATTCAGTGAGCTGGATGCACTGCTGCCACTCGGAAGAAGAAGAGAGAGAAGAGGTGCTGTGAGAGAGACTATTTCTCGCATTGTTTTCTTCTCACGTGGCAGCAGCACATTCAGCTCCCTGATCTCAGCCGGCGAGGGGGAGTAGCAGGTGTGGAGGAGTCAGGTGGCAGAGAACTGAGATGCATGGAGTGAGATCGGGCTCCCTTGCTGTCTCTTCTCCCACCTATCGCCAGGCATGGCAGGAGCCGGAAGTCAGGTAAAACATGGTGGAAAAACGAGGTCAAACGAAAATAAGACCCTGTCTTATTTTATGGGAAACATGGTAGTATTTGTTTAATTAATAATCTACCTCAATTGTTTCACTAAATCTTGGTGACATACATGTTAAAACAATAAAAAACAATAACCAGCAAAAAACAAAACAAATCCACAAAAAGTCAAAATATATTATGAATGTTAAAATATAATTCTACATCTACAACTTGTTTTGAAAAGATATTTTGTTTATTTAAAATATTTAGGTATCATATTTTGCAAAGCACTTTCAAAACCTACTAGAGCAAGAAATAATAACATGCAAATACCACATGTTAAGAAAACCACATTCTTTCTTCTTTCCAAACAATTAGAGATGCATTAAATGAGTTCAGAAGGATTATGCTGAATTGGTAAACAAACCTAAAAGAAGGTACCCATTGTTTGACTTGTGCTGAAATTTACAATTCAAATTACAAGTTTTTTCCTGGTACAGAGAGAGCTGTTTCCCTCCACTTTTCTTCCAACTATAACTCACATACTAACAGAGATCTAGGCAGCTTTGGTATTATTAAAATGTATTCATTGGATTCAAAATGTAGACTACTCCATTTTTCTTTTTTAAATGCAACTCAAAGGAAGAAGATCTGGCTTATCCGAATCACAACCAAATTAATTGAACTTAGGTGATAATAAAAACTGAAGCTTATCTTATTCATTTTAGAAAGTTCTACAATATACAAATGAATGAATTCATAACAAATCTTTTTACATACGTATGATGACATCACATGTAAGTCTGTTAGATGACCTATTTTTATTCTAATACCCTTATTTAAAGTAGATTTGCTGAACACAAAATTCTATCATTTTAAGAGTTAATTGGATGAAAAAAAACCTGAAATATAGTTTCAAAAACCTCAGTACCTCAAATATAGTCATCTTATGGGGAAAAAGCAAACCAATTTTCTAAGTAAACGAATATCAAATTATAGGTGAAATAGATTGTCTTGACATGTTTAGAATTTTTTGCTTCTTGATATTCCAATTCTATGGATTGGCTTGTCTCAATGTAGATAGCTGGAAACTCTCAAAATTATCAGAGTCGCTGTGCTTGTATTTAAAATAATCTTAGCAATTAATGCATCACTATAGGCATCACTTGTTCAGTGACCATTGCAAGTTACAATGATGTGAATGAGTAATACTTATAAATGGTACTCATATCACCCAGTGATAATGTGATTATGATTCAGGCACTTGGCAACCATCTTGCACTTAAAAGGTTTACAGAGTCCCATAGTCATATGATCACAATTTGTGACCTTCCCTGGTAACTTTCCACAAGCAAACTCAATGAGGAAGCTGGCCGGGAAGTTGAATCACTCCCGTCACTTTTCCTCCCAAGGAGTCCTACTACAGAATGCAAGATCTCAAGAATCTCACACTGTGTAGCTTCTATACCCATCTACATTCCAAAGTCATATTCACCCATAGGAACCATTCTGCTTAGGGCCCCACCCATGCTCTATAACACCCACCTGCAGTCCCCACTGATCTGCCCACACTCTGTATCTCTGTAGCTTACCTCTGGGCCCCACAATTCACACATTCTTTTGTGCTTATTGCTTGGGACTCCCACCCGCTTTACAATGGCAACTGGGACTGCTGCTAAATGTTGCTAAATGATGCAGTTAATGACATTGTGCTTTATGACATCACTTAGTGATAGCAGGCACACTCCCAATTGCCATCTTAACCTGAGGATTACCTGTATTAGGAAAAGAGATATATTTTATTTCATGCCTTTCAAGCCTTCCTGATATTAGGACTACTGATAAAGGGCTGAAAGTTGTCAATAGATCACTGTTTCACAAATACACAAACACTGGGAAATAATACTCTGTTTCTCCCAAAATAAGACATCCCCTGATAATAAACGCAATTGGGCTTTTGAGCTCATGGCAATAAGGCCAAGCACTTATTTCAGAGTTCAAAAAAATATAAGACAGGGTCTTATTTTCGAGGAAACACGGTACTTCTACTATGAAAAGTTAACTGCACTCGTCTTCTGATTAGTGAAAGATAATGTAAATATTATTTTAAAGCATCAGAAAATATTTACAAAGTCATATGTATGCCTACTCTGTCTGACCTAATCTCTTTCTATGTCTCTTGAATGAGACAAACTATACTTTACCATGTAGATAAAACCATGGATTCTAATTTGATTTTACAGGTAATAGCTAGCTGTTTTTTGAAAATCTGAATGCAAATGCAATCCAAATGCAATTTGCAAGTTATTATTTGCCTCCAATGAAGAAAAAATAATTTTAAAATAATAAAATAATTTTTGGATATAAGCAGCAAAGGGCAAAAGCTTATTGAAATAGCATAAAATTACCTGAATCAAGTTAATTTTAGTTGTTTGTATCCTCAAAACAAACAATAATTATACTGTTTCACAATCTATAAACATTTATTAATATTTTAAAGTGTTGTAACTCCCAAATACTTTTTATTAATTCAATGGTTAAACATATTGTTATTAATTTATATTTTTAAATAATTGGCAAGCTTTTCAATCCTGGTATTAGGAAAAGATATGTAGACATAAATACAAGAAGTCCTTAAATTTCAATCACAATTAAGCCCAAAATTTCTGTTGCTAAGTGATACCATTGTTAAGTGAGTTTTCCCCATTTTACAACCTTTCTTGCCACAGTTATTAAATGATTCAATGAAGTTAAGTTAGTAATAAGGTTGTTAATTGAATCTGGCTTCCCCACTGACTTTGCTTGTCAGAAGGTCACAAAAGGTGATCTTTGGATACTGCAACCTTCAAAAATATAAGCCAGTTGCCAATAATTTGAATCACATGACAACAGGTGGGATTCAGCCTGTTTGTAATGGTTTGGGTGAACTGGTAGTTGTGACCCGCCCACTCGGCCCACCTGCCCCAATGCTATGCCGTACTACTTAAGCTGCAGGCACGTGTGCGAGCAAAGCACATGCGCAGAAGGCAAAGCACACATGCTCACATTTTCGGTGCTGGGGCGAACTGGTTGTTAAATTATGTGAAGCCCACCTCTGCACATGATCATAGGGATGCTGCAACGATTGTAAGTGTGAAAAACGGTCATAAATCACTTTTTTCAGTGCCACTGTAACTTCAAACGGTCACTAAATTCAAGGACTATCTGTATTGAGATATAGCGCAGTGGTGACACAATGGTTAGAATGCAGAATTGTAGGCTAATTCTGTTGACTGCCAGGGGTTTGATCTTGACCAGGTCAATGTTGACTCAGCCTTCCATCTTTCTGAGGTTGGTAAAATGAGGACTCAGATTGTTGGGGGCAAGATGCTGACTCTGTATCGTTTAGAGAGGGCTGTAAAACACTGTGAAGTGGTTTAAAAGTCTATTGCTATATAACCTGTTTCCCCCAAAATAAGACATCCCCTGATAATAAGCCAAATCGGGCTGTTGAGCGCATGGCAATAAGGCCAAGCACTTATTTCAGGGTTCAAAAAAAATATAAGACAGAGTCTTATTTTTGGGGAAACATAGTAATGAGTGCAAATTATCTTCTAGAGTGGAAAGCCAGCTCTCTTGTTACCTTAAAAAAGAAAGACCCAGCAATGGGAATAGTGAAAATGGAAAATGTTACAATCTCCATGCAACGGTAACATTACATATAAAGACTAAAATGCAAATAACCATAAAGCATTTTACAAATAATTTTGTTAATTTCCACAGCAATAGAAAATACATTTTGAATTGTTAAATAACATTTCATGATGAAGGGATCCTGTAAATATTTCATTTTCTCCAATTCATTGTTATGGATTATTGTACTGCATGTTTGTACAATGAAAGAGATCAAATCTGTATGCAAAAGGAATAGCTAATTCATTAAAAACAATCAAATGGAACAATAACAAGGACATATTCTAAAAAACATAAATTTGAAAATACAGTATGAAAAACAGCCTGATTATAGAACAGTTACTGTCCTACAAATATCCCACCACTAAAAGATTCTAACAACAAAGAATGCAATGACAAAACAGTTAAAGCAAACCTCTTCAACATTTTCTTTGGCTCAGTTTTTGTTAACTCCGATAACACATATCCGACTTTCCACAAACGTACCAGCAATGATTATGAAGATTTAACTCATATAGATTTCACAGAAGACAACATTGCAAAAGCTCTCCACAACTTAAAACCATCGCTATCTATTGGACCCGATGGACTGTGTGCATACTTCTTAAAAAAACTTTCCATTAATATAGCAGAACCCCTAAGTATTATCACTGATAAAGCTTTCACTACCAGTTCTCTTCCCAAACTTTGGTCACTAGCCACAGTCATCCCTATCTTCAAAAAAGGAGACCCCAGCTTAGTCGAAAACTACAGACCGATCTCGCTTTGCTGTGTCACCTGCAAAGTCATGGAATCTATCATCAACCAATCCATTACCTCATACTTAGAAACAAACAACCTACTTTCCAACAAACAATTTGGTTTCAGAAAAAAATTATAATGTAACTTACAACTTCTCCACTGCAAAAACATATGGACTTCAAATCTTGATCAAGGCAAATCAATAGATGCAATCTACATAGACTTCTGCAAAGCTTTTGACTCAGTAGTACACGATAAACTTCTCCTAAAACTAATATCCTATGGCATCTCAGGACCCCTCCACAAATGGATATCTGCTTTTCTGTCTAACAGACAACAAGTGGTCAAAATTGGCAATGCTCTATCAAATCCTGTTCCTGTCAAGAGTGGTGTTCCTCAAGGCAGCGTTCTTGGACCAACACTCTTTATACTATACATTAATGATCTTTGTGACCATATCTCAAGTAATTGTGTTCTCTTTGCTGATGATGTCAAACTATTTAACATCACAGACAATACTTCTATCATTCAAAACGACCTTGATCATCTAACGCTTGGTCTAAAATTGGCAGCTCAAATTTCAACCAGCAAATGCTCAGTCTTACATATAGGAAAAAGAACCCAAAACTAAGTACATACTAGATGGACATTACCTTACAGATGACCCCATCCGTTAAAGACCTTTGAGTTTTCATGTCAAATGATCTAAGTGCCAAAGCCCACTGCAACTACATAGCAAAAAAAGCTCTAAGAGTTGTAAACCTAATCTTGCGTAGCTTCTTTTCCAAAAACACCACACTACTAACCAGAGCATATAAAACATTTGCTAGACCAATTCTAGAATACAGCTCGCCTGTTTGGAACCCTCACCACATCTCTGACATCAATACAATTGAACGTGTCCAGAAATATTTTACAAGAAGAGTTCTCCATTCCTCTGAAAACAATAGAATACCCTATCCCACCAGACTTGAAATCCTAGGCTTAGAAAACTTGGAACTCCGTCGCCTTCGACAAGACCTAAGCTTAACTCATAGAATCATCTATTGTAATGTCCTTCCGGTTAAAGACTACTTCAGCTTTAATTGCAATAATACTAGAGCAACTAATAGATTTAAACTTAATGTCAACCGCTTTAATCTAGATTGCAGAAAATATGACTTCTGTAACAGAATCATCAGTGCTTGGAATACTTTACCTGACTCTGTGGTCTCTTCCCATAATCCTAAAAGCTTTATCCAAAAACTTTCTACTATTGACCTCACCCCATTCCTAAGAGGACCATAAGGGGCGTGCATAAGCGCACAAATGTGCCTACCGTTCCTGTCCTATTGTTTTTCTTTTCTTCTTTCTATATATATGCTTATACCTCCTTATATTTACCCATATATGTTTATATACTATATAATCTTTTGTATGATTCCTACATATATTGTTTTGACAAAATAAAATAAAATAAATAAATAAATAAATAAATCTGGATAAGGGGCATTACTTTAACTCTAAAACAAGACAGCATTATAGTTCTTTTGAAAGATGTTTTCATAATGAGACACTGCCACCAAGAAGGAGTATAAATGCTTCTCTTTATATTTAAACTTTTTAAAAAAGAGAAATGAAAAGTGGGACCCAGAGGACAAGCTGAAACCCAACCACCAAACCTTTTATTATGAAAAGTAACAAAAACACGAACTGGTACATCTTAAAAGATATTTTATCATTTTCTTACATCGCTTTGGAATTACAGTTATAACTACAGAAAGAATAATTATAGCATAATACTTATGTGTATTTTTAATTAGAAGTTCTTTTTTAAAATAGGATTGAAAAATACCTATATTTGCTGTGTTGCCTTTGTCTCCACTTCTTGTATAAGCAAGATCTTCCAGACGATATGCATGAGGACCACTTGGTAGATCTATATAAAATGAGACAGATTATTGCTTCCTCAACTGCAACAGTAAAATTGGATTTTTAGAAAGATTCTATTTAAGTGTGTTCATACCTCATTTATACAGTTTTAATTTTGCAGGAAATCTTTTCCTTAAATATTCTACAGAAGCAGAGACAAGAAGTATGGGTAATTATACTTACTACTCACATTTTTTCAGATCACCAAGGCAAGAAAAACTCTGATTTTCAATCAACAGTTCAGAGCAGCTCACAAAAGAATGAACTCAAAAGAATACCTAGACGCAGGATCTTAAAATTTATTTTCTAGCCACAAGAGCTTTATTATCTCCTTTCACTGAAGTCAATGAGAAGGAAAATACCCAATGAAAAGTTAACAAAGCTTTGGGCTCTAATCCAATAATGTGCCAGGAGAGTGATAGGACTTGGATAAGGTGGGATGCATATTCATCCCTTTCTCTGAAACATGTATTGCCAGAAAAAATACCATCAGGATAGATTTATGTCTACAAAACTTTCAATGATTGCCAGAAAGATATGCTATTGATTGGCAAACTTTTTCTCCACCAACTGTTAGCTACTGTGAGTCTGATGATTTGGTAGTATACAATTTTATGTAACAATCAATAAATCAGTA
This sequence comes from Ahaetulla prasina, assembly GCF_028640845.1. NCBI lineage: Eukaryota > Metazoa > Chordata > Lepidosauria > Squamata > Colubridae > Ahaetulla > Ahaetulla prasina. The sequence continues at coordinate 69,031,558 of NC_080546.1, read as the reverse complement.
GAGCACTTGTCCCCATCATGTCTATTATCTGATTAAGATTGCTTCCATAGCAGATAATTAGTTTACAGTACTGTATTTTATAGGTAAACTCACTTCCTCTTCCAGGTTTCAAATATTAAAGATTAAGGTGTGGTGGAAAGGTGAATTAGTTCAGTCTTGTAACTTAATGTCTTATCAAATTGATAAAATATATCGTGTGAATTCTTGGATAGCAAGGCAAAAAAAGTTGCCAAGGGATGTTGTTATTTATTTTACAAACAGAACAGTGAGAAATCAGATTTTGCAAGCTTCATATAAGGGGGAGAAGATTCAGATTGCTGGTCAAGATATTTTGATATTAAAGGAAATTCCACCAAAAATGTTAAGGGCTAGGAAGGAATTTGCCTTCCTGGTGAATGAACTTAAAAACCGTCAGATTGAATATAGATGGGATATTCCAACTGGTATAATAGTATACTATGCAGGGAAAGTACATCGTCTCAATACAGTTGGAAAAGCAAGAGAATTTTATGTTGAGGTATTAAAAGTTGGAAGTCTTCCCCCATTGGAAGCTAGAAGAAGGGAGGCTGAAGTGAAGGAAAGAGAAGTGAAGCAGGTACAAGAACAGATTGTGATGGAAGAAGATTTATTACAAGTGTTGGAAATACCTACGACGGGTTTAGATTCAAAAGAACAAAGGCTGACAAGAGCTGCTGCTAAACGCAAGGAACAAGAGATGAAGGCACAACAACAACTGGCAACTACTACAACGGAAACAGTGGGAGGAGCAAGGCCTAAAGTAAAATGTGATCTGCGGCTGGTGTTCCAAAAGTTTCCTTTGGCCGATAATGGCAATTAAACTATTATCTTGGAATGTTAATGGTTTGAATTCACCGCAGAAGAGAAGGAAAGTATTTCATTATTTGAAACAATTTAAAAATGACATTACCTGTTTACAAGAAACACATATTAGATCTTTAGACCAGAAATATTTGATAAACTCAAAACTGGGAGTACATTTTGTTGCCTCCTCTTTGGAAAAAAAAATGGTTTAGTTATATATATAAAGAAGGATATATCAGCAAAATTAATTGAGGTGGATAAGCAAGGAAGATACATTGCTATTGAACTTTTGTTGGAGGAAAGAAGACATTATTAATAGGAGTTTATGCTCGAATCAACAACAAGAAAATTTTTCAAGTTTTACATAAAAGAATAGTATTTTGGGATTATAAATCATATATATTAATGGGTGATTGGAATGGTGTGTTGGATACTCAAAAGATAAAAAAGTTTAAGGAAGATGTCAAGTGAAATTACCAAAGGCTTTTTGAAATGATGGAGGACTTGGAATTAAGAGATATTTGGAGAGAACATAATACAGAAGAGAGGATTTTACCTTCTTTTCTGACAGGCATCAATCATTTTCGAGGATTGATTTTATTTTGATTACTAATGATTTGTATTCTAGAGTGAAGAAGACTAAGATTTGTTCAAGAACTCTATCTGATCATAGTCCAGTTTGGATTGAATTTGATCGGGAAAAGGAGGCTAGGAGATCATGGAGGTTGAATGAGAATTTGTTTAAATATGAACAAAATGTAAATGAATGTAAAAGCAAATGAAGAATTTTTATTATGAATATGAAAAAGAGACATCTATAGAGATGATTTGGGACGCTAGCAAGGCTTATATGAGAGAAAATCTTATACAAATGAATATTAAATACAAAAATAAATTGCAGAAAAGAAAAGGAATTGGAAGAGGAAATTAAAAGAAAGAACAGTTATTGATAAAATAGCCCAGGAAATAGTAAAATAAAAGAATCAATAAATATATTAAGAGGTCAGTTTAATATGTTGATGGCAGATCAAGTAGCAATTAATTTACAATATGTAAAACATAATAAATTTAATAATGCCAATAAGCCAGGAAGATGGCTTGCCTATTTAATAAGGAAAAAACAGAACTCACGAATGATTGATAAAATAGAATATAGGGTAAGGAAGTTTATCAAAAGAACTTGATTAAAAAGCATTTTAGAGTATTATAGTAAGTTGTATACTAGGGATATGATTGATGATACAGAGATAGAAAGATATTTACAACAACAAAATATTTGTGAGCTTACAGAAAATCAAAGAGAAGAACTGAATCAATTAATTACTTCAGAGGAAATTTTGTTAGCAATTAAGCAACTTAAAATCGGTAAAGCACCAGGTACGGATGGTTTAACAGCTGTTTATTATAAAAATTTACAAAATGAGATGGTTGAACCACTTAAAGAGTTATTTAATAAAATTCAAATGAGAGGAGATGTTCCCCCTTCATGGAGGACAGCCTTTATTTCATTAATACCGAAGGAAGATCGAGATGGTATTAAAGCAGAGAATTATAGGCCTATATCACTTTTAAATATTGATTACAAGATATTTACCAAGATACTTGCTAATAGATTAATGCCAGTGATGAATCAAATAATTCATAATGATCAGTCAGGATTTATTAAGGGTAGGCAGATGAGATATAATGTGAGGCAAATCGTAAATTTACTTGAATATTTGGAATGAAACAACCAAGTCTCAGCGGCATTACTTTTTTTGGATGCTGAAAAAGCTTTTGATAGATTGGATTGGCAGTTTTTGTTCAAAGTAATAGAAAAATGGAATTTGGGGATTATTTTATCCATGCAATCAAAGCAATATATCAGAAGCAAACAGCACAAATAATAGTAAATGGTGGGTTAACAGAAACTTTTAAAATTGGGAAAGGGACGAGACAGGGATGTCCCTTGTCCCCATTACTTTTTATTTTAACTTTAGAAATTCTTTTGAATAAAATACGTGGTCTGATCAAATAAAGGGAATTAGAGTTAAACATCAAGATTACAGATTAAGAGCTTTCGCAGATGACTTGGTTGTTACTGTATCTCAACCAATATACTCAGCTACTGGTTTAAAAGATATAATTGGTCAGTATGGTAAAGTATCTGGATTTAAGGTGAATCAGCAAAAGACAAAGATGATAACTAAAAATATGAATATACAACAAAAGAAGAGTTAGAAAGAACTACAGGTTTTGAAATCGTTAAAAGGTTAAATATTTAGGAATATATATTACAGCTTCAAATGTTAAATTATATAAAAATAATTATGAGGTATTGTGGCAGAAGGTATGGAAAGAAATGGAGAGTTGGAAGAAGTTACAACTATCCTTGTTGGGAAGAATAGCGGCTATAAAAATGAATGTTTTGCCCAGGTTTCTATTTTTATTTCAAATGATACCGGTGCTTAAGAATGATATCAAATTACAGGAATGGCAAAGGGGTTAATAACTTTGTATGGATGGGCAAAAACCAAGAATAAAATTAAAAATAATGCAGGATACAAGGAAAGGGGGTCTTAAAATGCCTAACTTGAAATTGTATTATGAAGCAGTTGTTTTATCATTAATTACTGATTCGATTAATTTAACTGAGGAAAGAGTTTTGAATATAGAAGGTTATGGTTTGTTATATGGGTGGCATGCCTATTTATTATATGATAAGAAAGTAGATAAAATATTTAAAAATAATATAATTAGAAATGCATTATTGAGGGTTTGGAGGAAATATCAATATAATTAGATGGAAAGATTCCAATATGGGCAATCCCGAGACACATGATAGAAAATATAAATATATATCAAAAGATGGAGGTAGTTACCTATAAAGAACTTCTTTGTATGGAAAAGGGAATTACAATTAAAATCCAGAGAAAAGATGGGGAAGAAGGAAATATTATACATGGTTCCAATATGGACAATTACAAGCTAGATGGAAATTAGATCAAAAAATAGGTGTTAAGCAAACTGAGGATAATTTGTTAAAACAAATGAGAGATCAAGGCCAACAGCATATTAAGAGGTTGTATAATGTATTAGTAGAAATAGACTCAGAGTCCGAACTAGTTAAGGATTGTATGATTAAGTGGGCACAAAATTTTCAGCAACCAATAATGTTGGAAACTTGGGAAAGAATTTGGGTGAGGAATGTTAAATTTACACAAGCAAAATATGAGAGAAAATTTTTATAAGATGTTTTATAGATGGCATTTAGACCCCAAAAGTTGTCATGTATGTATCCTAATGTACAGGCTAAATGTTGGAGATGCGATTGTGAAGATGCCACTTATTACCATATATGGTGGACTTGTAAAAAAGTTAAAGCATTTTGGATTAAAGTATGGTGGATCATGCAGAATATTTTGAAAAAGAAGATTAAGTTTACTCCGCAGTTCTTTCTACTAGGAATTATTATGGACTGTACAGCTATAGAGACTAAATTGATTTTGAACTTAATAACAGCCGCAAGACTTTTGATTGCTCAGTATTGGAAGAAAGAAGAATTACCTACAATTGAAGAATGGACACTCAAAGTATCAAATCTGGCAGAGATGGCAAAAATCTCCGCTTACTTGAAAGACTATACACTAGAAAAATATAAATATATATCAAAAGATGGAGGTAGTTACCTATAAAGAACTTCTTTGTATGGAAAAGGGGGAATTACAATTAAAATCCAGAGAAAAGATGGGGGAAGAAGGGAAAAATTATACATGGTTCCAATATGGACAATTACAAGCTAGATGGAAATTAGATCAAAAAATAGGTGTTAAGCAAACTGAGGATAATTTGTTAAAACAAATGAGAGATCAAGGTCAACAGCATATTAAGAGGTTGTATAATGTATTAGTAGAAATAGACTCAGAGTCCGAACTAGTTAAGGATTGTATGATTAAGTGGGCACAAAATTTTCAGCAACCAATAATGTTGGAAACTTGGGAAAGAATTTGGGTGAGGAATGTTAAATTTACACAAGCGCAAAATATGAGAGAAAATTTTTATAAGATGTTTTATAGATGGCATTTAGACCCCAAAAAGTTGTCATGTATGTATCCTAATGTACAGGCTAAATGTTGGAGATGCGATTGTGAAGATGCCACTTATTACCATATATGGTGGACTTGTAAAAAAGTTAAAGCATTTTGGATTAAAGTATGGTGGATCATGCAGAACATTCTGAAAAAGAAGATTAAGTTTACTCCACAGTTCTTTCTATTAGGAATGATTATGATTGTACAGCTATAGAGACTAAATTGATTTTGAACTTAATAACAGCCGCAAGACTTTTGATTGCTCAGTATTGGAAGAAAGAAGAATTACCTACAATTGAAGAATGGACACTCAAAGTATCAAATCTGGCAGAGATGGCAAAAATCTCCGCTTACTTGAAAGACTATACACTAGAAAAATATATTTTAGAATGGAAAATGTGGATTGATTATATTCAAAATAAGTATCAGATAAAAAAATATCGAATAGCATATGAGTAAATTTAGGAAATATTTTGTATTAGATATATTTTTGAAGGAGAGGGGAATTGAGAGTGTGACTAAGTGTGGTGTGACTAGAGATTATAATTTAGGAATTATTTTGGATTATGATTGTTAGTTTTGATACCCTGCATTTTGTTCTGGGAAGTCGGGGTGGGGGTGGGGGTAAGGGGAGGGAATTGGGTGGTTGGTAGAGATGGAGTGATGGTTAATGTACAGGGATTATTGAAGATGTATAAATATAATTAATGCAGGGTCGGGTCTGCCCAGTTACCATTTTAGAACGGTGGGGAGGGAGAAAAGAGAGAGTAGGAGGTAGGAAAGAGGAGAAGAGGAAGGAAGAGGGGTAGAAGAGGGAGAAGGAAGGTGTAGGGTGGAGGGAGGAGAGGATGTAGATAAGAGAAGGAGAGGAAGGTCTGGAAAGTAGAAGAAGGTAGAAGAGGGAAGAGTGTTAAAAAGGGGGGTGGTGACTGGGCAAGCCCGACTAATTGTATATAACTGTACATTGGATGAATTATTTGATATGATTGTAAAAATAAAACTTTTTATAAAAAAAAAAAAAAAGAAAAGGCACCAACTCCCACGAATAGGACTGAGCAACAATCCTTTTTAGGGCTATTAAACTTCTACACAGTCTTTTTGCTGCACAAAGCCTCAGTGGCAGAGCCACTTCACAGGCTTTTGGACAAAAAGACACCCCGGTCCTGGGGCAAGTGCGTGGCTGAGGCATTCTCTGCAGTAAAATATCTCCTGATATCTTAGTTAGTTCTAGTCCAATACAATGACAGCCTCCCCCTCACACTTGTGGCAGACACCTCGCCTTTTGGCATAGGAGCAGTCCTCAGCCATAAGCTACCCAATGGGACTGAAGCTCCCATTGCCTTCCTCTTGACAACCCTTTCATCCACTGAACATAATTACAGCCAAATCGATAAGGAACCCTGGCAGCCGCTGCTGCCATTAAGCACTTCCACAATTACGTTTATGGCAGGTTTTTTTTACCTTATAACAAGCCTGTCCTGGTGTTTTTGGTGAGTGACAAACAAACCCCTCAAATTTTGTCCCCTCACATGTCAAGGTGGACAGAATTTTTGGCAGCATACTCCTACCAACTCCTATACCGTCTGGGAAAACACCTGTCTAATCCCAATGCCCTCAGCCACTGTCCATTTTCAGCCATGATGCTGGATCCATCTCCCGCCCCTTCAGTCCTCCTGATTGAGACCCTTAGGTTCCCTATTACAATGGCCGAAGTTGCATCTTATTGTGCTAAGGACCACGTTCTCCTTAAAGTTTTAGACTGGGTGCAAAGGGGGTGTTGTAACCCAGGTTCCTGGACCCGGACTCCTGGACTCGGATGATTCAGAAAGTGAGGGAGAAGACCTGGCAAGCCCTGCTTCTCTTGGGCCCTCTCCCTCCCTGGCACCCACTCAAAGGGAGGAGGAGGGGCCGGCAAGGCTTGATTCTCCCGAGCCTTCTTCTGATTTGGCAACGCCCCAAGAACAGTTTTGGAGTGATGCAAGACTGCGCAGACGTGACGCGCGGCGAGGAAGCGTTGGGACAAAGCCAAGGAATGATGGTCATGCAGTGACATCTGCAGAGACTATAAATAGGAGGCGGGACTTCCTGGTTTTTTGTCTTGGACAAAGCAATGAATTTGCACGGGCAAACTGTATCAATGGAGGGAAGAATATATTCGTGAGTAATTCTGGCCTTATCTATAATTTCCTCGTTATCTCCAGAGACTTGGCAGGCCCGTGGGTAGATGTGGCCAGGACATTTATCTATGTAAATAAAGTAGAAGAGAAGGCCTTTGACTGACTCTTTGTTGGGAGTATTGGGGGAGGGAAACAGAACAGGGGGTGGCCATTGGAGCAAGTGCCCCCGGAGTTTATGCCATACCGGAGCAGACAGCATGAGCTGTCTGTACAATGGGGGTGCCTGTTGTAGGGCAACAGAGTAGTGGTCCCACCTAAGCTGCAATCACAGGTCATGGAAAGCCTGCATGAGGGTCATCCTGGCATTGTCAGGATGAAGGCTTTAGGGCGCAGTTATGTGTGATGGCTAAAGTTCAACCAGACAGTCTCAGAGTGGGTTTCTGGGTGCCAGAAATGCCAACAATCCCATCCAGCTACACCGGCTGCCCCAGAGAGTGGGAGATGTCTAAAGCCCATGGTCCCAGGTCCATATGGATTTCACTGGACCCTTCCATGGCCAGACCTTCAGGGTAGTGGTGGATGCCTACTTGAAACAGATAGAAGTGGTACTGAGGGCCTCCACCACATCTAGTGCTGTCATCTGAGCCCTACAGAGACTATTTGCTACCCACCGTTTGCCAGATATATTAGCCTCAGACAATGGGACACAGTTAACGTTGGCACCATTTCAAATGTTCATTGCACAGCATGGAATATGCCATGCCCAGATGGCCTCTTTTTGCCCAGCTAGCAATGGTATGGCTGAACGAGCTGTTAGATCAGTCAAGGAGGCCCTGCCTAGATTTGGCCCAGGAGACTGGCAGGAAAAACTGTCATGATATCTCATGGCCCAACATGTAACACTATGCCCTTCCAGCCAAATTGCTAATGAGCCGACGGCTCTGAACCGACCTCGATCGCCTGCATCCCAGCTATTTGCCTGATAACCCCCTGGATTCTACCATCTGTACCAGCAACTTTAATGTGGGGAATCAGATCTATCCCCAGAACTATGGGGGTGAACCAAGGTGGCTGCCAGGGCTTATAATACAAATTACTGGGCCCTGTTTTTACAGGGCCGATCTAGACGATGGGAGGGTTCGTTGGAGCCATATCAATCAACTACATGGTTGGCCTACTGCCACGCAGAGAGCAATAACCAAAATGGAACCTTTTAAACAATGACCCAACTCAACACAATGAGTCATTTTCCCCTTCCATCGATGCACCACCAGCAACAAACTCACCTGAAGAAACAGGCCTTCCATCCGAAATAGACTCCGATGCCAAAGTTCCAGAAAAGTCCACGAATGGTTTCCAAGTCTTCCAGAAAATATCTTCTTTATACACACCACTTCTAATTTTAATATCACATGTCATTTTATCATTTATGGCTAATTTCCACATTTCAGAATTCCACTCTTGGAAAATTGGATGCTTCGGTACCTGTACCTCGAGAACGTGGATTTTGGCAATCATGAGGACATATCCGAAGACCCAAATCTTCCTTTTTTTTTATGTATAGCACAAGGGTGTAATAATGTATTTTCTTTTTTGTTTGTTGGAAAAAAGTAATAAAAAAAAATAAAATAAAAAAAGTTCCAGAAAAGTCTCTGGGAGTTCCACAGGCTGAGCAAACTCCTCCTACTCCAGCAGAAGCCGCCCCTGTGCAAACTCGCTGGCACCCAGCATATTTAGAAGACTACGCATGCGCCATCCAGGAGAGAAGGGGTGTTAAGTCTTCAGACTTACAACATGACGGTGGGGAAGCTCCTAATTGCCTAAGACAAACAGTCTTCATGGTGGAAAATAAAGCCCTGAGATTGGCTGAGTGCATTTGACAGCTGCTATATAAAAAGCTGTCAAACGGGAAAAGTTGTTGTTGCTGTTTCTGGAGTTGCTTTGTTACTTGTTAGCTGTTAAGCCAATAAAGGCTTGTTTAATTCAGAACCTGCCTCGCCTCAGTTACTTCCACCCCATGGTTGCCCTACAGAGCAAAAATCCCAAGAGACTTTATATAATGTCTTTCCAACATTTTATTCTTAAAAAAATAAAAATGGATAAAAATATATTGTAGACGATAAATCCAACAAACAAAATGCTTTGTTAAAATAGAAAATACAAATTTTTTTTGGTACAAGTTTTTATTGATTTTTTTAGTTACTCCCCCTATACACATACACAATTCATGAACAGAGTATTGGCCATATCATATCTTATACAATTCAATATATTCAAATATATTTTACTTAGTTACAGTTTTTGCCAAATATTCTTTTTCATAGTTTTTTATTCATTTCCTAATATTTCCTTGTTCATTTTATTAAATCACATCATATTTCGCCCTCAAGTTCTAATTTCTCCATTTTCATTCATATTCATTCCCTTTCATTCTTTTTTTTTAACTATCTCAATTTTTATCCTAATATATTCAAATGCTGTATATTCGGGGTTGTCTTTCCTCCATTTCCTTTTCACAGCAATCCTTTCTTCTCCTTTCACTCCTTTCCCTCCCTCCTTTCTTCGTACCTACTTTTTTCTCTCCTCTCCTACTCCTTCTCTACTTCCCTTTCCTTTGTCCTCCTCCACCCTACTTCCTCCCTATCTAACCTTCTCTCCTACTCTTATTTCCCCTACCTTACCTCCTCTCCTCTTCTTTCTCTCTCCCTCCTTCTCCCTTTCCATCTCTCTCCTTCTTCTTACCTCTCTCCATTGCTGTATTTATTTTCAATATTTCTAGTGTCCAGACCACCCCCGATTTTCTCATTTATTATACATGTTTTTCAAACCTCCCCTCCTATATTTTAAACATTAACATTGTCTTCATCTTATTCCATTTATATCATACAGTCAATTAATGCAACTTTCCATCTCTTATTTTCTTAACATTTCTGTTCACAGTTCAATAAATCATTTACTAACATTTCAATTTTATTTCCTTTTACATCTTAATTTCAATCATTTTCATTTATAAATCATGCTATCTTTCATATTTCATCTGCTAGGTTTTCCATTCTTTTATATGTTTAAAATTTATTTCCTTACCATCAACTTTAATTCTCTCTCATTCTATGCATTCTCAGAGACAAACAGAAAAAGAAAACATATCTATCACTACTTTAATTTCTTTTCTTCTATTCATTTTTCTCCTACTTTTAACCATTTTCTTTCAGTCTCTCCCAGATCTCATCTCTTAATATTTTTCTCCCTTTGTCCCATTCTTTCATCTTCTTCTTTCTCCCTTTCTTGCATCCTCTTTTCCATCGTTCTGACTTTTACTCTTTTAATATTCCCCCTCAATTTTTCTCTATTTCCTCCTCTTCTCTTTATTCTGTCAGTGCTAATCCCAGTGTAATCATTTATTTTTTTCACTCTTTTAATTTTCCCCCTCAATCTTTTCTTTTTTCTCCCTCCCCTTTTTTAAAATTTCTTTTCCTCTCTCCATTTTTATTTTTTCACTATCAATCCCAATATGATCATCAATATTATCCTCACTGATTTCTTTTTCAGCACTATATCTCATAATTTCCTCATCATCTCTTTTTTTATTTTTAAGCCACAGTTCTGCTTGTTTATTCCCATTAATGGACTCTCGCACCATTTGAGGTATCTCCCATAATTCCTCCCAATTCTCCAAATTTTTGATATGAGGAGAAAAACTTTTTAGATTTATTTATCTTAACTTATATATAGTCCAAATTCAAATTTGTTACTTTGACTTAATCCAAATTCAAGTCCATATAGTATCTCTTTTCTTCTTTTCTTCTTTGTTTCTGAAAATGTCCAATTCAAATGTACTTTTCAGCTGTTCCAATTAAAGTCTTTTGTCAATTCCACTCCCTTTTTTTACAATCTCATGGCAGCTGTATAAACAAAGCCTCCTCCTGACTTTCCCATGTTGATCTAAATAACTGATACTTTCTTTCCTCCAGCAGATGTCTCTCTCCAATTCACAAATGCTTCAGCAACAAAATGTCCCTTGTTAGAATAGAATAGAATAGAATTTTTTATTGGCCAAGTGTGATTGGACACACAAGGAATTTGTCTTGGTGCATATGCTCTCAGTACATAAAAGAAAAGATACGTTCATCAAGGTACAACATTTACAACACAATTGATGGTCGATATATCAATATAAATCATAAGGATTGCCAGTAACAAAGTTACAGTCATACAATCATAAATGGAAAGAGATTGGTGATGGGAACTATGAGAAGATTAATAGTAGTGCAGATTTAGTAAATAGTCTGTCAGTGTTGAGGGAATTATTTGTTTAGCAGAGTGATGGCCTTCGGGAAAAAACTGTTCTTGGGTCTAGTTGTTCTGGTGTGCAGTGCTCTATAGCGTCGTTTTGAGGGTAGGAGTTGAAACAGTTTATGTCCTGGATGTGAGGGATCTGTAAATATTTTCACGGCCCTCTTCTTGATTCGTGCAGTATACAGGTCCTCAATGGAAGGCAGGTTCGTAGCAATTATTTTTTCTGCAGTTCTAATTATCCTCTGAAGTCTGTGTCTTTCTTGTTGGGTCGCAGAACCGAACCAGACAGTTATAGAGGTGCAAATGACAGACTCAATAATTCCTCTGTAGAACTGAATCAGCAGCTCCTTGGGCAGTTTGAGCTTACTGAGTTGGCGCAGAAAGAACATTGTTGTCCTTTTTTGATGATGTTTTTGATGTTAGCTGTCCATTTTAGATCTTGCGATATGATAGAACCTAGAAATTTGACACAACAGTGACACAATAGTGATTGGTCTCATTCGAGACAATGACGAATCCGCATATAGACAAGAAGTCGAACGACTAGCCTTGTGGTGCAACCAAAACAATCTGGAACTGAACACACTCAAAACCGTAGAAATGGTGGTAGACTTTAGGAAAAACCCTTCCATACTTCCACCTCTCACAATACTAGACAACACAGTATTTCTGCTGTTGATACTGTGCTGCTGGTTCATTTGCTGAAAACTGATTCTGTAGCTTTTCAGTGTAGCTTCTTTTTGCTGCTCTGATCTCCCTTGTTAGTGCATTTCTGGCCTGACTGTACAGCATTTTATCACCTTTTCTGTATGCTTCCTCTTTGGAATGTCGTAGCTGCTTAAGTTTAGGTGTGAACCAAGGTTTGTTGTTACTGTATATTCGCAAGTTCCTTGTAGGTACACATAGGTTTTCACAGAAGCTGACAAATGATGTTACAGTATCTGTGAGTTCATCCAGGTCTGCAGAGGTATCTTCTTGCCTCTGGTGGGACAATTGACATGCTGAAAGTATTTTGGTAGCTCTTTCCTTAAGTTTGCCTTGTTTAGATCTCCCAAAATGGCCAGTGAATCAGGGTGTTTGGCTTCAGCCTCCATGATTTGGTCAGCTAGGGTTTGTAATGCCTTGTTTACACAGGCTTGTGGTGGGATATAAACAGCAATTAGAAGAAATGAGGAAAATTCACGAGGCGAATAGTACGGTTTGCAGTTGATAATTAAAGTCTCTAAATTGTTGTCACAGAATTTGTAAATTATTTTAAAATCTTGACACCAGTTGCTGTTAATATATAGGTATAATCCTCCTCCTTTCTTTTTACCAGATGTTTCTGGAATCCTGTCTGATTGTTCAATCTGAAACCCTGGAATGTTCAGGCTGCTATCTTCAATTGATTCATTTAACCAGATTTCAGAGAAGCATAGGACTACTGAATTGCGAAAATAAGAATAGTATTTGTTTAAGAGGAGTATTTCATCCATCTTATTTGCAAGTGAGCGTATACTTGTTAGGAAAATTGAAGGCAGAGGAGTTTTAATCCACAAAGTTAATTACTTCCTGTCTTAATCCTTTTGTTAGCAACCGATGTTTTCCTTCAATTTTCTGTCCCTTTTAGTATTTTAATTTCTTCCAACGCCAATTTTAAATTCAGATGGAAAGTTTCCTTTTTGGGGCTTTAATTACAAAGTTCAACTTTACTTTTTGCTTTCTTCTATTTATATTTCCACATGCCAATTAGCTGCTAGTTTCAAATTGAAGACTTCTTTTAAGCTTTAATAAGTTTTCTTCTTACCTATGAGTTGGCAAATCACTCATCCAGTAACAATACTCCATAAATTCACCGCTCCTGCTCAGATCTCTTTGTGTGGCTGCCCCAGCTTGTGACAGCTCTAATGGCTGTCTTCCCGTGCCGTTGAATTGAAGGCTAATGTCAGCGCTCCAGGGAATTTGCCACTTCCCTGTTCGTGCTGATCCATGCCTCCCTTTTTCGCTGTCTCTACAAGACAGCTATGGTCCATAAAGGACCTCCAAATGACTGGGATATTGGCGTTTCTTTCGGAGCCCCAGGGAACCACCATCCCACAGCGACATTGGCCACGCCTCCTCCTGTGTGTATGTGTGTGTGTGTTGTCAGAGAAAATACAAATCTGAGAATGAAGACTAGTATGCATAAACTGATTCTCAATAACCAAATCCAATATAATTAAAATATGTAAATACATTTAGGTGTGTTAGATTGCTTTGAATGGAGAAAATTTGAAGAAGTTATTTAAAAATATATTTAAGTAGAACCAACATGGACTAGTGACATTCAGTTACAACGGACTCGAAAAAGGGGATTTACAACCTGCAGAGGAAGTTGGGCCTTCTCTGTGGTCAAGTGATCAAACTTTGGGCAGTTGGCAACACAGCCACATTTACAGCAATTTGCAACATCCAATGGTCACATAATCATGTCTTATGATTGTTTTACTGAAAGTCAGCAGTTCTGGTTTTCAGCAAAACTCATGTATTTAGAGCAAACTCTGTATTTTTGAAAACAGAGGTGTTTGCTTAGTGACCTCTGGAAAAAAACATCATAAAATCTCTTTTACAACCATCATGACTCACTACTGTAATGGGCAAGCTCCATTACAGTCATATATCAAGGACTATCCATATGTTATACTCTTTTTCATCACATTTATTTTCTTCCATCTACATGACCTTGGTATACTCATTTCAACTGAAGAGATGTATCCCTAGATATTTAAGAGAGAACGATTGGTAGGAACTACATTAATAGTTGACATCATTCATTTTTAAAAATTGTTATTCCTTCTTTATAATTAAAACAAGATAAGATGCAACAGAAGCAGCAAACAAGCAGAACTTTGATCGAGATGGAGTTGATGTTTCAAAGCATAAAGGATATTATACAGAAAGAGCATAAGGCGATGATAGAATTAATGGATGGCATAGATCAAAAATTGGAAAACATCATAAAATCTCTTTTACAACCATCATGACTCACTGAAATGTGACTCAAAGAAGCTTGGACAACTCCCTGTAACTCCCGCTATAAATGGATCTGACTGACTATTTATGGAACCTAAGGAACTGTGATCAGTGGATACTTTGAAGAGTAATCTCAGGTTGGAATAAATGGTTCTTGGGCTATTGACTAAAAGTGGAATTTATTAAAACAAGATAAGATGCAACAGAAGCAGCAAACAAGCAGAACTTTGATCGAGATGGAGTTGATGTTTCAAAGCATAAAGGATATTATACAGAAAGAGCATAAGGCGATGATAGAATTAATGGATGGCATAGATCAAAAATTGGAAAACATCATACAAAGGACAATGAGTAATGAACAAGATGTCCACAAAAGGAAGGAGCTAGCAGAAGGAATAGAGGGAAAAACAGAATTGAGGAATCAACGGAAAGAAGATGATGATGAGTCATTAATAAAATTAATGTTTGATGAATATAAAGAATATGAATTAATTTGTATAATATTGTGATTGGCATTAGAATAATATATTGAAATATTGAATTATAGATTTAAAAATTAACATTAATTCTATAATTGAAATACAATTTAAAGTAATTAAAATCAGATTTTTAGTAATAGTGAAAATTAACCTAAGAGCGCCACTTGCGGATGAAAAGAAAATATACAAGCCTGAGAATACCCATTTAAAGGACTGTGAAAATATTTACTGAACTATATACATCTACCCTATGACCTGGAGATTTCAACATAAGAACGAGGAAGATATTTAATTAAAGTGACCCCTGAACGTTAAGCTATTTGATTGAATCTAGAAATGTGACTCAAAGAAGCTTGGACAACTCCCTGTAACTCCCGCTATAAATGGACCTGACTGACTATTTATGGAACCTAAGGAACTGTGATCAGTGGATATTTTGAAGAGTAATCTCAGGTTGGAATAAATGGCTCTTGGGCTATTGACTAAAAGTGGAATTTATTAAAACAAGATAAGATGCAACAGAAGCAGCAAACAAGCAGAACTTTGATCGAGATGGAGTTGATGTTTCAAAGCATAAAGGATATTATACAGAAAGAGCATAAGGCGATGATAGAATTAATGGATGGCATAGATCAAAAATTGGAAAACATCATACAAAGGACAATGAGTAATGAACAAGATGTCCACAAAAGGAAGGAGCTAGCAGAAGGAATAGAGGGAAAAACAGAATTGAGGAATCAACGGAAAGAAGATGATGATGAGTCATTAATAAAATTAATGTTTGATGACTCAAACCAAGGGGAAAATATTTTAAGAGATCTGAAAAGAGAACGGAAGGAGCAGGAAGGTACTTTGGGAAGGAAACTAGGGGTTAGGGATGATAACTTTAAAGTTAGACAGTGGAAAAGGGTAGGGATGGGAGAAACACTTAGATTGACTAGGCAGGATGCAGAGACAGATACAGACAGAGATAAAGATTTAAGAGAAGAATACGGGAGGCAAGTTAAAAAAAGAATAAGAATTAAAGTATTGATGTGCCCACATGAGAACGTGAGAACAAGGAAGATATTTAATTAAAGGTGGATAGGAAAAAGAAAAAAGGAAAGAGAAAAAAAATTCTTTTTTTCCCGATTTCTTTCCTTTTTTTATAATGGTGGCATAAGGAGAAATTAGAATAGGCAAGCTTAAACAATATTGTGATTGGTAAATTCTGACCAATTAAATAATGAAAGGAACATATTTTAATATAAACATATGTATTAATACTAGAATCATAAAAATTGGATGAAAGCAAGAATATGAATAGTTATTTTATATGTTTAAATAATATTGTGGTTGGCATTAGAATAATATATTGAAATACTGAATAATACAATAATGAAGGATAAATAATGACTAATAAAATGATGAATGATGGTATAAAGAGGTGTATTAATAGTGGAATCATATAGTTTGGATGAATATAAAGAATATGAATTAATTTGTATAATATTGTGATTGGTATTAGAATTGTGTAATGAAGGACAGTATTGTAAAAAGGGAACTTTTTTAATATAATGGTCACATGAATATAAGTTAGAATAAAGACAGAAATAATGATGATGACTAAATAATGAAAAAAGGATTAGGGGAGACATGATAGCAGTGTTCCAATATCTCAGAGGTTGCCACAAAGAAGGAGTCAAACTATTCTCCAAAGCATCTGAGGGTAGAACAAGATGCAATGGGTGGAAACTAATCAAGAAGAGAGGCAATTTAGAACAAAATTTCCTGACAGTTAGAACAATTAATCAGTGGAACAACTTGTTTCCAGAAGTTGTGAATGTTCCAACACTGGAAATTTTTAAGGAAATGTTGGATAACAATTTGTCTGAAGTGGTGTAGGATTTTCTGCCTGGGCAGGGGGTTGGACTAGAAGACCTTCAAGGTCCCTTCCAATTCTGCTATTCTATTCTATATAAGAGGAAGATGGAATATTAAGTTAAAGACTACTTCAGTTTCAACTGCAATAATACAAGAGCTACCAATAGATTTAAACTTAATGTCAACCGCTCCAATTTGGATTGCCGAAAATATGACTTCTGTAACAGAATTATCTGTGCTTGGAATGCATTACCTGACTCTGTGGTCTCTTCTCATAACCCCAAAAGCTTTAACCAAAATCTATCCACTGTTGACCTCACCCCATTCCTAAGAGGACTTTAAGGGGCGTGCATAAGAGCACAAATGTGCCTACCGTTCCTGTCCTATTGTTCTTTTCCTATATATATATATTGTATATCTTGAATATTTACCATATTATGTTAGAGAAACATTTTATTATTATGAATTAATGGTTTTGAAATAGATGACTAAATTAGGGAATTGTAGATAAAAAAAAATTCCTACTGACAAATAAGGAACTCTTAGATTTCAGCAATTCCTGTACTTCACTTGATTTCCCTTACACTGAACATGAATATGTAATGGACAAAGGTGAACTGTGCAACGTATTCTGTATAAAGCAAGGCCTACACATCAACAGTTAGTTATGGAGTAATTTCAGTGTTAAACAGCAGTACTTTCAAGGACAATATAGTGTAATGGTATTAAAATTGGATCCAATACATCCATACGCAAATTCGGACTTAACGAAAGGGTAACTAGATAACTATTTCTGCCAACTCAATCCATCTCATAAAGTTATGGGAATAAAATGAGTGGATTCCCAATGTATGATGCCTTGATCTCTCAAGAAGATAGATAATAAAAACTATAATAAATATATAAACAAACAATAGTACCTTTGAAATCTTCTTGAGACTGAGGCTCATCATGTGAAGCAGTTAGATCTGAAGTGAAGGAAATATCTTCCTGAAATGTTTCAACATGTTGTCCATTCATAAATATATTGATCTGGAAAAATATACATTTTGATTTAAACAAGAAGATATTCTAATGCCATAAATATAAAAATCTATTATAGTAGGAGTAATCTGTAAACCTGTACAGTTACTGTCCCTGTCGGAGTCTGAATCTGAAGGGGAACAGAAACAGTTGACAGAGTGTGAGAGAGTGGATCTGTTGGCTGTGGAGGAAACTGGGGAAGGGGAAAGTCAGGCTGGGCAGAGCAGGGGAGAGGTAGAACAAGGGAGAGGGGGTTCAGATGAAGACCAAGTTCCACCCCCTCCTTATCCTAGGCAATGCAGGGAGGAACGGAGAAGGGAGCAACATGGGTTGCGTGGTTTACGAGGGAGGAAAGGGACCCAATCCTCTTTACAAGGCACAGCTGCTGATGGAGTTTAAAAGGAGAGGCAAATGGGATGGGCGGTTGTCAGGAACAAACACTAAGTTCCTCTGGTGTTTATCTGAGTTCTTGGCATCCTCCCAACTGGTTTGATATACTGCCATGTTACTTCACTTCTGGAATTCCTTATTTTGCTTGCCCTGATGGATTAATTACCTTGTCTTGTTGGATTTTTAGTTGGAAGTTTTCTGCTTACAACGTTGGTGGAAGAGCTCTCTCCAGGCCTGAGAGTTGAAAGGGACATTGGGGGCACAGTTGGTGATAATAAAGGGATTCATATTGGTTCTCTGGCTGTGTTGCCTTTGTGTCACGCCCTAAGTCATCACAGTTACCCAATGAACATCTGTGTCAGACCTGCCTCAGGTCCCTTAATAAAGAAAGACCCTTGACTCCATTTGTCCATTATACATGCCCCCCCTCCCCACTATCCTTTGATGGCAGGATGCCAGTGAGACGCTAGGCCAAAGATGGCAGACCTGACATATTGCCCCCCTTGACAGAGACATTAGTCACGTAAAGAAGACAAGAGGGGAGGGAGAGACACACATAAAAGGCACATTTAGTTGAATGGTCATTGAAGTTTATCCAGATATTGTTTGTGGGACTTTTTAAGCAGTCTAGATGCTTTAACGTATTTGGAATTAACCCATTTGGTCTCTGAGGGAGGGAAGTCTTTCCACAGTACTAAATACTGAGTTTTCTCTTGATATGTGCAAAAGTCCAATATGTCTTTAATCTCAAAGTGCTATTTTCCCCTGATCATGATGGGATCAGGAGGTGGTTGCGATTCTGGGCATAGGGAAGATGTGATTTCTGGTTTTAGAAGGCTGTAATGAAAACTGGATGCAGGGGCCTAAGATTTTTGGATAATTTGAGTTTAACAGTCACTGGGTTGATAGCTCTTTTTATGGGAAACTTGGGGCCCAGTTTTTTGGAGGGTTGTCTATATTGTAAGTACTTAGTGGATAAATAGACTTGTCTCCAACTTTAAAGTCCTTCAGTTTTGCAGCCTTTTGTCAGCTTGTTTTTTATACGCTTCCAGCTCCTCCTCTAAAGTGTTCTTACTACTGGCCAAGTATTTTGTAGTTGGGTGACCCACACTTTTAGGTGGTTGATGGGGTGGCCTGGGGCAATTCGGGATAGACACAAAGTCCTGCCCCGTGGCTACTTTAAAAGGGATGAAACTGTTGCTGCTATGCACTGAAATATTGGAAGCAACCTCAACGAAAGGAAGAAGGTCCACCCAACTATCTTGTTGATAATTAATGTAACATCTGAGATATTACTCCAGAACCCCATTTGCAAGCACCATTAGTTTTTGGATGATGCGAGGAAATAAGCCCCTCAGTGGTTCCCAGAAGTTCTAAAAACTCTTGCCAAACCCTTGAAGTGAATTGGACCCTGTGATCTTATATGATCCTCTCCAGGCCTCAATGTAGCCTGTAAGCATGGTCCACAAACAATTTGGCCAAAGTGCAAGTGGAGGGGATTTTTTGACAGGGCACAAAGTGCACTTGCTTGAAAAATAAGTCAGTTATCACCCAAATCACTGGGTTTCCCAAGGTTTCAGGCAATTTTACTATAAAATCTATTGAAATCTCTTTCCAAGGGGCTTTAAACTCAGCTATGGCTGGAGCAGTGTTGGTATTTTTCCTTGTTGCCTTTTAGTACAGGCAAAGATAGGGCAGCTAGCTATATAGCTACATAGCTCTCTATGTCTTTCTGTAGTGACAATGGCCACCAAAACTGGTGCTTAACTAACTGCAAGGTTTTAATGAAGCTGAAGTGTTCTGCTAATTTTGGTTCATGGCTTTTTTGTAAAATCAACAGTCATTGGCTTTCCAGGAGGTACAATTTGTCTCCCACTCAAGCTAAACCATCTTGTATCGTACATTCCCCCTTATGGGCTTGGAACCACTTGTTCTCCTCTAGTGCTGCCTTCAGAGCACTCATTCGATCTTCAGTTGCTTCGGTTTTCAGTTTAGCTTGTGCTCTGATGGTTACTGGAGCCGCCAACTGTCTGGATGGGATAACCAGTCTAATTTGTTCTGGTTTTGAGCAATTATATTGTGGCAGCCTGGATAAGGCATCTGCTAGGAAGGTCTTCCCCCTGGGAGATATTGCAGCATGAAACTGAATTGGTTAAAGTATTGAGCCCAACAAACTTGTTTGGGCAATAATCTCTGGGTTTTTTTTCAGGGCTTCTAAATTTTTATGATCAGTCCACATTTCAAAGGTTCTCCCTCCCCCCAAGAAATGCCTCCAGGTTAGGAGCGCCCAGCGCATTACATATGCTAAACTGCCCATCTACATTCAGTTTCAGTAAGCTTTTTGGAAGTATAGGCACATGGCTGCAGGACTCCCTGCTCATTTTCCTGCAAGAGCACTGTCTCCACTGTGACATCACAAGCATCTGCTTAAATAACAAAGGGGGCATTGGACTCTTGATGCTTCAGCATCTGCTTAAATAATAAAGGGGGCATTGGACTCTTGATGCTTTAGCACTTCCATGAATAGGCATTTGACTTTTTTGAATGCTGCTTGGCATTCCTCCCCCTTCGTCTTTAATAGGTTGGTGATAGGGAGGGCAATCTGAGTGAATGATGGAATTAATTGGTGAAGTTTGTAAACCCCAGCAAGCTTTGTAGTTGCTTCCAGGTGTAGGGAGGAGCTCACTGCAAACATTGCCCGCACCTTCTCAGGAGCCATTTCTGTTCCTTTGTGGGAAATGTGGTACCCATGATAATCAAATTTGCTCTGGTGGAATTCATATTTGGAGAGATTGGCACACAGTTGGACTGCTTGGAAGTTTTTGAGCCCTGCCCTGATCAATTTTACATGCTTTGCCATAGTTTCAGTATAAATCAAAATATCACTCAAATCGACCAAACCCCTTTCTACAGATGCTCATGTTGCACTTCATTTATTGGCTAAATAAACATAGCAGGGGCTCCTTGCAGTCTGAAAGGGAGGACTTGGAACTGGAAACATTCGAAAGGGCAATTAAAAGCCATTTTCTACTCATAGCTTTCCTTGATTCTAATCTGATGATATGCCTCTCATAAGTCCAGCTTGGTGAAAATCCTCCCTTTGGCTAAATGGGCTAATATGTCCTTCATCAGGGGTAGTTGGTAGACATTTTTGACACAAACAATGTTTAGCCTACAATAGTCAACGCATAGATGCATAGAAGGGACCCATCCTTCTTTTCTCTCAATAGCACCGGAACAGCTACTTTCGGTTTGGCCGGCTGAAGCCGCACTTCAGGTTTTTGTACATAAACGCCTACAGCTCCTCTAGTTGAACAGAACTGAGTTCTGTTGGAAGAAGTTCCAGAGTTGGAAGGGACCTTATAGGTCATCTAGTCCAACACACCCCCCCCGCTCAAGCAGGAGACCCTATACCAGTAATGGCTAACCTTTTTGCCATCGTGTGCCAGGAAGGGGGGGTCGAGTGGGGTCACACACACCCATGCCCACACCCATAATTCTATGTGCCCCACACCCATGCACGTGACCCCCCCACTCCTGGCACACAATGGCCCGGTAGGCCCGTTTTTCCCTCTCACCTGGCTCCAGAGCCTTTCTAGGAGTCTGGGGAGGGCGAAAATGGCCTTCCCCCACCATAGGTCGTCTGGAGACAAAAAATGGCCTGTTTGCCAACTTCTGGTGGGACTGGAAGGCCCATTTTTTGCTCTCCCAGACTCCAGGGCTTCTCTAGGAGTCTGGGGAAGGTGAAAATGGCCTTCCCCCACCAGAGGTCCTCCGGATGCCAGAAATGGCCTATTTGCCAACTTCCAGTGGGATCTCCAGGGGGTTGGGAAGGCCGTTTTCACCCTCCCAGCCTCCTAGAGAGGTTCTGGAGGCAGGTGAGAGGGGAAAACAGGCTTTCCCCACCACCCCCTGAGGCCTTCTAGAGGCAGGAAACAGCCTGCTTCCCTACTTCTGGTGGGCCCAGAAGGCCCGAAAATCAGGGGGCCGGCATGCGCATGCACACTGGAGCTGAGTTTGCATGCCCACTGATATGGCTACGCGTGCCACCTGTGGCACATATGCCATAGAATCACCACCATGGCCCTATACCATTTCTGACAAATGGCAATCCAATCTTTTCTTGAAAGACTCAAGTGATGAAGCTCCCACAACTTCCAAAGGCAAGCTGTTCCATTGGTTGATTGTTCTCACTTTCAGAAAGTTCCTCCTCATTTCTAGATTGAATCTCTTCTTGGTCAGATTCCATTCATTATTCCTTGTCTAGGAGTCTTTGAGTATAGCTTAGGTTTAGGCAATTTAGCCCCTGACAGGATCTCTATGGAGCAGTCAGTTGACTGGCAGGGTAGACATGCATAGGAGCCCTTTTCACTAAAACCGTCCTACAGGTCCCAATATTCTTTGGGATTTCAGGGATCAACCTGGGGATGCTCTTTTGTTGCAGCTTCCACCTCCCTTCTTGACTCTACTCACGGTGGCTTAGGGGTAAAGGAAGAACCTCATGTTTCTTTTCTGGCTTTTCTTTGCTGGTCCACTGAATCTTTTACAACATTCTCCTCTAGTTTATGTAGGGATTTCACCTCAGTAACCATGCCAAACCTAGTACAAGGGGTCTCGCTGTGCCAGACACCATGATAAAGTTCAAAGTCTCTGTGTATGCCCCCATTCTCATTTCTATTGGTTTGGTGATGAATGTTGCTGGCTGTTGTGTCTTCGCCCCTCCCCCAAACCTGCCCCCACCGAACCTGGCCTCCTGGCAGAAAGTGACTCAGAGAGCGAGGGGGAAGAGCCAACAGGGCCGGTTTAGCTCAGGCTGGTAAGGCCTGTTATTAAGAACACAAAGCCTGCAATTACTGTAGGTTCGAGCCCGGCCCAAGGTTGACTCAGCCTTCCATCCTTTATAAGGTAGGTAAAATGAGGACCCAGATTGTTGGGGGGGCAATAAGTTGACTTTGTAAAAATATACAAATAGAATGAGACTATTGCCTTATACACTGTAAGCCGCCCTGAGTCTTCGGAGAAGGGCGGGGTATAAATGTAAACAAACAAAAAAAAACAAAAAAAAACAGGGCTTCCCTCTGCGGAGCCTCTGGCTCTGCTCCAAGTCCCAAAGGCAGGCCAGGTGGAAGAGATGATGAGGCCTCTGTCTCCTGCATCTCCTCCCTCTCAGGTCACACCTCAAGACCCAGCTGCTGACAATCAGTTATGGCTGAATCCCTGGTATCACAGACAGGAGAGATGGCAACATCAAAAGAAAGGGTGGGACAGGCCTAGAGAGTGCTGAGTCACGGAGCCACACCCCACAGGATATAAAAGCAGGAAGGGCTGCCCTATAGTTCTTGTGAAGAACAAACAATTGACTGTTGAAAACGTTGGCTGTACTTTGGCTCCTGGATTCTGTTTCGTTTCCTTCTGAACTTTGGGATTGTTCCAGCTCGGACTGCAGTCACTCTGATAGATAAGAGGACTTGGCAAAAATAAATTGCTGGCAAATCTAGTCAGTTTGTGTTTCTAATTGATTGTGGTTGTGGGGGGGACAGAACTACTAAGCCATCCAGCTGGCAAAAAGCCATGGACACTTTGAGCTGCTTGAATCTTAAGCCCAGCTTCTTGACTAGGGCAGGGTTGACCAAGCCTCTGGTGCAACCCAAGTCCAGGAGGGCTACCAGGTTCCCCTTGTGCCCTGAGGATGGGACCACCAGTTCTATGGTGATGGTTACTGGGATCACTGGGCAACTTACCAAGGGGTCATCATCAAGTCAGTATCGCTCTCCATAAGCCCATCAATTGGGACAGTTGAAGTTCTTTCTCCATCCTTGGGGGATGAGGTGGATTCAACTACTTCCATTCCTTCCAAGTCCATCTCTCAGGTTCTCTGAGGTGGTTTTGCTGACTTCTTGGTGGGTTCCGGAGCTCTTTTTCTGAGATGGGCATGTGGCTTGGCATTCAACAGCTTGGTTCCCCTCCTTTCCACACTTGAAACAGCCAGTAGAGTGCTGGTGTGGGCTCTGTTCACGGGCTGGTGGTTTCAGGACTTTTTTCTCTGGGAGGGACCTCCTCCACACATGGCTTGGCTGATTCCTTGAACAAGTCAGGTCAATTTCAACTTCCTTGGCCAGAATGTACCAGACATGGAGCATTTGGGTGCCCCTGGAGATGCAAGTGTTGTAGACATCATCATTAAGCCCATCCTGGAAACACTCTATTAGAATGTCTTGTGGCTAATCGGTCAGTTGGCATGCCAGGTTGCAAAATTTTTAAGTGTAGGCAGCTGTGGGGTAGTGGCTCTGATTTATAGTCTTGATTCTGGTTCTGGCTTTGCGGTCAGCCAGGGGATCCTGAAAATGCTTTTTCCATGAAGTGGTCGAATCTCCATAGTTTTGGGGCATTATTATTGTGGAGGGTGACAATCCACTTGGCTGTGGTCCCTTTCAACGCCATGGTTATACACTTCACCTCACTCCCTCGGTGGTTATGACTGAGCCATACTCCTGCATGTAGGTCTAGACCTGGGCTAGGAAGAACCCCAGTTGCTTAGGTTCTCTGTTATACTTCATCCCAAGAACTTATGGTCTGCAACCTTTCATTCTCAGTGGTGCAGCCCAACCTAGGGCTGCTGGTTGGGCTGCGGGGTGGCAGTAGTTTGTAGAGCCGGACCTTACCCTTGAGAAGCTGGGGTGGATGTTGCTGGAACCACAGCAATAGGCATGGCTGTGCCATCACCGATGGGGACTTGCAGCATATAGGCCAGTGATGGCTAACCCTTTTGCCATCACATGCCAGGAGGGGGTGGGGCAGGGGGTCATGCATGTGTGTGCCCACACCTATAATTCTATGCACCCTGCCCCTGTGCAACCCCCCCTGCTCACCCGCTCCTGGCACATGATGGCTCAGTAGAGCCGATTTTTCTCTCTCACCTGCCTCCAGAGCCTTTCTAGGAGTCTAGAGAGGGTGAAAATGGCCTCCCACCCCAGAGGCCATCCGGATACCAGAAATGGCTCGTTTGCCAACTTCCAGTCCGGAAGGCCGTTTTTGCTCTCCCCAGACTCCTAGAGGGGCTCTGGAGGCTGGGGACAGTAAAAAAAATGGGCCTTCTGGTCCCACCAGAAGTTTCTGGCTCCGGACGGCCTCGGGGGTGGGGTGGGGAAGGCCATTTTTGCCCTCCCCAGACTCCTAGAAAGGCTCTGGAGCCAGATGAGAGAGAAAAACAGACCTTCTCCACCACTCCTCAAGGCTCTCCGGAAGCAGGAAACAGCCTGTTCTCTACTTCTGGTGGGCCCAGAAGGCCCAAAAATCAGGTGGCTGGCGCATGCATGCATGCCGGAGCTGAGCTCACATGCCTACTGATATGGCTACGCGTGCCACCTGTGGCATAGGCCATCACGGATGTAGGCTGGGTCAAATTTTTCAACTTTCAATTCCCAAACATTAGGGGTGCTCAAAAATTGTGACATGCCTTGGGGATTGTAAATATATTTTAATATAATTTAGATGTGCTTGGAAGTAACTACATAAATATAACTTTTTACCTTTTTTTTGTTTCATTTGCAGCAGCTGAAGTCAGTGGTGCCATCCGTGCCTGAGCTTCTTGCACCTTGAAGATGTAAAAAGTTTCCCACAGGTACTCAATGGCGTGCTCCAGCATCTAGTCTTCCCAATTTGCCTTGCACTGAGGTATGTCCTCCGCCATCTCCACCAGTGGTGAAATCTGAACCGGTTTATTACTGGTTCACTGGCTGCGCATGCACACTGCGCACCAAACGTGTGCTGCATGTGTGCATGCGCAATGCGCACCATGCACGAAATGCAAGGTACACGCCAAAGCGCAGTACACGCCAAAAGCAGGCATCGGGTAAGTAGAACAGCGCATGGGATATGTGTGATCAGCTGTGGCGCCTGATCTTTCTTTTTACTTTTAAAAGCATTTTTTACAACCTATTTGGCTGAATAGATTGTAAAAAATGCTTTTAAAAGTAAAAAAAAGGCTCTGACGATCACATGGCTCAGTTGTGATCATCAGAGCCTTTTTTTACCTTTTAAAAGCATTTTTTACAACCTATTCCTACCATTCGGGTGGGAAAAGTGAACGAGCCGGAAATAAGCGGCAAGAGGATGACTGGGCAATTGGGTGGGCATGGGCGGAGGGGTGGGGGCAGGTATTTTTACTACCAGTTCTCTGAATCACCCATCATTGCTACCAGATCGGCTGATCCAATCCAAACTGGGAGCATTTCACCACTGATCTCCATGCAGGTTCTTTCTAGAGGCTTCCCGGGTTCCCGCATGTGAACGTCATCCCAGACGTCTCTCCAGTCTTCTTTCTTTCTTCCCCAGTGACCACTGAGGTCGCCGCAGGCTTCCATCTTGCCCAGCCACTTTGGGAGGTCTATTCTGCCATGGGATATGGAAGACGTCACATCCCCCCAGGCTTCGACTTCCTCCTGGTTACTCCTGTGAGCCAACATACTTTCAACAGCCTCCATGGTAATGGTGTCTCTCTGGGTTGGCTGTTATTGCAATTCTAGCCTAATTTAGTCCTGCTCCAAGTGGGTTCCTCATTTGGTTGAAGTGATAGGTTCTTTTACTAAAGGATAGTGCATGAAAAAGATACAAAATGGACTTCCAATGGTGTTGTCGTGGCGGCGCAGAGGGAAGAGGATGAGCTCTGTCCTTTACTACTGATTTTTCCATGTTTGGAGACCCTTCGAAGGCATATGGAGCTTGAAGAGCCACACTTTGCCAATTATTTGGCAAAATTGAAAGAAGTTCTGATAGAAAATTAGAGGCGACTGAAAGAGACGAGCTGTGACTCATCAAAAAAGGAAATTGCTGAGGGAGGAGAGTGAAAAGGAAAGTAAGATTTGAATAAGATTGTAAGTGTGAAAACGAAAGTGAGAAGGTGTAGGATAACAGTGGACAGAAGTGGAAAGAAAAAGAAAGAGAATTTACATTTTGGGAATTAAAAAACTATTGGAAATTAGAAGGAGAAAGATCAAGACGGAAGTTGAATGGTGACAAAGAAGTGTATGAGAGGCAAGAAATAATTCGGGAAGGAGAGGCAAATCAGATGGAAAGATCTGGAGAACTTTGAAGATCTGGAGAGCTTGAATTTTTAAAACTTTTAGCTGATTTTATGGGTTTGAAATTTTTATTAATTTTATAGGGTTGATTGTATTTTAATATGTATTTAATATTTAAATATGTATTTAATATTTAATATTATATTTTAATATTATTATTATTATTAACTGGGGAAAGCAATATCCGAGAGAACAGATCAGAGACTTTCAGCGAGAAAAGTGGAAAAAAAGGGAATGATTGGGCTCTACCAATGGAAGTAAGAACACCAAGGAGAAGTAGTGAGAGAGTGAAGAGGAAAAGAAAGGGGAACGGCAGTGATAAAGAGACTTGACTATAATATAATATTGAGTGACAAAGTGGAAAAGAGGACAGTGGTGTTGTGGAAATGAAGTAAAGTAAAAGAGTTTAAACATTTGAAAAATTTAAAGGATACAACAGAGTCTTTGTCTCTTGTGGAATATCAGTAAAGCTGTTATATTATAGACAGTGACTGCTACCTTGGAAACAGAAGTTTTCTCTTACTTTGAATAGTGCTCTTGGTATTGTTTTGATATTCAATATTGTTCTTGTAGTGAAATTATACTTAAAAATACATAGATCAAGTATTACCAGTAATTTTTTTTTAAATAGATTATACCGAAGAGACTATATTTAATGAAGAAATATCTATAAATTTTCATAAATTGAATATATAAGAGTAGAGACACCTATTATATCTATTGTATCTATTATATTTAACTTAGTTTAATTTAGCATAATTAAATAAAGGAATAGAAAATACGGAGTAACTATAAAGAACAATTTGTAATTGGATTGTAATTATTTGTATAGTATTCTACACTTTGCTACTGGTATATAATTGTAAATTCTTGGCTAAGTAATTAAGGATAATAGAATAGAAATAGAAACTAGAGTGTAATAAATACAAACTATAAATAATAGACAAGCAACTCAGCGGATGGTAATCTGGGCAAGAATTTATAAACTCTTGGGAGAACAAAGCAGAATCCTAAAAGAAATGACTAGCATTACTACCACAACTTTAAGAGCAGGGGAAAAAGACAGCATCAAACCCGATGGTGGCGACAGCCTCTCCATTGAGCCATAAAACGATTGAAATGATGCTCCAGGTAGAAAAATCGAGTACCAACTCATCTGTTCAAATATTGCAATCTACCTTGATAACAATACAGGACACCATGATGAAACTTCAAGAGATGATGGTTAAAAATCATGGTGACCTGAAAACTGATATAAAAACTCTGGATAATAAAATGGACTCAATTCAACAGGCAATACAAAAAAATGAACAAAGAATTAAATTGGTTGAAATGAAAACAGAACAAACTGAAAAGAACTTAGAACAGGTAGACCAAAAATTATTGGCAGTAAATAAAGATTTGGAAAACTCTTTGATAGACCTCAAAATGGACCGAGCCTCTTTCTACTTAAGGTTTCAAAATGTAGTAGAAACAAAAGAAGAAAATTTAGGGGAGATAATGGTGGAACTGATTGCCGAAGCCCTACAGAGAGATAAAAGAGAGATTAAGAATGAACTCGATGAAATATACCGAGTTCAAACTAACTATGCAAGGCGTCATCATCTCCCAAAAGAGGTGCATATTAGATTACATGTAAAAAGATCCGTGATGATATATATAAAACTACAAGAAAGGAACCAATATTCTATAAAGCAGTGGTTCTCAACCTTTATAGTGCTGCGACCCCTTTAATACAATTCCCTATGATGTGGCGACCCCAACCATAAACTTATTTTCGTTTTGAATTTATCGCACCTGAAGCCGTATTGGCTAGCGATTGGGAGTGATTGCAGCTGGCTTGAGAGGGAGACATCAGACAAAGATTTCTCTCTTTTTTAATTCATCGCGCCTGAAGCCAAATTCGGCTAGCGATTTGAAGAGCCTGCAGCTGGCTTGTGGAGTCAACCATTGGAGCGCGATTCTTCGACTCACAAGTATACTTCCCAGATTTCTGATGGTCTTAGGCGACCCCTGGCAAATCGTCATTCGACCCCCAAGGGGGTCCCGACCCACAGGTTGAGAACCACTGCTATAAAGGGACAGAATTATAATACTAAAGCAGATTCCTAGACGGATATGAGAACAAAGGAGGGATTATAGATTCCTGGCATCTCTATTGAACACAAGGAAAATTCTATTTAGGTGGATCACTCCAGAAGGAATGATAATAACTTGGCAAGGCAAAAAAAATAATATTGACAATTTAGACAAAGCCCAAGAAATATTTGACCAATTGACAGGGGTGGAGGAAAGTTCAAGCAATAGAGAGCAATTAGAGACAGCTAGCACAGAAGAACAAATATAAGAATCTGGAAGTGAGGAAGTGGAAGAAGGAACTAAGGTGACAATGGAAAATCATCATGAAGGAAAGGAAAGTAAGAATAGACCACAAAGAACCACTAGAGCAACCAGGAATCAGAAACTGACAGATAAATAAGAAAATAGGGAAAAGAACCCAATTACTACCAATAAATGTAAATGGACTGAATGATCAGATAAAAAGGAAAAAGGTATTTTCAAAATTAGCAAAGTAGAATGTAGATATAATATGTTTCCAGGAGGCATACATTAGAAAACAAAATACCCAGAATACAACAAATTGGGAAACTTGTTTGCAGCACTATCAGAAAAAAGAAAAAGAGGAGTAATGGTATATATCAGAAAAGAAATAATAGCTAAAGCAATCTATGAGGACCCTAAAGGAAGAGTACTTTTGATAGAACTGATAAGAGGAGAAATTAAAATGTTATTAATTAATATATGCGCTCCCAACAAAAAACAGGAAGAATTTTATAGGAAAATCCATGATACGATTACTGAGGCGGATTACCAAAATTTATGTATAGTGGGTGATTATAATGGAATAATAGTTATAAGAAATGATTATATTTGTAATAAACAAAAAACAAAAAAAGAGGAATGTATTACCGAATATTTTTTTTAATATGGCTGAAGAACTGAATCTGAGGGATTCTGGAGACTATTAAACCCCAGGGGGAAAAAATCACCTTCTATTCTAATCTACAAGATTCGTTTTCAAGAATTGACATGGTATGGGCAAATAGAGAAATAATCAAAGAAATTGAAAATATAGAGATTCTTCCCAATGGTTGGGCGGATCATAATCCTTTGAGAATAACCTGGAAAGGCCAAAAAAAGAAACCTAGGAGAGGGATTGTAAACACGCAAATACTACAGGAAAAGGAATACCTAAGAGAAGATAGGAAAAGAGCTGATTTTGTTCAAACGGAAATTTCTGAGAACTCTAGGAGTGGAATGGTCTAATATATAATGGATTGGAAGAAAAGTATCTTCTTTGTCTCTGGAAGGGGAGTGGAGGTTTTAAGGAATGATTATGGATTATGATTTGTACTATATTTTAATTTTTGTTGTTAGTTTTATACCCTGTATTTGGTTCTCGGAAGTCCCGGGGGGTGGGGGGAGGAAGGGGAAGAAAGGGGGAGGGGGTAGAAAAGGGATTGATAGTTAATGTACAAAGATGATTGAAGATGTATAATTAATGTAAGATCGGAGCTGCCCGGCTACCACTTCGGAATGATGGGAAAGAAAGAAGTAGAAGAGAGAAGGAGGTAGGAAAGAGAAGAGGAGGAAGAGGAAAGGAAGGAAGAGGGATAGAAGAGGGAGAAGAAAGGAGTAGGGAGGAAGGAGGAGAGGATGTAGATAAGAGAGAGGGAGGATGGTTGTGGAAAGTAGAAGAAGGTAGAGAAGGAGAGTAAAAGGAAGGGGGTGGTGACCGGGCAGATCCGATTAATTGTATATGATGGTACATTAAATATGTTATGGGATATGTTATTGGATAAGAATGTTAAAATAAAACTTTTTTAAGAGAAAAAAGCAAACCATATCAAGATCTTTGTCATTTTTTTTTTAAAAAGTCAATTCTTAGGATGTTTTAATAAATGGATGCTGAAATATCTATGAAGAGAGGTTCAAAATACAAGTCTAACTTGGAGATAAGAAATTTACAACCTTCCTTTATGAGTACCCACTACCCAGTAATCCAGTTAATTAGTTATAGCCAAATGACATAAAGCAATATTAAACTTATTTAAGGTAAAGGTAAAGGTTCCCCTCGCGCATATGTGCTAGTAGTTGCCGACTCTAGGGGGCGGTGCTCATCTCCGTTTCAAAGCCGAAGAGCCAGCGTTGTCCGAAGACGTCTCCGTGGTCATGTGGCCAGCATGACTCAACGCCAAAGGCGCATGGAACGCTGTTACCTTCCCACCAAAGGTGGTCCCTATTTTTTCTACTTGCATTTTTACGTGCTTTCAAAACTGCTAGGTTGGCAGAAGCTGGGACAAGTCACGGGAGCTCACCCCGTTACACGGCAGCACTAGGGATTCAAACCACTGAGCTTCCAAACTTTCGATTGACAAGCTCAATGTCCTAGCCCCTGAGCCACCGCGGCCCCTAACCTTATTTAGTAGATGTTAAAAATACTTTGTTGAAAAATATTGGTGGAATTGGTTTCTTATTTCCCTTAAAATATAAAATATTAATGACATGCAATCTAAAAGCACTTTTACATCTGTTGTTAGAAACAACACACATTCTGTTTTGAAGTTTACATGATTACACCAAAGCTGAAGAAAGCCACAATGATTCTTATTAATTTATTGTAGAGAACAAAGTTATTATAGAGAATTTATTGTAGAGAACAAAGTTATTCTATTCTGCAAATAAAAAATAGAATTTTCCCCTGTTGTTATTCAAGTCCTTGGATATAAAATTTTATGCAACAGATTTCATTTTTATCAGATTGTGAAATATTTATTTGTATTCGAGAAAGCCAATTTTTATATATATATTGTGTATGTGTGTATAAATTGGCTTTCTCTAATACAAAAAATAAATATTTCACATTATATGTATATGTATAAGTATATGTATATATGTATTCATATACCAAGGAAATGGTATAGTCCAGGGGTGTCAAACTCAAAGCCTGTGGGCTGGATCCAGACTGCGATGTAGTTGGATCCGGCCCACGGCTGTCCTGGAAATTGTAAGGGGTTGGCCTGTGTCACTTTGGCCTGGCCCACACCATACCGGCATGTGTGCAGGAGGCAGTGGGTGCATGCACACACAGGCCCGGTCCACCCCATCCTGGCATGTGCGCATGTACACAGGCAGTGGACCAGCACTGGCTCGTCCATAGTTCACCATTGGCTGCCACCACCGCCTCCTCCTCCTCTTCTTCATGGATCAGGGGATGCAGCTGCTGCTGCCATCAGCAGGAGCCCGCTGCCCCTCTCCAGCCGCTGCCCCATGATTCTCGTGCCCTCCACCCAGCAGCGGAGTCTGCTCCAGCCGCAGCCTCGGGATTGCCTTCTCACCACCTGGTCCGCACCAGCCCTTCACCTGCATGGCCGGTCAGAAGTTCCATTCTCCAGCTGCTGCCATGCAATTCTCGCATTCCCCAGCCTGTTCCCCAGAGGCTGCAGCACATCCAACCTGGTGTCTCCTTCAGCAGAAAGCTGCTGCCATTGCTGGGAGTGGAGCAGGCTGGGAGAATGGAACTTTTCAGGGGAAGGGCTGGCATGGAGTGGGTGGCAAGAAGGCAATCCCAAGGCTATGGCTGGAGCAGCCTCTGCTGTTGGACAGAAAGCAGGCTGGGGAGCGCAAGAATTGCGGGGCAGCAGCTGGGGAATGGAACTTCTGGACGATCATCCAAGTGAAGGGCTTGTGCAGAGCAAGCAGCGAGAAGGCAATCCCAAGGCTGTGGCTGGAGGGCCTCCACTGCTGGGCGCAGAGCAGCCTGGGGAACACAAGAATTGCACAGCAGTGGCTGGAGAATGGAACTTCTGGCCAGCCAGGTGAAAGGCTGGCACAATCGGTGTGGCAAGGAGGGGTGGCTGCTGGGCAACCCTAAGGCTGCGGGACCTTTCAGGTATGTGTGTGCATAGGGGGGAGGTGTCCAGCAGCAGGGGCTCCATAGCTGGCCCTCCAGAAAGCTTCCACCTGGCCCATGCCATCCCAGCAGGTGCATGTGAGCACAGAAGTCAGTAGGGATGGTGGGGCAGTTCCTGCGTGAGCATGCACCCCCTGACTCCCATGCAAGCATGTGCCCACTGATTCCTCCCCACCTCTCCCCTCGGAGGACAGATAGAACCCTGATCCAGCCCGTGGAAAAATCGAATTTGACACTCCTGGTGTAGTCTCTACCACTTCCAAATGAATATAGGGTGGGGGAGTTCAAAGTTAGAATGCATATGTTATTAAGTTTCATATTAAAATGTAACAAATTATGTAGTTTACATTGTTGCAAGATAGAATATTGACTGCACCAGTTTTCTGCATCTCCTATTGGTCAAATTGATATTCTCAGGTTGATCATCATTTCTAGTTCCTGCTTCTCTATTTCCACAATCTTCTCTGCTCTTTCTCTCTCTATCTCTGTATGGAAATGGAGGAAATGCTATGCAAGTTCTAAGGAACAGGAAACTTGGCAACTTAGGTTTTCCTCCTTCACTGTTATTTCCTAAATATTCTATTTTTTAAACTTCATATATTAGACTTGCCATTATTTCTAGAATTAATGCTAAATAGCAGCTCCTACCTTGATATACTTCTTTGGATAAAAGAAGAAAAATGTTTTCAGAACAGGAGATCTGGGAAAAAAAAGGTGCAAATTAAAAATAGATGTGAACAGAAATACATTTCAGATGGCTTTCATACAGTCCTTCTAACTCCTTAAGCCCAGTTATAGTGCTTGGGGTAACAATTTAAATATTGACAACATAATTATTGATGTTCCCCAAATGCTGGCCTTCAGAAAATTACTAAAATGAAATTGCTTCAGAAAGCTTTTTGGTTATTGCTATTACCTTAATTGATTGTAATTATATATTAGATAATCCTTGATTTATGAACTTTAACCTTGTCCCATAGGTGCTGTTTCAAAAGTTAATTGGATTTTCTTGGTTTTTTCTTTGAAAACATTTTGCTTCTCATCCAAGAAACTTCTTCAGTTCAGAGAACTGAATGGTCTGGATCAGGGGTAGTCAACCTTTTTATACCTACCGCCCACTTTTGTATCTTTGTTAGTAGTAAAATTTTCTAACCGCCCACTGGTTTCACAGTAATGCGCCATGTATCGCCATCTGCACATGCGTCTCGCGCATCGTGGATTGGGTTGGGGGGGGGGGGCGCCGGCTACCAGCTCTGCTTGTCTGTTACAGCTGGGTGATGTGGGGGGAGATGTGTGAGCTATTCTGGGACGAGGTTTTTTTGTTTGCGGTTGCACTTTAGCGCCATTTAGTTTCACTTACGTAACATGAACTAAATTTATGCATGGGTGATACAAATATTATATTTTCAGAAATTTAAATTGTCACGGGGAATTTTATGAAAACCTAATGAAAATGTTTTTAAATAATGCTATGAATTTTTTTAAAAAGTCCATTAAATTAGAAAAAAGGAAAGTGCTTCAGTATCGGACAAAACCCCTACCGCTCACCAGAAAAGCTGGAACGCCCACTAGTGGACGGTAGGGACCAGGTTGACTACCACTGGTCTGGATGAATGAGAATTTCCACAGACAAACCACCTTAATCTTGCAACTGCTGTTTTGAAGAGGGTTGAATTAGAAGTAATTTAAGCAACCCCCCTCCATAACTTTAATTTTAATAGCTTTTTGTTCCTTTTATTTTTCCACATAATCACTGCCATTTGCTACATAGGTCTGCCACTAAACAAAACTCACTAAAGTTGTCCTCAGAGTACTCCATAGTTTTTCACTTCAACCAGGCCCTTACAGTACTTTCCACTTCTTCATTTCAGTCAAATAGTGAGATCAAACTCCATAATTCCTTATTGGATGACTTGTGAGATGTGAGATCTAGGATAGTCATATTGCAGCAGAATGTCCATCTTGTTTTTTCCAAGCTCTGCTTAGCAATTTATTGGAGATATAATGTAACATTCTAAGTTGTTATGGTACAAGGTTCAAAGAAAGCCCTGTGAATAATGTTATTTGTATCTCAACTGTAACTATGTTTTTTTGCTGAAGCCTGGATTTTTTATTTTTTTTCTGTAGATGAAACTTTATGATTGATTGTCCATAGACTTGTACTTCATTTCTAAGTTATGTTTTTCATCTTTTTATCACAAGATCCTTAACCTTGTTAATATCTTTAAAGAAAAAGTCCCAAGTTTGTCTTTTTTCTCAATGCTCTTCTTCTTTCAGTTGTGTTGACAGGCTTATATTTGAACCATAATAGTGAAATATCAGATTCTTCCAAAACTGCAGTAAACTCCTCTGTATCTTCAGCTACTTGTAAAGTTGTGAAGTTTGGTAACATTCTTCACATGTTTGCATCTCAGAAGTAATTTGAGAGAATTTTTTTATCATCAGAGCACAACTGGTCAACAAATTGGTATTTTATTTAGAGACTTTTCAATTATATCTCTAATAATTTGCTCCACCATCTTGGCTTCCTCTTTTAATCAGGGTCAGAAGATTTTAGTCACCCACAGCAAAAAAGATCAAGCTACAGGTTACTACAATAGTAAACTAAAATCACAGTTTTCAGTCTTTATTATTTTCAGTCCCTTCACTTTAAAGGCAGAAGAGCTACACTCCAGGGAAAAATCTTCAAGAGATATCTCAATTGAAACTCTACACAAGTTGTCCAATTTGCTCTTGCTCACACTAATCAGCATTTTTTGGTTCACCAGCTTTAATGCACAGTTACTTACATTAACATTAAATACTATAAACAACCTATATTTGATAGTCCATAGAAAGAATTTCAGTGAATTGGTTAAAGCACACTGACAAGTACAAATTGCAGGCATCCATTTCATGAACAATAGCAAAACAACCTTTTCTCACAGCAACTTCCCACCAAGTAAAGTGAAAGAACAGATGCTGAAGAACAGATGGCAGAATTTCTATCATATCAGAACTGCCTTCTTTTGGTACCTTATAACATTGGAATCGTTACTTTTCATGAAGCTTTGTATATTGAAAACTCAGCTACTGCAGTACCCTTCCTCAAGAAGAATTACAAATCATGGGTGTCCTGAATTCATCTTCAACTTCCCCTGCCAACAATCTGGAGTTTAGGATGCAAAACATTAGAACATCACAAAAGAGCAGTAACTAATATTACTCTAAAAATGCTTACATTTTTGGACGTCCACCAATAATTGCAGTGACTCCAGGTGCTAAAAATGAATGAAATGAAAACACAGGAACATAAAAAGTCAAAGAATTAAGAATGACTGTAATTTTCAGTGTCCAGGTATAAATGTACTCCAGAACCATTTTATACTTTCATAAAGAGCTAAAATTAAATTCTAAAACAGTAATGCCATTTAATGAAATATTAACAATTTAAGAACATCTAGGACAAATGATAGGATTAAGTTTAGAGTTATTTATTCAATTAAAATAAGAGCAGGAAACTTTCTTTTTTAAAAAAAATATCTACAGGTAGTCTTTGACTTACAACCATTTGTTTACCAACTGTTGGAAGTTACAACTGAAAAAAGTGACTTAAAACCAGTTCTTGCACTTAAAACTATTGCAGCATCCCCACGGTGATGTAATCAAAATTTGGGTGCTTGGCAATTGGCATGTATTTACAACAGTTGCAACCTCCTGAGGTCACACAATTGCTATTTGTGAACTTACCCAATGGCTTTCAATAAGCCAAGTCAATGGAGAAGCAGGATTCACTTAATAACCACATGATTCACTTAAAAACTACACTAATTTGCTTAACCATGGCAAACACTTTTTGTAAAATTGGGCATGACTCACTTAAAAACAGCTTTGTTTAGCAACAGAAATACTGGTCCCAATTGTGATCGTAAGTCAAGGGGTTACCTGTACTCAGTACTGGAGTGGAAGTATGTGAAACCATGAAACTTTAATGAGAAATTATAGAGCTGTAACTGCACCAGTAAGAAAATAGAATAGAATAACAGAGTTGGAAGGGACCTTAGAAGCCAACCCCCTCCTTAGGCTGCTTCTAGTCCAACCCCACTACACCACTTCAGAAAAAATGGTTATCTAATCTCTTCTTTAAAACTTCCAGTGTTGGAGCATTTACAACTTCTGGAGGCAAGTTGTTCCACTGATTAATTGTTCTGTCAGGAAATTTTTCCTTAGTTCTAAGTTGCTTCTCTCCTTGATTAGTTTCCACCCATTGCTTCTTGTTCTACCCTTAAGTGCTTTGGAGAAGAGTTTGACTCCCTCTTCTTTGTGGCAGCCCGAGATATTGGAACACTAGTACATGTCACCCCTAGTTCTTCTTTTCATAAGACTAGACATATCCAGCAACCGTTCTTTATATATTTTATCCTCGAGTCCCCTAATCATCTTTGTTGCTCTTCTCTGCACTCTTTCTAGAGTCTCAACATCTTTTTTACATTGTGGCGACCAAAATTGGATGCAGTATTCCAAGTGTGGCCTTACCAAGGCATTATAAAGTGGTATTAACACTTTACGTGATCTGGATTCTATCTATCTGTTTATACAGCCTAGAACTGTGTTGGCTTTTTTGGCAGCTGCAGAACACTGCTGGCTCATATTTAAGTGATTGTCCACTAGGACTTCTTATTATTATTATTATTATTATTATTATTATTATTATTATTATTATTATTATTATTATTATTATTATTATTATTATTATTATTATTATCCCCCTCACAGTCACCAATACTGAGCAAGGTACCACATATACTGTACCTATGCATTTTGTTTTTCTTGCCTAAATGTAGAACCTTACGTTTTTCACCATTGAATACTCTTAGTATCTACAGTATGTTATGGCGAAAGGCATTAAAGTATTAAGTCAGCTGTTCAACTAATATAGAATTTTTAACGTAAGATTTTAAAAATGAGTAGAAACTTTAAAAACTGCAATGTGTATAAATTTCAGTCTGGAATATGTATTCTAGTTTTCAATTCTTCTTCTGTTTTTTATTTCTGTTCTAATAGAAAGAAAGCAAAAATAATTGATTAATTCAAATCAAGTCTTTATCACAACTACATGGCCAAATATCAGATACAAATAACTGTCTACTTCAGGTCCATCCGCAACATTCCTAGGATTAAAGTCAGGACTTGGGCCATTTCAAATAGTAACTTCTTTTCCTTTAACATTATTTGGTTATATAACTTATGCATTTTGGATCATTCTTGCTGTATTATCCAGGTATTACAAATACTCTAACATTTTCCTGTAGGTATAGAAGGCCTATCCTTATTTAAAGAACAGAATTAATCAGATTAATTAATGAGAATAGAGCTGGAAAGGAATCTTGAAGGTCTTCTAGTCAGCCCCTTCCTCAAGCAGGAGACATATACCATTTCATATATATATATATATACATATATATATACACATACACATACATACATACATACACATACATACATACATACATACATACATACATACATACATACATATATATATATATATGTAGGTCTTTGGTTATTCGGGTTTTCTCCCGTGTAAAATTGGAAGTGTCTTGGCGACGTTTCGACGAAGTCTCATTCGTCATCTTCAGGCTTCAGCTTCGTGCTTGTGGGAGCAATGTGTGATTGCAGCTGTTTCTTCCTTTTTAACTGCTAGTGGGGGGTTGAACTGATTGGGTGGGAGCTTGCCTGTGCTCTGATTGGATAGGGGTTTTTTTGTGCTCTGATTGGCTGGGGGTGTGTCCTGTTTGGGTGGGGGCTTGGTTGTGCTCAGATTAGTCTGAGTTGCAGGGGGATTTGAGCTGGTGAGCTGCACTGCTGCTGTTTGGCTTCGTGGTCGTGGTCGTGCTACATCTTCGTAGTGGGTGTCAGTCTGCTGCATGTATGGATTGGAGGGGTTTGAAATGGCTAATGTTGCAGCTGCGGTCTGGCTTCTGGTCCTTGGTCGTGCTTCCTGATCAGTGTGGGTTTGGGTCTGCTTTCTGGGTGGATGTGTGGTGGTGACATCCTGTGTGGACCTTGTGAGTGTGGGTCTGGTGTCATTCCTCGTGTTAAGGACTCGTTTGTCACTCATATATATATATATATATATATATACATACACATACACATACATACATATACATATACATACATATATATACATACATACATACATACATACATACATATATATATATATATATGTAGGTCTTTGGTTATTCGGGTTTTCTCCCGCGTAAAATTGGAAGTGTCTTGGCGACGTTTCGACGAAGTCTCATTCGTCATCTTCAGGCTTCAGCTTCGTGCTTCTGGGAGCAATGTGTGATTGCAGCTGTTTCTTCCTTTTTAACTGCTAGTGGGGGTTTGAACTGATTGGGTGGGAGCTTGGCTGTGCTCTGATTGGATGGGGGTTTTTTTGTGCTCTGATTGGCTGGGGGTGTGTCCTGTTTGGGTGGGGGCTTGGTTGTGCTCAGATTAGTCTGAGTTGCAGGGGGATTTGAGCTGGTGAGCTGCACTGCTGCTGTTTGGCTTCGTGGTCGTGGTCGTGCTACATCTTCGTAGTGGGTGTCAGTCTGCTGCATGTATGGATTGGAGGGGTTTGAAATGGCTAATGTTGCAGCTGCGGTCTGGCTTCTGGTCCTTGGTCGTGCTTCCTGATCAGTGTGGGTTTGGGTCTGCTTTCTGGGTGGATGTGTGGTGGTGACATCCTGTGTGGACCTTGTGAGTGTGGGTCTGGTGTCATTCCTCGTGTTAAGGACTCGTTTGTCACTCATATATATATTTGTTTTCTGAGGTTTTCACGGGTGTTTGTATGTAGGTCTTTGGTTGTTCGGGTTTTCTCCCGTGTAAAATTGGAAGTGTCTTGGCGACGTTTCGACGAAGTCTCATTCGTCATCTTCAGGCTTCAGCTTCGTGCTTCTGGGAGCAATGTGTGATCGCAGCTGTTTCTTCCTTTTAACTGCTAGTGGGGGTTTGAACTGATTGGGTGGGAGCTTGGCTGTGCTCTGATTGGCTGGGGGTGTGTCCTGTTTGGGTGGGGGCTTGGTTGTGCTCAGTTTAGTCTGTGTTGCAGGGGGATTTGAGCTGGTGAGCTGCATAGCTGTTGTTTGGCTTTGTGGTCGTGCTACATCTTCATAGTGGGTGTCAGTCTGCTGCATGTATGGATTGGAGGGGTTTGAAATGGCTAATGTTGCAGCTGCGGTCTGGCTTCTGGTCCTTGGTCGTGCTTCATGATCAGTGTGGGTTTGGGTCTGCTTTCTGGGTGGATGTGCGGTGGTGACATCCTGTGTGGACCTCGTGAGTGTGGGTCTGGTGTCATTCCTCGTGTTAGGGACTCGTTTGTCAATAAGGGCGGGTTTCCAAATGGCTGGTAGGCGGGAGGTACCATCTCGTTTGTTCATGCTGTGTGGGCGTTTTTCTATCTCAATGGCTTCTCTGATTATTCTGTTGTTAAAGTGTTCAGTTTTGGCGATAGTTCTGGTCTTTTTAAAGTCAATATCATGTCCTGTGACTTTAAAGTGTTGGACCAGGAAGAAGTTGGTTCCTCTTTTTTGACTGAGTTCTTGTGTTCTTCAATGCGTGCACTTATTCTTCTGTTGGTTTGTCCAATGTATGTGGTGGGGCAGGCGGTGCATGGGATTTCATATACTCCTTGATTTTCTAACTCAATTTTGTCTTTGGGGTTTCTTAGGATGGTGGATATTTTTCGGTTTGTGCAGAATGCTGTCTTGATGTTGTGTTTGTGGAGGATCTTGCTGATTCTGTCTGTGGTGCCTTTTATATATGGGAGGAGGGCTGTGCCGTTTTCTTGTTCTCTGTCTTGGATTTTAATGGGGGGTTCTTTTTGGATTAGCTTGGTAATCTTATTTCTTTGGAATCCATTGGATGTTAGTACGTTAGTGAGAGTGTCTAGTTCGGTTTTTAGGTGTTGTTCATCAGCTAAGCATTTTGTTCTGGAGATGAGTGTCTTGGCTATGGAGTTGATCTGTGCTGGGTGGTGGTGTGAGAGTGCGTGCAGATAGCGGTTTGTGTGTGTTTTCTTCTGGTAGATGGTGTGTCCTAGGGAGCCATTGGGTTTTCTGTAGACTAAGACATCCAGGAAGGGAAGTTGGTTGTTAGGGTTAGGGTTAGGGTTAGGAACCAACTATATATAGACATATACCATTACCAGGACATAAACTGTTTCAACTCCTACCCTGAAAACGACGCTATAGAGCACTGCACACCAGAACAACAAGACACAAGAACAGTTTTTTCCCAAAGGCCATCACTCTACTAAACAAATAATTCCCTCAACACTGTCAAACTATTTACTAAATCTGCACTACTATTAATCTTTTCATCGTTCCCATCACCAATCTCTTTCCACTTATGACTGTATGACTGTAATTTTGTTGCTGGCAATCCTTATGATTTATATTGATATATTGACCATCAATGTTGTACCTTGATGAATGTATCTTTTCTTTTATGTACACTGAGAGCATATGCACCAAGACAAATTCCTTGTGTGTCCAATCACACTTGGCCAATAAAAAATTCTATTCTATTCAGACAAGTGACTGTCCAGTCTCTTCTTAAAAACCTCCTTAAAAAGCACCCACAACATCTGATGGCAAGCTGTTCCAGTGGTCAATTATCCTCACTGTTAAGAAGTTTCTCCTTAATTCCAGGTTGCTCCTCTCCTTGATTAGTTTTTAAAGTGAGATAAAATAAAAACTGGATGGTAAAGTTAATATTTCCCAGTTCCACAAAACATAAAAGCATAAATAACAGCCAAATGACTGCCTACGGAGCATTTCTTTTAAAAAAATTGAAATAACAATGGGATAGACAGCAACAATTGATTCCTAAAAATAAGAAGGTAAGCAATTTGAATGAGCAAGAAAGTACTAGGAACTATTACTTGCTCTTACTTTCAGGAAATATATTATTGTGTATTCCAATGTATTAGAAAAAGTGAAGAGACAGAAAAATGAGAGAGAGACTGGCTAATGAGCAGAAAAGGAATGTGGCTAGTAAGAAGTACTTGATTACAAAAAACAGAAAATGGTAATTAGAGCTAAATCCAAGATAAATGGGATAAGAGGCCCAGAAGATAAAAACCCATGTTGGAAAATATCTTTTGTTTCTTGACAATGCTCCAGCCCTTGAAGTTATTACAATCTGAATTTTTTAGATGACAAAACCAATTAAAACCAAATGTTCTGCATTCAATACAATATTGTGCATTATATACAAAACACTTAACTCGCAGAGGTCACTTATAATTGCTTTAGCCATTTCCGCCCAACTGAGAGATAAGAAATCTTTTAGGATTATGTACTCAAACATGAATGAAGACTGATCTGACTATTAAATTAGCTGGAGACACATCTAACACCCTTGTCATCGTTCATAATATTTACATGTACTAAGGACTTTAAAATCTCAAACTGTTTTAACCAGCTGTCATCACAGTGTCAACCTCCGGTCAAATAGATGTGAAATAAGGGTTAGCACATTAGTTTGGCTTTAGAAATAACCATTGGACAGCATAATTATTAAAATGTTTTTGTTTATGGTATTGAAATTTTATCCATCAGATTTTATTATTTTGAATATGAAAAAAGAAATAACAAGGAAAGTATTAATGACTAATAGGAGGAAACAGGCTTTTAGCTACTACTATTGGATTACAAATATAAAAAACTAGAAAAGATTATTAGGATATCTCAAATAAGTAACCACTGTGGAATTCCTTGAAGCAAAGAAGTAGTTGTTTATTACCATTTTATGTTTCTTGATAAAAATATCAATTCCAAACTTATTTAAATTAAAATTTGCAGATTTATACTGTGTGGTCTCTAAAGATATATTCAACAATATTTATATGAAATAGAACTTAAAGAAACGATTTTAAAAGACTTTTTAAAATTCTTACTACATGGTAAAATGTCATATATAAAAGTACTAAGAGTTTTAGTTTTACTTTTTCTATTCTGTCCATTGTCCTGAGAGCAATCCTTCAACTAAAATGAAATAATCATAAGGATGCATAACCTGGTCAAAGAGTGAATGGAAAAAAGGAATAAACTTGTGGAAAAGGAGGAAAAGCTGTAAGTCTCAAATAAAAGAAATCTGAGTCCAAGACAGATCTGTAACATGAGTAAGTGTATCAGACAAGACCTTCCTTAGTTTTCATAAAGATAAGAGGTGAGAGGGGGGAAGTGCATTCAGACTTGCAAGATTCTCCCATATCAATCCACAAAGGCAATGTTATCGCAAAGTTAATTTTGCTCCCATCTGAGGAGAAATCTGACTTTTCCCAAACACCACAACTTTTGGCTTTAACAAAAACCGTGACAAATAGTCGACCATCTATGGAGTTCCAAATTAACGGTCTCCAATTCTCTGGTCTTGTAGATACCGGAGCTGACGTGTCTGTCATTCGGACCGCGGAATGACTACAAAAATGGCACACTGAACCTTCTTCCGCCGTCCGTGGAGTAGGCGGAACCCAACTTGCCGAGATTAGCAAAGATTGGCTTGTTGTGACATCCCCCCAGACTTCTGGTACGGCTTACATCAAACCAGTCATCTTCCCACTCCACATTAATTTGTGGGGACGGGATCTCCTACAGCAATTAGGAGCAAAAATTGTCTTGGAATAATGACTTCCTCCATCTCCCCACCTAAACCTCTTCGTCTGTCTCTCAAATCTGAAATTCCTGTTTGGATTGATCAATGGCCTCTCACTAATGAAAAAGCTTCTGCACTTCGTTCTCTTGTGAATGAACAACTTGCTCTACAACATATTGAACCTTCTTTAAGCTCGTACAACACTCCTGTTTTCGTAATTAAAAAGAAATCTGGCAAATGGCGCTTCCTACACGATCTTCGTGCTGTCAATGCCATTATTCGACCCATGGGGGCGCTACAATGAGGCCTCCCAAATCCTAACCTCATTCCAAAGGACTATGACCTCATGATCATAGACCTCAAGGATTGCTTCTTCTCCATACCACTGCACCCTGATGACATGCCCTTGTTCACTTTTTCTGTTCCTGAGCTCAACATATTTTAAATTTTAAATTCATTTTTAACTATCAGCCGTTTAGTAATTGCTATATTTTAATTCCTTTTAATTGTATATATCTTGTATTTTATTTCTGGCTGTACACCGCCCTGAGTCCTTTGGGAGAAG
Organism: Ahaetulla prasina; assembly: GCF_028640845.1. Taxonomy (NCBI): domain Eukaryota; kingdom Metazoa; phylum Chordata; class Lepidosauria; order Squamata; family Colubridae; genus Ahaetulla; species Ahaetulla prasina. The sequence continues at coordinate 68,987,259 of NC_080546.1, read as the reverse complement.
GACGGTATAAAAATTTAATAAAATAAAATAAATAAAATAAACATGTCAACCTATTTCTCGATATCAATGGCGTGTTCTTCCACAAGGCATGCTCAATAGCCCCACTATGTGTCAGTTCTATGTTAATTTTATTCTTAAACCTTATCGCAAAATGTTCCCTCACTTCCTTGTCTATCATTACATGGATGATGTCCTCATAGCGGCACCGGGGCCTGTGGGCACGGTCGCGAAAACACTCTCTACACTTACCTCTACGTTAGCTGTCGGTGGTCTTGTCATAGCTCCTAACAAGGTACAACGGCAATTTCCCTTCTCTTACCTTGGTCATAAGCTACTATCTTCTCATGCTGCTCCTTTTCTTCCGCATTTGAATCTCCCCCACAAAACAACACTCGTCCAGTTGCAACAATACCTAGGTACAATCAATTGGACCCGCCCCTATTTTGGTACCACAACTGAAATTTTATTTGCTGCCTTGGCGCAAGGAAAATCACCATCAGACATAATCATTCTGGACAGTAAACAAAAACAGGTTTTGAAACACATTGAACGAGCGATGCATACTCATTGGGTTGACATGCATCCCCAATGAGCCCATCGTCATCATCCTCATCAATACGCCTAATTTACCCACCGCGGTTTTAGCGCAATCTACAGATTTGCTATTAATATGGAATGGATACACTTGCCGCATACACCCAGAAACACGATCAATCAAAAGCCCTCTCAGTTTGCTTCCTTGATCTCTAAGGCTCGTCTCAGAGCCAAGGCGCTGGCTGGCGTTGAAACTTCTGTCCTTTTTGTCCCTTGCTCCCCCTCCACATGGGAAACCATGTACATTAACTCAGAATCTTTGCAACTCTGCATGACAGAGTGGCCTGGTACTATCTCTTGTCACCCTCCCTCTGATCCTCGCTTGCAACTTTTGAAAAACATACCCATTATATGGAACACCCTTTTACATCCTATTCCCATTTTTTCCGCCATCACCGCATTTGCGGATGGCAGCAAGCACTACGGTGCCTGTGCCTGGTTGCACAATGGCACCTGGAAATCAAAAATCACTCCACCTCAAAAATCGGCTCAATGCGCAGAACTTGCTGCGGCAATTCTGGCGTTCCAGAATTTAGCAACGAACCCCTAAATTTAATCCTGGACATGTCACTCAAATCATTGTTACCATTTTTGGCTCATATCTTTCTCCATCTCTGGACTCCGATCTAACCTCTCTCTTTTCCACTCTACAACAACTTCTTTCTGCTCGCTCGAAACCTTACTTTGTATCCCATATACGAAGCCATCAACCTTTCCCCGGCTTCTTACAAGAAGGCAATACCATCGCCGACGCTGCGGCGTCTGCCCCTTCTGCTATGTCTCTCACCTTTCCCTCTCCATGGGAAAGTCATGCATACTTTCATCAAAATAAAAAGGCGCTCATAAAACAATTTGGCATATCCACAGCCAAAGCCTCTGCTATTCTGCAGCAATGCACAACTTGCAGCAAACAATCATTGTCCCTTCCAATGGAGGTGAACCCCAGAGGAACGGAATGCTGCCAAATTTGGCAAATGGACATCACACACTATCCTCCATTTGCCCCTTGGAAATATTTGCATGTTTCCATTGATACTTTCTCTGGCTTCATTATGGCCACTCCCCAAAGGGGGGAGACTACAAAACATGTAATCAATCATTGTATTCGGTCTTTCGCAACGCTGGGATGTCCAAAAGAACTAAAAACAGACAATGGTCCTGCCTACACTAGTGCACCTTTTGCGACATTTTGTAACCAATGGTCCATTGTACACAAATTTGGCATTCCGTACAATTCCCAGGGTCGGGCATTAGGAGAGTGCGCTAATAGCACATTAAAAACAGCCCTGGATAGATACCATCAGACACAAGGGAAAATTCCCCTTAGCCTCCCAGCTTTGCAAAACAGGCTTAATCTGTGTTTATACACCATCAGCTTCCTGAACCTGACGGGCACTCCTCCATCAACCACTGCAACTCGTCACTTCTCTGTTTCTCCTGTTGCAGCAACATCCAGACCATTGGTGTACTTCAAACGACTTCCTGACCCCACCTGGAAAGGTCCTGCTGAACTCATCATCTGGGGACGGGCTACGCCGCCATCCAAACCAACGGTGAGACCTTGTGGGTCCCTGGTCGGCACATCCGTCCCTACCATTCAAAAACAAAAACAGAGGACCTTTCCCCATCTGACGCTAACAACACTCCTTTGCTGAGTCATACCGGCAATTGACTCTCCACACACAGGAGATGGCATTTATTATTCTATTCTTTCTACTCGCCCCCACCATCAGTAACAGTAAGTTTATCAAACCCGACACAGCGAAGACGACCACCTATGGCTTCAGAACAGCTACATGAAAGACATCCAGAAGGTGGTACAGGTCCTAAATGCTACAAATTGCTGGATATGCATGCACACACCAGGTCAATCAGGCAAAGGAGTTCCTTCACATTCCGTACCATTAAACGAGACTGGATGGAACGATTGGCACACGAACAAGCCATTGTACTTTCACTCCATTCCGGAAGACACCAACCACACATTGTTCAAAGTGCAAGTCCAATCTAGTGGCACTGCAAAAATATGCTTCTCCCGCCCATCATCCAACAACAGCATCTTCTTAGGGAACAACATGAACTGTAATAAAATTGTACCCTTGCCAGAAAGCTGCATGAAGTGTGCAAAAGCCAGAAACGAGACACAACAACAGTGTAAAAATACCACCACATTAGGGGGAGAAGATTACCCTTGCTGCGTGAACAAAACCGTCACTGCCGACTACTCTAAGGTAACCACTCAAGGGGGATTTGTGGGTTGTATATGGTTTCATATAATAAGAAAATGGGAAAATGACACTGAAATGTCAGGAACCTCACTATTACCCATGCCCAGTCACATTTGGCTTTTATGTGGAAAAATGGCATATCAACAATGGCCAAAAAATTGGTCAGGTACATGCACACTAGGATGGGTCATCCCTACCATCTACAAGATTGATTCACTTCCCCAAATACGCTTAAGAAACAGAAGAGACACAGACTCCCCTGACTCAGGCCTTACCCTGGGCGGAAACTTGGGCACACAAATAGCGAGAGCTATACTACCTGCACTAGGTGTTGTCATGAATTATCGGGACTTACACATCTTAAACAATTGGACCGTATCAATGTTCAATCAAACCATACGATCTCTAAAACTGATAAATACAGAATTGAGTGAGGTAAGAGAAGTCGCTCTCCAGAATCGTTATGCCCTTGACATCATTCTGGCCTCCCAGGGCGGAGTTTGTGCACTGATTCACTCTCACTGTTGTGTATACATCCATGACTATAAAATAAATATCACCCACACGATACTACACATGGAAGACATGATCAAAAACAACTCCCTCAGGACCGACGGCCCTGATGCCCTGGACATATGGGGGGCATTATGGTCCTGGTTACCAGACGGCTCTTGGCTGCGCTCTCTGGTTCCTACAATAATTACCATAATCATTTTTCTGATTACGTTGTGTTGTTGCATTCAATGCCTTCCTTCTCTACTGCAGACATGCAAAGGTCTTTTGCTTTTCCAAGGGAGAGATATGTTAATAGCTGAAAATCAATCACTTCTAAGCCTTGAAGGCATATCTATTGAAAAAACAAAAACAGAGGAGATGTGGGAATAATGTCCTTATAGCCCACGTGTAGGCTGCCATGCGGCTGTACCACGTAGATGGAAGAAGGAACAAAGAAGAAATATGAGCAATCACCCCATTGGAAACTCCTCCCAGTCATAAAGGCTTGTAAAATGTGCTCACTGTCACGTACTTATATGCTAATATGTAACCGCCCCTGTTTGCCTTCTGTAACCACCCATTTTATCCTGAACACAATAAAAGAGGGTTCCGGAGTCAGCTCTGCGCGAGTCATCCCAGACATGCTCTAGGCCCTCATCCTGAGAAGTCCTTGTGTCGTGTCGTTCATTCGCGGCCTTCATGAGAAGCCACCGGACATTCGATAATCTTCCTCCTTGGCCACATGTAGTTTCACTTCCGATATTCTTCCTCTGTCAATCTTCTGGATGGAATGTGAAGCAGGCAGCTCCCGTTACATTCACGTGCCAAAACAGTTTAAAAGTCTGATTGAAAAACTGCTTGAAAGACTATCTTCCTCCCCCACACATGCAAAGTCAGCCGAACGCTAGCTACAGTAGAAACCTCCCCACCTCTCCCATGAATCATGTAAAACATTCAGTAAGAAGCAATCCTTTAACGAAGTAATAAAACAGTAAAACAGGCTAGTAAGAGAAATACAGTTAATTAAAGCGGAGGCTGACAGCTATTGTAGTTGGTTATTATCTAACATGATAGTTTTGGGCTTGTAGAAACAATTGCGCTATATAAGATTATGTAATATGAATAATAAGGCTTATAGAAAAAATAAGATTGGGAAGATCAGTCAAGAATGAAAAACATTTGTAATTAAAATATAATCAATTGCAATTAATAAACTGCATACTGTATAGAGTTAAAACATGTTAAATTCATAATTCAATAATGCAAATTTAGAGTAATATCTTGAAAATAAGTGATGACAACTTGATGGGTAAGACATGAGAGGCATTGAGGCTACAGTATTATGGAGACTGATGAAGATCTGTTTCTTGAAGATTTATTTAAAAACACATTTAATGTTGTTTTGCTCTTTTCTTTCCCTTACATAGATGCTGCTTATATATAAACAAGAATTCCATGTACTACTACCTGCTCCTTTCTACACTGCAAGCATTACCTTCTAGCCATTGCATTTTTAAAAATGCACTAAAAACTGAAGATAACTCAGAAGCGGAAAGCTTATGATGGCTTGTTGGGACTTCTTCCTGCCTTCTACTTGCTGTTCAGAAACAAGTTGTTGGAGATCTTCTATTGAAACTTCTTCTATATGGGATTGAAGCAGTTTATATGGGATTGAAGCAGTTTATCTAAGGCCTCTTCCTCCAATTTATCAAGCTCTGCTTTTCAAGAGAAACATAATGTGCTTTTGGAAAGCTCTTTTATAGGATCAAAGCCTTTAAAGTTAGAAATAAAACCAGGTAGATAGTGTCATTAAACACCATGCAAAGTATTTTGTAACCTCATTCCAATCCTTTACAATATCAATTATGTTTCTTATGTTGAATCACTTCCAAAATTCAAAGACAATTTGTACATTTTCATTCTCAGTAATTGTGATCAACACCTTAGATGTGCGCTTTTACAGTGTTTCCTATACATTGTTTCCTATACAGTGTTTTAAGGCAACAATAGTATTTTAATCAGGTATTGGCTGCATTGTGGTAAAAACAGGACTTGGGTGAAGAAAAAACAGGAGTCATCTACAACATACAGCAACAGCCACTTCATAGGACAAACAGGCAGAAAACTGGCAGAATGCATTCATAAATCAACTAGCAATGAGAAGAGAGCAACACATGGACAAACTTAACCATAGTTTATGGATGTCAAACTCGCGGCATCACGTTGCTGTCATGTGATATATTGCAACATTTTCCCCGTTCGTGGAGCTGGGGTGGGCGTGGCCTGCGCACAATGCATCTGACCTGCGGGCTGCCAGTTTGACACACCTGCCATAGTTCATTGAAATGTTTTTGAATATTAGTAGCTCTTAAATTTAGTCTTAAGTATTTAAAAACAAGGGCTATGACTCAGCAACTACAGCCAGTCAATCACACAACCTGAAATCAGACCAGGACTCAGAAAGGTATTTAAAGGTATCTTTAAAGGCCAGTGCTCCCCCAGACAAGCACAATCCAAAGCACACTGAAGACATCTTCTCGAAAGGGACGAAACCTTTGCAACCAAATCGCCAAGCTCAGAGCTCAAGCCAATAACTTAACCATAATTCAACTGGAAAACGTTGACCATCCTAGACCAAGCCAAGTCCAAAAATGATAAGGAATTTCTGGAAGCCTGGCACTCTGAAAAATTAGCCCTCAGTAGTCACATAAACAATATCTACATACTATGCAAGTCAACAAGCCAAAAAGGCAACAAAAAGACCAACTACCTCCCCATTAGCAATCAGCACCAAGATGAAGAATAGATTAACTCCAAGATCAACATCAGACCAACAATCAAGAAGTAAAAAATACCCCAATCTAGGAATTGCCAAACAAGCTAACTGTAAACAGCCCAACCAAAGAACTTCTAAAACCACCTCCACCAACACTGTTAGGGCAAGCCACTAGAACAGTGGCCCCCACAATCTTTTGGGCACCAGGGACTGGTTCCATGTAGAGAGGTTTTTCTGGGGACCGGAGGGTGGTGGTGGTTTCTTGTGCTCCTTTATCCCACAGATGGGGCTTTGCTTATTTCCGTGGACCGGTATCTAGCATAGTGCGGCCCGGTGCTGGTCCATGGACCAGGATTTTGGGATCACTGCACTAGAATATAAACTGAGAGCAAACCCTATTCCTTACTAGTGCTGATAAGGTTACCTAGTTTGGATAGTGAAATGTCTGCAAGAAAAACACCAAGCTCAGACAGTACCAAGAATCATTTAAAAAGGGTCTGTATTCATAAAAGTTTATTACTTTTTATAACATTTATTAATCTCAAAAAATGCTACAAGACAACTTCTGATTTTTTGTTACCATAAAATAACATAGCTTTCCTTCTGCAAAGTATGCTAATCGATTTTTCATCTTTATAGTGTAACCATGTTTTGAACTTTCAATAATACTTAAGAAAACTTTTAGTTATACTTACATAAGATGTGAGGAATGAAATTTTAGTTAACAGTATTTTTTGAAGATATGCAGTATAAGGAAATGCTTTTTAAATATTGAAAATGCTCTTAAAAGCAAATACCCATCAATAACAAACATCAAGATGGGTACAGCTGTCTTATCTTAGTAAATGTTAAAATTGTATAGATAAATATCCCTTTACTTAGCTCTGTTTGGTAGAAAATAAAATTTATTGTCAGCTAGACTAAGATCATACACTGACCTTTCTTCTATAAACAAGTTAAAATCAACAATGCATTCATCTTCCCTTGACGCAATGACTGAGTAATTTATTTATATACTTATATTAGCTACTATATTTCATGTTTCAAAGTAATAATTAGTTAATTGAAAGTAAATGCAATGTATTCCAAAAAATGTTTAATTTTTCCTGTGTAACTATCACAATTTTCACAGTTGTAAATGGTCAATGGAGACTGTTATTTATGATAAAGTTTAGTCAAAACAAATAATAATTACTTTCAAAATTTAATTTCCTGAAATTTAATTGACTGTTTTACACAATGCCAATTTTCAAAAGAAACATTTAAATATTTAGAAACTAAAAATGTGTATATATGCTTTCTAAAAGCATGAGGTGTTTTTTTTAATCTCCTTTTAACTAAATTAAGGTCTAATACTAATATTTTTATTCAGTCTTTCTCTTTTCTTTAAATGAACAAATATTTAACATGGCTGTTCTAAATTTCTAGTGTTTCCAACAATAAAATGAATGTGTATGCTAAGGAAATGAAGACTGATCATGCATTATATGGGTCTTGACTTTCTGTTAGATCCAGAAATATTTTACTTATTACATTTATTACATTAAAATCATTAAGCTTTATTCAGATCCCAGACTACAAAAACATCCCTCTTTATATAAAAGAGGGAAAGCATAAGAAGTACAACTTTTCAAGAGGTATGAGCCTAAGAGAGCCCAACCTACCAAAAATCTAACTTTAAAACACAAATTAAAAATTAAAATAAGAAAATGTTTCGTGAACACCTATCTGGGCTTGATGAATATAAATCACTGGGACCTGATAGATTACATCCCAGAGTTCTGAAAATATTATCTCACAATCATTGTACCATATCTTTCAAAAATCCTGGAACACCAGAGAATTACCTGAGGAGTGGAAAAGAGCTGATTTAGTTCCCATTTTCAAAAAAGGAAAAACAAAACAAAACACAGATCCAGGAAACTACAGACCAATCAGTCTAACATCAATACCTGGGAAGAAAATGGGAAAAATAATAAAAAAACAGATCTGTGAATATCTGGAAACAAAAAAAGTTATAACTAGTAGCTAGCACAGGTTTGTTAAAAGAAGTTTTGGATGCTTCATCACTGAAGATTTTTAAGAAGAGATTGAACAATAACTTGTCTGAAGTAGTATAGGGTGTCCTGCTTGAGCAAGTGACTGACCAGAAGACTTCCAAGGTCCCTTGCAGCTCTATTCTGAATAACGATAGGTTGACAGTATTGAAATATGAAGCAACAACTTACTAGAGAAGGGAGGGAGGGAGGGAGGGAGGAATTACTTTAGAGCAGTGGTGAAATGGTCCCAGTTCAGAACGGATCGCGCAATCCAGTAGCAATGAGGGCGGGTAGTTTGGAGAACTGGTAGCAAAAATCCCTGCCCCCCCCCGCCCCGCCCATGCCCACCCAATCGCCCGGTCCCCACTTGCCTGCTTGGCAGCTTCCTGCTTCTTTTGGTCTTGCTTGCTATTCTGGCCTTGTTTCGGCTGCTGCAATCAATTGCATCAGCTAGCAACTGAATCTGCCTGCCTGCAATCCATCACATTGGTGAGCAATTCAATCTGCCTGCCTTTTCCTTTGAATTGGGTAAGTAAGGAGGGGGAGCTTTAAAATAATAGTTAATTGGGGTTTTTTAAGACTCCAATTAACTATTTTTTATTTTATTTTTAGACATAGCAATTTAAAGTGAAGGAAGTTTTAAATTTAGCTGCTTTTATCTAAAAATACAAATAAAATAAAATAATAAAATAAAATATTTGTGCAGCTTTCTGAGATTTGATGTGTTTCTGTAGTGTTTCACTCTAACTACACAAACACACAAAATCTCACAAAGCTATATGTGGCATTTTGTGTGTGTATGTGTGTGTGAGTCAGTTGTGTTGTGTTGTGTATGTAGTGTGAAAGTTGGTTTTTGGGCTTTTTGTGGCTGTGTGAGGTTCCTGCTTGTTGCAGGGGCCATTTTGGGTGAAGTGCAGCTGCTTTTACATTGTGTGTGAGTTACTTGTGTTGTGTTGTGTATGTGTAAAGTATGAAAGTTGGTTTTTGGTACCTCTTATTGTTTTTTGTACTTTATTATTTTTATTATTTATTGTTATTGCTCCCCCCACCCAGTCACTTGACCACCAAGCCACGCCCACCAATTAAGCCATGCCCACAGAACTGGTAGGAAAAAAATTTAGATTTCACCCCTGCTTTAGAGTGTTATTTTAGAGTGTTATACAACTTTATACAACGTTGTTTTTAAAAATGTAATATAAATAGTAATTAAGAAGATCTAATAAAATAATGCAACCAGTGAGAATGTACAGTCATGTGAAAAAGAAAGTACACCCTCCTTTGAGTTCTATGGTTTTATGTTATTAGGACACAGTAAAAATCTTCTGGTGCTTAGCAGTTCTTAAAAGTTGGCAAATACATCCTGAGATGAACAACAACACATGACATATTGCACTGGATCATCACTGCACTGTGTCATTTCACACACACACACACAAAGCCAAAATAGAGAAGCCATATGTGAAAAACTAAGTACACTTTATGATTCAATAGCTTGTAGAACCACCTTTAGCAGCAATAACTTGAAGTAATCATTTTCTTTTTGATTACGTCAATGGGAGGAATTTTGGCCCACTCTATAACAGTGCTTCAGTTCATTGAGGTTTGTGCTCTAAATATGACAGCTTGCAAAATGAACTAGATATTTGCAATAAAAATAATTTCTGAGGTAGAAAATTTCCAATTCAAAACTCAGTTACTATATTCTTAGTTACTATATTATTCTAATTCTCACAAATGATGGTAAATGTCTCAGATTAATGTTGCAGGATCCAATCTGAATTGATTATTGAGACCAAGGATTGTTCCTTCCAAGTTTTTGGGCTTAACAATGATATTAGTCGTTGATTGTTGTTTTCTTGTACACCTGCACCCTCGGCTGCTAGGTATCTGATCAATTGGTGGTAAATCAGTGTTCCTGCTGACTGACATGGGGCTTTAGTCATTTGTCAGCCTATTTTTGTCTCTGCTCATCCAACAATCCTAGTATTGCATAATTGAATTAATGTCCTTGTTCATTCCAGTGTTAGACTATCATGAGTTTGGGTCTCATTGTCTAACTGCTTGCTTGTGTTCTCATAATCTGTTGGTTCAATCAATCTTTATTATGGTCACAGACCAGTACCATAAAAAAGCATTTAAAACAATAATAATTGTAAATAGAATAAAAGACAAACAGAATAATATATTGCAGTTGGTGATGGATTAGCAGTGGGCAGTTAAAGTTTACCTAATTTTCTCAGAGCAAAAATTCAAAGAAACTACTTTTTACTGATCTGATAGCAGTAGTTTCACATAAAAAAGATCAGTATTTCCTGGATATTTTATTAGGTAAATTGTTAGAAATTGAGTCTGTAAGTCGTTATAGAAGATGCAGTATAGTAAGATGTGAGCTATAGCTTCAATGGCCCCTTGTCCACAGGGGCACAGTCTCAGCTCATGTAGTGTTTTGTTTTGTTTTGTATTGTATTGGTCCTCCAAAACTTCTATGGGAAGTACATTGTAGCATGCTAAGGTTAAGTGCCCTACGGATTTTTGGGATGTTTATTTGACATAAATATCTTGCTGCTTTAAAAGGGGGAGTTTGACTGCTCAAATGAACATTCTTGAGAAAAACAGGCTAATCTTGTTGGATTTACAGATCTTTAATATGTTATTTAAGTGCACTGTGCACACTCATACCCTATTATTAAAAGCACTTCCTTGGAGAGACCAAGATACTGGAGTTTACTCTGGTTTCTCTTCAAATCATACAAATTGTTTGCAATCTGGTGTTTCCTCTCCATCTGTTTGTCAACATCTTAATTAACAATTTAAAGCTACACACAACCAGCCACCATATGCCGTATTTTTCAGACTATAAGATGCTCCGGACTATAAGACGCACCTAGGTTTTGGGGAGAAAAACAAGAAAAAAAAAATCTGCCTCTTCCTCCCAGCATCCATCCAGTATCCATCTGGCCTGTTTTCTGCGGCCTGTTTGCTGCCGCCTATTCACCACCACGGCCCATTCGCTGCAGCCCATTGGCCACCACTGCTGCAGCCTGTTCGCAGCTGCAGCCCGTTTGCCAAAAAACTGTATTTTTAAAATGATTTGGAAGAGGGGTGGCATTGGCACTCCCTAATCTTTAGCAGCCTAGACCAGTGCCTATGTGCTAATAGTCTAAAGCTGGTCCTTGGTCAGAGTATGCTCTACCTGTTGCTAATTCCTTCTAGTTTCTTCCAAAGCTTATTTATCAGTTTATTATCTTTGCTAGCCCTGCATGTACATCTTCCCACATGGATAACCTTGTGTATCCCTATGTGCTCCTAATCCAAATCTCTACCATCTTCTTGGCTCCTTTAGATACCTGTTCTCCAGGATGAGACATTCATTGTCATCAGTAAGAATCTCCTGTATTGCAATTCTGAAACTACCGGTACTTACTCTATTGCTAGATAGTTCTATGAGAGAAAACTGTTTATCACCTTGTATAAGATGTTCTTCTCCTGGCTGAAGTCATCTAGGATTTTTAATGCTCTAAAAAGCCAACCTTTTCTGAGACAGCTCTATTTTTAAAGAACTGGCTCCTTTTCTTCAGCAAAGTTCAGGTGGGAGGAAGGGTGTAACACTTTTGGTCACTTTGGTCACTTTGAAGCTGTCCTTACACACATTTGGATTTATATAACATGCTAAGGCAAAACACAAATTTAATATTCTGATCCATCTGTAAAGTGTGGGGCATACTAACCAAACCTTGTTTTCCACTCATCTTTTAAATGCTGATATTTTTTCGAACCAATTCTTTTAAATTGTTTATAAATGCAAACATTTGTTTAGCTAACAATTCCTAAATTGTCAATTTTGAATACATACATGAAATATTAATCCCATTTGAAATTGTTTTCATTAATGAAATTAACAGTGAATAAATCTGCCAGGAAATCACCACATATACGTTTTTTTTTAATCAAAAGACTACAAGTTTTTCTACAGCTTAATTAGAATTAATTAGAATTCATTTATAAAGTACAATAGCAAAAGAAACAATTGTGATGAATTGGAATTGTCAAATAGGAAGAGTTAGAAATTGAAGATGTACCCATTCCTGTTGCAGCTGGAGCAATCTCTCTGGAAAAGATTTCTAATGCTTCTTTCTGCTTATGAAATACAGCAAGCCAGACAACAACTTCTCGGGGACCCTGTTTTGAAATATTAGAAGAGAGAAAACACAGGTTAATAGAACAAATAGGAATTTGTTTACTATACTATTATTTCAAAAATGAAAAGCAGAATCTAAAATGTGAATCAGAAATCATAAGCTGCAATAATTTGTGGTGTTTATAAGCATTTAGAAGCATAATGTGTTTATTTTTCCATGGCATATTTTATATAAGGGAACCATCTTGCTTGAATTTGATTAATTAATTGTATTATATTTTGAAGTGGAAAGCATACTACAATGAAATAGTATTGTATCTGTAACGTTATGTGATTGCATAAAGAATTTTACTAAATGAAATTAAAAGAAAATTGTGAAGTTAACAATAAATTATGATGCCACTCGCATACCTTTGTTCTACATAGAATATGATATAGTCTAGGTATTTTATTTATTTATCAGCAATCTTTATACTAGTCTCAGCAGTTTTTAATATAAAAATATATAAACAAATTATTATAAACAGTAAAAACAAACACCCAATTCGGCATCGATGACTGATGGCCACAGCTCTTATTTAGATTATTTCTATCCCAATTCTTCTATAACATTAGACAGCTTACACCTTTCTCTAAAAACAATATACTCTGAAGACCTGTGTCATATAAACAAAAATAAATTATCATTAATGAAAATGATTTCATTCTTATCAATGCTTAGTCGCAAACTTGCATTTCTATTCAGGTTCCTACCTGACAATGGCAGTTTAGAATCCACAAACAAAAGAAGCATTCTCTGTAAATATTTATCTTTACATTCACCCTTCCTACCTTTTTCCCCACGAAAGAAGTGAAATGATGGAGGAGAGTCAAAGGGATGGAAGAATGCAAAGGGTGTAATTCTTCTTTTGACTTCCTCTTAATCCCTGAAGCCCATCCATTTCATACTTACACCCTCTATGTTCTGCTTTGCATGAGGTCCATATGTTTCTTCAGAACCTAAAATCTGTACATTAACTGCACTGAAGTCCTCATATCCCCGCTGATGAAACATAATCCGTGTTCTGAAAAAAATATACCATCTTTGTTTTTTCTATTTTATTTGCATCTATTTTTATCCCACCTCATTATATCACAACACTGGAACACATATAGTAAAATCATAAGTAAAAACATCAATCAGCAAGAGCCAGTCTAGTGTTCTGGTTAAAGGCACCAAGCCATAAACCAGAAGATTGTGATTTCCAAAACACTTTTTATAAGCTCTGGTTGATATGCCAAAAGCATTCCTTTCTGGAAAACAATTACCATGAAATTGTGGTGCATGAACTGGTAACAAGGTAATATGCCTTATTTGAGGTTAGTCCTGGCAACAATACAAAAGACTATTTTACATCTATATTTAAAGCACTAAACTACTACCAATTCATTTCTAGGCAAAACAGGTAAAGACAGTGCTTGTCTTTACTTGTAAAAGGCTTACATAACTTATGATCTATGTCTACTGTCTACTGTATCTGACAGAATATCTCCTTGTAGATATCATCTAAAGAACGTCAGCTACAATTACAACAAATTCATTTAGTGGTGGTATGTCATCTACCGCACATGGATTATCTCGAACTATTTCCCATCAGGACAGACTGGTCATGGTCATTTTATCATCTGTTATGACTTTTGCTGCCAACTTGACCAGCCCAGGATGGGCCTTGCCCGGACCGTCTCAGTGATGCGAACATTTACCGCGGCTGACCTTCTTGCCCTCGAGATGCCCCTCTCTGGTTTGGCCCTCAGATTATCGAGGCCCACCTTGAGGACGGGCTTTGGAGTCCCGAGAGGTGGCATCTGAAAATAGGAGGCTTAGGGTTTTAATTGGCTGTTTTAATAGATTTTTAAGGGAATTTTAAAGGGATTTTAAGGGGTGGGAGGAAACCGACGGGCTTGGGTTGGGGGTGGGAGGAAGGGGTGGGTGTTGGGGTAACCCGTCGGAGTCAGTTCCTGCACATGCTCGTGGCGGGGTTGGTGGGTCCGAGGTCATGGGGAGTCGGTGTTCCATTGGTGAGGTGGTGCTATTTCCACGGTAAGGGGAGGGGCAGATATGGCGGAAGTGAGGGCTCATATCGTGTTAGGGGTGCGCTCGATGCCTACAGGCGATCGCGCGCCCGAGCCCTCAAACTTCTCCCGTTCCCGGATGGTCAGGATCCTCAGGGCCCTGGCCTTGGCTGATGTTATGCAATGCACGGTCCGTGGCCAATAAGGCCCCCCTAATTCACGATCTTATTCAGGGGGGTGCCGCGGACCTTATGGGCGTTACAGAGACCTGGTTGGGCCCAGAAGGGGGCGGGCCCCTTGTTCAGATGTGCCCACGGGTTTCCGAGCATTTCATCAGCCGAGGGCCAGGGTAGGGGTGGTGGGGTGGCGGTTGTGATTAGAGAGTCTAGAGCCGAGGGAGACCACTGTACCTCAGATTGCGGTGCGAATCCCTCTTTGTGAGATGGGGTCATAGATGTCAGATGGGCTTGCTGGTCACGTACCTGGCTCCTTGCTACGTGACAGCTGCCCTGCCCGAGCTCCTGGAGGTGCTTGCTGGGGTGGCAGTTGAGACCCCCAGACTTTTAGTCGTGGGGGACTTTAACTTGCCATCGTCCGGCTCGTCATCGACGGTAGCTCGGGAGTTCATGGCTTCCATGACGGCCTTGGACCTGACCCAAGTAGTTGATGGCCCTACTCACATTGGGGGAGGCACTCTGGACCTGATTTTTGTCTCTGGTCAGTGGTTGAGAGATCTGGACTTAAAGGAAATAGTCATTGAACCTTTGTCATGGTCAGATCACTCTCTTCTTCGTCTGGACTTTCTGACCGCCATTCACCACCGCAGGGAGACGGAGCCGACACGTTGGTTCCGTCCCAGGCGCCTGATGGACCGGAGGGTTCGGACGGAGCTTGGGCCATTTCCTGAGGGTCTGGCACACGGCTCGGCTGAGGAACTTGTTGCGGCCTGGGAGCGGGCGCGGCGGGGCCTTAGACCGGGTCGTGCCTTTGCGACCTCTGACCCAGCGCAGGTCCCAACCAGCTCCTTGGTTCTCCGAGGCTGAGAGGATGGCGCGGAGAAGGCGCCTAGAGAGTTCCTGGAGGTCTAGCCGTTCAGAAGCTGATCGGACACTAGTGAAGTCCTATACTAGGGCTTACCTAGTGGCAATGAGGAAGCGAGGCGTACCTCGCCTCCTCCCTCATTGCATCGGCAGATAACCGCCCAGCCGCCCTGTTTGGGTGACCCGCTCCCTCCTACACCAGGGGGCGGGATGACCCGTGCAGGGACGTGCTGAGGAGTTTAACGGTTATCTATACGATAAAATCGTTCAACCGGGATGGTTTGGACCAAGATTGCGGTGATACGGGTGAGACGCCTGAGGTGGTCTTGGTGACATTGTATGGGATGAGTTTGACCCTGTCGCTCCGAGGACATGGACAGGTTGTTGGGGAGGCTGAATGCCACCACATGTTTACTGGACCCGTGCCCCTCCTGGTTGGTGCTGGCCACGCAGGAGGTGACACGAGGCTGGCTCAGGCGATTCTGGCGCTTCTTTGGTGGAGGTGTCTTTCCGGCCGCCTTGAAAGAGGCGGTGGTGAGGCCCTCCTCAAGCCTTCCCTGGACCCGGCTGTTTTAGGTAATTATCGTCCGGTCTCCAACCCGCCGCGGCGAAGGTTGTAGAAATATGGTGGCATATCAGTTTCCCTTGCACCTGGATGAAACTGTCTATCTAGACCCGTTCCAGTCCGGTTTCCGACCCGGTTACAGCACGGAGACGGCTTTGGTCGCGTTGGTGGATGATCTCTGGAGGGCCAGGGATAGGGTTGTTCCTCTGCCCTGGTCCTATTAGACCTCTCAGCGGCTTTCGATACCATCGACCATGGTATCCTGCTGCGCCGGTTGGAGGATTGGGAGTGGGAGGCACCGTTTATCGGTGGTTCTCCTCCTATCTCTCCGACCGGTCGCAGTCGGTGTTGACAGGGGGCAGAGGTCGGCCCGAGGCGCCTCACTTGTGGGGTGCCGCGGGGTCGATTCTCTCGCCCTTCTGTTTAACATCTACATGAAGCCGCTGGGTGAGATCATCAGTGGTTTCGTGTGAAGTACCAGCTGTGCGGATGACACCCAGCTGTACTTTTCACACCGGACCACCCCAACGAAGCTATCAGTGCTGTCCCGGTGTCTGGAGGCCGTATGGGTCTGGATGGGGAGAAACAGGCTCAAGCTCAATCCCTCCAAGACAGAGTGGCTGTGGATGTCGGCATCCCGATACAGGCAGCTAAATCCGCGGCTGACCATCGGTGGCGAGTCACTGGCCCCGATGGAAGGGTGCGCAACTTGGCGTCCTCCTGGATGAGCGGCTGTCTCTAGAAGATCATTTGACGGCCGTCTCCAGGAGAGCGTTCTACCAGGTTCGCCTGGTGCGCCAGTTCGCCTTTCTGGACCGGGAGGCCCTATGCACGGTCACTCACGCCCTCGTGACGTCTCGCCTGGATTACTGCGCTCTCTACATGGGGCTCCCCTTGAAGGGCATCCGGAGGCTACAGTTAGTCAGAATGCGGCTGCGCGGGTGATAGATGGAGCCCTCGTGGCTCCCGTGATAACATCCATCCTGCGCAGGCTGCACTGGCTACCTGTGGCCTTCGGGTGCGCTTCAAGGTTTTGGTGACCACCTTTAAAGCGCTCCATGGCATAGGGCCGGGTTATCTGGGACCGCCTACTGCGACCAGATACCTCTCACCGACCCGTGCGCTCTCACAGGAGGGACTCCTCAGGGTGCCGTCAGCTAGGCAGTGTCGTCTGGCGGCGCCCAGGAAGGGCCTTCTCTGTGGGGCTCCCGCCCTCTGGAACGAACTCCCCAGGACTCCGTCAACTTCCGGACCTTCGAACCTTCCGTCGCGAGCTCAAGACACATTTATTCATCTGTGCAGGACTGGCTTAGATTTTAAATTTTATAGGGGTTTTAAATTGATTTTAATATTTATATTTCTATTTTTAATGATAGGGCACTGGAATAAGTTTTTTAAAGATTATTTTAATTTTGTACACTGATGTTTTATATGCCTGTGAACCGCCCTGAGTCCTTTGGGAGATAGGGCGGTATATAAATTTAAATAATAAATAAATAAATAAATAATAAATAAATAAAGCCTTTTCTGTTGCTAATTCTGGTCTTTAAATTTATTTATTTATTTATTTATTTAATCATATTTATATACTGCCCTATCTCCCGAGGGACTCAGGGCGGTTAACAGCCACGTAAAATATACATAAATACAAGTTAAAACCCCAATTAAAAAACTTATTAAATACGACCGAATATTAAAACCCCAATAGAATAATAAAAACCCTATTAAAACCAAATTAAAAATTTAAAATCCTAGTCCAGTCCTGCGCAAATGAAAAGATGTGTCTTAAGCTCGCGGCGAAAGGTTCGAAGGTCAGGAAGTTGACGAAGTCCTGGGGGAAGTTCATTCCAGAGGGCGGGAGCCCCCACAGAAAAGGCCCTTCCCCTGGGCACTGCCTGGCTGACGGCACCCTGAGGAGTCCCTCCCTGTGAGAGCGAACGGGTCGGTGGGAGGCAATCGGTGGCAGTAGACGGTCCCGTAAGTATCCCGGCCCAATGCCATGGAGCGCTTTAAAGATAATTACCAAAACCTTGAAGAGCACCCGAAAGGCCACAGGTAGCCAGTGCAGTCTGTGCAGGAGAGGTGTCACATGGGAGCCACAAGGGGCTCCCTCTATCACCTGCGCAGCCACATTCTGGACCAACTGGAGCCTCCGGGTGCTCTTCAAGGGGAGCCCCATGTAGAGAGCATTGCAGTAATCCAGATGAGAGGTCACAAGGGCATGAGTGACCGTGCATAGGGCATCCCGGTCTAGAAAGGGGCGCAACTGACGGACCAGGCGAACCTGGTAAAAAGCTCTCCTGGAGACGGCCGTCAAGTGGTCTTCAAAAGACAGCCGACCATCCAGGAGAACGCCCAAGTTACGCACCCTCTCCATTGGGGCCAATGACTCGCCCCCAACAGTCAGCCGTGGCTGCAGCTGACTGTACCGGGGTGCCGGCATCCACAGCCACTCTGTCTTGGAGGGATTGAGCTTGAGCCTGTTTCTCCCCATCCAGACCCGTCGGCTTCCAGACACCGGGACAGCACTTGATAACCGTTGGGGTGGCCCGGTGTGGAAAAGTACAGCTGAGTATCATCAGCGTACAGTTGATACCTCACACCGAAACCACTGATGATCTCACCCAGCGGCTTCATATAGATGTTGAACAGGAGGGGTGAGAGAATCGACCCCTGTGGCACCCCACAAGTGAGGCGCCGCGGGATCGACCTCTGCCCTCCTGTCAACACCATCTGCGACCGATCAGAGAGATAGGAGGAGTACCACCGATAAACGGTGCCTCCCACTCCCAATCCCTCCAACCGGTGCAGCAAGATACCATGGTCGATGGTATCGAAAGTCGCTGAGAGGTCTAATAGGACCAAGGCAGAGGAATAACCCCTGTCCCTGGCCCTCCAGAGATCATCAACCAACGTGACCAAAGCCGTCTCAGTGCTATAACCGGGCCGGAAGCCGGACTGGAACGGGTCTAGATAGATAGTTTCATCCAGGTACCGAGGTAATTGACATGCCACCACACTCTCTACAACCTTCGCCGCAAAGCGAAGGTTGGAGACCGGACGATAATTACCTAATACAGCTGGGTCCAGGGAAGGCTTCTTGAGGAGAGGTCTCACCACCGCCTCTTTCAAGGCGGCCGGAAAGATCCCCTCCAACAAAGAAGCGTTCGTAATCCCCTGGAGCCAGCCTCGTGTCACCTCCTGCGTGGCCAGTACCAACCAGGAGGGGCACGGGTCCAGTAAACATGTGGTGGCGTTCAACCTCCCCAGCAACCTGCCCTAATCTCTTCTTAGATTTTTGAAAAGACCTTTAAATACTTCTTTTGTCTAAGCTTTTATAGTTGATTTTAATTTTTACTTTTATTTATTCATTTTATTCATTTTAATTGTTTAATTGTTTTAAATTTGATGTTAGATCACCTTTCAATTGTAAATTATGAAGGGAGATAAATAAATAACTAAAGAGTGACTAAATTTGGTTGAGTTTGTCCTTCCTTTTTTTGAAGGTCTTTACTGCTATGTGAATTTTTGGGATCAAAGCACTTCCTCATCATTGGAACCTTTTTTAACCATAGTTGAGGGGGGAAATGAAATAAAACATGTTGGAAACCAATCCAGATTTTTACCTTTTTGTCTTTTTGCAGGGAACAATCATATTGGCATTATTTACAGGAAATCTAGGCACCAATTTATTTAGGATTTGAAAACCATAAATTTGAAACCACTCTCCCTTTTAACAACATTTATGGATGATGATAAACATCAATGTGAAATTTATAGGGTTTTAAATATGGATTTTATTGGGGTTTATTTTATATTTCGTATTGTATTTTAAATTTAGGCTATTGGAATAAGTTTTTTAAAATATTGTTTTTATTGAATGTATTGTCTTTATTTTATCTGCCTTGTTCACCGCCCTGAGTCCTCCGGGAGAAGGGCAGTATACAAATTAAATTAAATTAAATTATTATTATTATTATTATTATTATTATTATTATTATTATTATTATTATTATTATTATTACACAATAACGGTAATACATTACTTGAAACACTAGGTGTATATGACACTATTCATCATTTGAAATAGTTACATTTTAGGATCCTGACCAAATAATAATTTACTATTGTATAATAAATCAATTATTACTATGTAATGTACTATGCATTAGCATCTAACCTTTCCAAAATACTTTCAGCCATTCTTTTTCCCTTTTCTATTGCTCTTGGTCCTCCCATTGCGCAGCAAGCTGTAGCTCTGAATCCATCAAAATAAGTGGCATTTACCTGGGAAAATAGTTGCAAAAGGTGTACAATTAATTATACAATCTCTGATTAAAAATATAAAAATTCAAATTTTGTGGATATGAAATTTATCAAATAGTCATAGTCTGTCTTATTATAGTAGTAGTAATAAACTATAACTGATAGAATCATTGCAAATCATGTTGTCAGTATACCAATGGTTAAACCTAAGATTATTTATGGAACTAATAAACTATATTATTTATGGAACTATATTAATCTTGTAAAACCAACCTCCACAGAATTCGAGTCAAGACCTTTAATTTTAATAATCACAAATGTAGGAACCCCTAAGGGGAGGATCAAAAGAGGAAGGTAGTGGCTATGGTCACATGACTAAAGCTGTCTTCATTTTTCAATATTTGGAAACAGGGTTTTGATTGAGAGCACACATTCTGCCAATCTGTCGTGTCCACTCCTCCGCTGACGGCCGGGTCAGGGAAATCCGAATCAGGCTTGCCTCTGCAGCTCTGACCAAAGTCCTAGCAAAGTCCTCAGAGAGGCAGGAGACCAGTAAGTGACTTCAGCAAGATAAGTTCGACTTTGCCTGACTCAGACTGCCAGAAAGCAGATCCTTTATATAGGCCATGGGGTGTGGCTCCATGACTCAGCACTCATTAAGGCCTGCCCCTCCCTTCCTTCTGTTGCCTCCGCCTATCCAATCTTCTGATGCGAGGGTCACTCCAATCAGCTGTTGGAAGTAAACTTTCCTCAGGCTCACATGCTGTGGAGGAGGGGGAGGGGTCTAGCTGCTCCGTTTGCCTGGGCATGGAGCCAGGGCTGGGGCCGGGGGATGTTCCCTCCTCTGCAGCCTGCTTGGGCATGGAGCCAGGGCTGGGACCGGGAGGTGCCCCCTCCTCTGCAGCTTGTCTGGGCATGGAGCCAGGACTGGGGCCGGGAGGCATACATTCCTCCGTGTTCGGGAGCAGATAAGCAGACCCCGGCTGCGGTGAGAGCGGACAAGACACAACACAATCATTCTGCGCATATACTGGCATTTGCAAAGAATTCTGTTGCTTCACAGATATTTCATTTATTTTTTATAAACATTCAATATAAATGGTATTGTTCTGTTAATGAAATGTTACTTATATTCCATATGCTCTGAATTTTAAAGCAAATATCTTTCAGAATAACAGGGTTAGAAGGGACACTAGAAGTCTTCTAGTCCAGGGGTTCCTAACCACAGTCCATGGACCGATACCAGGCTGTGGCCCATTGGGAACAGAGCTGCGCAAGCTGCAGGTGGGCACCCAAAGCTGTATTTGCACATATGCAGAATTAGGTTGCATGTGCAAAACCATCCCCTCTCCCTTGCTGCTCACTGCCACTGCCAATCCACGGAGCCGAAAATGTTGGGGACTGCTGTTCTAGTCTAACTCCCCATTTAAACTATTTAACGCTTCCTAACTTTAAATCAGAAATACAATTTTTTTATATAATAAAAATTACACTTGAAATTTTCATGTCATAATAGTTTTATATTGTCTCCAAACTAACTCTATTCTATATAATTGTAAAGCAATGAAAAAGAACCTTGTAAAATGGTGAAGGAGGCAATCCTTTGGCTCCTGAACTTTCACTACACCATCGTCAATGCCTAAAAATAATGTTTAAAAATTCATGATTATTTATAATTAAACAAAAAAAAAATCAAATCAAAATCTCTGTTTATAGAGTTGAGCAATAGATATAACCAAATAAAATTGAACAGTTAAAAAGTAAAGAGAAAGGATTGGATTACTCTGAACCTTTACTAGGTTCATCTGGGAGAATGGAAGATTTTTGATACCTATCTTTTACTAAGTGAAACCACCTAGACAAATTTATTGCTGCAACAATAATGAGGCAACAACTAACATCAAACAATTAAATTGCAATAATGTGAACTCTAACTTCCTGGTGCAGTAAAGTGAATAACAAATATGTTTTATATTTCACAGATAACAATAAATGAGACTTGTCCTATAGAAAGGATAGTTCTATATGTGGGGCTTAGTCATGAATGTGATTTCTCCCTTCTAGAATTTTAATTCAATCTGTAAATTATCAGAGAATGTTGTATCAGATGTTAGCCCCAAAACTTATTCTTCTGAAAATTTGAGGTCTCTTGTATACATGTGCCAACAATTTTCCTTTCATGCAGCCCACTTCATCATCCATGAAAACTTTTAAGATAACTACATATCTTAAATATGTTTATGACTACATATCTTAGTCATAAACATAACTGTGAACAATACAGTATTGCTCACAGGAAATCTAGACACCCATGGAATTACCACAATAAATCCAAGTTTGCTTATTTTTGTACATGTACTTGTACATCCAATTGGGTAGTGCATAATAATATAATTAAAGGCATAAATAAACAGCAACCAAAGTTAACAAATCCAAAGGCAAACTAAATAGAAAATAAATAGTCTAATCACCATAAAATTATTTAACTGTAAAATCAAACACCAAATACATATTCAAACAAAACAGTCTTCTTGTTCTTGCAGAAGTTCAGAGAAGAGAGCATTAGGGATACTTCTAGTGACAGATTTTCATAATACGAAAGCCATTACAAAAGGGGATTGCCTTGGGTCTATGCACCTTTGACTCCTTATACAATTGGCTCCAGAAAGGATTCTCTTCCAAGCGCAATACTCACACAGACCTTGTTAACAACATAAATTTTAGCAAATGAATTTTTAACATAGAACTAAAATATCTATATATTAAGGCAAAGTCTTAATATACAATGCAGAGTCCCTTTGTCCCAATCATATGGTACACCTGAAGGGAACAATTGTCTTCACTACTAATAGAAAACCTGCAGACAATTATTTATCTAATTATTATTTGAATCTTTACTAGTCTGATAACAAATTCTTAGACTCTTGTCTTCTTGGGTTGATGCATAGATGGGTATCAGCAGGCTACAGATAACACTTCATCTCAAATCAGCAGATGACTTCACAAAGAGCTTCATATCAGTGGTAAACCATGCAGACCATGGGTGTCAAACTGGATTTATTTGAGGGCCGGATCAGGATTGTAGTTCTCCGTGGGCTGGCCAGGGAGGGGAGGGGGGAGACGGGATGGATGCCTCCTGCAGCACCCTACTGGCCAAAATGGAGTGAGGGTGGGGGCACGTGAAGCCCTCCATGCCCCGTCTTCAGCCTGGACAGCCACCTGCAGCACTTTGTCAGCCAAAACAGTGTGCCCCCCCATTTTGGCTGCCAGAGGCACTGCAGGACGGTCCTTTGCTATTTCCAGGCTGGCCCCACAACCCAAATTTAAGCACCCCGCAGGCCAGATTCAGCCCGCGGGCCTTGAGTTTGATGTAGATCATCTACCAGAGTATCAATACTATTTTCATTCCATGCTCAAGCCTGAATCCAAAAAGAAAGGGCTCTAAATAATTTACTTAATCAAAAATCTGTTATCCAAGTTGTCTACCACCATCTCCAAGAAGAAAAAGCTGTAGACCAGAAGTCTAAAATGGCCAAATTGACTGATGGCTTCTTAAAGAGAGAATCTTACCAGACAAGATGTCATATTTTCTGAATGGTATTGTTGTCATTGCCTGAGATTACTTTTATAGGAATTGTTTGGGATTACCTTAGATTCCATGTCAACCAACAGTGTTAAAAATATGGGCATATTCTTATACCTGTTATCAAGCATCTGGTAATTATATTAATGTACCTTTGGTAAATTAATACGATAGCATTTTTGCTCATTTTAGAAATTTATAAAAGTAGAAGCTGTATCACTTATGTATATTTGATGGTTTTAAATGGTACTATGTTGAAACAATTTCCGAGTTCTGAAAAATTAAAATGAACTTTAAAGTGTGCTAAGGTATGTTTCTTTTTAATGCTTACTGATTTAAATAGAATCTGGAACAAATGAAATGGAAGAATAAGGTACTAAAATAGGAATGATAATTGTGCTGAAGCAGCACTTGATATTAGATTTCCTATATAATAATCCTAACTACAGCATTTTATATGATTCAGCACTGTTTTGTAACAGTACTGTAGTCTGACAGAAGTATCCCAAGTACTGAATATTAAAACAATCTGTCTGATTATCTCAGTGGAGCTGATCTGTTGCTTATTATCATTATCAGTTTTGGTAGATGGGGTGCTCATTTAAATTAAAGAGCTTTTCTTTATACGGATCAACTGCATTTTAGAAAAGTACTTAAGAATAAATTGATTGATTACTATGAATTGGAAGTGTATAAAATACACATGCACCTTCTCAAAATCTAAAAAAAAATGAAGCTGTTTACCAAAAAGAAAAAAGGATTGATGGAAACAAGTTAGTCCAATATTACTAATGGCCAAGAAATTGAATTTCTCTGTATAGACATTAGTTATTTATTGTTTAATATATTTATATACTATTTTCCATTTACTATAAAGATCAAACTACTTTATAATAAAATTAAAATTTCAAAATACAAATACTAGATCGTATAATTCTTTATTTACAGTAAGGTGGAAAGGAAGTAGGAGAACTCGGGCACAACACAGGTTATGTAGAAAGTAATCACAGGGTCAAAAAGGACTCAAATGTCTATACACCAATGCACAGAGTATGAGGAATAAACAGAGTGAATTAGAAATTCAAGTAAATGATTGATTAGCAGATATGATATTGTTGCCATTACGGAAACTTGGTGGGATGAAACCCACAAATGGAACATACAACTAGAGGGATTTAAATTATTTAAAAGAAACAGACCAAATAAAAAAGGAGGTGGAGTTATAAGAAATAACTACATCTCTACAGAAATAGAGCACAATGATAAAAACAGTCTTGAATTCATTTGAGTCAATATAAAAGGTTGGGGGGAATGAGATTGCCATGTGTATATATACTATAGGCCAGGGGTCCCCAACCTTTTGGACCTCAGGGACCACCAAGTTCATAATTTTAAATCCTGTGGACCACTAATACGAATCCAGAGCACCCTTCCTGAAGCGCCTGGACTCCCAGTGATGGGATGGCGTTCTTCAGGCACTCTCCTTCTCTTTCTCTCCCACTCTTTTTCTCTCATTCTTTCTCTTCCCCCCCTTTCACTCATTCTCTCTCATCTCTCTTTCTCTTTCTCTCTCTCTCATTCTGATTCTCTCTCTCTCTCTGATTCTCTTTCATTCTGTCTCTCTCATTCTCTATGATTCTCTTTCATTCTCTCTTTCTCTGTCTCTCATTCTCCCTCTCTCTCTGATTCTCTCTCTTTCTCTTTCTCTGTCTCTCCCTCTCTCTCTCTCTCTCATTCTTTCTCATTCTCTCTCTTTCATTCTGTCTCTTTTTCTCTATTTCATTTTGCACGGCATCAGCATTCTGCCTCGACAGATTTACCCAGCCGGTGGCGCAAAGCAGCCCTCGTCTCCTGCCGCTTGGGACTCGGAGTGATAAACAACATCTGGTCAGGGAAGTAGCCAGATTTTGCTCTCCAATGTGGATGCCAGATCGGCCCCCTGCAAGCTCTCATCTCTCAAGGAACCTGGCCAAAGTTTCCCATGCCACTTCAGCAAGTGCTCCTTGAGAGACAAGAGCTTGCAGGGGGCCAATCTGGCATCCACAATGGAGAACAAATTCTGGCTGCTTCTCAGACCAGATGCCATTTACCGCTCTGAGTCCCAAGCAGCAGGTGACAAGGGCTGCTTTGCGCCACCAGCTGGGCAAATATACCAAGGCAGAATGCTGATGCTGCGCAAGTGTAAGTAGTACTTTGCTCTCACAGCTTCCAGCCATCGCAGTCGCTGCTTCGGCTCGCTTGCACTGCCCCTCCCCTGCCACAGCAACAGCACTATTATTTCATTGCTGACAGAGAGGGCTGTGCTCCTTTTTGTGTATTGCACGGGCCACCCCAGGGCAGAGATTTCCGGCCTCGCCATGGCCAGTCCCATATTCCAGAGCTGTAGTAATCACACTCACAGGACTGGCCCATTGGTCATCCCAGAGCAGCTCCTCCACCAGGATGCACCGGCAAAATTATGAAGATTTCTCCACAGACCACCAAAATTTTCTTACGGACCACCAGTGGTCTGTGGACCACCTGTTGGTGACCGCTGCTATAGGCCACCCAATCAAACAGAGGAAATAGATGAACTTTTTTGCTAGTCAGTTAACTAAGATATGTAAGAAGCATATCACAATAGTAATGGGGGACTTTAACTACCCTGACATCAACTGGGAAACAAACTGCACCAATCGGAAGATCAAACAATTTTCTGGCAAACGTAGCAAACAACTTTGTCTCCCCAAAAGTAAAGAATGGAACTATATCAGCCATATTGGACTTAAATCTCACTAACAGAGATGAAATGATAGAAGGTGTTGAAGCTACAGGAAACTTAGGGGGAAGTGATCATGCAATATTGGAATTCAACATTATGCAAGCACAAGCAATAGACTAGAGTCTTGGACTTTAAAAGCGCTAATTTCAATAAACTTAGAGAGAGCTTGGGTGTTGTGGTCTGCCAGCAGCCTGTGGAACTGGTAGCAGAGTCAGACAGTGAGGAGGTTGGGGAGGAACATGGGCCAATCCTAGAGTCTGGGGAAGGCTCGGACAAGGGCTCTGTGTCATGCCGCTGTCGAAGTCTGAATCCGCAGGTATTGGTGGAGACGATTGATTGTCGGCCCCTTCGTTCAGGACCAGTGGTTGCTGTGACCAAACCCCTTCACATGCGCATTGGGCAGCATATAGAGGAAGCTGTGTCTTACGTTGCCACAGTACCTCACTTTCCGGATCTCATGATCCGCAGATCGTCTCCATCAATACCAGGATCAGTACAAACAAGAGCATAGTTCTTGACAAGAAGTATGCCACCTATTGCCTGCATGCCTGGTCAGGGAGCATAGCTACACCCATGGACCTGGATCTACCCGCAGAATTGGTGGATTATGCGGACGTATTCGGGGAAAAAGAGCCAGATCGGTTGCCTCCGCATCGGTCGTATGACTGCCCAATCGACTTGGTGCCCGATGCCAAGTTGCCGGTGGGCCGGATATACTCTCTGTCAGAACCGTGATTTATTAGATCAGTTCTTAGTCATTTACCTGGACAACATTTTGATTTTCTCAAGATCTTTGCAGGAACACTAGCAAGTTGTGCGGCGGCTATTGCAACACGTGCAGGACAACCACTGTTTGTTAAGCGCGAGAAGTGCCAGTTCGCACAAACCATGATCGACTTCTTAGATCATCATATTTTACCTACTGGTGTGGAAATGGACCCGGAAAAAGTCGAGTCGTTGCAGGCATGGGAACCTCCACGATGGGTCAAAGAGGTGCAGCGACTGTTGGCGTTTGCGAACTATTATCACACCTTTATTCCCCACTTTGCTGCCTTGACTGCTCCCCTTTCTAAGTTGCTCAAGAAAGGGGAGAAGTTCCATTGAGGTGCTGAGGAGCAGGAAGTCATTGATGCCCTAAAGGCTGCCTTTGCCTCCGAGTCCATCCTCAAACACCCTGATCTGTTCCAGCCATTTGTGGTGGAAACGGATGCCTCAGATGTGGCTGTTGGGGTGGTGCTCCTACAGGCCTATGCCCCCGCAGGCACCTTGTTCCCATGCACTTATTATTCCTGGCAGTTGTTGGCTCCAGCATGCAATTATATGATATGGTATAAGGAGCTATTGGCGGTTAAAGTCGCTTTCGAGTCATGGCAGGACCACCTGGGGGGGGGCCCACCACCAGGTTGAGGTTAGGACGGACCATTGCAACCTGGAACATTTATTATTATTATTATTATTTATTATATTTGTATACCGCCCATCTCCCGAAGGACTCAGGACTCACAGCCAATAAAACAACAGAAAACATATAATACATATAAAACAGCAAAAAGAATAGACAATTAAATTCAGCTGATGCCTTAAAACTTTTAAATACAAATTTAAAACCCCATTTAAACCCCTGATTTAAAAACCCCAATTTAAAACTACGTCCAAGCTAGTCCTGCTCTTCGAAACAGCAACGTCTTCAGCTCGCGGCGGAAGGACCTGAGATCGGGGAGTTGACGAAGCCCCAGAGGGAGCTCGTTCCAGAGGGTAGGGGCCCCCACAGAGAAGGCCCTCCCCCTGGAGGTCTCCAGCCGACATTGTTTAGCTGACGGTATCCGGAGGAGGCCCTCTCTGTGAGAGCGCACTGGTCGGTGAGAGGCTAATGGTGGCAGTAGGCGGTCCCATAAATATCCCGGCCCTAGGCCATGGAGCGTTTTAAAGGTGATAACAAGTACCTTGAAGTGAACCCGGAAGACCACTGGGAGCCAGTGCAGATTATGCAGGAGGGGTGTTACACGGGAGCCACAAGGTGCTCCCTCTATCACCCGCGCAGCCGCATTCTGGACCAGTTGGAGTCTCCGGGTACCCTTCAAGGGGAGCCCCATGTAGAGAACATTACAGTAGTCCAGGCGGGATGTAACAAGGGCATGAGCGACTGTGCATAAGGAAGCCCGATCCAGAAAGGGGCGTAACTGGCGTATCAGGCGAACCTGATGAAAAGCTCCCCTGGCGACGGCCATCATATGATCTTCTAAAGACAGCCGTGCATCCAAGAGGACGCCCAGATTACGAGCCCTTTCCGTGGGGGCCAATAGTTCTCCCCCAATGGTCAGTGATGGAATTAGCTGACTGTACCGGGCCGCCGGCATCCATAGCCACTCGGTCTTGGTGGGATTGAGTTTGAGTCTGTTCCTCCCCATCCAGACCCGTACGGCCTCCAGGCACTGGGACATCACTTCAACAGCCTCGTTGGGGTGGTTAGGGGTGGAAATATAGAGCTGAGTATCATCAGCGTATAGATGACAACTCACCCCAAGACCACGGATGATCTCACCCAGCGGCTTCATATAGATGTTGAACAGAAGAGGCGAGAGAACCGACCCTTGCGGCACCCCACATAAGAGGCGCCTTGGGGTCGATCTCTGTCCCCCCGTCAACACCGTCTGCGACCGGTCGGAGAGGTAGGAGGAGAACCACCGATGAACAGTGCCCCTCACTCCAAGTCCCCCGGGTCGGCACAGCAGGATACCATGATCGAAGGTATCAAAAGCCGCTGAGAGATCTAATAGGACCAGGACAGAGGAACAACCTCTGTCCCGAGCCCTCAAGAGATCATCAACCAGCACGACCAAGGCTGTTTCCGTGCTGTGACCAGGCCGGAAACCGGACTGGAATGGATCAAGATAGACAGTTTCATCCAGGTACTGGGGCAACTGTCATGCAACCACACTCTCGACAACCTTTGCCACAAAGCGAAGGTTGGAGACCGAACGATAATTTGCTAAAATAGCTGGGTCCAGGGAAGGCTTCTTGAGGAGGGGCCTCACCACCGCCTCTTTCAAGGCGGCAGGGAAAACACCCTCCCTCAAAGAAGCGTTCACAATTTTCTGGAGCCAGCCTCGTGTCACCTCCCGGGTGGCCAGTACCAACCAGGAGGGACACGGGTCCAATAAACATGTAGTCGCATTCAATCTCCCCATTAACCTGTCCATGTCCTCAGGAGCCACAGGATCAAACTCATCCCAGATAATAACATCAAGACCTGCCTCCCCCACCCCGTCCGGATCCACCCAATCTGTGTCTAACCCTTCCCGAATCTGAGCAATTTTATCAAACAGATATTGTCCAAATTCCTCAGCTCGACCCTTTAAGGGATCCTCTACCGCTCCCTGATGGAGGAGCGAGCGGGTCACCCTAAACAGGGTGGCTGGGCGGTTATCTGCTGATGCAATGAGGTTGGAAAAATACTCCCATTTTGCCAGCCTCATCGCCGCTAGATAGGTCTGAATTTGAGACCTAACTAGTGTCCGGTCAGATTCAGAGCGGCTGGCCCTCCAGATACTCTCTAGGCATCTTTTCCGGTGCTTCATCTCCCTCAGCCCCTCGGAGTACCAAGGGGCTAAACGAGATCAGCACCGGGTCAGAGGCCGCAAAGGCACGACTCGATCTAGAGCACCAGCCGCCGCCCGATCCCAGGCGGCGACCAGAGCTTCAGCCGAGTCGTGGGCTAAATCCTCAGGGAATAGCCCAAGCTCCGTCTGGAACCCTTCAGGGTCCATCAGGCGCCTGGGACGGAACCAGCAAGTCGGTTCCGTTTACATACGGCCCAGACATTGAACCAGTGTCAAGTGCAATGGTCGCTGTTTTTCGCCCGGTTAGACTTTCAAGTGACCTAAGTTCCGAGTGGGCGGAATCAGCGCACTGACGTGTGTCCCGGAAGCCCAAGTATACCTGAAGAGAGGACAAAATCCCACCTTGGACAGTGATCCTGTTGGAGTGGTTTGTGGCCACGGAGGAACCTGTGGACCTCTGAGCCAGGATTAAGGAGGTGCAGCAGCAGGACTTATTTGTGGCGACTCATTGTTGAGAGCTGGATGAGGACGGGAGACAGGAGACTCTTTGGGCGCATACGGAGGATTGGTTGAAGTTCCATGATCGCATCTACATCCCTGGAGGTCCTCTTTATGGCCTTATTCTATGCCAATGCCATGACTACCTAGCAGCGGGTCACTTTGGGGTCTTCAAAATGCTGCACATCTCCAGGACATTTTGGTGGCCACGACTCTGGCATGATGTGTTGGAATATGTGGTGTTGTGTGGGATCTGTCAACAGGCCAAGTATGCTACAGGTGCACCCCCTGGTCTTTTGCAGTCGCTACCCATGCCAGAAAGATCCTGGGGGAGGGCAGTCTCCTTGGATTTCATAACCGAGTTACACCCCTCAAAGGGTGCCACTACCATCTTGCTGGTGGTGGACATGCTCACCAAGATGGCTCACTTTATTCTGTGTGAGGGTCTTCCTACCGCACGTGCAATGGCCCAGTTATTTATTGCCCATGTGTTTCAGTTGCACGGGTTACTGGACCACATAATGTCAAACCAGGGGGTGTAATTTACGGCATGCTTTTGGCAGATCTTACTCATAGAACTGCAAGTACAGGCGTATTTGTCACCCGCCCATCATCCTGAGACTGACAGAGTGAACGCCATCTTGGAACAGTACCTCCACTGTTTCAGCAACACCCAACAGGACAATTGGGCGGAGGTGTTGGCTGTGGCGGAGTTCGCCTACAGCAATGCTCAGTAGATACCCACGTATCCCCATTCTTCACCAGTTACGGCTTCCATCCACGGCTCTTCCCATTGGCTGCATCTGACTCCCCGGTTCCGGCCGTGGACATGTTTCTACAAGAGCTAAAAGCCATGCACCAAATGGTCCATCACCAACTGAAGAAAGCCAAGGAGGATTACAAACGCTTCACAGACCGGCATCATTGTGATGTCCCGCTGTTAGCTGTAGATGATCGAGTTTGGCTTTCCACACAGTATCTGCCACCAACACGACCATCGAAAAAGCTTCATCACCGCTACCTGGTGTCAATGTTCCAGAAAACCCTTCTTGCAGAAAAGACTCCGAAGCAAACATCTTTCAAAGTTCTTTTACTAGCATAGGTAATCTGGCACAGTTGGTGGAAATCTGAATCTGGGGATCTGGGTTCCTCCCTCAGTAATACAAACTCCAAAATCCCCACCCTCATGACCCCTGGGGCCATTACTGGTCGAGGTGGTAATCAATCCTGTGGCATTTCGCCTATTCCTGCCACGGACCATGCAGATTAACCTGGTCTTTCATCGGTCCTTATTAGTCCTAGTATCATCTGACAGTCCACATAGTCCAGGACCAGTAGCCACTCAAGGAGAGGCGGAGTACGAAGTGGACAATATCTGTGATTCACACCAACTGCAGAACTGGTTTCAGTATCTGGTGGCGTGGAAAGGTAATGAACCAGAGGATTTTACTCGGGTCAATGCCACAGATGTCCACACCCCTCGTTTGGTACGCAACTTCCATACCCAATTTCTACAATGTCCCTGTCCACATGGTTCCGGGGAAGGGGGCCCTGTGGAGGGGTATAGTGTCATGCCCCTGTCGGAGTCTGAATCGAAAGGGGAAGAGGACCAGCTGATAGAGAGTGAGAGAGTGGATCCATTGGCTGTGGAAGAAACTGGGGAAGGGGAAAGTCAGGCTGGGCAGAGCAGGGGAGAGGTAAAACAAGGAAGAGGGGGTTCAGATGAAGACCAAGGCCCACCCCCTCCTCATCCTAGGCAGTGCAGGGAGGAACGAAGAAGAGAGCAATGTGGGTTGCATGGCTTACAAGAGATGAAAGGGACCCAATCCTCTTTACAAGGCACAGCTGCTGATGGAGTTTAAAAGTAGAGGCAAACGGGAGAGGCGGTTGTTGGGAGCAAACACTGAGTTTATCTGGTGTTTATTTGAATCTTGGCATCCTCCCAACTGGTTTGATTTACTGCCATGCTACTTTACTTGTGGAATTCCTTATTTTGCTTGCTCTGCTGGATTAATTATCTTGTCTTGCCTTTGGATTTTTTAAAGAAGTTTTCTGCTTACAACGTTTGGGACTGAAGTATTGTCAGCCAAAGACTATTACAGGTTGGTGGAAGAGTTCTCTCCAGGCTGGAGAGTTGAAAGGGACATTGGGGGCACAGCTGGTGGTAATAAAGGGACTCATATCGGTTCTCTGGATCTGTTGCCTTTGTGTAATGCCCCGGGTCATCACACTCTGCATCAGAGGCAGAGAAAGGGCCATCTGGGAAGTACGTGCTGCCTCCAGAGCCTCCAGAGTCAGACTTCAGCAAGGCAGAGGAACGGGGAGCCTGTTCCCAGTGCGCACATATGCAGAGTTGCAAGAAGGCAAGAATAGTTAAAACAAAAGGGATGACTCGGGAGTAGGGCTTGGAGATTATTGGCCCCTCCCATAAGACTTAAAAGAGGAGCAAAGGCATGTGGGCCTTTGCAGGAAGCAACATTTTTAATTCTGTTCAGTTTAAAGTGGGAAGCTTTGTTTGATTCTGGACTCCACGTGGCTTTGCCAATTAGGACTTTGGAAGTGTGTCAAGGGAGATAAAGATGGGTGATTATCAGCCTTATCCCAAAGGACTCTTTATAACTATTTGGGACTGATCTGTGAATGAACAGAATTCACAGCTGTTTGAAATAAAAGAGATTTTTGGGACTACTCGTGTGTTTTACTGACTCAGGAAGCCTAGGTCAGAACATTGGGAAGGATTCCATGAATGAGAATCTTCAAGGGGAAAACAACTCAAGAAGCCTGGGAAATTTTGAAAAGTGAGATTATAAAAGCCCAGTCCAGTACAACACCAATGAATAAGAAAAAACAACAGCTCTCAAAAGAAATCAGCATGGCTGCACAAAGAACTCTGATAAATTGAAAGACAAAAAGGACAAGTATAAAAAAATGGAAAGAGGGCACATAACTAAGGCAGAATATCAGCAAATAGCCCAAGCATGCAAAGATTAAGTGAGGAAAGCTAAGGCTCAAAGTGAAGTAAGGTTTGCAACAAAAGTAAAAAATAACCCATGTTCTTTCAATGTTCTTTCAATAGAATAGAATAGAATAGAATAGAATAGAATAGAATAGAATAGAATAGAATTTTTATTGGCCAAGTGTGATTGGACACACAAGGAATTTGTCTTGGTGCATATGCTCTCAGTGTACATAAAAGAAAAGATACGTTCATCAAGGTACAACATTTACAACACAATTGATGATCAATATATCAATATAAATCATAAGGATTGCCAGCAACAAGTTATAGTCATACAGTCATAAGTGGAAAGAGATTGGTGATGGGAACTATGAAACGATTAATAGTAGTGCAGATTCAGTAAATAGTCTGACAGTGTTGAGGGAATTATTTGTTTAGCAGAGTGATGGCCGGGAAAAAACTGTTCTTGTGTCTAGTTGTTCTGGTGTGCAGTGCTCTATAGCGTCGTTTTGAGGGTAGGAGTTGAAACAGTTTATGTCCAGGATGCGAGGATCTGCAAATATTTTCACGGCCCTCTT
Organism: Ahaetulla prasina; assembly: GCF_028640845.1. Taxonomy (NCBI): domain Eukaryota; kingdom Metazoa; phylum Chordata; class Lepidosauria; order Squamata; family Colubridae; genus Ahaetulla; species Ahaetulla prasina. The sequence continues at coordinate 68,953,127 of NC_080546.1, read as the reverse complement.
CTTGATTCGTGCAGTATACAGGTCCTCAATGGAAGGCAGGTTGGTAGCAATTATTTTTCTGCAGTTCTAATTATCCTCTGAAGTCTGTGTTTTCTTGTTGGGTTGCAGAACCGAACCAGACAGTTATAGAGGTGCAAATGACAGACTCAATAATTCCTCTGTAGAATTGGATCAGCAGCTCCTTGGGCAGTTTGAGCTTACTGAGTTGGCGCAGAAAGAACATTCTTTGTTGTCCTTTTTAATGATGTTTTGATGTTAGCTGTCCATTTGAGATCTTGCGATATGATAGAACCCAGAAATTTGAAGGTTTCTACTGTTGATACTGTGTTGTCAAGTATTGTGAGAGGTGGAAGTATGGAAGGGTTTTCCTAAAGTCTACCACCATTTCTACGGTTTTGAGTGTGTTCAGTTCCAGATTGTTTTGGTTGCACCACAAGGCTAGTCGTTCGACCTCTCGTCTATATGCGGATTCGTCATTGTCTCGAATGAGACCAATCACTGTTGTGTCATCTGCGAACTTCAGTAGCTTAACAAATGGATCATTGGAGATGCAGTCATTGGTATACAGAGAGAAGAGAAGTGGGGAGAGCACACAGCCTTGGGGGGCCCCTGTGCTAATTGTACAGGTATTTGATGTGATCTTGCTTAGCTTCACCTGCTGCTTCCTGTTTGTTAGGAAGCTTGTGGTCCACTTACAAGTCTGTTCCGGTACCTGTAGCTGGTTTAGCTTAGTTAGAAGAATGTCTGGAATGATGGTATTGAATGCTGAACTAAAGTCTACAAAAAGGACCCTTGCATAGGTCTTTGGAGACTCAAGATGTTGTAGGATGTAGTGCAGAGCCATATTAACAGCATCATCTGTTGATCTATTTGCTCGGTATGCAAATTGCAAGGGGTCTAAGGGCCGATTCGTGATGGTTTTCAGGTAGGAAAGCACTTGCCTTTCAAAGGTTTTCATGACTACAGATGTTAGAGCAACTGGTCTGTAGTCATTCAGTTCCTTGATGGTGGGCTTCTTGGCACTGGGATGATGGTAGAGCGTTTGAAGCAAGAAGGAACATAGCACATCTCTAGTGATTTATTGAAAATATGGGTGAAGATGGGGCCAATTGGTCAGCACAGACTTTTAAGCAAGAAGGAGTTATCTTGTCTGGGCCTGGAGCTTTTCCTGGCTTTTGTCTGTGAAATAGGTCCTGCACTTCTTTTTCTGTGATCACTAGGGTTGTGAACCCAATGAAATGGGGTCAGTTGTAGGAGGCTTGGCTGTTGTTGGTGTGTCTGAGATGGGGGTTGTGGAGATAGGTGGCTGTAGTTTCCTTTCAAACCTGCAGTAAAACTCATTCAGGTCATCTGCCAGTTGTTGATTACCTTCAGCCTGGGAAGGAGGGTTGCCATAGCCGGTGATATTTTTAAGAGTTTTCCACATGTTTGCTGGTTCATTTGCTGAAAACTGATTCTTTAGCTTTTCAGAGTAGCTTCTTTTTGCTGCTCTGATCTCCCTTGTTAGTGCATTTCTGGCCTGATTGTACAGCATTTTATCACCTTTTCTGTAGGCTTCCTCTTTGGAATGTCGTAGCTGCTTAAGTTTAGGTGTAAACCAAGGTTTGTTGTTACTGTGTATTCGCAAGTTCCTTGTAGGTACACATAGGTCTTCACAGAAGCTGACATATGATGTTACAGTATCTGTGAGTTCATCCAGGTCTGCAGAGGTATCTTTAAAATATTCCAATCAGTGCAGTCAAAACATGCCTGTAGCTTTAATTCTGATTCCTCCGTCCAGGTTTTCACTGATTTAATTATTGGTTTTATGGCTTTAAGTCTTTGCCTGTAAGCAGGTACAAGGTGAATCATGCAATGATCAGAGTGTCCTACAGCTGCACGTGGTAAAGACCGATAGGCATCTTTTAGTGTTGTGTAGCAGTGGTCTAGAGTATTCTTGCCTCTGGTGGGACAATTGACATGCTGAAAGTATTTTGGTAGTTCTTTCCTTAAGTTTGCCTTGTTTAGATCTCCCAAAACAATGGCCAGTGAATCCGGGTGTTTGGCTTCAGCCTCCATGATTTGGTCAGCTAGAGTTCGTAATGCCTTGTTTACACAGGCTTGTGGTGGGACATAAACAGCAATTAGAAGAAATGAGGAAAATTCACGAGGCGAATAGTAAGGTTTGCAGTTGATAATTAGAGTCTCTAAATTGTTGTCACAGAATTTGTAAATTATGTTAAAATCTTGACACCAGGTTCTATTAATATATAGGCATAAGCCTCCTCCTTTCTTTTTGCCAGATGTTTCTGGAATCCTGCCTGATCGTTCAATTTGAAATCCTGGAATGTTCAGGCTGCTATTTTCAATTGATTCATTTAACCAGGTTTCAGAGAAGCATAGGACTGCTGAATTGCGAAAATCAGAATAGTATTTGTTTAAGAGGAGTATTTCATCCATCTTATTTGCAAGTGAGCGTATATTTGTTAGGAAAATTGAAGGCAGAGGAGTTTTAATGCGACATGTAAAAAACAAGAAAAAAGTTAAGGAAACAATTGGTTCATTAGTGGGAGAAAGTGGCAAGAAGGTGACAAACAACAGGGAGAAAGCAGAACTACTAAACTCGCTTTTTGCATCCAAAAAGGGAAAAAAACAGTCCAATCTATAAAAACAGTACCATAGAAAACAAATTGGGAACACAATAAAATAGGCAAGAAAATGGTAAGTGAGCACCTGTCCACCCTAGATGAGTTCAAAACATCAAGACCAGATGGATTACACACCAAGGTTCTGAAGGAACTGAAAGACATAATCTCAGATTATCCCAGTGAACTATATATTTCAAAGATTCTGAAGCACCAAGGAACTACCAGAGGATTGGAAAAGAGCTTCTCCAAAAAAGAAGCTCTTTTCTTCAAAAAAAAAAAAAAAGAAAAGAAAAAAAAAGAAAAAAAATAGATCCAGGAAACTACAGACCTATCAGCCTGACCTCAATACCTAGGAAGATTCTGGAAAAAATAATCAAGCAATGAATCAGCAAACATCTAGAGGCAAACAAAGTCAGAATCAAAAGCCAACATGGGTTTGTCAAAAACAGGTCATGCCAGACAAATCTTATTGCATCCTTTGATATAGTGACAAAATAAGTGGACCAGTGGAGTGCTGTTGATATGGTTTACTTGGACTTCAGTAAGGCATTTAATAAAGTAGAGCACAAACTACTACTTGATAAGATAGAAAAATGTGGGTTAGAGAGTATCACCACCAGATGGATTCATAACTGGCTGACCAACTGCATTCAATGTGTAGTTCTCAATGGAACAATATCTACATAGAGGGAAGTATGTAGTGGGGTATCTCAAGGCTCTCTTTTAGGCCCAATACTCTTCAATATCTTCATCAATGATTTGGATGAGGGGATAAATGAAGAATTCATCAAATTTGCAGATGACACCAAGCTGTCTGAAATGGTATAGGGTTTCCTGCCTAAGCAGGGGGTTGGACTAGAAGACCTTCAAGGTCCCTTCCAACTCTGCTGTTCTGTTCTGTTCTGTTCTGTTCTAATCCCTATCCTTATCCCATTCAGAGTATTTTATTTCAGTGGGTTCTTTCACTATTTGGAATAGTATTTTAATGTCTTTAATTTATTCTATATTTTATAAATATTTCACATTTAAGCATTTAAATGCCAGTGTCTATTCTGAAAAAAAATGTAAACAACATAAAAGAATATAAAAGCACACTTTAGTTTAATGGGATTACATCACATCAACTTTCTGAAATTTAGTTTTAAGTAGACTCATGTGCAGTGTAATTGTACCCTTAACATTCTACTTAGCTCAAATATGCCTTTAAAAAGAAATAGTATTTTGCTTTTAATAGAATTTTGGTTCCAGTTATATTACAAAATGAATCACTCTTAAAATATTAAAAAGAGCATCACTAAGTTCACCCAAATGCTTTATCTAATCCTGCCATATGAACTATTTACTAAAGTAAACAATTAAAGTAGAAAGGCCTGCAGTCCTTTTTCTAAAGTACATGTCACAGCACTTATATCTAAAGATATTTCAGAAATCTGTCTACTTTCCATCTGTTCAATTTCTAGTAGAATAACTAACTGAAAGTTCATGTGAAAGTTCAGTTGGAGTTCAAATGTGTCATAGTGGGCAATTTACAAGCTAGAAGTTCATTTGAAGGTTAAAATATTTTAATTCTTATTTTTTAAAATATATTTTAAAATGTAGCTGCATTTAAAATGTTTAAATGCAGCTACTGCTTAATGAGGCAATTTTGAGCAAATAAAGCACATTTTGAGAAAATATTTAGGTTAGTTTTATGTTCTTTGAATCCTTGCCCAATAGGACTGATATCATGCAAGGAGTATATTAAAACTGGCTTACTTTAGCATCATTAACGCTTCATTGACCAAAGACAGCATATATCCAGTAAAACCTTGTTTATTTAGTTATTTAATGAATATCCCGCCTTTCTGCTCTGATGTGTACATGATGGAGGAATAATATTTTAAATTGCATGCAAAATATTAAAAATTAATGCTAAAACATATTAATAATCAAAAGTTTGGCAAAAGAGATATATAAGGTTTTAAATTCAGAAATGTAGGCAAAAATCAATGATTTTGCAATCATAAAGCAGTACAGTGTGCAAATAAATAATTATCAATAGCTATTAAAGTTGGCAGACCTTTTCAAATCAGTTTCTATCAATGTCAGGGAATAATATAACTCTGGTTTATTTCCTTTATCAAACTCCTTTCCCACTGTCATTTTAAACATGCATTGTTTAGGTGTTACTCGGCCAGCCCTGGAGAACTATCTTTTCCATATCTCTTGATCGTTTTCTCACTTGATGCATGCAGAACCCACTACTGCATAATCTCTCTCCATTCCGTGCATTGTTACATTAGGATTATTTAAAACACGTAATAAATATGCAATAATCTTGGTATAATTCAGATACTGCATATTTCTGATGGGTAGTTATGAATGCATTGCATGTCTATTGATTTGGAGTTCAGAAAAAAGCAGCATTTGCTGACATTGGCCACTCTCAAAAAGCTAAGCAGAAATGTAATTGGTAAAAGCTCCAGGAAATATCAAGGCTATAGGCTAGGCTAGGAAATAGACAAAATGTCCTGTAAGAAGCACTAGAAAATCATTTCTATATTGTTTCCTCCTCAAAATTACACAGTTCAAAGTCACCAAGAGTTGAACTCAATTTTGGGGGAAACTTTTATTTAACTTTTCACTTAAGACTAACGTTTTTTCCTCTTCCTTCCATCCCATTAACATTTCCATTGTATTATTCAGATTAAATACATACTGGCAAGGTTTAGCTTTTACTAATAATATGAAATATGCAATGAGATATTTTTCCAATGAAAATGTTAAAAAAATAAAGTAAGAGTCAAGGTGAATAGGGTCAGTGGTGGGCTGCAACCGGTTTAACAACCGGTTCTGTGAGCGCGTTTTGCGCGCAAACACAGGTTTTGCACACACACCTAATATGCTTGCACGCAGCATTCAGAACACAGCAATTTGAAGCTTATCTGCTTACCTTCTAAGGCAGCCCCAGTAAATAGAACAGCAGAGGCGCGGAAATCAGCTGTGCCCTGCAAATCAGCTGAGCCAGAAAGAAGAAAATATAGGACAGGATAGAGTAGGGGCGGGTGGGCAGGGCCAGCTAATCATCAGAACTACAGGTTCACCTGAACTGGTCCGAACCAGCAGCAGCCCACCACTGAATAGGGCAGTGATGGCAAACTGTCACATGGAAAAAAGTCATGCGCGCTCATCAGGGCCGCACTCCAGAAAAGCCAAACCTCCGGGTTCTAACGTACATGTGCACCCGACAATCATCTGGCTGGTTTTCGGCACTGCCGTGCGCGCGAAGGACAGCTGATCATTGTGCATGCATGGGCCAGAAACCCGGACGACAAACAGGCAAGGCCGTGCATACTGGGCAACATGGCTTCGCATGCCACTTTGGTTCACCATCATGAGAATAGGGTGCCTCCAGTTTAAGACTAATTTCATCACTGTTTTTAGCAAATCATAATGAGGTGAAAACATGTGCATCATGACATACTTCTGTGCAAAGGCAAAATTATGTCATGAAGTCTGCCAGACCTATGTGAATAATAATCATTTAACCTTCTTTGTCTGATTCCCACCCGTGGACCTCCATCTCAAGTTCCCTATTTTGTGCTGTTACATGAACATTTACAGTATTTACAATACATCAGTATTTATAATACATGATTTGACACACACACACACTGATACGTTGAAATGGAAAAAATTTCCACAGTGCAAGTATATATGATGTGACACTCACTCCACTCGCACTCTGCATTTCCTTCTGCATAAAAATCTGCAGATCATAATTCTTCAAACCAGTGTTTTTCAACCTTAGCAACTATAAGGTGTATGAATTCAATTCTCAGAATTCCCCAGCCAGCCTTACTTAAGACAATGGGAACACTATGAATGAGTAAACCTTTTACAGAAGTCTGATACCTGTTATGACATTCACTTAAAAGCATTCTTTTTCTCAAACAACAATAAAACTGTATACCACCACTGTCATTTCCCTAGAATAATCCAATATCAGCAGACACTGACCTGCAATTTCAGTAAGGGAGACTTGAGAAAAATCACACGTGACATCTGGTAACAGATATTCTTTAGGATTATCTATTTCATACACCAATTGTTCTGCCACAGTGCCAAAAGTCACCAGGCCTCCTGTGTTGGGTGCTTTGGTTACAATAAAACTTCCATCAGAAGAAGCTTCTATTATGGGGAAACCGATGTTATGCCTAAAAGTTCAAAATATTAAAATTTAATTATATATAAAGTATATCAATAATTTATTTCATGGGAATGTTTATGTGGTTAAAAAACAGTGGTAACAAATTATCAAAATGTATAACTTTTTTTTAAAAAGTCCTTTTAGCTCAGCTTCTTAATTTAATCATACAGACAACCAAATGATCAACAGAATAAACCAATTAGATACAGAAAAGAGACAAAAGTATCAATGCTTTAAAAAGAGCTATCAGTATGCGAGCAATATCAGTCCAAGAAAACATATACCACAATATCTTTCATGTTGCAGTATAAGTATCACAACAAAACAATTAATTGCTGTTGTTGCAAAAGTTGCAATGCTTTTACATTGCAACTTTAGTGAGATTTAATTCAAGCAAATGTATTATGGGAAAAATGTATTTTCCCCAAGTTATCAGCCACTCTGCAATCTTTAACATTCTTTGCCCACTTTTCAGAACAATTCCTAGTCAACCTATATGAGGTTCAGTGCCTACATTTCCTACCTGTATTATATTATACAAGTTTCATTCACCTAAGCTTAGTACACAAGATTATTTACTTTAACGTCCTACCTGTTAATGACTACTTTAATTTCAACTGCAATAACACAAGGGCTATCAATAGATACAAACTAAATGTAGTTCACTCAATCTTGATTGCAGAAAATACGACTTTAGCAATAGAGTAGTAAATATCTGGAACACTCTATCTGATCCTGTTATTAATTTCTCGAACCCCTATACCTTTTACCTTAAACTGTCTACCATGGACCTTACACATTTCTTAAAAGGTCCCTAAGGGGGCTTGCATAAGCGTACCAGCATGCCTACTGTCCCTGTCCTACTGTCCCTATTTATATGTAATCATTTTATGTGTTTATGGCTATGTTTTGCCTATTTATATCCATTTATTTGTGCCATTTTTTTCATGTGTCCATGTCTATGTCTATACTGATACTTGTTTCCTTGTACTTGTTGACAAACAATTAAATAAATAAATTAAATAAATAAATAAACTGGGGTATTCAGAGTCATCCATATTACAATCATAATGCAGTAGAGATTGCAAACACATTGCATTTCATACAGGGGAAAGAGTTGCCAGAAAGAAAGAACAAAGACAAAATGGAGGATGTTGTGGCTTACAGTCTATAGCAGCTTTAACAAATTGCAACCAAATCTTCATGGACATGAACATGACATGACAGCTTACTAAAAATCAAAGTATGAAACACAGCAGAGATAAAATAATGCTATGCTATAATGAAACACACTAACACATTATGAGCTAGCACCAATTCACAAACTGACTACTGTGGGCAGACTGTAATGGCACAATTGATTTTTCAGCATTGTCAGTAACTTTTATTTAAAGATGGATCACATAAACAAGTGCCAATTGGCAACATTTCTCATCACAAGGCATTAATTCTAAGGAGGAATAAACATAATAACATCTACCATTGCACTCTCCCAGGACCCAGCAGTTTTTTTCAGTCTTAACTTCTACTTCAAGTTCCATAAAAATCTTATTAGCATTAGTTTCCCAGGAGATGACATAATTAAACAAGCTCTCTATTATCTTAGCCATGCCATTGTTGAGCTGTACTACTGAATATTTTGTAGCACTCAGAGGCTGTCAGCTCCTAATTTTGTGGAATAAATCTCATTCCACAAAAAACCCTTCCCAGTTTCAACACATACAGTATTTCCTTATGAAGAGCCTGAATTCTAGGTCTGTAGCTACAGAACACCTATCTTGGATATGTTGGAACTATGTTATTGTAGGACTAGTGTATTTAAAGTGAAATCAAATTAAAATTGTACTTAAAAGACTAAACTGGCTTATTTTCTAGCTTATTTTTAAGCAGGAAACATTCCAATAGAAATTCTAGTAGAATTTCTATAAGGAGATTGATATAAGCTTACTTGATGACAAAATTATTTTTGGCAGAGATATTAATATGATCATAGGCTGAATAGTGTACTTATAACACTATCATTCAGCAATCTAAGTATTAAAATATATTACAAAAATATTCACCAACATGTATCTTACAGAACAATAAACATACCATTTTGGCACAGTATGCCAGTCAGTGAATATTCCACCTGTACATTGAGCACCACATTCAATCAGATGACCTGCAAGACTAAAAATCACATTTGATATTTAAACATTTTTAATGAAGTTAAAATTTTTAATGAACCTTAACTTTTATTGAAAGCTTCTACTGTATAATATCCAATGTTTAGACAAACAAATCTTTATTACATCTAAATTTATATCCTTTTGAAAGAGACTTTGAAATATCATCATTATTAATTGCTTCAGGGATTTTGACCATTGTATTATTTTAACAGTATTACAATTAATAGCATTCTTTGAAACAAAGATAATATTTACCTTCCCGCTGCTAATAGGCTGAATTCATCTCTAGTCCATCCAAACTAGAAAAATAATGTTTAAAAATACACATTGAAATAGAATTAAATAGTGAAAAGAATATTAAATCACAAAAGCAGAATCTGCAACAGATTTCCAAAGCTCATGAAAATTCAGCAATTTCCCAGTTTCCTCTTTTATGCATGCTCACTTGTATACAATATGAAAGAGGCATTATAGGAATACATTGCTCATGGACACCCTCCATAACCCATCTAATTTCCTTTTTCCCATTTTTATAAATTCCTGTGCAACTACTGTATGCAGTAAGCAGAGAAAATACTCTAGTGACTTAGAAATCCATTGGAAATAATTGTACTGTCTTTCACTTAGGTTGTATATTTCACAATTAGACCAACAAAGGGAAAAGAAGAAGGTATACACATATGCACTTCTCTCTCTCTCTCCATCTCTGTTTCTCTCACACACACTCAGGCATACACAGAAACAGACCCATACATATAAATATGTGTGTATGTGTAGATATGGGTATATACACACACATTTCACATTTCTAAATTGCCCATCTCCCTCAAAGAGGGACTTTTTATATATGTATATTTGTGTGTGTGTGATTTCTCTGTCTCCCCCCCCCTCTTATTAGCACTAGTTTCCCAGGAGATGACATAATTAAACAAGCTCTCTTATTAGCTTAGCCATGCCACAGTTGATCTGTACTACTGAATATTTTTAAACATTCAGTAGCCGTCAGCTCTTGAAATGGTGAATAAATCTCATTCCACAAAAAAGTCCTATCCAGTTTCAACATATCTTTCCTTATGAAGAGCCTGAATTCTAGGTCTGAAACTACAGAACACCTATCTAGGACATGTTGGAACTATATTATTGTATGACTAGTGTATTTAAAGTGAAATCAAATTAAAATTGTACTTAAAAGACTAGCTTATTTTCTAACTTATTTTTAAGCAGGAAACATTCCAATAGAAATTCTAGTAGAATTTATATAAGGAGATTGATATAAACTTATTTAGTGACAAAATTATTTTTAGTACTTCACTGACAATATCTTCACAAAAGCTTAATTATGGCTCATATTCTAGGAACAATCAAGTGGTAAATGCATATACTGAAAAAAATCTATAATAAAATTTGTACAAGTTTCTTCTCTAAATTCAGATGTAATTATTTCATTATGGAAAGATTTAACTACTGCAAGAGTTTAATGGATAATGCTTGAACTTAATAAATTAATATGTCTTCCTTTGAATTTCAGTTCCTTACTTACAAGGTATTTCAATCCATTCCAATACTACCTTGTAGATTATATGTTGCTGAATTGCCTAAAAGCAAGTAATTAACAAAGAGCCCTAGTAAGCACCAGTTAAGGATGAAGAAGCATCTTGGAACTTCATAATGTGAGACTCTTGGTATGTGTATTTATGTGTGTGTGTGTGTGTGTGTGTGTGTGTGTGTCCTATCTATCTATCTATCTATCTATCTATCTATCTATCTATCTATCTATCTATCCATCCATCCATCCATCCATCCATCCATCCAGGTCCTGGCAGACCTGCCACACTCCAATCTCTTAGGAAAGAAAAGCTTTCATTCCATTTGGTTAAAGCAAAGGTTCTTTTACTAAATATGTTGGTTGCAGTAAAGTCAAGCCAGATCTGAACTTTACCATGCTTGCTACATACAAAAATAAGATGTAAGTGCCCCCAAGCCATCCCTCCTCCGGTGACCAGTCCATTTCCAGCCAGCTGGAGCTCACCAAGATGTTTTGAGAACTCTTGAGATATTTGGGGGCAATTCACATATTTCTCAGGGTGCCTGGTTGTGGGATGCTGGTACGAACAGGATCTGGCTGCCCGGGTGCTTATCACTTGTTATTCCCCTTCTCCTGATTTCCTATTACGTACACACACAACTTTATTGCCCTTTCATCCTTCCCCCCTTTCTTCCCCCTTTCATCCTTCACTGCCTTCTTTACGTAGCAGGATGCCTATGAAACCCCAAGCTGAGCCAGGCAGACCTGGTACTCTGCCCTCTTTGACAAAGACATTAGTCCCGCAAAAGAAAAAAGAGAGGGGAAGGAGAGATACAAATTTTTTCTCCGTGCGCGTGCATATCCTCATTGCAATTGGTTCAGTAACATATGTTGCTGGCCCCCCATCACTGAACCGTCCAGCTGCCAAAAAGCTATGGGCGCTTTAAGCTGTTTGAGTGTCACACCCAATTTCTTGACCACAGCAGGGATGACCAGGCATCTGGTACACCCCAAGTCCAGTAGGGCTACTAGGCTCCCTTTCACCTTGAGAATTGAACCACCAGTTCTATAGAGATGAACACTGGGTTGAACAGGCAACTTACCAAGGGATCATCATTGTAGTCCGACTTGCTTTTCACTGGACTGCCAACCGGGTCAGTGGGACTTCTTCTGCCCTCTTTGGTGATGGTGTGAACCAATGGTGGAATTCAATTTTTTTTACTACTAGCTCTGTGGGCATGGCTTGGTGGGCATGGCAGGGGAAGGATACTGCAAAATCTCCATTCCCACTCTATTCCAGGGGAAAGATACTGCAAAATCCTCATTCCCTCCCCACTCCTGGGGGAAGGATATTGCAAAATCTCCATTCCCACCCCACTCTGGAGCCAGCCAGAGGTGGTATTTGCCGGTTCTCCAAACTACTCAAAATTTCTGCTACTGGTTCTCCAGAACCTGTCAGAACCTGCTGAATAGCATCCCTGGAGTGAACTCTACAACTTTTACTCCCTTCAGGACAGTTTTATGAACTCACTGTTCTGGTTTTGCTGGTTTTTTGGCAGGATCCAGAGTCACCTTCTGGGCTAAGCATGCATCTTGGTAGTCAGCAGCTCAGTGCCCCTCCTTCCAACATCTGAAGCAGCCATTGAATCATTCATATAAGTTCTGTTCACGTAGTGCCAGTTTTGGGGCCTCTTTTTTTCGGGGGAGGGGGGGGAATCTTCACTAGGGGTGAAATGCTCCTGGTTTGGACCAGATCGCCCGATCCGGTAGCAATGGCTGAGGGTGGTTCGGAGAACCGGTAGCAAAAATCCCTGCTCCCCCACCGCCCATGCCCAGCTGAACTGCGCGATCATCAGAGGGTTTTGTTTTTTTTTACTTTTAAAAGCATGTTTTCTTCGGCCGAAAAAAGGGAGGACCCAGAAGCATCCTAAGGGGCATTTTCCAATCATCCCCTGCTTTGATCCTCACTCGGTAGTATAACTTCCGCAAATCCAACTTGGTGAAGACCTTTTCTTTGGCTAAACGGGCTAGCATGTCCCTCATGAGGGGGAGTGGATAAAGTTTTCCATACACACAGTAGTAAGCCCATGATAGTCGATGCATAGACAAAAGGACCTGTCCTTTTCCTAAATAGTACTAGGGCAGCCACCCTCTGTCTAGCCGGTTGGCTCCTCTGGAAATCCCAGCTGAGTTGCCTGATCATCAGAGGCTTTTAAAAGCATTTTTTCTACAACCTCTTCGTCCGAAGAGGTTGTAGAAAAAATGCTTTTAAAAGTAAAAAAAATGCTTTTAAAAGGTTCTGACAATCCCAACTGAGCCGCCCAATCAGAGGCTTTTTTTTTACTTTTAAAAGCATTTTTTCAGTCGAAGATGCTTTAAAAATTCTTTTAAAAGTTAAAAAAAAGTTGGCCACAGCCACCCAGTCACATTACCCTCCCACCCACCAAGCCATGCCCACAGAATCAGTAGTAACAAATTTTACATTTCACCCCTGATCTTCACCATCTATGGCTTGGCCAGTATTTGGATCAAGCTGGGTCGATTTCCACTTCCTCTGCTAGGACATACCAGCCATGAAGGGTATATAGGGGGTACCTCTGGAAATGCAGGTGTTGTAGACCTTCTCACTTAGCCCATCTTGGAAGCATCCAATCAAGATGTCTTCTAATGAGTCAGCAGAGCAAGTCACAAATCTCCTGGGTGTACATGGCCATGCCCCTGTGCCCTTGGCTGAGGTCTTTTTGCAACTTCTGGCTTTGCAATTGGCTAGAGGGTCTTTGAAGCACTTCCAAAGTGCAGCTATGAAATGGTCAAAGTTTCTCAGCTCCAGGGCATCATCGTTGTGGATAGTGACCATCCATTCAGCTATGGCCTCCTCTAACCCCATGGTCACGCACTACACCTTAGCCCCTTTGGTGGCTATTTCTGGATCAGACTCCTGCATGTATATCCAAACTTGTGCCAGGAAGACTCCCAATTGCTTGGGTCTCCGTTGAACTTTACTACCAGGGCTGGTGTCTTGCAATCTCTCTGCCTTGCTGGTGTTGCTCATGCAGCCAGTGGAGGCTGAGCTGTGGGACTAGGCACTGGAGGGTTGCGGTTGCTTAGGAGCTTGCTGTTGCTGCCATTGCGGTAGCAGAGGTAGTTTCCCTTTCACTTTCCATGGCTGGAGTCGGCTGGTCGGTCAGATGTGCTGCTCAGGCTAGGGCTTCTTGAGCTTTGAGCTTACCAAAAAGCCCCTCTGGAACTTTATGGCTTGCTCCAACATCCAGTCCTCTTGTTCTGGCTTGCCTGCACTCAATTCTTCCTCCAGTTCCTCCAGCTCCACTCGGGTCTCTCACCGGCGGCCCACACAGCCCCCATGGATGAATGTCACTCTCATGGGTTTCTCTTCCCATTCTTCCTTTTTCCTGACCCCAAGGGACCATTGGGATCTTGATGAGTCATCTACTCCCAGCCATCCAGATGGATCTAGCCCTCCAGGATGGGGTTTTGAGGGTGTTTCCCCCCAGGCCAAGAAACCTGGTTGCTCTTTGACCAACATCGTTTGCATGGTCCTCATGGTAGAAGCGGTTTTCCTCTCCAGGTTGACCACATCTGCAGAGCTGGCTTAGTGTCAGACCTGCCCCAATCTGATCCCTTAGGAAAGAAAACCCTTCGACTCCATTTGGTTAAAGCAAAGGGTTCTAAGGATGTTAGTTGCAATAAAGTCAAGCCAGATCTGAAATTTACTGCGCTTGCTAGATAACAAAAATAAGGTATAGGTTTGCTTCCAGCCCATCCCTCCCTGTGACCAGTCTGTTTTCAGCCTCTCGGAGCTCACCAAGATGTTTTGAGAATTCTGAGATGTTGGGGGGTAATCCGCAGATTTCTCACTGAACCTGGCTATAGGATGCTGGTACAAACAGGATCCAGCTGTCCTGGTCCATATCACCAATTTCCGATTTTCTATCACATATACACAAAGCTTTATTGCTTTTTCATCCTTCCCTTTTCTACTTTCAATGGCAGGATGTCTATGAGGCCCCAAGCTGAGCTAGGCAGAGCTGACACCATCCGTCCGTCCGTCCATCCGTCCGTCCATCCATCTGACTTCCAAATATCTTTAAAACAGGATCCAGTGCAAACCTAATTTGTTAATATTAAGCACGTGGTTTCTAAGTCAAAAAGAACCCCCTTAATTTAAACTTGTTTTTGGGTTGTTTTTTCTTAAGTTGACCATTTCTGCCACCTTGTGGTGGGCTGAATTGTTTGCAAGTTGTAGTTAAAGAAATTCAGATGAAAGAAAAGTTAACGATGCTGTATTATTTTGAAAAGCAACACATATTTGTAAAATATAGAATGGGAAACAGCATTAGCAAAAATCTCTCTTTAAAATTAACTGGATTTTCTTAGTCAAAAGAAAAAGAACAATGCATACCATATTTTTTGTAAACTATGAGAAACCTGTCAGTCACAAACTTAAAAGTTTTGTGTATTTCAGAATCTGAATTCATAGTTGCATCAGTGTAAGAAATCTAAATTAATCAAATTTCAGTTTATCATATGCATAACTATTTTTTAACAGATGCATATTTAATTTAGAGTAAAGCTATTACAGAAAACTAACCTATATATATGTAAATATTTCCATATAATTACTATGGGTCTTCAGTTGTGTTTGGTTTACTTCTCTTTTAAATATAGGAAAGATGGACATTATGAAATGTCGTTCTGTCTTCAAATGTGAGTAACAATTCCTAGGTCTGCGACCAACAAATAATATGGGTAGAGGTAGCCCTCGACTTACAACAGTTTGTTTAGTGATTGTTCGGAGTTACAACAGCACTGAAACAAAAGTGTCTCATGACTGTTTTTCACATTTATGACCCTTGCAGCATCCCCATGTCACATGATCAAAATTCAGATGCTTGGCAACTGGCTTATATATATATGACTCACAATCATAAATATTGAGCCAGTTCCCAAGCATCTAAATTTTGATCATATGATCACCTTTTTGTGGCATTCTGACAAGCAAAGTCAATGGGGAAACCAGATTCACTTAACAACCACCTTACTAACTTAACAACTACAATGATTCACTTAACAACTATGGCAAGAAAGATTGTAAAATGGGGCAAAATTCAATCAAAAACTATCTTGCTTAGCAATGGAAATTTTGGGCTCAATTGTGCTCACAAATCAAGGGCTACCTATACTACCAACACCAAAATACTACCAAAACCATCTGCAGAAGCAAATATTTCATACAAATGCCTGGCCCTTAAATCTTGTAAGACTTGTACTGGGAAGAAACTGCAGGAGACCATTAGTTTCTGTCTTATGATAAGAATTAGCAGCAGAAAGTGTTTATTGCCAGAAGGTTATAGGGTGGAACAAATAAATATGTCAATATGTATATGGTGCTTGGATTGGGAGGAAGAATAAGTGTGAGCTTGAAGAATGGAAGGGAAATTTACATCCTATGTAGTGTATGTGCTATCTTTGTTGCAGGAATTATTGTGGATTCTTATGGTTGGGATAAGTGGTGGCTGTGTGAAAGAAGACGTGTGTTTTTTCTGAAGGGAAAGACAAGTCAAGTCATACTTATTATACCAGGAAGAATGAATGCTGCATTATAATGAAAACACACTGATTTCAACAGCTGCAGGAAAAAACAGTTGGAATTGTATAAAAATTCATAAAGATGACCGATACAGGTAGTCTTCAACTTACAACAGTTCATTTAGTGACCATTCAGTTACAAAAGTACTGAAAAAAAAGACTTATGAATATTTTTCACACTGATGACCGTTGCAGCATCCCATGGTCATGTGATTGACATTTAAATGCTTGACAACTAATTCATATTTATGATGGTTGCACTGTCCTGGGGTAATGTGATCATCTTTTGTGACCTTCTGACAAGCAAAGTCAATGGGAAAACCAGATTCACTTAACAACCGTGTTACTAATTTAACACAGTTAAAAATTAGTGCAGTGATTCACTTAACAAATGTGGCAAGAAAAGTCATAAAATAAGCAAAACTCACTTAATAAATTTCTCACTTAGCAACCTAAATTCTGGGCTCAATTGTGGTTGTATCAAGGACTACCTGTATTTAGTCTGATAAAATGGCTAGTAGAAAAAGAAATTATTTTAAAAAATATTGATCCACACTTACAGAATGAATTAGTGGTCCCAACACAAGGCTACTATCAACACATCTTCCAATCACCACAATATCTGCTCCTTGATCAAGAGCTCTGCTGATTGGTGTTGCGCTGAAGAAACAATTTAGACTTAGACTTAGAATAACTTTGTCATTTTAAATGTATACTAATCGGCATACATTAAAATGAAATTTCATTGCATACAGCTCTCAAAGGGTCACCACCTCCAATATACTTTATATAAACATGACAAAATAAATAAATAAAAAGTATGATTATACCCACATACCCTCATATATTATATGACACAGAGAAACAACACAATCTAGTTCAGATATACACATGTACATGGTAAGAAAAACAAATCTTGCGAGTTTACCAGATGGATGGCATAGGGAACTGTGTTACAGTTATAGAAAGCTGTTATAGAAACTGGTAGTGTTATAGAATCTGCTAGAAATACTTCGAAACCTCCTCCCAGAGGGGAACAACAGAAACAGATCGTAAAGTGGGTATGTGGGGTCTCTAACAATGCTTTGAGCTCTAAGCACATAGCGTTTATAAGCAGTAGCCTAAATACTGCTTATAGTAATATAGGAAGCGAGTTTCCTATAATCTTCTCAGTTACCTTTATGACTCTCTGTATGGACCAGAGGTGGTTTCCAAATTTATTTTCTTTCTTTCTTTCTTTCTTTCTTTCTTTCTTTCTTTCTTTCTTTCTTTCTTTTTCTTTCTTTCTTTCTTGTCTCTCTCTCGCTCGTTCTTTCTTTCTTTTCCTCTCTCTCTCACATTTTAGAAATCACATCTAAAGGACCTCTAGAAGTCTTGTTCAAAACCGATTGTACTCCATGACAAAAGCTTTAGTTCAGATTTGTTAAGTTGACTATAAATTATCCCATTTAGAGAATTTAGTTTTTTCTTTAAGAATGAGTGGAAATGAGCAAAACAATATAGTAGAGAAAGAAAGAAAGAAAGAAAGAAAGAAAGAAAGAAAGAAAGAAAGAAAGAAAGAAAGAAAGAAAGAAAGAAAGAGTGTTCAGTTTTTAATACTTGAATGTATCTTCTTAATAAACATACTAGTAATAATGTATTAGAATATTTCCTTTCTGCCTCCCTCCCTCCCTAAAGGTTATTTGGGGCCACATGCAATTCTTCCTTCCTTCCTTCCTCCCCTCTCATCTCCTTCCTTCCATCTCATTTCCAGCTCCTTCCTTCCTTCCTTCCTTCCTTCCTTCCTCTTCTCCCCTCCCATTCCCTATTGCAGTATATTAGGTGCCATTCAGCAAAAGACTTAATACTTTGGCTTTGAATAATCTTATTGTTACAGTTAGGATTTTATGATTTAAATATTAAAAGTAGTATTAAATGCTTGCCATCACCTGGGGAGGGGCAACAGGGACACGGTGGACAGCTGCCATCTCTTCCAGACTTGCAGGCTGGGCTCTCAACAGCTGACCAGCGCTGATGCAAAGGGGGAGATGCAGAGCTGGACGCACTGCTGCTCTGCTGCAGCAGAAGGCAAAAAGCGAGCGGGGCCAGTGTTCCGGACCAGAGGGCAGGCAGATGTCCTGGGCAGGGAGGGGGGCGGGACTGCAATCCTGGCACCTTCGGGAGATGCTAGGCCAGCAAGGAAGGGGGCGGTATCCTGGGAAGCTTTGTGGCTATGCTGCTGCAAAATTTACCAGGCCGCCCCGCCACTTGGATCTTGCCGCTGCCGCCGCCCGGAACTCCAAGCAGCGGGGTGGCCCAACAGCGGCGATGGGAGAAAGATGAGCTTTTGCTTCAGACGGGCAAGCCCCAAGCAGTGGAGAGGGAGGGGGGGCTGGAACCCTGGTGGCTTTGGGAGACGCCAGTCCAGCGGGGAAGGGAGTGGCAGCCCGGCATGATTTCTAGTCATGGGGCTGCTGTGAAGCTTACCAGGCTGCCCCCATCCCCACCATGGCTGCAAAGGCAGCAGAGCAACATCAGGAGCTACTAGCTGGGAGGAAGGGGACTGGCCAGCCCAGCAAGCTTTCTAGCCAAACGGCTGCTGTGAAGCTTACCGGGCTGTCCCACCATACCCACCACGGCTGCAAATGTGATGGGGCGACTTCAGAAGCTGCTAGCCAGCAGGAAGGGGACTGGCTGGCTCAGCAGGCTTTGTAGCCACATGTCATCCCCCAACACCAAGTGCACCAGGCCCAAAAGGTGAGTGAGCCTTGCCATGTCTCCCCCAAGATGGCTCTTCAGCTGTGTGCAGGTCTCCCTCCCCCGCCAACAGTGTTTTCCAACATAGATTTTCCACACACCTCCAAAGGAAAGGTGATGGCAGTGGCAGCAAATGGTAGCAGTGGCCTCGGCAGGAGAGGGCAGTGGCAGTGGGGAGGGCGAAGCCGGCTGCCTTGGCGGCAGATTTGGAAGCTGCTGACAGGCGAGGGGGGGCCACCTGGCCCAGCAAACTTTGCAGGTATGGAAAAAGCTGCTGCCATCACCATGTTCTTCGTGCATGCGCATCCCACTGGACTTCCAAGGCAATGGGATGTGCATGTATAAAGAACATGGTGGCAATGAACATGGCGGCCGGGATGAACGAGCAGCAACTGGGTGACCGGTTCAGGGGCATGGCCAGCCAACCATTACTACTGGTTCTCCCGAACCAGCGCGAACTGGGAGCAATCCACCACTGGTATGGACCTTCTATCTGTGGCACTGCCACCACCAAGCCAAACAATGATGCAGTTCCGTTCCAAATGCTCTCAATCGTGCCTCTGTAAAAATGGTCATGACAAAAGGAGAAAGATGTGCTCTTCTCATCCGATGCAGGAAATGCAGATGCTGGTTTGCATGCATCACTAAGTTGATGTGTGGGGAGACCAATTCAGATTGCTATATTACCCATCTTAGGTAGCCTGACAGATTCTAGCTGCCCAAAATAAAATAAAAAATACTGCAGTATCTAGTTGCTGTAGTGAGTACATTGGCAAAACAATACAGCCAAGGGCTCCTCTCCAGGAGACAGCTTTGCAAATGCAAAAGCTTTCCCTGCTGGGCACTCTTCATATACAAGATAAAACTTCCAGTCATTCTGCCAGGACAGGACAAAAAAGGAGCAATCATGAGTCATGTACATGCTTCGTCTCAGGAAAAAAAGTCTTATTTTTAAACTTCAAATATCAAATGGATGGAAGAACTGAAGAAAGCAAGCCAAACCAACCAATACAGATACTTCTTTGCAACAAACGGCACTGGGGACTGCGACAAAATTTTTAAGACTGTGAACAGACCATGCAGACACACTAAAGTTCAATAATCATTGAAAAGAGGGGCGCGGCCAGTGTCACGGCAGTACGGGGTGGATTCCGAGGCTCCAGTAAAACGCCGATATCCCAGCCGAAACAGGGGATCCCTAATGGATCATAGCTGTCCCGTAGAGAGAGTGAAGAAAGGAGGCACAGGCTGGTGCGAACAGGGAAGTTGCAAGTTCCCTGGAGTGCCGGCATTAGCCTCCGACCCAGCAGGGTGGGAAGACAGCCATTAGGAGCTGTCAAAAGCCGGGGCAGCCACATGGAAGATTTGAGTAGGAGCGGTGATTGAACAGAGTATTGTTACCGGGTGAGTGATTGGCCAACTCACAGGTAAAAAGAAAATATTTTTAAAGCCTGAAAGAAGTCCCAACACAAAATTAGCAGCTAATTGCCACGTGGGAATTCAAAGCAAAGGAAAACAAAAAACAAAGAGGAACTTTAAGATCAAAGCCCTAAAAGGTAAGCTTTCTATCTGGATTTAAAATTGGACTTGGAAGAAAGTAAAAATAATAAAAGAAAAAGAAAACTGAGGAAAAATATTTTTAATAACAAAAGGATTTAATTGAAGAAGAAGTAATTATCTTTATGGATTAACAATTGACATTTTGTTGCCGGGGGATTTGTGAATTGGAGAGAGACATCTGCTGGAGGAAAGAAAGCATTGCATTACTTAGACCACCATGGGAAATGACTAGAGGAGTGTTTGTTTAAACAGCTGGAGCACGATTTCAAAAAGGAGTGAAGACTAAAAATTAAAACTGGAACGATTTGAAGGAACATGTTAATTGGACATTATCTGGAAAGAAAAAAGAAAAAAAGGAGACATCATATGGACTTGAATTCGAATTATACATAAGCTAAAATAATAAATTCAAAAATCCTTTCTCTTTAGATTGATAACATGGAGAGTTGGGAGTATGAGTATGAGGAATTAAGGGAAATGCTTCAAAAGGTGCGAGAATTGTTTAGGGGAAATAAAGAAGCGGAGAATTGGTTAAAATGTAAAAGGAAAAAGAAAATATGAGTGAGAAGCAAGAGGAGCAAGAATACAATGATGAAAAGGAAATAATTGAAGATAAAAACAGATGATTACACTGGGATTAACAGAGACAGAATAAAAATGGATGGGGGAAATATTTCTCAGAAAAGAAGAGAGGAAAAGGAAATGGGAAAAGATTGAGGGGGGAAATTAAAAGAGTAAAAATTAGAGAAAGGAGGCAGAAAGGAAGATACAAGAAAAAGAAGAAGAAGAAGATAAGAGAATGGGAGAAAGGGAGGAAAACATTAAGAAATGGAATTTGGAAATGGAAAATGATTAAAAGGGGAAGAAAAATGGATAGTAGAAAGGAAATTAAAATGTTAATAGGTTGATTTAAGGGAAGGATATCAGTAGTAGAAAACATATGTAAAAAGTAAATTAGAAGAAATATATAGATTGTAAAAGCGAAGTAAGCAAGGATGAAATGAAGTGTATGTAACAAGCAAAAAAGAAGATATACTGTTTAATGTAAAATGGAGAAGTAGATGGAATGTGAAAGATAAAATGGTTATATGTTTTGTTGTCTGAGAATGCATGGATTGGAGAGAACAATAGTGGATGGTAAAGAAATATGTTTTAAATATTGAAAAGAAGAAAGAAATTAATTGAAATTAAGATATAAAACTGGTAAGTTTTATAAATGATATAAGCAAGGATGAAAAGAAATATATGCAAGAAGCAAAAAAGGAAGAAGTATACTGTTTAAGAAAAATAGACTAGCAGATGAAATGTGAAAGATAGAATGGTTTATAGATGAAAATAATTGAAAGTGAGATATAAAATTGAACAAAATTGAAATGTTAGTAAATGATGTATGCTAATGAAAGAGAAAAAAATTATTGAACTGTGAATAAGAATTTAAATAAAATAAGAAGTGGAAGGTTGAACTACCTAAAAGGTTGTAAGGTAAAAATAGAATAAGTTGAAATACGTTAATAATTAAAAATATATGAGGGGAATTCTGAGAAATACACTTAATAAATGGAGGAAAAACTGGGGTTGTCTGGACACCATAGTGAAAAATACTGAATTGAAAATAAATACAGCAATACAGAGAGATAAGAAGGAGTAGAGAGACGGAAGAGAGGGAGAAGGAGAGAAAGGAAAAGAAGAAAGGGAAGAGGGGAGGAAGAAAGGGAGGGAAAATAAGAGTAGGAGAGAAGGTTAGACAGGGAGGAAGAAAGGAGGACGGGAAGAAAGGAAGGGGAAGTAAAGAAGGAGTAGGAGAGGAGGGAAGAAAGTAGGAAGGATAAAAGAAGGGAGGGAGAGGAAAGAGAAAGAGAAGAAAGATTGCTGTAAAACGAAAAAGATGAAATGGAAGAAAGGCAGCCCCGAACATGTTTGAATATATCAGGATAAAAACTGAATTATCTAAAAAATAATAGAAGAGAATATATATCAGTAAAAATGGAGAAATTAGAACTTGAGGGAGAAAGTAGTTGTGGTTTATATAAACAAGCATAGAAATATTAAGACATGATTAAAAATATGGAAAAAGAACATCTTGGCAGAAATTGTTAACTAAGTAAAATGTATTTGGATATGTTAAGTTGTATAAGATATGATATGGCCAATACTCTGTTCATAAAATATGTGGGTATGTGTGTGTGTGTGGGGGGGGGAAATCAATAAAAATTTATTCCAAAAAAAAATAATAACCAGCCCAATCATCATAACATCTTTGTACTTCAAGCAAATCTTGGACAGCACCAACAGGACTAATATCTAAAGTGAGTGGGTTAAATGCTTCAGAAAGAGTGATTTTACATATGATAATCAAAGCAAGCTGTATAAAGAAATATTTAATCAAGCATCTCTAGTTTTCTCAAAATGTCTATCACAGTATATATTTCTTCTTTTCAGTTTGATTATTATAGCATTACTACTTAGTGTCTGTGCAAAATTTGTAGTGAATGTATCCTTGCTCTTTATACTGGAGATTGCATGCATTTCATTAAGTAATATCTCACAAATTAAAACAATATGGAATATATTTTTTAGCTGGCTCAAAATTAAAAGCATCTATCCAGTAGAATGATTTTCTTTCTTTCTTTTCCTACATGTGGGAACCAATGACACAACAATGAATCTGAAAACAATAACAAGAGATTGCGAACAGCTAGGGAAGAAAGTTAAAGAATTAGGAGCACAAATGATATTTTCATCTATACTTCCAACAAAAGAAAAACATAATGAGTGATGGAAAGGATGTAAAATCCCAGTTACAAAGTAGGAAATATAAGAAACATACTCAAGAGCAATAAAGGACTCAAATGCTTATATGCTAATGCTCGAAGTTTAGGGAACAAACAGGGTGAACTTGAAATATTAGTACACGAAGACAGATATGATATAGTTGCCATTACTGAAACTTGGTGGGCTGAAACTCATCACTAGAATATACCGATGGAAGGATACAAACTATTCAAAAGAAACAGACCTAACAAAAGAGGACGTGGAGTTGCATTATATATAAAAGATAACTACATCTCTACAGAAATACACAAAACTAAGGATGAAAACCTCCTAAAATCCATATGGGTCAATATAAAAGGGGGGTTGACATTGCTATAGGCATATACTACAGGCCACACAACAAAGTAGAAGAAATAGATCAACTTGTTGCTCACCAATTAACAAATGTATGTAGTCAACATAGAATGGTAGTAATGGGAAACTTTAACCACCTTGATATCAATTGGGAGACAAACTCTGCAACTAGTGGGAGAACGAACAAATTCTTAACCAATTTAGCTAATAACTTTGTCATCCAAAAGGTAGAGGAATGAACTAAAGGAAAAACAATACTGGACCTAATTCTTACTAATAGAGAAGTTATAGAGGGAGTTGAAGCAATAATACAAGGGCAACCAATAGATTTAAACTTAATGTAAACCGCTTTAATCTAGATTGCAGAAAATATGACTTCTGCAACAGAATCATCAGTGCTTGGAATACTTTACCTGACTCTGTGGTCTCTTCCCATAACCCTAAAAGCTTTAACCAAAAAGTTTCTACTATTGACCTCACCCCATTCCTAAGAGGACCATAAGGGGTGTGCATAAGCGCACAAACGTGCCTACCGTTCCTGTCCTATTGTTTTTCTTTTCTTCTTCCTATATATGTTTATATGTGTATTACTATATACTATATAATCTTTTTGTATGATGTTGTGACAAAATAAATAAATAAATAAATAAAAAGTTGCTGGAACCTTGGGTGACAGTGACCACGTCATACTGGAATTCAATATAATGCAAACACAAGCAATAGAATATAATCCAACCAGTGTCCTTAAAAGAACTGATTATAACAAACTCAGAGAGAACCTAAGCAAAATTTCATGGATCAAAATCCTAAAGGGCAAAAAAACTCAAGAAATATAGAAGAGAGCAGGGATGATGTCGCGGTGACACGATGTGCCTCAGATTGGGATTGTCAAAATCCTAGCTGCTGGGTGGTCCTAATTGGACCTAAATTGCCTCGGAGGGGCAATGAAGAAAGAGAGTGCACTCCGCTGATCTCAGGGAGCCAGCAGTCTCCCTGATTGATCCAGAGAAGGCTCTCTAAACTGATAGCAGGGAAGGTGGCCATTGCATGTCACTCCGAAGCTGGGACAGCCAGCAGAAGAAGTGAGAAGATGGAGAGAAGGTGTGATCGATCTGGGTGAGAGATTTCCAATGCTGGACTTTTAATTTTAATAGAAGAAAGAGCCCCCTGGAGAAAAATGGAGTGAAAGTGTGACCCCCAAAGGGGAGGTGGAATTGGTTGCTTTTTTCTATTCCACCTCTGGAAGAAAAGCGGCGTGGAGAACTTTTAGAGCCATTATTGCAATAGGAAATTGGCTTAAAGGACTTGTTGAAAGAGCATAGTTAGAAAACCAGACTAGATATTTTAACTTTTAAGTTTAAAACTACTGGACATTATAAAAACTGATTATATGGATATTTTTTCTTTATAAATATTGCATTTTACAACTTGCGTTGGGATATACAGTTAAAGGAAGAAGCAAGAGAGAAGCAGAGCAACAGTGCCATCTATAGGCAAAAGTGAATATTGGAAGACATAAGAGAAAAAGGGGAAAACATACAAGTAGACAAATAACCTTGAGAGCCTGTGAATACTGTGATAAGAAGTTGTTTTGGCTGAAGAACTAAGACAGAGCGGAACACTGAAAATTCTTTTTCTAAATAGTGTAGCTCTTGGAACTTAAATGGGGGGGAAAAAACAGACAAAGCAAACAGAAGCTGAACAGTAAAAGAACTTCCTTTCTCTTGGATTGGGCTTTTCATTTTTTCTTTAGTTTTGCTCTGTGAACTCTCTCTTTGGATACAAATAACTGGGGATTGTATTTTTGGGCCTAGTGGGCCTATTTTGCTAACTCCTTTCCTTGTGATAAATTGGATTAGGGTTTGAAGAACCTGAAGAAAAGAAGGATTCTACAAATTGGTAAGTTTTGGATTTGGATTACAAGTTATATTTTTATCTCTCCCTTGGATTATAAATGAACTGTATCTCTTATTTTTGATGGATTACAAATACTAAAATATTTCAACATGAAGAAAATAACTTCAGCACCATCTTCAGCATCATCGGCTGCAGCTTCCAGTCTTGCCGGTCAGAGGACTCTGGAAGCCATGCTACAGCAAGAGAAGACCAATGTTATGCAAGCAGAATTAAAAACTATGATACAAGCCCTTCAAGCCTGAAGGAAAGAATAGGGAAAATAGAAGAGAAAATAGAGAAAGTAGAAGAAAAAATAGAGAATTTTCAACAAATGATGGTGAAAAATCAACAACATATACTGAAAGTGAGGACCCAGATTGTTGGGGGGGCAATAAGTTGACTTTGTAAAAAATATACAAATAGAATGAGACTATTGCCTTATACACTGTAAGCCGCCCTGAGTCTTCGGAGAAGGGCGGGATATAAATGTAAACAAACAAACAAACAAAAAAGTAGAAGAGAAAGCTGAATCAACAGAAAAAAGAGTTGGAGAACTTGATTATAAACTTACATTGGCAGACCAAAATAAAGAAAAAATAATAATATCTTTAGAGATGGATAGGACAGATTATTATTTGAGATTTCAGAACATGGGGGGAAAAAGGGAGAAAACTTAGCAGAGATAATGGCAGAATACTTGGCAGGGGCTTTGGAGGTGTCCAAGGAAATTTTTTTGACCAAGATCAATGAAATATTTAGAGTGCACACTAGATACGTGATAAGAAATAGACTTTCTAGAGAGCTCAATGTGAGATTCACCAAGAAAGCAATAAAAACAGAGGTTTTGTAGAGAGCAAGAGATGATCCCTTGAAATATAAAGGAAAAGAAATAGTTTCAAATTCCGAGAAGAGTTAGAGAATTAAGGAAGGAATACCAGTTTGTGGTAAAATTTTGAGTGAAATTCGGCAATAAAAAGGAAAAGGACTTTTAGCAAATTAGAAAAATTAAAATTGGACATCATTTGTTTACAGGAAGTCCACATCAAAAAGCAAAACAATAAAGTATTGGAACATCCGAAAATTGGGAAGTTATATTCCTCTCTCCCACAACAGAGGGGTGTATCGCTCTACATTAAGGAGACAGTAAAGGCTAAAAAAATCTTCACAGACAGGGAAGCGAGGATTCTAATGATGGAGATAACGATGAACTATAAACAGATGCTTTTAGTGGCAATATATGCACCAATTAATAACCAAGAGGATTTTTATGGTAAATTGCACAAGAAAATAATAGAATTGGAGTATAAAAATATATGCACTATAGGAGATTTCAATGCAATTGTGGATGCAGAATTGGACTATAAAACTAGAAAAATAAACAAAAATGCTAGGAAAACACTTCGAAAAGCTTTTTTTTTAAATGGTGGAAGAATTAGGAATTCAAGATGCTTGGGGAGGAACTCACCTCGAGAAAAACCAATATACATTTTATTCAAATAGTCTTGGTCCAGAATAGATACAATGTGGAAATCAGCACAGTTAATATCTAATATACAAGAAATAAATATTGAAACAAGTATCTGGGCAGACCATAACCCAATAAAGGTCATATGGAGGGGACAAAAAAAGAAGTCAAGGTGGACAATGAATCAATCAATATTAAAAGAAAAGGAATTTATTCAATTTATGGAAAGCAAACTGGACTTTTTTTTTTTAAGAGAACAGAAAAGAAGAAACTTCATTACAGAATGTATGGGATACTGCAAAGGCATACATTAGAGGATTAAGCATAACATATGTGGGAAAGAGACATAAAAAGAAGAGACAAGCTCAAAAGAAATTAGAAGAGGAATATAGGAGGTTAGAGATGGAATTACAAAAGATCCTCAAAAAAGAACATAAAAGGTCAAATGGATTTAAAAAACAAGTTGAATTTAATAGATAAAGAAGAGCTAGCACAAAAAATTAAAAGATCTAAACAAAATTTCTTTGAAAATGCAAACAAGCCAGGAAGATGGTTGGCATATAGATTGAAAAAGGAGAAAGAAAATAAACTGATTTATCAATTAATAGATGATGAAGGGACTTGCTATCAAAACGATGATAAAAAGGAAATAATTTATGATTATTATGAAAAGCTATATGATCAAAAGACAATTTCAGGAGAAAAAATAAAACAATAATTGCTTGTTTTAAGCAGAGTTAACCACAGTACCAGAAACAGTTAATGTAACATTAGAAGAAAGAATAACAATGATGGAATTAACAGACGCAATTAAAAGACAAAAGAATGGCAAAACACCAGGCCCAGATGGGCTACTAGCAAGATGTTTAAAGATAAATCAGCTAAATCTTGGAAATGCCACCAGACACCTGAGTCATATTACCATGTGTGGTGGAAATGTGTAAAAGCCAAAAAATACTGGACAAAAATACATATGTGGTTGGAGAAGATGATACAACAACATATTGATTTGAAACCCAAAATATTTTTGCTGGGGATTTTATCAGAAACTTATAGTAAAGGGAATGTATATCTGATTATCCATGTAATAACTGCAGCTAGAATTGTATTTGCACAAAATTGGAAAAGTGAAGAGATTCCTATGGATGAGAATGTGATTAGGAACATATTAGAATGTACAGAAATGAATACGTTAACACTTGCAATCAAAGAGAACGAACAAACTGAATATAATATTATATGGGAACTATTCTGCTGATGGCTAGAGAATAAATATGAAAGTTAGACATAAAAGTGGATTAGTGAAATATAGAAAGTGTATCACTAGAATTAAATAAGTTAAGAAGAGGATTGTCACAGTATTAGATATGCTATGTATATCAATATTAAGTTAAGAATAGACAAATGAATACGACTGTAAATTTAAATTGTTATTGCACAAGACATTTTTATTATTAATTTATTTTATTTATTTATTTTGTTAAGTACGTATTAGATAATATATATCAGTATAAGAATGAACTGAATACATAAAATGAATACAAATAAAGGGAACATTAGGACAGGGATGGTTGGCATGCTGGTGCTCTTATGCACGCCCTTTACATATATACTGTGTGTGTGTGTGTGTGTGTGTGTGTGTGTGTGTGTGTGTATATATATATATATATATACCGTGTTTCCCCGAAAATAAGACTGTCTTACATTTTTTTGAACCCTGAAATAAGTGCTTGGCCTTATTGCCATGCACTCAAAAGCCCACCTGGGCTTATTATCAGGGGATGTCTTATTTGGGGGTGGGGGAACAGGATAATGTATAATATACATGTTTGTATGTATGTATGTTTGTATGTATATGTATCCAGACAACACACTGTTTAATGGAAGATGGATTGTTTGTATTAAAATAAAATTTAAAAATTGGGAGGGGGAGAAGCATGGGAAACACTGAAAACTATGCTCATAAAAGCCCAGTCCAACACAATACCACTAAAAAAGACAAACAAGAAATCCAAGAAGAAACCAACATGCTTGCACAAATATCTCTTTGATAAACTAAAAGACAAAAAGGATAAATAAAAAAATGGAAAGAGGACACATAACTAAGGCATAATATCAGCAGATAGGCCAAATCTGCAAAGATGAAATCAGGAAAACAAAGGCTCAGAATGAACAAAGACTTGCAACAAAAGTCAACGATAATAAAAAGAAGTTTCTTTCAACATATAAATAACAAGAAAAAAGTCAAGGAAACAAACAGTCCACTAAAGAGAGAAGATAGCAAAGAAGTAACAGACAATAGAGATAAAGCAGAGCTGTTTAATTCATTCTTTGCATCAGTCTTCACACAAAAAGAAACTATAGTCCAACCTACCAAAAACATAACTGTAAAAGACAGACTAGAAATAAAAATTAAAATATAACAAGAAAATGGTAAGACAATATCTGTCTGACCTTGATGAATATAAATCATATATATTAATCTATCATTTTGGATTAAATGATGGATTAAATCAGAGTTCTGAAGGAACTGGCAGATGTTATCTCAGAACCACTGTATCATATCTTTAAATAATCTATGACCACCAAGGAACTTCTAGAGGATTGGAAAAAAGCTGAGGTGGTTCCCATTTTGAAAAAAGGAGGGGGGGAAAAAGCAGACTCAGGAAACTGCAGATCAATCAGTCTAACATCAATACCTGGGAAGATACTGGGAAAAATAATCAAAAAACAGTTCTGTGAATATCTAGAAACAAATAAAGTTATAACTAAAAGCCAGCTTGGGCTTGTTAAAAACAGATCATGCCAAACCAATCTCATTTCATTCTTTGACAAAGTAATAGAGCGAAATGCTATGGAAATAGTATATTTAGACTTCAGCAAGGCAATTGATAAAATAGACCACAACCTACACTTTGGTAAAGTAATGTGGAAAAAATGTGGGATAGACAGCATCACCACCAGATGGATTTGTAACTAGCTGACAAACCGAAATAAGTCTTCCTTATTTGGTACTATATCTATACATGGAGAGAAGTAAGCAGTGGGATACCACAAGGTTTCGTTTTAGGCCCAGTACTCTTCATAAATGATTCAGATGAGGGAACAAAAGGGGAAATCATCAAATTTGCAGATGACACTAAACTGGCAGGAATAGCCAACCTTCCATAAGACAAACTCAAGATCCAAAAAGATCTTGACAAACATGAACAATGAACAACAAAATGAAATTAAATGTGGAGAAAAGCAAGGTTTTACATTTAGGTAGGAAAAACTAAAGGTACAAGTACAGATTAGGTGAAACCTGGCTCAAAAACAGTAACTGTGAGAGTGACCTTGGAGTCCTATTGGATGATCACTTAAATATGAGTCAGTAGTGTGCGGAGGCCAAAAAAGCTAATACAATCCTGGGTTGTATAAACAGAGGCACAGAATCAACATCACATGAAGTATTATTTTATAAAACCCTAATAAGACCATACCTGGAACACTGCATCCACCACATTACAAAAAAGGTGTTGAGACTTTGGAAAAAGTGAAAGAAGAGCAACTGATTAAAGGCCTGGAGAGTAAAACATATGAAGAAAAGTTGCAGGATTTGTGTTTGGCTAGTCTAGAGAAAAAAAGGAGTAGGGGGGACATAATAGCAGTATTCCAGTATCTGAGATGCTGCCACAAAGAAGAGGGAGTCAATTTATTTTTCAAAGCACCAGAGGGCAGGACAAGAAACAGTGAATGAAAACTAAGGAGAGAAGCAACCTGGAATTAAGGATAAACTTCAGTGAGGACAATTAACTAGTGGAAGAGCGTGCCATCAGATGTTGTGAGTGCTTTATCAGTGGAGGTTTTTAAGAAGAGACTGGACAGTCACTTTTCTGAAATGGTATTGGATCTCCTGCTAGACAAGGGGGCTGGACTAGAAGACCTCCAAGGTCCCTTCCAACTTTATTCTGATTCTGAAATGAGTATGCACTATACACTGCCTTTTGATATAACATTTTACAAAATAAATATTTAAATATCTTACCCTAAATATACATTCATGCTCTGAACATTTTCTGGAAATACTTTCCCATTCTCTTCTTTTATGATGGTGTCTCTTATATTGTTTAACTGTAAAATAAAACAAAATAAACCTATGTTTGTTATGAAAATATTATTTATATACTGTCCAGACATATACATTATATTAAAATATTAATAAAATATTAATAAAAGCAACTTCCTCAGTCATAAAACTGATCAACATCATTTCACATTTTTAAAAAAACATTCAATATTTAAAAACTACAGAAACTACATAAGTTAAGTTTGTTTCTTTGTAATTATTTATCTATCACATATTTTAAAAAAAACACTTGCCTGTTTGCCATAAAGTTTGAAGTGCTGCTAACCTGTAAATCTGAGTAATCTTTTTCAACTGTGGTAACAAACCACAGGTTAAGATATAGAAAGAGTTACTAAGAACTATCTATTTATCTGAATTTAAGTCCATATTCAGTCAAATGAGTAGCTGGAAACAAACCTACTGTATTTGATCTTCCTTGCAGAATTGTTGCTATTGATAAATACATCAATTCATCTGCAGCACGTATACAATTTATATCCGGATAAATTGTTGAAATTAAATTGAGTCATGTGAGATTATTTGCAATGAGCCTTTTAAACCTGTAACTTATATTCTTCTTAACAAAGGTGGTAGATGATAAGTTAAACACAAAATAGCATAAGTAGTGTTGCAGATCATATTTGAAAAGGTAGCTGAAGAGCAGAGAAGATTTCACCTATAAATCCTTAAGGATTTTGGCTGCAAGCTCTGAGAGATAAGAGATGCTTCTGTTTCTTGAGTCCACAACTGAATAAAGTTCATTGCAAGAAAAAGCTAAATTGCAGGGATATGCAATTTTACTAGTAATCTTCATCTAAGCATATATGCTGAAGATTCTATGGTACTTTATCAATTATAATCCCTTTTTAATAATAGATTTATCATTTAAAAAACAATCAGATTTAGGATCATACTGTCTATTAAGTTTGTGTACTGCTGGTGCAAAATTATAAAGATGTACTGTATATCATCTGATACATTTCAATGACTGTGGTAACTGGTAGCAAGTTGAGGAATAAGAGTTTAAAGAAAATACTATGACTTTGATCAGGATTCAATCATATAGCAATCAAAACTGTTTTTTCTTTAAATTGTATTAAACTTAGTAAAATTACCAGTTTTAAACAATCAGCATTTTACAAAATATTGAAATACCTCTCCCATCAAATCATCACCAGTAATAACAGCTATCTTCAAGTCAACATTAGCATTTCTGGCAACTTGGTGAAGAGCAGCAGCACACCCAAGTGGATTCATTCCACCAGCATTACTGACAACACGAACACCTAAACAAGATTAAAGCTTCATAACAGTGGACACATACCTAAGACATATACCCAAACCCTAATTTAAGGGACTAATGAGAACAGATACCTGTTAAAACCAAATGCCCATTGCCTGTTAACAATGCATGTCCCTTTTGAAAAGACCTGATTCATCAGATAACTTCTTTGTATTCAGTATATTTTTATCTATAACATGCAGTCTATTAAACTAGATCTATTAAATCAACCATTTACCATCATTTGATTTCTCATTAAGTTGCTCAGACTGTTATTTGTGTAATTACCTACCAAATTACTACAAATTATTTTAACCGCTTATTCTATTTAGACTTTAAAAAGTCACATATATCTCATGATTGCTGTCAGATTTTTTGTTTGAAAGAGAATTTTAGAAATAATTGTAAGGACTGGAAGCTTTTGTCATGTTGCCATCTTCTTTCCACCAGAAACTGCATTTGACACGAAGATCCCAACTTACATAAAATTAGATTTCCTTTCTTGTATTTGAACTGGAAAATTCTGAATTAACAAGACAGACATAGGTTAGGCTGCTTTATGAAAAAAAGAAGATAGCAACCAGGCACATCATGGAATGCAAAATGTTCCATATACATATCCTGTGTATGGTACAGCCAGTTTTGAGAAGTACGAGTCTGAGATATGTGCGTTTCAGTCAGACATGGCTCCACAAAAATATTCCAAAAGAAAGTATTTAGCTTGGAGTGGGAAAAATAATCAATGATGACATCAGGAGGAAGTGGGGCAATGGAAGTATAGAGTAAAGAAGTGGCTTGGATATGTTATCTATCAGAGATGCGGTAACAGGAACATATGAAAAAGAAGCTGTTAGAAAAATGAGATGGTGGATCAGCAGCTTGGACATGCTGTGCTTGAGTAGCAAATAGGAGGTAAGAAAAATAAATTGCTGCAAAGATGGAGGGATTGCTTGCGGCAAGCTTGGATGTGCTTTTTTGGGGGTAATGGTGGTCATGGAGCAGAAGGAAAAGGAAGGGAAGGGGGGCGGGGTTGAGATGGTGGCTTGAACATCCAGGGCTTGGGAGCAAAAAGACTACTAGAAGATTGGTGGGTGGACAGACTGACAGGAAGAAACGAAAAGGAATATCACTTGTGGGTTGGCCCCCTGACATATGGAGAGGGAAGAGGAAGTGAGATTCACATAGGCCTGGTCCCAGGTTTTGGTTCTGCCTATCTTAAACAATTTGGCAGAAATTCTGGACCAGCTTGAACCTGCAGACTAAGTGATCACAAAGGTCGAGGATTGTTAGTGACTTGACATTTGAAAAAGCAACAAAAGGCATTACTATTTCAACAGCTGTAACTTAATAGACAATGAACCAAGACTCCAAATAATTAAATGTAATATTTCAGAACTCTAAATTAGAAAAAAATAATTATGACTTCTTAGTTAACATAAACATCAATATGAAATTATGACTTCTGCTTAAAATACAAAAATATGCCCAACATACCTTTCCTGTGTATGTCCTTTATATAAGGAGCCATTGCAATTGATATAAAATCAGGAATGTATCCCAAATCCTAAAAAGAAAAAACAACCACCCAAATAAACCGAAGCATTTTACCAGATACTATATAATTTTATGTTGTTCATTACAGTGCCGTAAAACCCTCCTCAGTTGAAACAACTAAAGTTTCCATTTTTTCCCAAAACAAAATCCAATTTTTTTAAAAAAAAGCCGTACTTTATTTCACACAAGATTGTTCTTCAATTAACAGCTGAAATTAAACCTTAACAATACCAATGTCCTGCAGATTTTATAAAATCACACTATAAATAAGACATCTGCCAGCAGAGCAAATTCACCTTCCTTACAAGCAGTCCATCTCAAACATCCTTGGTCGAGGGACTTTACAGGGCATTTATAAGAAAGCAGAATAGAATAAGAGAATAAGCAATTTTGCACCTGTACAATATAGCAAAATCCATTTTTCAAAGGCAGAACATCCAATAAAATTATGTATTGTTATGTATTGATTTTTACAGACATGCATATCTGAAGCCATTTAAAAATCAATATTCTTGATTGATAACTCTCATTATAAAGTATCAATCCAATCATCCCAAATTATTTAGGGGAGTACTTTCTAAAGCCATTTCCCCTTTAGAGACCTGCTGCATCTTACAATGTTACCCATCATTGCTATGACAATGTAAACAGCCTGGATTTATTATTGCTATTGTTAAGAACTGGATGACTCTAATAAGTGCTGCATGTCATTGGTAGGGAAACAGCTGAAATTAAACTAGGAAGATATACCAGATCATCAGGAAAGATCTTGCTCTATTTCTAGATATTTCCTTTTTGCAATGAATACTACAATTCAGCTCCAAAAAAAATCATTTCCAAACTCTAAACTTTTTATGGCTGGCACTTCTGACTAAAACCAAAGGCTCTTCCTAGCTAATTGTTTTTGAACAGTGAAATTAATTGAAGTTGAAGATCTGGTTTCCAACATATTTTCTGTAGTAAAAGTACTTCAGAATAATTGGCTTGAAATTATTTAAGTGGCTCTGGTTATGTTAAGAGTTCAGTCTTACTCTTCTTTCTTAAGCCAATTTTCCACTTGGCATAGACTTTTGCATTTTGTCTCTACATTGAGAATTGTTCAGCTGTAGAAAAAAATTAAGCAAATGCTGTCCTTAAGAAATGAAAGAACTAAAAAAGCTATTAATACAAACCATAATGCAATTAGAGTTGCAGAGAAAGTGCATTTTAGATTGAAGTAATTAAGTCACAGGAACACTGATCTAAGTGATCTATTTATTTCAAATTTTACTGTTCTAGCATTTCAAAAATTCTAAACAAAGTAGATCAGTTAAAAGTTATGCTATGCAAATCTTAGAGCTTTAACAGTTCATATGTATAGAATGGATTTTTTTCTAGGTTTTATATTCCAAAAATTGCAAAAATATACTTACTGGAGATTTGGCTTTGGCTCTAGCTAGTAAAGACATTGTAATTTCAGAGAGGTAATCAAAAACCAGGAAATCCAGCTTTCCCTCATAGAGCAGCTGAGGAACTAATAAAAGAAAATCAAGAGAAAAAGATTATAAATAGATGTGTGGCCTTTCATTAAGCAAACAATATTAACAGTATTGAAAACTGACTTTAATATGGACAAAGATCTAGACGTTACTCTTACACAACATGATGAAAAATAATTACTACGATCCTTAAAAAATTGAATTCACAATAAATTCCAAAATTGTTCATCCCTGTGTTATATAGAATTATAAAAATGTAATTCAAGAAACAAGATAAATGTGCATATACCTTCCCATCAGAGGATTAATTTTTAAAACTCAGTGCCAAATCTCATTGAACTTATGTAGTGATAACATATTTCTCAAATATCCATGAAGCTTTTCATTAAGATACAGGTTACTAGTTTTCTCTCAGATTTACTTGGCCTTGCAAATATTATTAGTAAACCAGATGGAATTTCACCTTATCTATGAAATGTGTTTTTAGCCTCAATCCAAGTGGTAAAAGTCCCACTGCTTTAAGTCATGTTTTTCAAACTTGACAACTTTAAGATGTTTGGACTTCAACTCTCAGAATTCCCTTTCCGATAGTTGAAGTCCACACATTTTAAAAGTTGCAAAGTGTCTTGCTATGAAAATGTATTTTCAATTAGATTTTATCCATGCTAACCTGAGAAATTACTCTTATAAGCTTTGCCTTCATTCTTATGATTATAAAATTATATTGTGCATGTTATTTGACTTTGCTTACTGTACATCCCATTACAATATTAATGCCCCCTCCTGTTCTGTTTGCTAAATTCACCAGAATGTTGTGTAATGGGGATAAAGGAGCTCTCAGACTTGCTTCTTGTTTATTCAGTCCCTTCTTAGACATCATCCATCTTGGGTTCCATTTTCTTTTACATTCTCTTAAGATCATCTTGTTAAATGTAAACATTCACTCTTTCAGAGTATAAGGCAAATTATTAATCTTTCAACAACTCTCCCAAACTGCTCCAAACAACGAAAACGGTCAGGTACTCCAATTTATTTTCAGATCATGCATGTGAAAAAAAGTTTGAAAGTTCCGGGCTATGGGAAGATTTGTGTTTTGACTTCTCCAGTTCAAGACTCCAATTCTCCAAGACTCAGGTGCGAGTTATTTTACGAGCGGCATAATGAAGTAAATTGAAGTTTTGGGAGAGGCGACCTGTTGGAAGGCCCGTGGTGGAAATGCGCAATGTACAGAATACAGACGGGCTTCCGTTGGGATATCTGTAGCACCGTGAAGTTGGGCAAATTGATAATGGCACAAATACGGTGGCTATAAATTAGAAGGGAAATCATCAAGACGACGTATGTGAAAGGTCTTACAACGCATGCGTGTAGCGTGTATTCGAACGTCAGTTCATTGGGGAGCGTTGGCGAGTTCTCTTCCCATCATAGGAACCTGAGGGCGGAGCGGCGAGCGTTTTCTGTCTCCGATTTTTCTAATCAGATTTAGTTTGCGGAGATCTCGCCATATAACCGGCACTAGCAGCTGCCTGACGACAGGCGTAAAGAAAAGGGCCTGCGTTTTGCGGCCGACCCTGCCCCAGCGCAGCTTCCTCGGAAATACCTGCGGCCGCCGTGTCTCCCCAGAAGCCTGAGGCACAGCCGATCCGCACCAAGCGCGGCTGAGGAGTGCCTGGTTCGCTGCTGCAACCCCGGCTGCAGCTATAGCTGTTTCCTGTCCACAGCCAGGAGACGGCTGTGGCCCGAAGCCTCGAGAACGCCCGGCGGTGCATGGTGTCTCCTCAATAGGCGCGGCCTGGGCGGGCTTTTCCGCGGGAAGTTTTGTGGAAAAGGGCCCGCTTGCGGCCGCTGTCAGTCACAACACAAATTCTCTCCTGATCTTTTTGCCACTGGATGATTATTGTTTTTCTGCGCAGAACTTCGGAAGTGGGCCCTACTTGTCGATAGAGGAGAAGTTGAAATCAGATACTGAAAGTGTTGCCTAGAAACTCAGATACTGGAGCTGGAAGAATCATATTCCTTGAATTTGGGAGAGAAAATGTTAACTCGGAGGGGTCCTTGGTGGTTTCTGAGCTTGGTTGTTTTCTTGTAGACCTTTAATTACCAGACTAGGTTAATATCAATGCACCAAGGACTTCTCATTTCAACCCTGAGCTACAAATATTCTTTATTGATAACATTAACCTTTGAAAATAGCTGTTTCTGACCCCCCACATTAAAGGGGCTTGTATTTTGTGGGAAGCCCCCTTCGTAGAAGAATGAAATATTTTGAAGAATATTTTAAAAGGCAGAAAATTATATTTCCCTAAATGAGAAACTGGAGAAACATGTTTTTTTTAGAGGCAGGAAGCAGACTCACTCTTAATTAGCCCCAGCAGATATTTTGTGCC
The DNA here is from genome assembly GCF_028640845.1 of Ahaetulla prasina. Classification (NCBI taxonomy): domain Eukaryota; kingdom Metazoa; phylum Chordata; class Lepidosauria; order Squamata; family Colubridae; genus Ahaetulla; species Ahaetulla prasina. Next base: position 68,915,416 of record NC_080546.1, on the reverse strand, counting down.
CATTAAGAAAAGATTGGGCCAGCCTATTTACCAAACAAAAGACCTTCGACTCCAGGATGCTGGGATTAAGAATAGATTATGATCCTTCAGGACATAATAGTAATATCACTTAGAGTTATATACCGCTTCACAGAGCTTTACAGCCCTCTCTAAGTGGTTTACAGAGTCAGCATGTTGCCCCCAACAAACCGGGTCCTCATTTTACTGACCTGAAGGATGGAAGGCTGATCTTGAGCCTGGTGAGATTTGAACTGCCCAACTACCATTTAGCAGAAGACACAGAGCTCACTATGTTGCACAATTTCCTAAGGGTATTTCAGACATTGCACCATTCCCAGAGCAGTCCAAACTTGGGCAAACACCTAGGATGGGTGTCAAACTCTATTTCATTGAGGGCCACATCAGGGTTGTGTTTGACTTCGGAGGGCAAAGCATGCCCATGGGGTGGAGCCATGGTGGGCGGGGCCATGGCGAGGCACAGGACTTGGGGGGGGTGTACCTGGGGTGGCCAAGTGCAAAGACAGGACTTCCCTGAGACCCTGAAATCCTCCAGTTACAAATGTAATACAGCCTGCCAATTACATTTGTAACCCAAGGATTCATTTGATTGAATCACGCTAAATGAATGTGATCATTCTCTGCTTTCCTCAGTGCATTTGTTAATTGAATGCGCAGGTCATTAAATGCACATGAGGTATCTGAGTGGGGAAGAGCTTGTGGGGCGTAGTGCTGCAGCAGGCAATCCAAGGCCTCCCCCAATCTACTGAATTACCTCATGCTCCCTGGGGTCCCCACAAGTACCCCCTCATCCTGCCCCACTGGGTCCCCACAGACTGGATGTGCTTTGTTAGCATCCCAGATCTGCTTACTCCCCTCTATCCCATTTCCCGTGGATTATTTACTTTTTGAAGAGTTCTGGAAGAGGCTGACCCACTGGCAAAGAATCCAAAGTGATTTATTCAGAAGATGGCAAAGCTGTAAGAATGTGAAATCTAAGGAAAATATTTTCACCAGCTTCTGAGTAAAAAACTTCAGCTGGGGGCATGCCAGTGGTGGGTTCCTAACGGTTCGCACCGGTTCGGGTGATCTGGTAGCGATAATTTGCTGTCGCTCACCGAACTGGTAAAGATGACTGGCTGGCCACACCCCCGAACCGGTCGCCTGGTCGCCAGTTGCTTTCCCCACTAGCCCCACCCAGTCACTCCTCACCTTCCGGGTGGCAGAGCACATTGTGTGGCACTTGTGCATGCGCATAGTCTGCTCTGCAGCTTCCCTGCCTAAGCTACCTTCCCATGCGGTGCCTGCCCTGCGCCCAACTGAGCTGCTTCCTCCTACCTACAGGTAAGCAAGCAAGTCGCGCTAGCCCCCACATCCTCGTCGCTTGCCGCAGCTCTCCCCACCATTCCTGCCAGGCTCACGTGGCTGGGTGAGCTGCCACGGCCCAGCTCAGCTCCATTCCTGGCCGCATTGCCTGTGGCCTAGCTTGCTGCACCCCCTCCCCCCCACATTCCCACTGGGCTTGCAACCTTACCTTCCTCCCATGGCTGGTGTTAGAAGGGAAGCAAGTCAGCACCCACAAGGAACCGCTTCCCAGTCCCAGCCATGTATTTTCATGCAATAGCTTTTCATTCCAAGCAGCCCGAGCTTGAAAATACATGGCTGGGGCCAAGGAGCGATTCCTCGTGGGCGCTGAAAGTACAGGCCTTCAACCTGGCTGTTTCTCTGTGCCAGGCTTTCTGGATGGGTCCCAAAGCACAGTGCTGCAAAAATATCTCTCTCCCAGAAAGACAGCAGGGGAGAGAAAACAGGTTCCGGAGAACACATGGAGGGCTCTATCATGTGCTGTGCAGGTCAGCAGCTGCTGCTTTTGTCCCCTGCTGCTGCTTGTCTGGAAGAGAAAGTCTTTCGAAGCACTGCGCTTTAGTCAGACTCATTTAAGTCCCATCCAGAAAACCTGCACTTTCCCAGGGCCCTGAGGGCCACCACCACCCTGCCTGCCGTCGCCTGGAGCTGTTGGACACACACACACACAAAAACACAAAAGGATGTCTCCTTCAAGAGGCTTCAGAGGCTGAGTGGTTTTTTTCCCCCTTTTCCCCCTCCTGCCACTGCCTCGAGGGCTTTGCGGCGCAGAAGCCTTTTCCTCCACAGGACTGGGGAGGGGAAAGAGAAAGCATCCCTGAGCGAACATGGTGTTTCGGCGAGGCTTTGCTGGACCTCTGTGGGGTAAGGGTAGCAGCAGCAGCCACCAAGGCAACGAGCGCTGTTTGTTGTTCCTCACTATGTTGTAAAAAGCAACCCTTTCCTCAAATAGGTAGCAGTCCAATGAAAATAAGAGTCATACCCAGCATCCAGCAGCAGAGATGGTCACTTCAGCATTTGTTAGAGGCTGGAGGCTCTTTATTTTCATTTGCTCCGTGTTCTTCCTTCATGCGAAAAAAAAGAGCCCAATCTGATCTGGAGCCAAATGTCATTAGAAGCAAAGCTGTCAGCCTGGAGTATTTCATTTAAGTCTTTAACTGGGTGATGAATTTTTTTTTAAATTTGCATTTATATCCCGCCCTTCTCCGAAGACTCAAGGCGGCTTACACTATGTTAAGCAATAGTCTTCATCCATTTGTATATTATATACAAAGTCAACTTTTATTGCCCCCAACAATCTGGGTCCTCATTTTACCTACCTTATAAAGGATGGAAGGCTGAGTCAACCTTGGGCCTGGTGGGACTTGAACCTGCAGTAATTGCAAGCAGCTGTGTTAATAACAGACTGTCTTAGCAGTCTGAGCCACCAGAATTGAACCTCCTCCCCTAAAACACTACACTACTACTACTATTACTACACTACTAACCAGAGCATATAAAACATTTGCTAGATTCTTGAATACAGCTTGCCTGTCTGGAACCCATACCTCATTTCAGACATTAATACAATTGAACGTGTTCAGAAATCTTTTACAAGAAGAGTTTTCTCCACTCCTCTGATTACAACAAAATACCTTATGCCACCAGACTTGAAATCCTGGGTTTAGAAAATTTAGAACTATGCCGCCTTCGACATGACCTGAGTTTAACTCATAGAATCATCTATTACAATGTCCTTCCTGTCGAAGACTACTTCAGCTTCAATTGCAACAATACACAAGCACACATAGATTTAAGCTTAATGTTAACCGCTCCAATCTTGATTGCAGAAAATATGACTTCAGTAACAGAGTTGTTAATACTTGGAATACACTACCAGACTCTGTGGTCTCTTCCCCCAATCCCCAAAGCTTTAACCAAAAACTGTCTACTATTGACCTCATCCCATTCCTAAGAGGTCTGTAAGGGGCGTGCATAAGACCACAAGCGTGCCTACCGTTCCTGTCCTAATATTTCCTTTCATTATATCCAATTAATATAGTTATTACATACTTATGCTTATATATATGCTTATATATTGTATACTTATTTCATGCTTATGCTTATATATATTCTGTTGTGACAAATAAATAAATAAATAAATAAAACAGATGCAACGTGGGTTGTTTGTGTGTTTTAGCAATGTGGATTGTTCCCCTAGGGCAGAGGTCTCCAACCTTGGCAACTTTAAGATTTGTGGACTTCAACTCCCAGAGTTCCTCAGCCAGATTTGCTTTGCTGGCTGAGGAACTCTGAGAGTTGAAGTCCACAAGTCTAAAAGTTGCTAAGGTTGGAGACTTCTGCCCTAGACCACTTTAGGAGCAAAGTGGTGAGTTTTGCTGGCATTTCAGGAGGAAGGGAGGGAGGGAGAGAGAGAGAAAACAGAGCGAGAGAAAGAAAGAAAAGGAAGGAAGGAAGGGGGGAGGGAGAGAGAGAGAAAGAAGTGGAAGGAAGGACCACAAACCCTGGCACTAAACGTGGCTTCAGAAGATGCTTTGAAACAGGACAGTAATCTACGGCTGGAAGGGACCTTAGGGGCCATCTAGTCCAACCCCCTGGTCCAGCAGGAAATCTTATATCTGGATTGTTTTGGTGCTTCTAACAGAGAGGAAAATTGCCAGAAAGGAAAAGGAGTTTACTAGGACAAGGCTGCCATGCAGAGGAAGGCGGAGATAGTTCTTGACTTACGGCCACAATTGAGCCCAAAATTTTGGTTGCTAATCAAGAGTGTGGTTAAGTGAGTTTCACCACATTTTACTCAATCCATGACATCTGGCTCTAACGATCATGTGCAAGCTAGGGAAAAATATTTGATGGTGTGTGTAATGTTCTAAATGTACAGAAGTTATAGTTAAATGTGTGGCAGAAAATGGACTCTGGGTGTGTTTTTCCAAATGTAGTAAGGGAGGTTGAATGTGTATATTTTAAAAGAGGTGTGTGTGTGTGTACATACACATACAGTATATATAGTAGATAATATATCTTTGTGTGTGCCTATATTCACACTATATTATGTAATATGTATGTACACATATGGCATATATACATAGGATTAAATAGTATATTTTGGATGTTCAGTAGTAGTAAATAAATAGGGAAATTGTATCTCATTAAGGCCTTTGAGGAGGAGAGGCCAGGCACCCTAACCCTAATCCTTGATGTGAGTGACGTCAAGTTGGCCATGCCCACCCAGTCACATGCCCACCAAGCAACGCCCACAGTCACATGCCCACCAAGCCATGCCCACCAAACAAGCCATGCTCACAGAACCGGTAGTAAAAAAATTTGGAACCCACCCCTGGGCCATGTCTATGCCAGAGTATCCCAAGCAGACTCCCTCCTCAGTAATTCTCCAGGTGTGGATGGACTTCTTAAAAGGCGTATGCGAAGATGTAAAGAAAGCCTTAGTAAAAGTGAGGGAGGGGCAAAAACAACAAGCAAATAAAGGAGAGCTCCTCAAAATAGTTCAAGGGGAGGAGTGTACTTGTCCACAAAATACCTGAGATTAGGACAACCTTGTAAAAAGTTGGGCCTCAAGTATATTGGTCCTTTTCCTAGTGTGAAAATCATCAATTCAGTCCCAATAGAACTACAGTTACCCAAGATATTAAGGAAAGTACATTCAGTATTCCATTGTAGCTTGCTAAAGCCAGCCAAAGGGTGTAAGTTGAGTCCAGTGGGGAAAGAACCCCTGGCTCTGATCATGGGGGAGAAGAATACTATGAAATAAAAAAGATATTAGATTCTAGATATTACAAAGAGAAATTTCAGTATTGCAGTGCAATGTAAAGGATATCCAAGGACAGAAACAGTATGGGTTAAAGCCAACATTAGGTCAGACCAACTAGTGAACAGGTACCATTTAAAATATCCTCAGTAATCTGGGGGAGATATAAAGAAGAAAGGCATGAACCTGTCGTGTCCCATCCCCACTCCGACGAACGAGTCAAGGAAGTCCGTAACAAACTTGACAACAAAGCTTCTGCAGCTTGCCAAGTTCCTTCGAGGTCTATCAGGGCAGGCAGGAGTCCAAGTTGTGACTTCAGCGATAGGGTCCGGTATCAGCAAACTAGATAAGACATTGCTTGACTCAAGGTTGGAATGCCAAAAGCAGGTCCTTTATATAGGCTGTGGGGTTTGGCTCCATGACTCAGCATTTATCCAGGCCTGCCCCACCCTTCCTTCTGCTGGCGTCACCTCTCAGATCTCCAGAAACGAGGGTCCACCTACTCTGAATTGTCTTCAGCTGGATCTGCTGTCAGCGTCTGGGAAAGGGAGGGGTCAGAGGGAGTAGGCCCAGGTAATTCCACCACCTGGCTGGCTTCCTGCTCTGAAGGCTGAGCCAAAGGAACACACGCTGTATGAGTGAGGTTTATTGGGCTTCTCCTTTCACTCCTTGAATCCTCTCTGGGCATGGGACCAGGGCCGGGGGCTGGAGTCATGACAGGCCCTTCATCTTCATTATCAGACTTGGAGTCTGATAAAAGGCCTGGTTGGAGACTGGAGGGGCCTGGCTGAGGAGAGGAGGGAGGGCAAGTCACAACAGAACCTATGATGGCAATATGTGTTTGCAGGTATCTCTTCTTTTCAGGGGGCCACCATGCCAAGATTGAATTTGCTTATGCTTTCTGTGAATACTATTACTTTTCAACTTGCCAAAGAACTGGGGGAAGGGAAGAGGAAAATGGAATGCAGAGGCTGCAGATTTCAACCATAAGAGTCCAGCCCCCACCAAAGTGTCAGCCAAGGCACTGGAAATTAAGGAAAGGGAAGAGTCGAAATACTATAAAATGTGGAACAAATTATATGATTGGCTAGAAAAAAGAAATCAAAATAATAAATCGGAATGTTAATCTAATTAGGTTAAAACTAGGAAGTGTAAATTACTGAATAGTGTTAACCGGATAATGAAGGTTCTGTAAATAGACACCAGTGTAAATATAAGCATGTAGATGAATGATTGAATAAGAACAGAGAATATATATGTCGATACAGTAAGCTGTAAAATAATATATGATGTAATGTTATGTTTAAAAAAAACAACAATAAAGTGTCAGCCAAGACATGAACTGTTCTCACTTCTGCAGATGTCGGCCAAGACACGAACTATTCTCAAAACAAAATGATTCATAACTGGACAATGTGACCTGTCCAGTGAGAATAAGGTAGGACTCTATTCTTTAACTATGCAATATTGCCTGGGAAAAGTTAGAGCTGGCTTTCTTCAGTGCCAAAATGATGTACTCATTCAAGTTTTGCTTTTTGGATTTCCAAGTTCCTGACAGCACCTATGTATGTAGGTGCTTTAGTTGGCCTTCTTTAGTTGGCCTGTTGACACAGATAAGGAATAATGGATGGAAACTAATCAAGGAAAGATTCAACCTAGAAATAAGGAGAAATTTTATGACAGTGAGAACAATCAACCAACGGAACAGCTTGCCTTCAGGAGTTGTGGAAAGCTTCATCACTGAAATCTTTCAAGAAGACTGGACAGCCATCAGAAATGGTATAGGGTCTCCTGCTTGAGCAGTAGTTGGACTAGATGACCTACAGGGTACTTTTCAACTCTGTTATTCTATTCTAAGTAGCAACAATATTTCATTCATAAAACCACAACTTCCCCATTCACCGAGAAAGCGCTATAGCAGCAATCCTCAAATAAACAACACAATAGAAACAAGCCAAAACCAATTAAATCAAACTAACAGGATTAAGCAAACACTTAAGATTAGCATCACCCTACCCTGGGGGGCCAGTCATGACCCCAGATGAGCACCAAATAGATTAAATGAGAAAAGACACTCCAAACTCAAGCCCTAAAATTGCAAAATGCCTGAAATGTATAAAAATCTGTCTACTTACCAAACCAGTTGGTCAGCTGCCCCAGATCCCATTTTGTATGGCAATCTCATCTTTAAAAGACCAATATTCCCTCACTATTGCTGCAACTGCCTCCTTCTCATCCGGCCATCCACTCATAACGATAGCCTTCAGTGCCTGTAAAGCTACATCAGTACTTGTTTGCTGCCTAAGCTGACATAGCTGCTGATTTGTTACATTAAGATAGTCTGCTTGATTAACTTCAGCGAAAAAAGTTACTGTTGCAACCAGCAGACCATCTGATGCTCATGTTCTCCTCCAAGTGTCACCTGATCTAAAATAGCCCTACTCAGGGTATCACTAATGTACATTTCACGTCCTGGCTTGCAGACAACATTAAGGGGGTAATTCTGCAAACTAAGCATCATGCTCTGCAACCGTTCGGGAGCGCACAAAAGGGACTTCTTGAATATGGCTATTAGCGGCTTGTGATCAGTTTTGGCTTTGATTGTATTCTTGCCATAAAGATAATGATGAAAACGCTGGCAGGCAAATACAATACTTAAGCATTCCTTTTCAATTTGAGCATAATTCAACTCGGCAGAAGAGAGCGCTGTGGACGCATATGCAACCAGCTGACCTTCTTGCAATAGGCAACATCCTAGGCCATTTTTGCTGGAGTCACTTTGGATGGTAACAGTCTTTGTAACATCATAATTGTCAGATCCCTAAAAGTGATACTGCCATTCAGTTGGGAGAAGGGGGGCTTGAATTCGAATTACTAGCATTGCCTGTGTCAACAAATATTTTACAACCTATATCCTGGCGCCAAAGCGCCCTGAGATCTCCTTGAAAATATTTGCAGATCCCTCGCATCCTGGACATAAACTGTTTCAACTCCTACCCTCAAAACGACGCTATAGAGCACTGCACACCAGAACAACTAGACACAAGAACAGTTTTTTCCCGAAGGCCATCACTCTGGTAAACAAATAATTCCCTCAACACTGTCAGACTATTTACTGAATCTGCACTACTATTAATCGTTTCATAGTTCCCATCACCAATCTCTTTCCACTTATGACTGTATGACTATAACTTGTTGCTGGCAATCCTTATGATTTATATTGATATATTGATCATCAATTGTGTTGTAAATGTTGTACCTTGATGAACGTATCTTTTCTTTTATGTACACTGAGAGCATATGCACCAAGACAAATTCCTTGTGTGTCCAATCACACTTGGCCAATAAAATTCTATTCTTAATGTTGAGGAATGTTTATGACAACCATGTGGACTTTTTTATTTTAAAGGGGAACGATGGGAATACATGCTTATCCAGTTCTCAGGGTATCAGCTGATAAAGAAAACATCTTCACATTTGTTTATTGGATAAAATCTGCATTCTGGCTTAAGGGAGGGGTCTCTACTGCTTTAATCCTACTTGTCTTGCCTAGAGGTATTCAGATGTTGTTTTGAATCCATTGCTGTCACTTCTGCTTAATAAAAGGTTCCTTTTGAAATACTACGTTTCAAGAGGTTTTACTTTCAGTAATATTTTAACACTGGAGCAATAGTGACCAGCATTTTATCTCCTGTACTGCCTGCTCATGCTTGGGAAGCCAATGCCAAACTACATATTTGTCCAGAAGGTGTCTCAGTGGCTGACTCACCTCCAATAGTTGCAGCAGAAATTTTGCTAAATAGGTAACAAATCTGATAAATCTCTGCATTGATTTAACATCAGCAGGCGGTGGCATCTCCACAATGGCTCTAATCTTATCTGGATCAGCTTTTAAACCTCGTGAGGACAAAAGATGCTCATGGAAGTGGACTTTGTGCACTTTAAATTGCAACTTCTTTACACAGGCTTAATCTCACCTGCCTGCACCAATCTAATAGTGCTATTAGCTTCTCATTATGATCATGCTCAGCATCTTCATCTGTTTCACCACAGCCAACTATAAGAATGTCATCAGCTATTAACTCAATCCCACTGAGCCCAGTCTGTAATTTGTATTGCTTTTGTTGATACACCTCTGGTGCTAACGAAACTCCAAAGGGTAATTTAAGCGATCTCTTTCTATCCCATGGGGTCCAGAATATAGTCATGTAGCTACTCATTTCATCCAGTTTGCACTGTAAGAAGGCATCACTAGCATCAACAAGCGTAAAAACCGGTGCTTTGGGTAGCTTGTGCAAAACATCATCAAGTGTTGGCATTAAATAGTGTGACCATTTCAGGGCCATATTTAGAAACTTGGTATCAATGCAAATTCTAATCTTCTCTGGTCTCCTAATAACAACCATGTTACTTATCCAGTCAGTGGGCTCGGTTACTGACGTAATATATCCTTCTGCCTCGTATTTATCCAATTGTGCTTTAACCTGCTGCTTAATAGCTATAGGCACATTGTGTGGTGCATTTTGTACTAGGGAAATAGTAGGATCAAGTTCAAAATGAGCCTCTCCTTGGACAGATACTATGGGACCTTCAAACACTTCCTGATATACTTGGAGGATTTGCTGTTTTGTCAATGGCCCCACCAGAGATTTAGGGGGGTAACTCACAACATTGTGTAGCTTGGCCAGAATTGTAAACTGCATCAACCCCAAGTGCTCACATGTTGATCCTGACAATAATGGTTTCTAATCAGCTTCCACAATCTCAAATTCAAGGTTATAAATATCCCCACATATGCTGCATTCTGTTTGAAATAGGCCCAGTGAGTTCATTAGTTCTCTTGAATTTAACTTCAATTTAGTACCGCTAGGCTGAAGAAGTATCTCGGGTGCCAGTTTCATTTTGTCCTTTAGACTCATAACATCACAGGCTGCACCTGAGTCCAGCTGGCAGGATTGAATTATGTTGTTAATCCTGAGATTCACAAACCATTTTTTGCCCTTGGAGTGTATTGCGCCGATACATTCTTTCCTATAAATCACATCAGTGATAAACAAGGATGCATTCTCCAAGTCTGACATTTTCTCAATTGTATGCAGCTTCCTCACTTCCCTTTTCTGTGCCTGACACACTCCTGCAAAGCTCTGCAGATTTTCCCATATGCAGGGCACTGCTTTCTCTCTTGTATATGCACACTGCCGCAATATTTGTATGCTACTTGATTGTTTACAGATGAACTATAAAACTGCCTTTTATGCTAGTACTTGTGTTGATAATTCATCATACTTGGCTGTTGTTTAGAGACTTTATTAATACAATTCTTACCCCGCTCTAGAACTTTTAGCCATTTGTCAGTAAGTTCTATAGTCCGACACATCTCAATTGCTGCTTGTAGGCTTAAATTATGCTCTCTCAAGAGAAGGCAATGAGTGCTTTCACTAGTAACACCCAAAACTATTTTGTCTCGAATGAGTTCATCCCTTAAGAGGCCATAGTGACAACTGGCTGCTTTTTCCTTTAAGCATGTGACAAAGCTATCATTTCACCTTCTTCTTGCTGGCAGCTGCCAAATATTTATCTTTCAAAAATAACATTTTTGAGAGGTCTGGAATAAGTCTCTAAAGCGTCCAGAATAATTTTGGTATCTCTTTCTTGCTCCACAGAAAGGGTCAAATTGTGTCTGTAGATGTGGAGGATTCACTGCCCATCAATCTCCTTAATATGGCAGCTTGAACTGCTGCCAACTTATCCAAGCCTGTAGCTAAGGTGTAGTCATTGAACTCTGGCCTGAACTTATTCCAATTGCTGCCGCAGTCTCCACTCACCCTCATGGCCTCAGGCAGAGGTATTGACAGGGTTCCAGAAAAACCTCTTCTGCATAAAAAAACCTCTGAAGCCATTGTCTATCAAAGTTCTTTACTAGCATAAGGAAACTGGCACACGATGAGTGAAATTCCAAAACTGAAACTTCTGGATTCTTTTCCCAGTTATACAAACCCCAAGAGTCCCACTCCCCTAACTCCTTTGCCGGTCACATGGTCCAACATTCTTCCACTTTATTCGACCTCTTCTTGCCACTCCTTCTGCAGATGTGAACACAATCCGACCTTGACCGCTTGAAGAATGTTACCATACCCCTCAACTCCCCCTTCTTCCCCTCAGAGGAGAAATGTACCAGCATCTGGAAACCTATGGCCTAGTATGGTTTCCAGGCCTGACAGGCGTCCCCCCCTTGCAAAAGAAGCTATATCCTAGAAAAGAAAACAAAGAATTAATAAAGAAGAGTGTCGGTGGTCCGCACTTCCCTTCTACCCCCCCCTCTCCACCCCAAGAGGTTTTTTAGGTTTGTCAGGGAAAGTGTGGTGAAATTGTTTAATCAAATTGTCAGCATTTACTTTCCAATTTTTGACCCAAGTAGATTCTGATAAAGGATATCCCTTCCAGTGGACTAAATATTGTAATTGACCTCTGTATAGTCTAGAGTCAAGGATTTTCTTGATCTCATAGTGGGCTTCACCTTGGATTATAAAGGGGGGGGGAGGTAGAGGTCTCAGTCCAGATTGCCTAGCAGGTTTTAATAAGCTACTATGGAATACGGGGTGTATTTTCCCCAAAATTCGAGGTAGTTTGAGTTGGACGGTAACGGGATTAATAATCTTTACAATGGGGAAAGGGCCAAAAAATTTTGGACCAAATTTTTTGCTTGGTATTCTCAACCTCAGATATTTAGTAGATAAAAAAACTTTATCCCCAATGCGAAAAGGGGGTTGAAGGGAACAGTGTTTGTCAGCTTGGGTTTTATATTTTTGAGCTGTTACAGCTAAGGCCTTTTTTGTATTTTCCCACTCTTTTTTCAACGAATTCATCCAGTCCGTTAGGGGGTTGCACAGGGAGTTCAGGCATTGGAACGAAATCCATGCCGGTGGTTATCTGAAAAGGAGTTAACTCCGTGCTGCTGTGTGCAGCATTATTATATGCAACCTCTGCAAATGCCAACAAATCCGACCAGTTCTCTTGTTGGTAATTTACATAACACCGTATGTATTGTTCCACCATTGAGTTCAATTTCTCAGCCGCACCATTGGTCTCAGGATGGAACCCAGAACTAAGTCTTTGAGATGACCCAATGAACCGTAGGAACTCCCTCCAGAACTTGGCCGTGAATTGAACACCCCTGTCAGATATTATCCTTTTAGGAACCCCATGTAGTCTGTAGATGTGTCTCACGAAGAGCTTTGCTAATTTTCTTGCCACTGCAATCCGCTGCATGCGGTGAAGTGGGCCTGTTTAGAGAACAAATCCACCACAGTCCATATCACCGTATTTCCCCCACTAGGTGGAAGTTCAACAATGAAATCCATGGCAATCTCCTCCCAGGGTCTCGTGGGTTCAGCCACGGTTTGTAGGAGTCCAGGGGGTTTCCCTGGTCTGGATTTCACACAGGTGGCACAGCTCCACACATAGTCTTTGACATCTGATTTCATTTTTGGCCACCAGAATTGCCTTTTAGCCAAGTGGAGAGTTTTCAAAACCCGAAGTGACCACCTAGGCGAGAGTCATGGCTTCTCTGTAGTATAGCCAGCCGCATAACGACGGGTACATAGAATAGAATAGAATAGAATATTTTTATTTATAGACCGCCCTTCTCCCGAAGGACTCAGGGCGGTGTACAGCCAAGAATAAAATACAGAAAGAAAACAACAATACAAAACTAAAAACAACCCTTAAAAAACCTATTTGATATGGCTACTTATAGATAAAATATTACCCTCTAACATTTACAAAAAATTTAAAACCCATAAAATCAATTTGATAATTTAAAATTTAAGCGAGTCCAGCAAGACGAAATAAGTAGGTTTTAAGTTCGTGGCGGAAGGTCATAAATCTTGGTTCCCTTCCAGGGTAGTCCATCCCTTAAGGTGAGGTCCGGCAAGTTTTCTTTAAACCAAGCATCGTCAGCGAGTGCTGATTTTAATTCCGCTAGTAGTTTATTTGGTGCGGTGTTAGCACCACGGCGTGATCACAGTCGAGTAAGTGCTTGGCTGGCTGGTTCGCTATCGGGAATCATTGCATGTACTACCTGTTCGCATTGGCTGTCAAATTGTGGTTTCCTAGATACAAACCCCAAGAGTCCCACCCCCTAACCCCTTTGCTGGTCACATGGTCCAACATTCTTCCACTTTATTCGAAACCTCTTCTTGCCACTCCTTCTGCAGATGTGAACACAATCCGACCTTGACCGCTTGAAGAATGTTACCATACCCCTCAACTCCCCCTTCTTCCCCTCAGAGGAGAAATGTACCAGCGTCTGGAAACCTATGGCCTAGTATGGTTTCCAGGCCTGACAGGTATACTGTTAGCAGCTGCCATGCTTCCACTGCTTAGCTTTTGGGAGTATGCTTCAAATATATCAGGAAGACATGGATTCAGACTTCTGACACCATGTTTCAAGTAATTTAATCATAAGAAAGGTGCCCAACAAGCCATCATTACAGATATATATTGGTTACAGATAACCGGTTACAGATAACCGGAAATATCTCACAGGAGCAGCTGAAGGCAGCTCCTTGAGAGTCAGGGAATACATCTCAAACTAATCCTGCCAAGATTGCAGACATAACCACTGTAACAAATTATGTAAAGAGTGCACTTCACCCAGAGATGAGGCAGGAGAAACAATTTAGCCAGAACTTAGTTCTTTTGAATACAAAGTCTTGAAAAGTTTTTTTTTTTCAAGATGGCAGGTATGACATAGTTGCCATTACAGAAACCTAGTGGGATGAAACCCATGACTAGAATGTATTGATGGATCGGTATAAATTGTTTAAAAGAAACAGATCTACAAAAAGAGGAGGTGGAATTGTACTATATGTAAGAGGTCACAATAGATCTACACATAATCTTTATTTTATTTTTATTTATTTATTTATTTTGTCACAACAGTATATATAAGCATAAGCTTGAAAATAACTATATAATATATAAGCATATATATGAGCATAAGTATGTAATAACTATATTAATTGGATATAATGAAAGGAAACAATAGGACAGGAATGGTAGGCACGTTTGTGCTTTTATGCACGCCCCTTATAGACCTCCTTAGGAATGGGGTGAAGTCAATAGTAGAGAGTTTTTGGTTAAAGTTTTGAGAAGAGACCACAGAGTCAGGTAGTGTGTTCCAAGTATTAATAACTCTATTACAGAAGTCATATTTTCTGCAATCAAGATTGTAGTGGTTAACATTGAGTTTAAATCTATTGTTTGCTCTTGTATTGTTGTGATTGAAGCTGAAGTAGTCTCCCACAGGAAGGACATTGCAATAGATGATTCTATGAGTTAAACACAAGTCCTGTCGAAGGCGGCAGAGTTCTAAGTTTTCTAAATCCAAGATTTCAAGTCTGGTGGCATAAGGTATTTTGTTGTATTCGGAGGAGTGGAGAACTCTTCTTGTAAAATATTTCTGGACATATTCAATTGTATTGATGTCTGAAATGTGGTATGGGTTCCAGACAGGCGAGCTGTATTCAAGAATTGGTCTAGCAAATGTTTTATAAGCTCTAGTTAGCAGTGTAGTGTTTCTGGAGAAGAAGCTACATAAGATTAGGTTTACAACTCTTAAAGTCTTTTTTGCGATGTAGTTGCAGTGGGCTTTGGCACCTGGATATGAAAACTCCAGGGTCTTTAACAGGGTGGGGGTCATCTGTAAGGTAATGTCCATCGAGTTTGTATTTAGTGTTTAGATTCTTTTTTCCAATGTGTAAGACAGAGCATTTGCTGGTTGAGATTTGGAGTTGCCAAGTTTTTGACCATTCTGACACAAAGTCAAGGTCTTTTTGAAGGGTAGCTGTATTGTTGGTACTGTTAAATAGTTTGACATCGTCAGCGAAGAGAACACAATTACTTTTAATATGGTCACAGAGATCATTAATGTATAATATGAAGAGTGTTGGTCCAAGAACACTGCCTTGGGGAACGCCGCTATTGACAGGAACAGGATTTGATATGGTACTGCCTATTTTGACCACTTGTTGTCTGTTTGACAGAAACGTGGTTATCCAATTGTGGAGGGGTCCAGAATGTATATGGGTCAATATAAAAGGGGAAAAAAGTGACATTGCCATAAGTGTAAAGGTCTGCAGAGATTCTTAGTCATCCAGGTCATGGCTGTCCCAAAAGTGCTTTTTCAGGAGGCAAATGGACTTTTTTGTTTTTTCTTTGAAGATGTTGCACTTCTCATCCAAGGAGCTTCTTCAGCTCTGACAGGATAGTTGGGAAATGGAAGGATTATATTTCTTGCAGACACCTGGTTATTTGCATCCTTTTAGAGGTCGTTGAAGCACTTGGAGGTTTATCTGTGTGCTCAGGGTCATCAGAGTAGTGCTCCTAATTACTGTGGTCTGCAGTTTTTTCTCTGGAAATCCATTCTTACTCCCACACCACGCAAAAGGTGTTCATCCCAGATTGTTTAGCTAAAAGTCTGTAGAGATTTTCAGTCAACCATGTCCCAAAAGTGCTTTTTCAGAAGGCAACTGAACTTTTTTGGGGTTTTTTTGAAGACATTTCACTTCTCATCCAAGAAGCAACAGTCCAGAAAATTTGAGACAACCAATTCCAATTTGGGTGTCAACTTTGAACCGAACCTGGCAGCATCCATCTTTCTGTTCCTCAGTTGCCACACAGAGAGGAAAGTGGGGAAGGAGGTTGGCATGCATTACTAGACACATCAAAGAGCTTTCTTGTGAGAACCAAGGTAATATCTACTGGGAACAGATAAGGTTCGGGGTGCCTGAAGAACTCGCCAATTAACCCAATTGGCCAACGTGACCTGTGACACTTGGGGATGGGGTTATTTCCTAGTTTAATTATACTGTAACCGCAGGAAACATTTAGATTTGGTTTTCCATTGAAGCTGTGCTGATATGATGTACTTATTAAAGAAGACATTTGAGAAGGAGTCAAGTCTCAGAATTCTGATTTGCTTGGGTTTGTTAGTCGAAGCCTTGTCATTAGGATGAACACCCTTTGAATGGTGTGGGAACAGGAATGGATTTCCAGAGAAAAAAAACTGCAGACTACAGGAACCAGGAGCATTACTCAGGTGACCCTGAGGACATAAACCTTCAAGTGCTTCAACAACCCTCTAAAAGGATGCAAATGACCAGTTGTCTGCAAGGAATATAAATTCTTCCACTCCCCACTATCCTGTCAGAGCATAAGAAGCTTCTCAGATGAGAAACAAAACATCTTCAAGGAAAAAACAAAGTCCATTTGCCTTCTGAAAATGCACTTTTAGGATTGCTATAGGTGTATATTACAGGCCACTCCAACCAATCAGAAGAAATAGATAAATTCTTTGCCAACCAGTTAACAAATGTATATAGGAAACATACCACAGTAGTAATGGGAGATTTCTACTATCCAAATATCAACTGGGAGACAAATGCTACAGCAAGTGGGAGATCAAATAGATTCCTAACCAACTTAGCTGACAACTTTGTTCCCTTGTCTATCCAAAAGGTAGAGGAGGGAACTAGAAGTAAAGCTATACTGGATCTAATTCTAATAGAGAAGTGATAGAGGGAGTTGAAGTTGCCGGAACATTGGGTGAAAGTGACCAAGTCATACTGGAATTCAATATAGAAAATAATCCAACCAGTGTTTTAAACTTTAAAAGAGCTGATTTTAATAAACTCAGAGACAGCCTAGGAAAGATTCCATGGATGAAAATCCTAAAGGGGAAAACAACTTAAGAAGCATGGGAAATTCTGAAAAATGTGATCATAAAAACCCAGTCCAGCACTAGACCACTGAAAAAGATAAATAACATATTCAAGAAGAAACCAGCATGGCTGCACAAAGATCTCTCTGAGAAACTGAAAAACAAGTACAAAAAAATGGAAATAGGGACATTTAACTAAGGCTGATTATCAGCAGATAGCCAGAACATGCAAAGATGAAGTCCGGAAAGCAAAGGCTCAGAATGAACAAAGACTTGCAACAAAAGTCAAAGATAATTTTTAAAAAGTTTCTTTCAACATATTCATAAAAAGAAAAAAGGTCAAGGAAACAGTAGGTCCACCAGAAAGAGAAGACGGCAGGGAAGTAACAGGCAGTAGGGAGAAAGCCGAGCTGCCTAACTCATTCTTTGTATCAGTCTTCATACAAATAGAAATTACAGCCCAACATACCAAAAGTTAGTCCAGAATGCGGCTGCGCGGGTGATAGAGGGAGCCCCTCGTGGCTCCCGCATAACACCCATCCTGCGCAGACTGCACTGGCTACCTGTGGCCTTCTGGGTGCGCTTCAAGGTTTTGGTGACCACCTTTAAAGCACTCCATGGCATAGGGCCGGGTTATCTACGGGACCGCGTATTGCTACTGAATACCTCTCACCGACCCGTGCGCTCTCATAGAGAGGGACTCCTCAGGGTGCCGTCAGCGAGGCAATGTCTGGCGACGCCCAGGGGAAGGGCCTTCTCTGTGGGGGCTCCCACCCTCTGGAACGAACTACCCCCAGGACTTCGTCAGCTTCCAGACCTTCAGACCTTCCGCTGCGAGCTTAAAACATACTTATTTAATTGCGCAGGACTGAGCTAGATTTTAATTTATGGTTTTTTTAAATTGGGTTTTATTTTCATATTTTTAATTTAGGCTTTTAGAATAAGTTTTTTAACTGTTTTTAGATTGTATTTACCTGTTTTTTAAATGCCTGTAAACCGCCCTGAGTCCTTTGGGAGATAGGGCGGTATATAAATTTAAACAATAAATAAATAAATAAATAAAAAAAACTACTGTAAAAAACAAACTAGAAATAAAAAATAAAATGAGCAAGAAAATGGTAAGAGAACATCTATCTGACCTTGATGAATATAAATCATCGTGACTAATGGATTACATCCCAGAGTTCTGAAAGAGCTGGCAGATGTTATCTCAGAACTATTGCACCATATCTTTAAAAACTCCTGGAGCACTGGGGAAGTACCAGAGGACTGGAAAGGGGATGATGTGGTTCCCAGCTTCAAGAAAGGAAAAGGAAAAGAAACAGACCCAGGAAACCACAGACCAATTAGTCTAACATCAATACCTGGGAAGATCCTGGAAAAGATAATAAAAAACAGATCTGCGAACAACTAGAAATAAATCAGTTATATCTAGTAGCCAGCATGGGTTTGTTAATAACAGATCATGCCAAACCAATCTTATTTCATTCTGTGATAAAGTCACTAAATTAGGAGACTAGTGAAATGCTGTGGACATAGTATACTTCAGTAAGGCATTTGACAAAATAGACCACAACCTACTTCTTGAGCTATGGTATGGGTTATTCTGCTTGAGCAGGGAGATGGACTAGAAGACGTCCAAGGTCCCTTCCACTCATCCTATCTTATCCTAGCCTAGCCTTTTTTTAAAAAAAATATTAACACTTTCTTCTTTTCAACAGTTTCACATCGGTGATCAATACTTATACATTTTCTCTCTCTTATCCTACTGTATTTTTTATATATATATTTCTAATATATCATATATACTGTATATCACTATATTATATTATTCTAATTATTTTATTTACATATATACTTAGATATACACGTATACCCAATTTCCTTTTCACAATTTTTGTTTCTTCCTATTTATTCCGCTCACCACCGCAGGGAGACGGAACCAATGTGTTGGTTCCGTCCCAGGTGCCTGATGGACCCCGAGAGGTTCCTGACGGAGCTTGGGCCATTCCCTGAGGATCTTGCCCACGGCACGGCCGAAGAACTAGTTACGGCCTGGGAACAGGCCACGGCTGGGGCTTTGGACCGTGTCGTGCCTTTGCGGCCTCTGACCCGGCGCAGATCTCAATTGGCCCCTTGGTTTTCTGAGGAGCTGAGACAGATGAAACGCCGGAGAAGACGCCTAGAGAGTACCTGGAGGTCCAGCCGTTCCGAGGCTGATCGGACACTAGTTAGGTCTTTTTCGAAGACCTACCTAGTGGCACTGAGGGAGGCGAAACATTTTTACATTTCCACCCTCATTGCGTCAGCAGATAACCGCCCGGCCGCCCTGTTTCGGGTGACCCGCTCTCTCCTTCATCAGGAGGGGCGGGATGACCCCTTGCAGGGACGTGCCGAGGAGTTTAGTGGTTATCTATATGATAAAATCGTTCAGCTTTGGGATAGTTTGGACCAAAATTGCGATGATCCAAGTGAGATGACAGTCTTGTTGAGGTTGTTTGGGATGAGTTTGATTCTGTGGCTCTCGAGGACGTGGACAGGCTACTGGGGAGGTTACATGCCACTACATGTTTACTGGACCCGTGTCCCTCCTGGTTGGTGCTGGCCACTCAGGAGGTGACACGAGGCTGGCTCCAGGGAATTATAAATGCTTCATTGTTGGAAGGGGTTTTCCCCGCCTCCTCAAGAAGCCTTCCCTGGACCCAGCTATTTTGGGAAATTATCATCCAGTCTCCAACCTTCGCTTTGTGGCAAAGGTTGTAGAGAGTGTGGTGGCATGGCAGCTTCCCCGGTACCTGGATGAAGCTGTCTATCTAGACCCGTTCCAGTCCGGCTTCCGGTCCGGATATAGTACGGAGACAGCTTTGGTCGTGTTGGTGGATGACCTCTGGAGGGCCAGGGATAGGGGTTGTTCCTCTGCCCTGGTCCTGTTAGATCTCTCAGCGGCTTTTGATACCATCGACCATGGTATCCTGCTGCGCCGGTTGGAGGGGTTGGGAGTGGGAGGCACCGTTTATCAGTGGTTCTCCTCCTATCTCTCTGACCGGTCGCAGACGGTGTTGGCAGGAGGGCAGAGATCGACTGCGAGGCGCCTTACTTGTGGGGTGCCTCGGGGGTCGATTCTCTCGCCTCTCCTGTTCAACATCTATATGAAGCCGTTGGGCGAGGTCATCAGTGGCTTTGGGGTGAGTTACCAGCTGTACGCTGACGATACGCAGCTGTACTTTTCCACCCCGGGCCACCCCAACGAAGCTGTCGAAGTACTGTCCCGGTGCCTGGAAGCCGTACGGGTCTGGATGGGGAAAAACAGACTCAAGCTCAATCCCTCCAAGATGGAGTGGCTGTGGATGCTGGCACCCCGGTACAGTCAGCTGCAACCGCAGCTGACTGTTGGAGGTGAGTCATTGGCCCCAACAGAAAGGGTGTGCAGCTTGGGTGTTCTCCTGGATGGACGGCTGTCGTTTGAAGATCATTTGGCGGCCGACTCCAGGAGAGCTTTTTACCAGGTGCGCTTGGTTCGCCAGTTGCTCCCCTTCCTTGACCAGGATGCCCTATGCACGGTCACTCACGCTCTTGTCACTTCTCGTTTGGATTATTGCAATGCTCTCTACATGGGGCTCCCCTTGAAGTGCACTCGATCGAGGGAGCCACACGTTGCTCCCGTGCAACACTGCTCCTGCGCAATCTGCACCGGCTACCTCTGGTCTTTTGGGTGCGCTTCAAGGTTTTGGTTACCACCTTTAAAGCGCTCCATGGCTTAGGGCCCGGGTACTTACGGGACCGCCTGCTGTTACCTTATGCCTCCCATCGACCCGTACACTCACACAGAGAGGGTCTTCTCAGGGTGCCATCCGCCAAGCAATGTCGGCTGGCGGCCCCCAGGGGAAGGGCCTTCTCTGTAGGAGCACCCACCCTCTGGAACAAACTTCCCCCTGGTTTGCTTCAACTACCTGACCTTCGGACCTTTCGCCGTGAATTGAAAACGTATTTATTTATTCAAGCGGGACTGACCTAAATTTTTTTAAACTTTTAAATTTTAAATAATTTTAATTGGGGTATTTTATGAATTTTATGGGTTAAATTGATGGTTTTTAAATTTTCGGCCATTTATAGAATATGTTATTTTAAGTCTCCATTTTAATTGGTATATTGTATTGTTTTTTATAATCTGGCTGTACACCGCCCTGAGTCCTTCGGGAGAAGGGCGGTATAAAAATCTAAATAATAAATAAATAAATAAATAAATAAATAAATAAATTCTTCTATTTCGACTCCTAATTTATCCATTAGTTAATCTTTCCTTGTCCTTTTATTTTTTCCCCTTTTCCTCCAACCATATATATCATCTCTCCCATACTAGATAATATTCTGTTTCCTCTTTTTCTTGTATCTCCTTCGTAAGCTTATCCATTTCCACACATTCCATGATTTTTCTAATTACATTGTCTTCAGATGGTATATTGTTATTTTTCCAGTTCTGTTCGTAGACTATTCGTGCAGATGTAACTATGTGGATAATTAAATACCGTATTTCTTTTTCATATGACCCTGGAATTATTCCCAGTAAAAATGGGCCTCATTTCTATATGTTGATTTATAATTTCTTCTATTTGTAATTTAATTTTTTGCCAATATTGTTTCAATTTATGACAGGACCACCACATATGGTAATACGTTCCCTTTTGTTGTTTACATTTCCAACATAGTGGTGAAGTATTGGGGAACATCTTTGTCAATTTAGCTGGTGGCAGGTGTCATCTATAAAACATTTTATACATATTTTCTTTATAGGGTACAGACATTGCTAGTTTATAATTTGTATTCCATAATTTTTCCCACTTATGTAATTCAATATAACTGAATTTTTTTGCCCAAATTATCATGTTTTCTTCCAATTTGTATCTTAATAAATAATTGTAGAATTTTTAAATCAATTTGTCTTCTGTACCTTGAAGAATTTTGTCTAATTCATATGCTTCCTTTTGGAATCCAAATTGTATCATATCTGTCTTGTATCCTATCCTATCCTATCCTATCCTATCCTATCCTATCCTATCCTATCCTATCCTACCTTACCCTACCCTACCCTACCCTACCCTATTCTATCCTATCCTATGCCACCCAAGCTCCAATTAAGGAAAACTCACTGCACCAAGATTTGCAAGACTACCCCCTCCCTCTGGGGATGGGACTCCATTGAGGTGTGCCTTCTAAAGAGTGCCACCCCAATTTAGGTACAAGTAAAGGCAGGCCCACCCCCTTGGATGTCCTAATATAAGAATGAGCCAGAGGCAATTGAGCCAATTAGGAAACTAATCAGAACATACATAGCCAAAATTCCAGCCACAACTGAGTACTTTACTATAATTGACTTGTGAACTGCTTTCTTCAGCAGTCCGGTAGACTGGGCTTCTCATTATCTATTTGCATTCACATGGGAAGACCAAAAATACACTTGGACCTGTCTCCGTCAGGAGTATACAGAATCCCCAACCATCTTCCCTCTTCTCGCAAATCCTAAAAGATCTGTCTTCCATCCTCTTGCTGTGCAAGTCCACTGTCATCCAATATGTGAATGATCTCCTGTTAGCTTCCGAGATGGAGGAGGACTGCTGCACTGACACCCACCACTTGCTCTACTATTTAGCAGAGAGAGGAATAAGGCATCCCCAACAAAGCTCCAATACCTCCAGCAAGAAGTAGTTTACATAGGTTACCCCAGGGATCCACAAGTTAGCCCCAGAACGAGTAAGGATTATACTAAGCATGAAACCTCCCAAGACAAAATGCCAGGTTAGAGCCGTCTTAGGAATCCTGGGGTTCTGCTGCCCATGGATTTCCTCGTTTGGAAATTGGCAATGCCCCTCTTTCAATTAACAGCTAAAGATGCAGCATACCTCATCATATGGAGCAAAACCTTAATCCAAACCTTAGACAAAATAAAACATACACTAGCCTCTGTCCCATCTCTTGGACTTGCCTAACTACCAAAAGCCCTTCATTCTGTATGTAAAGAAAAATCAGGGGGTAGGGTCAGGAGTCCTAGCATAGAAATCCAGCCTTATACAGAGACAAGTTGCCTGTTACTCTATCCAGCTGGACCCCATAGTGTGAGGGATGGTCCTCTGCTTATGAGCAGTAGCGGTTACTGTTGAAATAGTCGAATGATCAAGGGACCTGGTCCTTGGACACCCACTAGTTATGAGGGTCCCTCATGATGTATTTGCCATCCTCTTAAAATCCCAGACTCAAGCGTTCATACCACAGTGAGTAGCACAATGCGAGGCTGAGCTTTTTACCTCAGATCATATCACCTTTGAGCACTGTACTACACAGCTACCCTCTTGCCCACAGAACAATCCAACAGCATCCTGAATAACTGTCTTCACCTTGTCTAATATGCTGAACTGCGCTGTCTTTTAGGGAGTGTCAAATTTTTCAACTTTCAATTTTGAAACATTAGTGGCAGAGGTGGTATTCAGCCAGTTTGGACCAGTTTGGGTGAATCGGTAGCAGAAATTTGGACTGGTTCACTGAACTGGCAAATACCACCTCTGGTTGGCCCCACCCCCAACCACTCAGTTTTCCGGTCTCCGGTCACCCCGCCCACCCCCTTGCTGCTCACCCCCCCAGGTTAGAGGGGTACATACTGGGCATTAACCCCATCTTTTGCTTTTTGTCTGTTTTGTTTTCTAGGATGTGTTTTCTTCTGCAAGGGGGGATACCCGTCAGCTTTGGAAGCCATACTAGGCTGAAGGCTTCTACACGCTGCCACATTCTCCTCTGTGGGAAAGGAGGGGAGGAGGGTGGTAGTGCAAGGGATGATTAGACATAACAACATTTTTCCTGCAGATCAAGGTCAGGCTGGGTTCGCATCTGTAGAAGGAGTGGTTGGAGTGATGCTTCAACATGGAACGGTTGAGGATTGGAGCATGTGACCGGCAGAGGGGTCATGAGGGTGGAAATCTTGGAGTTTATATTGCTGAGGGAGGAACCGGAATCCCCAGTTTACATCCAACTGTACACATCCAACTGTGCCAGTTTACCTATGCTTGTAAAAGAGCTTCGAAAGATGTTGGCTTCGGAGTCTTTTCTGCAGGAGGGGTTTTCTGGAACGTTGACATGCTGACTTGGAGAGCACATGGAGCCACTCCATGTGTTCTCCGGCGACCTGTTTTCTCTCCCCTGGTGCTCTTTCTGGGAAAGCATCTTACTTTAGTAACCAGGAGTTGCCACTTCAGGTCCTGTAAGTCCCACTCCCATCCAGAAAATGCTGCAGGCAGTAGAGAGAAACAGGTGCTAGGTGCTTCTCTCTGCTGCCCGCAGTACTTTCCTGAACACTTTCTGTTCTTGCTGAGAGTGCTAGAGCATCTTTCAAGCAAAGCGAAATTTAGCTTTGGGTCCTGCTTCACTCCCATTGGGAAAGTGCTGTAGGTGGCAGAGTGTTGTGTCTTGCCCACCCTCAGAGCAGCCGGGGCCTTCTTACCTGCTCCCCAACACTGAGGAATGTATGCCTTCCGGCCCAAGTCCTGGCTCCATGCCCCCACAAACTGCAGAAGAAGGAGCATCTCCCTGCCCCAGCCCTGACTCCATGCCCAGGCAAACGGAGCAGCTAGACCCTCCCTCCTCCACAGCAGGTGAGCCTGAGGAGGTTTACTAAGAACAGCTGATTGGAGTGACTCGCATCAGAAGATTTACTTTGGTGCCCCCCACCTAGGCCAAGCTCCCATATTTTTTATCATATTTTTGACCATATTTTTATTCCCATAACACCAGAAATGTAAGCAAACACAATAGAATAATAAACTGACACTTTTTGCCGCTTTTTCCTTTCACTCCAGCAACAGGGCAAAGCTCTTAACTAGCTTAAATGAGATGTCTGGGCATTCAGCCAAGAACAATTATCACCTTATAAAATGTTGAAAAGCTGCAAACCAGCTCAGTGCTTGCCTGAAGAAAACCACTGAGAATTTCAGACAATATAGCCAGTAGAAACTCCCTGCCTTACTCCAGAGGTTTGTTTTGCTGGAAGGGTGAGTTAGAATTGTCTCTTCTCCCCCACCTTCCTTTCCACTTTCTTAGAAGCAGAAAGTCACAGGGCTAATCTGGAAGGGAATCACTGTGCTGAACCATTGAAAAGTGCAGGTGGTGGTCTTTCTTCTTTTCTAGGTCTTTGATTGGGGGTTTCCTCTGGAGCAAAGGCAGAGAGCCTCTTCCAGTGAAGATTTCTCTGCATCTTCTAATTTTCTTCCAGAGCAGAACAAAAAAGCCTCTTCCTGTAAAGGCTTTTCCAGTTCTTTATTCTGATTTTCTCCTGGAGCAAAAGAAAGCCCTTTCTAGTGAAGTCTTCCCTGTGTGTTTATTCTGATTTTCCTCTGGACTAGAGCAAAATCATCTGGTGGCAGGCCTTAAGTAACAATCTCACACTTATTTTACTCCATGCGTGGCCTACCTACTATTTAATTTACCACTTCTGTCTGTGCCTCCTTCCCAAACTGTATACTTGTCTCCCACTCCCTCCCTCCCCCTCTCCATTCCTCTCTCTCTCTTTCTCTCTCTCTCTCTCTCTCTCTCTCACACACACACACACACACACACACACACACACAGATCCATGGTGAAATTGTCTTCCATGAAACCAGTCCCTGGTGCCAGAAAGGTTGGAGACTTCTGAATTAGACCATGCAGGGTCCCTACAGGGGAGCCCTTTTAAGGATTATGTATTACTAGAAAAGCAACTAACTTAGCTCTGATCCTAAACGCTAAAGCTGTTGCACATAAAAAACAGAGGGGCTCTGATCAACTATCACAGCCACATCTTGGATCTGATTGGAGGGCCTGGGAAAGGTGTCAGAATAACAAATAAAACTTAGAAGGAACTTTGGAGGGGACCCTATACCATTTCAGAGAAATGGCTGTCCAGTCTTTGCTTAAAAACCTCCAGTGATCAACCACCTGGAACTTCTAGAGACAAGCAATTCCACTGGTTAATTATTCTCACTGTCAGGAAATTTCTCCTCTGTTTTAGGTTGCTTCTCTCTTTGTTCAGTTTCCATCCACTGCTTCTTGTTTCGCCTTCTGCTTCTTTGGAAAATACATTCCCCCCCCCCAAAAAAAAAGACAGGAAGCAGTAGGTGAAGCTAAACAAAATCACATCAGATACCTGTAGAATTAGCACAGTCCCCCCCCAAGGATGTGTGCTTTCTCCACTTCTCTCTATATACCGATGACTGCATCTTAAACAATCCATCTGTTAAACTACTGAAGTTTGCCAATAATATAACATTAATCGGTCTCATTCGAGACAATGATGAATCCACATACAGATGGGAGGTTGAACAACTAGCCTCGTGGTGTGACCAGAACAATCAGGAACTGAACACACTAAAACCGTAGAAATGGTAATAGACTTTAGGAGAAATCCTTTCATACTACCACCTCTTACAATATTAGGCAACACAGTATCAACAGTAAAAGGTAAAGGTAAAGGTTCCCCTTGCACATACGTGCTAGTCGTTGCCAACTCTAGGGGGCAGTGCTCATCTCCGTTTCAAAGCCGAAGAGCCAGCGCTGTCCGAAGACGTCTCTGTGGTCATGTGACCGGCATGACTCAATGCCAAAGGCACACGAAACACTATTACCTTTCCACAAAACGTGGTCCCTATTTTTTCTACTTGCATTTTTACGTGCTTTCGAAACTGCTAGGTTGGCAGAAGCTGGGACAAGTAATGGGAGCTCACCCTGTTACACGACAGCACTAGGGATTCGAACCGCTGAGCTGCCGACCTTTCGATCGTAAAGCTCAACGTCCTAGCCCCTGACCCACCACGTCCCCTCAGTAGAGACCTTCAAATTTCTAGGTTCTATCATATCTCAAGACCTAAAATGGACATCTAACATCAAAAACATCATCAAAAAAGCACAACAAAGAATGTTCTTTCTGCACCAACGCAGGAAGCTCAAACTGTCCAAGGAGTTGCTGATACAGTTCTACAGAGGAATTATTGAGTCTGTATTATTATACAGTTCTACAGAGGAATTATTGAGTCTGTCATCTGCACCTCTATAACTGTCTTGTTTGGTTCTGCAACCCAACAAGACAGACACAGATTTCAGAGGATAATTAGAACTGCAGAAAAAACAATTATTACCAACCTGCCTTCCATTGAGGACCTGTATACTGCAGAGTAAAAAAGAGGGCTGTGAAAATATTTACAGACCCCTTGCATCCAGGACATAAATTGTTTCAACTCCTACCCTCAAAATGAAGCTATAGAGCACTGCACACCAAGACAACTAGATACAAGAACAGTTTTTTCCCCGAACGCATTCACTTTGCTAAACAAATAATTCCCTCAACACTGTCAAACTATTCACATTAGGCTGCATTACTATTGCTATTGGTCTTCTCATTGTTCCTGTCGCCCATCTCCTCCCATTTGTGACTGCATGACTGTAACTTTGTTGCTTGTATCCTTGCGATTTATATTGATATTGATTGTTTCCTAGTATGATTTGATTGCTTATTGTAACGTATGACTGTCACTGGGTGTTGTGCCTTGTGATTTTTGACAAATGTATCTTGTCTTTTTATGTACACTGAGAGCATATGCACCACAGACAAATTCCTTGTGTGTTCAATCACACTTGGGCAATAAATAATTCTATTCTATTCTATTCTATTCTATTCTATTCTATTCTATTCTATTCTATTCTATTCTATTCTATTCTGTGGCGGCCCCTTAAAAGCCTGTTGCCTATCACACTCTTGGGCAAAGCATGTGAGCCATTTCCTTCTTTCAGTGGTCCATGAAAGTACATCTATAGTATGTAGATAATAAAGTCAAAAAAGGTGAACAATATTTTTAAAGAACTATAGATACATTGAGGCTGGGTGTGACAAGGAATGCCTGGGAGGGGAGGGGCCAGGTGAGGCACCCCATGATGTGAGTGAGATTGAGTTGGCCATGCCCACGCAGTCACATGTCTACCCACCTATGCCCACCCAGTCACATGATCACCAAGCCACACCCACAGAACCGGTAGGGAAAAAAATTGAATTTCACCCCGTCTGTCTCCTTTCTGTTTCCCCTGGGCTTCTTCCACTCTGTCTGTGTGCACGTTTCCCCCACTTCTCTGTCTCCTTTCTGCCACCCATGTGAGTCTTGCCTTCCCCCACGGGCTCCAAGTTTCTGCTGCCTGAGCCCTAAACTGCCTGACTGTGCTTTTCCTCACAGACTCCTATCTTCCCTTCTTTCCCCAAGCAGCCTATCTTTCAGCCTCTCCTGTCTTCCTTTGCTGGTCACCTAATTTTTGGTAAATTGCTCTGACCTACTCATAATTTTATTTCCAGGATTACTGGCACAGGTACCTTTTATAAATGAACTTTTTTTTAGTTTGCTTAATCCAAGGGCCGTGGTGGCTCAGGCTGTAAGATAGCCTGTTATTAAAACACAGCAGCCTGCAATTACTGCAGGCTCGAATCCCACCAGGCCCAAGGTTGACTCAGCCTTCCATCCTTTATAAGGTAGGTAAAATGAGGACCCAGATTGTTGGGGGGGCAATAAGTTGACTTTGTAAATATACAAATAGAATGAGACTATTGCCTTACACACTGCAAGCCGCCCTGAGTCTTCGGAAAAGGGCGGGATATAAATGTAATTTTTAAAAAAATCTTAATTTTTTTTTTTGCTGATATCCATATCTATTTTTAAAATATGTCTTAAGTTTGTATTCAACCCTTATAAAAGTTGGTCTAGTGAGGGGCTCAGTTGACTGGGGTTCTTTCCTCTGCAAGATCTGTCCCTGCATCTGAAAAGAAAAGGAGTGAATAAAGCAATCCTATTGAATTCTTACTTGTTTTTCAGAATTGAAACTGGACATTACTCTTTGTTTTAAATGTTTTTTTAATAAGCATAATAATTCATTATCTACATATACAATGTATTGTCTGGGTAGTTAATTTTGTATATCATGATCAATCAGGGATGAAATTTGTCAATAATGTCACAATATAAACCTAACAAGCTTAAGTAAGTAAAATACATTTTAAAGACCATTGTGGGAAAAATTAAATTTTTGGTAATCTATAAAATAAATAGCCAATTTTTAATATGGTTAAAAATCAAATTATAAATAACGTTTGGAATAACTAAAGAAAAGGAGAAAAATGAAAGAAAAGGTGGGAAGCAATAGAAATATATTACCTTAGAAGGTAAAAAACCTCTACCCTTGAGCCTGGTGCCAGCCAATAAACCTCTTCCTCATTTCACTGGTAAAAGAAAAGTAAAGCAGCCTTTTTAGGCAACTACAGAAAATTGGTTGTTAACTAGCTAGGAAGTCAGATGCTATCATTCAGTGGTGATTGTAAAAATACTTACCTTAGTAGTTAGTTCTCCATCCTCCTTCATATCCTCAATCTTGTCTTACAAATGCCAGATATTAATGGGGAGGCTGGCTTGGTTTGAGAGCTGCCTTCCATTGATCAGAAAGATCTTGATTGTAGATGGAATCCCTTGGAGTCATAAATTTTTCAGCCAGCACTTATTAAGGTGGGAACACACTTGTACAGGTGTGCGTTAGCAGGTTGTCCCCTATATCTGCTGCAGGCAGAGGCTTAGGTCCATATCCGCCTGCAGGGAGACCTGTGAGTTGTCAGCAGATATAGTTAAGGTGGAATCCTGAAACAGGAAAGCTAGAGTGGAGATGGACATAGCTGCACTCCCAAACTTAATAACATAACGTAACATAATAACATAACATAACATAATAACAGAGTTGGACCTTGGAGGTCTTCTAGTCCAACCCCCTGCCCAGGCAGGAAACTCTACACTTACCCGAGGCACAAATCAAACAGACCTAATGTAGTTTGACTCCATAATGGTGGGAGAGAAGCAAAGAGAGCCACTACAGAGAAATGCAACATGGTAATATCTATCAGCAAATATCCAGAGAGTAAGGGAGGATGGAACTTGGAGATTTGAGTCTACCTCCTCCTCCTCCTCATGCTTATCTCACATTAAGCCACAAACTCTTTTAAGTACCTTGCATTAAAAACATGGGAGTCATCCATAGGAGCTCTGTCTTTTGATAACCTGCTTTGGGCTGGGTGTTGATTTGACTGGAGTTACTTGATTTTGGAACCACCAAAAAGATAATTTGCAAGTGATACACCACCACAAGACCTTGGCTGTTTGTTTCAAGTCAGGAGAGAAGAGAGGAGAAGAAAGGGTGTGATACGCTTGGAGTTGTTTTGTTAAAAAAAATAAAACAGGAGTCAATTCCCATAGAATGCTTCCAGAGTTTAATTGAGGTTCTGTTCACTTTCCGACCCCTGCAATCACTTGGGTTTTTAAAGCATTGTTGCAGTGACATCTTGTCATGCTGTTACAAAGGATGGAGTTGGCTTTTCTTTTATGCTTTTCTGCCTCTTCCTCACTGTGTCTTTCAGGATGATTGGAGACAACCATAGACAGAAAGTTGGCATGAAGTTCAGTGTGAACATAAGGTTCCTTTCCTGCTAATCTGAGCTGGCTCATGCAAGTTGATTTATGAGATCAGGATCAACATACAGACATTTACATTACTCACATTGAGGGGTGGGGGAGAACTCTATTTTTTAGTTCTTTTTGGTGGGATTTGCCAGGATTGAAAATTTATTGTCACTTCAAAAACATTTAATTATATATTTATACAGGCATATATACAAACATACATTTTGGGAAACTCAAATATGAAAGGTTGATATCACCTACTGGATATATTCACTGAGTCTAAGAAAGTACAAGGATACACCCCTGAAGAATAAATTTATATTCTTCAATCTATTTTCTACCTTACTTATTTTGTTAGTATCTAACAAAAGTCCATCAGTTCTTATTCCAAGGCTAATACCCCTGGTTTATTTATTTATTTATTTATTTTATTTATTTATTTATTTATTTATTTATTTATTTATTTATTTATTTATTTATTTATTTATTTATTTTGTCACAACAATATATGTAGGTATCATACAAAAAGGTTATATAGTATATAAACACATATATGAGTAAATATAAGGAGGTATAAGCATATATATATATAGGAAGAAGAAAAGAAAAACAATAGGACAGGAACGGTAGGCATGTTTGTGCGCTTATGCACGCCCCTTATGGTCCTCTTAGGAATGGGGTGAGGTCAATAGTAGAAAGATTTTGGTTAAAGCTTTTAGGTTTGTAAAACAAAATCAGCCTTAATCTTACCTTTCCTCCAGTTCTTACTGTTATGTATTTGAATTTTTGGAGGGAAATTTGGGCGGGAAAAAGCACGTTTCTGATTGGCTGGTGCCTCACCCAAAAGACTATATAAAGAGGGCTGTTTGCCAGTTGCTTTGCTGGGTTCTTACAATAAACTAAGAGCTGTTGTCACAAAGACTGTCTCCTGCCTCTTCATTGCCCAAACTTAACACTTACTTATTTTATTGCTGAACTAAACTGTTATGTAGCTTCCTTTAAAATTTGATGTGTTGCCACAAAGAGGAGGGGTTCAGTCCTTTATGTGGCAAATGGGTGATTAAGAAATTCGATAGATAGATAGATAGATAGATAGATAGGACAAGAAACAATGGATGGGAGAGAAATAACCTAGAATTAAGGAGAAATTTCCTAACTATGAGAACAATTAATCATGAATGGCTTGCCTTCAGAAATTGTGGGTGTTCCATCACTGGAGGTTTTTAAGAGACTGGTCAGCCATTTGTATGAAATGGTATAGGGCTGTGGTGGCGAATCTATGGCAGGTGTGCCAGAGGTTGCATGCAGAGCCCACTCTGCGGGCATGCATGCCATCACCACAAAATCAATCAAACAAGGGGTTTATAGGGTTTTGCCTCTCTAGGAAGTAGGATTCTCTGGCTGAGCATCTGGGAGGCCAGCAGGATATGGGAAATTTTGGGGGGAGCAATTTGCAGTCACTCTTCTCTGCCTAAGAAGCCCTGAGGGAGTGGAGCCATCTTCTTCCCTCTGAAACTGGAAATGGGGCATGGTGAGTGGGTGGGGGAGGGTCCGCTGTGATCGAAGGAGGCTTCGGAAGGAGTTTCTCCCATCGGGGCTGCACTGAAGCCAGAGAACGAATGGAGGCCCAGGGGTCTCCCCTTCAGGTGGGGAGTGGTGGTGGCAGGGAGCCCGGTGGGGGAAGCAGCGGCCCAAGGGGCCTCACTGAGGGGCCCCACAGCTCCAAGGCTGAGCGCTGGTGCCTCTGCAGCTGCCGCTCCTGGAGCTGGTGGGCTGGCTGAGGGAGTGTGGGGCGGAGAGCTGCATCCAGGCAGTGGCCTTGGCCGAAGGCTCCCTGTATGGCCCCATAGCCGCACAGGTGAGGGACTTTCATCTTCTTCTACACCTCTTGTGTCTCTTCCTTGCAGTTAATCACAGAGAAAAGACATCCAGACAACACGTGTTGGGATGGTGTAATTGTACGTGGGAATAACTTTGGGGAATGGGGACAAGTCATAGACTGGGCAGTCATAATTTAAAAGATAGTCTCAATTCCCACTTGGTGATGGAGGTGGAGGGGTGGGGGAAAATTATAAAAAACCCTCCTACTTTTGCAGCAAGTAAAAAGGAGAGGATGAGAAAAATACTTTGAGAATTGTATTAATTTGACTTTACAATATAGATAGAGCTAATCTTCATTGTCATGGTTCTTGTCTGGACTATCTTGAAGGAAAATAGGAAATGAAAAAGAAGCAATGAAATATTTCACAAAAATGTCAGGCGTTTATCCAGAAATAACAGCAACCCATAAAGCAGGAGTTCTCAAGTTCTCCCATTTTAACTTGGGTTGCAAAAATACAATTGGAAAGGCAAAAAGTAATGCAAGTGAGCTAACATAGTTATAGTCATTTGAAAGTGGATCATAAAGCAGACTATTTTTCAGTTGCAGGAGCTATATATGGGGGAAATCTCAGCAGAGCATCAGGGATGAGATCACTCAGTTCTTAGTAGGTATGCCCTGTTTTCTAACAAATTTGTATTTTGCTGAGCCAGGGAGATGAGGCCTCCTTGTTGAGTTATTCCAGTCTGGGGGGTGCTGTGTTCTCAAGGAGTGTCATTCTACCACTTGGATACATCTAAGCCACAACAGCAGCACAAAGGAGGTGGAGGGAGGCTTCCCAGCCTTAAGAATAGAATAGAATAGATTTTTTTATTGGCCAAGTGTGATTGGACACACAAGGAATTTGTCTTGGTGCATATGCTCTCAGTGTACATAAAAGAAAAGATACCTTCATCAAGGTACAACATTTACAACACAAATGATGGTCAATATATCAATATAAATCATAAGGATTACCAGCAACAAAGTTACAGTCATACAGTCATAAGTGGAAAGAGATTGGTGATGGGAACGATGAGAAGATTAATAGTCGTGCAGATTTAGTAAATAGTTTGACAGTGTTGAGGGAATTATTTGTTTAGCAGAGTGATGGCCTTCAGGAAAAAAACTGTTCTTGTGTCTAGTTGTTCTGTTGTGCAGTGCTCTATAGCGTCGTTTTGAGGGTAGGAGTTGAAACAGTTTATGTCTTACAAAAGGCAGCCTGTTACTCCATGTGCTTGGATGAAAGCTCAGGTATAAATAATCATGCAAGGCTAGCAGTAATTTTCTGTTTGCTGTTGGTGACATCATGAAAGAAGAGCTGGTGAAACTGATGTCTTTGCCTGAAAGAACACATGGGATAGATATTTAGAATGCTGTGATGGAGGCTTTTTTGTCACAAAACACAAGACCAGAAAAAGTGGTTTCAATTACTAGTGATTGGTGGTGGCCAGTGGTGGGTTGCCCCCAGTTCGGACTGGTTCTATAGAACTAGTAGTAAAACCGGTGGGAGGCTCCGCCCACTGGCCTGAACGTCATCAAAAGTGATCAGCGCATGCTTAGAAGAGTGCGCGCAGGCATGATGTAAACCTTTAGTAAAGGTAAGGAGAACCCACCCCTGGTGGTGGCAACATCTGGTTTCGTGCAGTTCTTTGTTAAAGAAACAAAACATCAAGTCATCCAGTTCCATTGTATTATACATCAAGAAGCTCTTTGTGCCAGGGAAAGCAGCAAAAACTTTGACAATGTCCTCAAATATGTCATAAAAATGGTGAATTACATCATGGTTTGTTTTCAACAGTTTCAAGCACTTCTTGAGGTTCAGGCACAGTATAATTGTTTACTTATGTACAATAATGACTGGTGGCTGAGCAGAGGATGAATCCTGGAGAGATTTGTAGCCTGCTTGGATGAAATTAGGCTGTTTATGAATGAAAAAGGCAGGAATATCCACAGCTCACTGAAATGGCCCAGCTTAACAACCTCATGTTTTTTACAGATTTTACACTACACTTCAATGTACTGAACAAACAACTACAAGGTGTAGGGAAAACAGCAGAAAGGATGTTTTGTGATATCAAAACATTTGAGAGAAAACCGCAGGTTTTTGAGAGATACCTTGAAAGTGGCCAGTTGCAGAGGTGGGTTTCAGCAGGTTCTGACCGGTAGGGAAATTTTGAGTAGTTCAGAGAACCGGTAGTAAAAATTCTGACTGGCCCCACCCCCATCTATTCTCTGCCTCCCAAGTCCCAGCTGATCAGGATTTGCAGTAGCCAAAATGGGGATTTTGCAGTAGCCTTCCCCTAGATTGGGGCGGGAATAGAGATTTTACAGTATCCTTCCCCTTACACGCCCACCAAGCCATACCATGCCCACCAAGCCACACCCACAGAACCGGTAGTAAAAAATTTTGAAACCCACCACTGGGCAGCTGAAATATTTTCCAAATCTAAAAATGCATTTAGAAAATTCTATTTGCAGACAAGCCATCAAGAAATCTACAAGGAATTTTCTAGCATTGTAGCAGCTGCAAAGGTGAATTTTAGTAACAGATTTTTACAGTTCCGTAAGATGGAGACAATCCTGTGTTTTCTTACTTTTCCAGATAAAACCAAATTTGAAAAACTTGATCTTTCCTGCTTATACTGGTTAGATTTAGGAAATCTGGAAACGGAGCTATTGGAATTTCAAAAAAGATCTATCTGGAAGGATTGGAAGTGGAAATGCAACAGATCTCTCAGTCAAATAAGCATTTAGAAGACGAAATGAAAGGTGTTCAGAAAAAAGTGGATCAAAATGAAGATCAGGTTGTGATATTACAATATAAACTTATGGAAGGAGCTCTTAGAATTCGTGGTATGCAAGAAGAGCGTGGAGAAGACTTAAGAAAAATTATATCAGAAGCATTGGCTGAATTTATTGAAGTGGACCCCCAAGAGGTAGCTTACCAAATTGATAAAATATATAGAGTTAATTCTTGGATTGCAAGACAGAGAAAGCTTCCTCGGGACATTGTGGTTTATTTTGTGAAAAGGACTATGAGAAATCAAATTCTGCAAGTTTCATATCAGACAACTTTAAAAATTGGAGAACAGGAGTTGAAGGTGTTGAAAGAGATTCCTTCAAAGATGTTAAGAGACAGGAAGGAATTTGCTTTTTTTACACAAGAACTTAAAAAACATCAGATTCAATTCAGATGGGAGGTGCCAGTTGGACTGACACTATTCTATCAAGGAAGGAGATATAGAATTGACACTGTTTTAAAGGCAAAGGATTTTCTTTCTACAGTTTTGAAAGTCGAAATAGAAGTGATAGAAAAAATTCAAGAGACTCAAGAAGGCGTGGTGATCCAAGAGCCTTTATTGCTGCCAGTATTAGAGGAACCACAAGAGCAAAGGATGACAAGAGGAGCCCTTAAGCGTAAAGAAGAGCAACAGTCTCAAAGTAAAGCCAGGATCCCAGTATGGAAGCTGTGGGAGGAGCTAGACGGAAGATACCGGAGGAGGAGCTTTCGTTGTCTGCTTCAAAGCTTCAGGAGGCCAGTAATGGCAAATAGAATCTTGTCATGGAATGTTAATGGCTTGAATTCAGCTCAGAAAAGAAGGAAAATATTTCACTACTTGAAACAATTTAAAAATGATGTGATTTGTTTGCAAGAGACACATATAAAATTATCAGACCAAAAATATTTAATTAATTCAAAATTGGGTAACCATTTTGTTGCATCAGCTTTGGAAAAGAAGCATGGAATTGTTGTATATATCAGGAAGGATATACCAGCTAAGTTAATTGAGGCAGATATTCAAGGAAGATTTATTGCTATTGAACTGGTGATAGATGCAAAAAAGACTTTGTTGATAGGTATTTATGCACCTAATCAGCAACAAGAAAAGTTTTACAAAATGTTACATGAGAGGTTGACCCTCTGGGATTATAGTTCGTTTATTTTATTAGGAGACTGGAATGGAGTAATTGATACAAGAAGAGATAAGAGAACCTCCTCCAAGAAGATACCTATACATGCAAAATTACCAAAATCCTTTTTTGAAATGATGGAAGACTTTGAGTTTAGAGATATATGGAGGTTACGGAATCCAGATGAGAGAGATTTTACTTTTTTTTCTGATAGGCATCAATCTTTTTCACGTATTGATTTTATTTTAATTTCTAATGACTTGCTTTCTAGGGTGAAGAAAACGAAGATATTTCCGAGGTGTTTAACTGACCATAGCCCAGTATGGATGGAATTATTACAAGGGAAAAAAGGTGGTAGAACATGGAGGTTGAATGAAAATCTGTTTAGATATGAGGATAATGTAATTTATTGTAAGAAACAGTTAAAAGAATTTTTTGATTTTAATATGTACAAAGGGACACCTATAGGAACTGTGTGGGAGGCGAGCAAAGCGTTTATTAGAGGGATATTGATTTACTTGGACAATAGGCAAAGGAATAATAAACAAAGGCAGCGTAGGTATTTGGAAGAAGAAATTCAAAGGAAGCAACAGTTATTAATTCAAAACCCACAAGATCACAAACTTAAAGAGGCTATAAAAATATTACAGAGTCAATTTAATATGTTAATGGCAGACCAGGTGGCAACGAATATACAATATGCTAAACATAATACCTTTTGTAATGCAAATAAACCTGGGAGATGGTTGGCATATAATTTAAGGAAGAAACAGAAAGCACGTGTCATACAAAAAATAGAATATAAAGGTAAAGAGATATACCAACAGGATAAAATTAAAAGGCATTCTCAGAATTTTATACTGCACTATATGCAAAAGACAAAATATTGATAGGGACATTTATGATTATTTGAAAGATTATAAGGTTAATATTCTAACATTAGAACAGAGGAGGAGCTGAATCGGCCGATAGCTACTGGAGAAATAGTGGAGGCAATTAAACAATTAAAATGGGAAAACCCTGGTACAGATGGTCTTACAGCAACTTATTATAAAAACACAGGATGAAATATTAGGCCCACTTAAAGAATTATTTAATCAGATACAATTAGGGTGGGAATACCCCGTCATGGAAAACATCTTTTATTTCACTGATACCAAAGAGGAGCAAGACTGCTCTAAACCTGGTAACTACAGGCCGATTTCACTTTTAAATAATGATTATAAGATTTTGTAAAATAATAGCAAATAGATTAATGTTAGTTTTACAACAAAGAATTCATACTGATCAAACTGGTTTTATAAAAGGGAGGCAGATGAGGAATAATGTTAGACAGATTATTAATATATTGGAATATTTGGAAAAGAAGAATACTTCAGCAGCACTTATTTTTTGGATGCAGAGAAAGCCTTTGATCGATTGCATTGGGATTTTTATTTAAATTAATAGAGAAAATGCAATTTGGAGACTGTTTTATTAGAATAATTAAAGCGATTTATGGAGAGCAAACAGCACAGATTATAGTAAATGGTAGTTTGACAGAAGTTATTAAGATTGAAAGGAACAGACAGGGATGTCCCTTATCACCATTATTGTTTGTTTTGACTCTGGAACCATTATTAGATAAAATACGAGAATTAATGAAAATAGAGGAATTAAGATTAGACAATATGAGTACAAAGTTAGAGCTTTTGCAGATGATGTAGTGGTTACGTTACGAATCCTATAAATTCAAGTAGATTTTGTTGGAAGTAATTGATAAATATGGAAAGGTATCAGGATTTAAAATAAATCAGAATAAAACAAAAGTGATAATTAAAAATATGTCTATACAACAGAAACAAAAACTAGAGGAAATGACAGGATTTGAGGTAGTAAAAAAGGTTAAATATTTAGGGGTCTATATTAGCTCATCGAACAAGAAACTTTATAAGAATAATTATGACTTGCTATGGCAAAAAGTTCAGAATGATATGAGTGGCTGGAAGAAATTGCAGTTATCCCTATTGGGAAGGATTGCGGCTATTAAAATGAATGTGTTACCTAGATTTTTGTTTCTGTTCCAGATGATACCAATAATTAAAAAGGATAAAAATTTGGAAGATTGGCAGATTGGGATTAATAAATTTATATGGCAGGGTAAAAGGCGAGGTTAAAATGAAAATAATACAGGACTCACGGGAAAGAGGTGGTTTAAGAATGCCTAACTTTAAACTATATTATGAAGCAGTAACCCTTTCAGTAATAAGTGACTGGTTTAACTTAACAGAGGAAAGAATTTTGAATATAGAAGGTTATGACTTGTTATATGGATGGCATGCGATTTATTTTATGAAAAAAGTGGATAAGGCTTTTAAGAATCATGTGTTGAGAAGTGCTCATGGTCTGGAAAAATATTCCTATAAATTAGATTACAAGATTCCTATATGGGCAGAGCCCTAGACATGCAATAGAGAATATAAATATAGAACAGAAACAGGAAATGATTACTTATAAAGAACTTTTGTATGCTGAAGGAGGTAGATTGCAATTAAAATCATTACAGGTATTAAATGAAGAAGGGAGGAATTATACTTGGTTTCAATATGGGCAAATAAGTGCTAGATGGAAAGAAGATCAAAAATTGGTATAATGCAAAGGAGGAAAATTTAATAAAGCAAATTAGAAATCAGACCCAGGAGCATATAAAGAGATTGTATGACCTGTGTTAGATTCGGGCAATAACGAGGCAGGAGACCAGGATAGTGACAACAGCTCTTTACTATATGGTGAACCCAGCAGCTCGTGCTGGGAAAAACCCCTCTTTATATACAGTTTAGCCGGAGGCTTCAACCAATCAGCAACGTGCTTTTTCCCGCTCAGTTTTCCCTCCAGAATTCTTAAAGATACATTACAACCTGCGTGAAACACATGAGAAGATAGAAGGGATGACAAAGGACAGCACAGTTAGTTCTGAAAATGAAATCTTTAAAGTGTGGAATTCTCTGCCAAGTAATTTTAAGTCAATGAAAGCATTTGGGATTGCTTTCCTTACTTTGTTTGGATCATCTTATGCTTGTGAGCAGCTGTTTTCAGCTTTGAATTATATCAAATCTGATACCAGAAACAGACTAACATATGACTTGAGTGCTGCATGTGCTGCTCTCAAACTTACAAAGTATGAGCCAAGATTAGACAAATTATCAGCATGCATACAACAGCAAAAATCACATTAATTGTTCAAAAGCATGCCAAATGCAAACTTTTACCTTTCAATAAAAAGTTGTTTGTATCATTGAAAGCTCTGTTATTGTGTTTTTCTTTTAAGATAAAAGATGTTAATGTATGAGTTGTTTTTTCTAAACTAAAACCTCAGTATTCAGGTTAAATTGCCATGCTGGTACTTTGCGATAAATAAGTGGGTTTTGGATTGCAGTTTGGGCACTCGGTGGCCATCGCTGGTCTCCTCTTTGAGCAGGGGGTTGGACTAGAAGACCCCCAAGATTCCTTCCAAATCTGTTATTCTTTATAATTTCCAATCTCCCCCAGCTTTGAGGTGTAACATTTATGGCCAATAGCTGATGCTATTGCATTGCAGAATGTTATAAAAGCCTGCTAAAAATAACTGCTCCATAGGAAGATGGATATGCTGGAATCGGACCAGTATATTAGCCAGTTTTATAAAACATAAAATAATGAGACTGCAAGGGACTGTAGGAAGATATGTCATTGGACACCTGTCGGAGCCGGGCAGGAATCTATGACTGGAGTGATTGGCCCATGTGACCTGAGAGACCTAGTGGGGTAGTGAAATCTTTTTTACTATCCCTATGTGCAGAAATAATTTAGAGCTAACTTCATCTTCCTAAGTGCTGATATGATGTAATCAATAAAGGGATTCTTGAACCTGTGACAAGCTTCAGAGTCTTGACTTCCCAGAGTTCATTACTCAGAAAATAATAAACTTTGAAATATACAGAAAATTAAACCTTTAAACTGGGAAGGTATTTTTATGCTGGAATCATTTAAACCTATTGTCATTATAACCCTGTTGTAACTAAAAAATACACTGGAATGTTGATTATACTGAAATCCAAGTTGAGAGTGCCATTTGCTGATGAAAGAGAAAACTACATGTTAGGAAATAATTTTATTTACAAGCTTGGAAATATCCAAAGGAATTTATATGAAAATCTTTATTGAATTACTTCTAGCCACTCTATGATTATTGGATTATTGGAGACTCAAGTTTAACTTCTGAATTATTCAAATGGAACTGATTGTTAATGGGACATAAAGAATTGGGATTAGTAATTTAAAGATTGAATAAATAGCCTCTTGGACTGTTGGTTAAAAAATGATTTTTTTTCCAAAAGAAAACAAGTTACCTAATAAAGGAGAGATGGGTGGAATTATACAAGAGATAGATTTACTGTTTCAAAATTTAAAAAACATCATGGAGAAAGAATTTAAGGAGACTATGGGCAAAATGAAGAATATTATACAAGGGATGATAAGCACAGACCAAGATGCCCAGGAAAAGGAGGAGTCAACCCAAGGAATGAAGAAGGAGGAAGACAAAGACGAAGAGAAGACAACTGTGGAAATAATAATAGCTAAGGAATTAAACCAGGGGGAGAATATATCAGAGGGGGAAGAGAGGTCTGAAAGCAAGATAGGGGCTTGGGTAGAAAATAGAAAATAGGCAGTGGAAAAGGGTAGAGGTGGGAGGAATACCTAGATTAAATATTCAGGAAGCAGATTTAAGAGAGGAATTTGGGAGGCAAGTAAAAAAAAAGCATAGCAATTAAAATTTTGAGGCGGGCAAGAGACAATGGATAGGTGATACTCTTTTTATTATTATATTGTTTTGATTTACTCTCCTTTCCTATTTTTCTTGTAAAGCATAGTAAAGAAAGTATGGAAGCAGGCAAAGGATGATAGATAAATGCTCTTTTTGTTGTTGTTATGAGTTATTTCTTTTTTTTCTCTTGCTTTCTGCATCCTTTTCCTTTTTCCTTTTTTAAGTAGGTGACATGATTAGAAGTTAGACAAGAAAGAAAGAAAGGAAAAGCTTTCTTTTATTAAAGGGTGATATGATCAAAAGCTAGAATAAATGATAGAAATAAGAAGAGGAAGAATATTAGTATAGACTTTTTATATTACAAAATAAAAGTAATAACAAGAGAAAATGTGGAATAATTGAATAATGACAGATTACAAATTAATAGAAGTATACATTATTATTAGAAATATATAAGCGGATGGGGACTTCCGGTTTGGCTCCGCTTCGTGCAGAAGCAGCTATGATTTGGCTGCTAACTCCCTAGTCTATAGAGCTGTCAGGACATCGTAAATCTTGGTCCGACAGCTTGGAATTCGTTCCCTTGGGCAAAGAGGGAAAGATGAGCATTCAGGCTGAAGTTGAGACACCCTAATAAGCTTTTGAGGCTTGCGGGGAGTTCTCCTTCTATAGCCTGATAAGCTCCTGGCTGGGGGAGGCATTTGCCTTTATGGCAAACAAACGAAGCGTCCAATTTCCATGGCAGGAATTGATTTATGATGGATTGTAACGTGGACGGAGCAGAAACTGGAGTTCTAGCACTTGTTTGTAAGAAGACTGTAAGCCCCTGAGGATATATTTGCTGCAAAGATAGGAGAGAAGAAAGCAAATGGCGGTTTTGTGGAATGTGTGTACTGAAAACAAAAGTAGAAATGCTTGCTAACGGCTAGTGTTGAAATAGAAGATAGAAGATATATAGGAAGATACTGGCTAAATGGAAGAAACGAGAATTTTATGATTTATATTTTTTCTTTTTCTTTGGGATTATAGTGATTTAGAAGAAAAGTTTTTTGAATTTTTCTTTTCTAAATATTTTTTTCTTCTTCTCTTGATCTGTTATTAAGTTATATTTTTAAAAAAATGGCTTTTAAGCAAATAGTGCCAAAAGTCATTAAAAAGTTTGAAATTTCTTCAGTTCAGATTCAAAAATTAAAAGAAGAAATCAAAAAGGAATTAAGAAATTCTTTACAGGAGTTTTTGGAGAGTCATTTTCTAGAAATAGATCAAAAATTTGATGAAATAGAGAAAGAGATGTTGGATTTTAAGGAAGTGGTGGAAGAGCAGAAGAGGGAAATGAAAATGGTAAAGGATGCAATTGCGCAAATATTAAGCTCTTGTATTCAGATGGAGGATGATCTTTCAGAAATTAATAAAGCTAATTTAGAATTGCAAAGGAAAATAGAGAAAATTCAAAAAAATCAAAACAATTGGAATTTAGATAATAAGATGGAAGATATACAGGCAAAGGTAGATAGGGCAGATGAAGAAAGAGTAATATTATAATATA
The DNA here is from genome assembly GCF_028640845.1 of Ahaetulla prasina. NCBI lineage: Eukaryota > Metazoa > Chordata > Lepidosauria > Squamata > Colubridae > Ahaetulla > Ahaetulla prasina. The sequence goes on along the minus strand of NC_080546.1, from coordinate 68,872,971 downwards.
GATTAATGGAATATGCTATAAGGGTGAGAGGTTTGAAGCAAAATAGGAAGGAAAATTTAAAAGAGATTTTTACGCAAGCCTTTGCTCAGATAAAGGATGTGGAGCCAGAAGATTTTGAGATTAATATTGAAAGAATTTATCGTGTTAATTCTTGGTGGGCAAGACAAAATAGAGTACCGAGGGATGTGGTTATTTATTTTACATCTAAAAAGGTTAGGTATGAAATTTTGCAAGCATTTCATAAAAATAAATTTCAAATATTGGGACAAGATATAAAAATGATGAAGGAAATTCCTCCTAAAATGTTAAGAAAGAGAAGAGAATTTGCTTTTTTAGTGGATGAGTTTAAGAAACATCAGATATATTTTATTTTTATTTATTTTTTAATTGAAAAAGTTTTTAAAAAAACAAAGACATTTTCACCCCTTTTTTCCCCCCTCCCTCCCAAAAAACCCCCTTCTCCTTCCCGCTTCCCGGGTCAATCACAAGGTATTGTTATACATAAACCAAACATAGAATAAAATTTTCCCTTCCAATCCAATTAACCTCATCCAAAGCTTTTCATCTCCCAACCCCCTCCCCATTAAATAAAATAACTTTCTAACATCAGATATATTTTAGATGGGAAGTTCCAATGGGTTTGTCACTGAATTTTAGAGGTAGAAAGTATTTTCTTAATTCAGTTATGAAAGCGAGACATTTTTATATTAATGTTTTAAAGAGTGGGAATCCTTTGTTGTTAGATGCCAAGTTAATTGATTTGGAAATGATGGAAAATAGAATGGGAGAGGGGAGGAATGTTTAAGATGTGTATGATGATTATGGTTAATTTTTGGAATTGATTTGTTTAGGAATTGATTTGTTTAGGATAGGATTTTTGTTATTTGCTATTTGTATGGTATAAATCTATGGGATGATATTATTTAATTGTGAAGGATGGAAAGTGAAATTTATGAATTTAGATAATGTGGATGTAATGATTTTAATTGTTTACTGTTATATTGTGGATGTAGTTTAAATGATTATTTGTTTTAATTGACATGTTTATAGATAGTAAAAGTTATGAAGTTAAGCTGGAAATATTATATTTGAGAGATTTTATTCGAAATGATATTAGATTGGGAGTAGTATTGGAAGATTGGATATTAAATGTTATGACAATTGAAGAAATATATAAGTGATGAAAATTTGAATTTGAGAAGCTGGATTGTAATTTAAGAAATGGATTTATGAAATTTGAAGGAATATACAAGTGGGGGGAAAATTTGAATCTTAGAAGATGGACTAATTTTTAAAATGGACTGTAAGAAGAACGGACATTAAATGTTATGGCAATTGAAGAAATATATAAGTGATGAAAATTTGAGTTCGAGAAGATGGACTGCAATTTGAGAAATGGACTTACGAAATTTGAAGGAATATACAAGCGGGGGAAAAAATTGAATTTGAGAAGATGGATTAATTTTAAAAAATGGATTGTAAGAAGATGTAATATGTGAAGTTGGTATTGCTTCTTTTCTTTTTTTCTTTTTATTATTCTTTCCTATCTCTTTATTTTTATTGTGAGGGGATCTAAAGTTTTAAATTTTTAAAGGCGGGAGGTTATGTATATTTTGTATACTTTAGCTTGTGATTGTTGGTCATAATACCCGGTATTTGCTCTGGGAAGTCTGGGGGGGGGAAGGGAGAGGAGGGGGGGGAAATGATACATGGATTGATTATTAATGTATAGTAATTTTTGAAGATATGAAAATAAAATTTAAAATGATATTGGGGATGCTCGATTGCCATTTCAGAAAGAAAAGGAGAGAGAAGTAGAAGGAGGGAAGAAAGTAGGTAGGAAAGAGTAGAGAAGGAGGAGGGGAATAAGAAGGTTAGATAGGTAAGAAGGGAGGAGTGGAGAAGGAGGAGAGGAAGTAGTAAAGTGAAGGAGATGAAGGATGTGAAAGTAGTAGAGGGTAGAGAGGGAGGTTGTGAAGAAAGGAAGTGGTAATCGGGCAGGCCTGAATCAGTATGATTAATGATTAATGATAGATAATAGTTTGCACATAAATATGATGTTGGAAAATGGAAATAAAAATTACTTATAAAGAGAAATATATAAGCGGATTGAATGTAAGGATTATGATTAACTTGATTAGCTTTATTTGTATTAGAATGTATGACACCCAGGTACCTCACTGTTCACATATTGATTTGATATTTTGTTAAAAAAAAAACTTGGAAAAAAAAGAGAAGGAGGGAGAAGGAAGGAAGTGATGAGATAGGAATGAGAAGAAGGATGGCAGGGAAGGAGGGAGGGAGAGAGGGAGGAAGGAAGGGATGTCCTTTAGCCAAGGCACACATGGGGCAATTAACCACATATTTTTCTATGGTGTCTAACAAGATGCAGGGTTTTCACAAAGCCAAAGTGTCCCACGGTTTTTGAATTGTGGTTGCTTTATAAAATAAGAAGTCTCTGGCATGTGGGCAGATAGAGTTTGCTTCCGACCCGAGCAATGCCATCACATAAGGAGAAGACCTCTTTTTGAACTGCAAACCACTCATCCTTGGACAGGGCCATTTTCATTGCCTGATTTAGGTCATCAGTTAAATTGAGCTTGGCTTTATTTTGTGTTCTGGTTGTGACTGGTGCTGCTATTTGATTGGAAGGGATGATGGAGTTCACCACATACTTTTTGGTGCTTTTATATTTGTTAGAGTTTGCAGCAATCCAATCAGCACACAGGTAAATAATTCAGCAGGATTCATTTATAGAAGAAACTTGTTTATATACAATAATATAAAGCATGATGCATGATGCCATGCCCAGACTCTGAGCCATCTCACATGGCTCACAACAGATCTTGTTTCTTAGTCACCAAACAATTCCCATTGGCTGACTTGTTGTTATGGCTATCCCAGCTCATAATTTCTTATACACTGACACTCCTCCGTTTATGACTAGAATAGACATAAAACTGAATAACTTAATATTCTTCCCATAGTGCATTCCACCCAGTGGCTTGGTCATTATATCTGCCAGATTGTGTTCTGAAGAATAGTGAAGCAAGCTAATTAATTTACATTTGATGGCTTCTCTTTGTTGTTGTTAGTTGCGAAGTCATGTCTGACCCATCGCAACCCCACGGACAACATTCCTCCAGGCCTTGGCTTCTCTTACATTACAATATTTAATATTTAATATCCACATGCTTGCTTCTATTCTTTACTCTGTCACCTATAGCCATTTTTATGCAAGCAGCATTATCCTCAAACTCTGTTACAGCTTCATTTACTTTTATGTTTAAATCCTTTAACAGAGGTACCAAGTTACCTCTGAACAAAATTCAGATAGACCAATAAATTCTGCCTCTGCCATAAAAATGGCTACAGTTGTTTGTTTTCTGGACTTCCAACCAATTAAAGCCTCTCCAAATAATACCACAATCCCCTCAAAAGAAAGAAAAAAAAATAAAATTTCTTATATTTTTTTTCTTTTTTCTTTCTCCTTTGACATGGAGAAAAAATGGCGCTGATTATTGTTTAAAAGCTGTGAGGTATCTGTGTTTCTTTGTGGAGTGACTATGAGTCACAAGCTACTGAGAGATAACGAGTGCAAATAAGCCGCTTCGCTTCAATTAAAGACTGCCGTCCCTTGATCTTCATTAAGACCCTCTGTAAAATTGGTTTGAAATACTAGTTTGGAAAAAATTTTAAGATTTTTTAAAATGACTCAACAACTTTCAGAAACGCAGCAACTTGCTGCAGCTTTAAATAAAATTGGGGAAAAAATAGCAGGACTATCAGAGCGCATGGATAATATGACATTGGAAATGACATCGGAAATGAAAAAGATGAAACAAGAAATGAATGAAAATTTTGCAAAGCAAAGAGAGGAAATGACAATTATTAAAGATGAAATGGAGCAGATCCATGTACATGAGGTAAAAGTGGATCGGCAAATTGGTGAAATATTTTATAAAAATGAGCAGCAAGATAAGAGAATTTGTCTCTTGGAAGAAGAGATGAGGAAATATAATTTGGTTATCCGAGGGATTTCAGAAGAAAAGGAGGATAAATTGAAACAGCGGTTTGAAATGGATTAATGATCTGATACGCAACTTACGCTCACAATAGCAGATCTGGCAAGTGTTTTAGAATTGGAAATAGAAGGCAAAATGGTTCTAACAGGAATGTGCTTGTCAGGTTCGCAAATCTTGGTGACAAGCTGGAAGTTATGGCCAAGGTGAGAGAGATGGGAGATGCTTTGAAGTTTGAAGGGAAGACTGTTCAAGTCTTCCCGGATATATCAAGAGAAGAAAGGGCATGGAGATTTTTTTTTAAACCAATTACAAAAGTTTTGAGAGATAATGGAATTAAATATAATTGGAGGCCACCACAACAATTGAAATTTTTTATAAAGGAAGGATGCATACAATTACCCCAGACATAGATGCATTATTATATTTACGGAGCTTGGACTGATTGAGATGGAGGATTTAATGGAGATAAAAGATCAAATGCTTAAGATGGGTGGAACACACGAAACATCAACCCCAGAAGAAGAAAAAGGGGCTATTGGAGGCAAGACCTAAAGGGTTAAAGAGGAAAGAAATATCACCTGTGTTGGTTGAACAGAAGAAAAGTCGTGAGGATACAGTAGGAGAAGAAGCAGATAAGAGTCTTGGAAAATATGAAGCTGAATGCGGAGAGCCATCACTATCTTTTTCTTGAGTGATGAATTTAAATAGACAGCCGAAAGAAGTGGCCCGGACATTGGCACGTCCCTCTCCCCATTCTCTTTATAGAGGCGAAACCGATGAGGATGTGGGGAAGAAGATTGTTTGTATTTTATTGTTTGTCTTGTTTTTTGTTTTTGTTTTTGTTTTCTTATCGTTTTTTATATGTTAAATGTTGGTTATATGGGAGTTTAGTGTTGGGTTTTGGGCACAGAAAGGAAGATGCGGGGATAGGATTGAAAAATTTATATTTTAAATGGGAGTCATAAAAATAATGTCATGGAATGTGAAGGGTACAGGGAATCAGATTAAAATAAGAAGATTGGAATTTAAGATTAAAAGAGATTTACCAGATATTTTATTTCTACAAGAAACCCATCAGAAATCTGAAGATTCAAATAAAATGTATATAAAAGGTATGCAAATATATGAAAAAGCATTTGGAACCTCAAAAGCCAGAGGAGTTGCAACACTGATATCAGATAGGGTGTATTTTGAAAAACATCAGGTAATCTTGGATGAGGATGGAAGATATGTAATAATTGTTGGAAATCTTAATGAGGAAAAAGTGACACTTGTTAATTTATATTTACCGAATGAAAAACAAAGAGAATTTCTTGAAAAAATAACAAAAATTTTGGAGAAGGAAAGTGTAGGGAAAGTAATTGTGGCTGGGGATTTTAATTTAATCAGAGATAAAATAGATAGTACTAACCCCACCCGCTGTGGAGGAGCAAATAAAATGGGGATTTTAAATACGTGGATGCTTCAAAACAGCGTGGTGGATGTGTGGAGAGAGGTCAAAGGAATTGAAAGAATATATACTTTTTTCTCTAAGATATATAATACATATTCTAGAATTGATTATATTTTTCTTTCTAAAGATTTGTTGAATAATGTAGATAAGGTAGATGTGGGAATTTTTAAAGATTCTGATCATGCAGAAGTTATGGTGGATTTAGATTTTAATTTTGAGAAAAAAAGAAGCTATTGGAGATATGAGGAGAAACTGTATAAAAATGAAAAGGATAAAAAATGGATACTTAAAAAATTGGAGGAAAGTTGGAGATTAAATGATAACGGGGAGGTTAAATTTGAAATTGTTTGGGATGCGATGAAAGCGGTGTTTAGAGGGGAGAGTATTAAATTATCAAGTAGGAAATATAAAAATTATAAAAATTAAAATGGAAAGAGATAAAAATCAGATTAAAGAATTGGAAAATCAATTTTGCTTACTAAAGAAAAAAATTCTTCAGGAGCTTAATATGTTAAGAAATAAAATGATAGAAGAGGATACAGAGTTGGTAAAAGAAATTTGAGATATTTAAATAGGAATTTTTGAATTTAGTAACAGAAATTCTAAATTATTGGCAAAGATGGCGAAAAATAAAAGAGAGAAGAGAAATTGGAGTTTTGATAGATGACAGAGGTATAAGATGTTATAAAAAATTAGAGAAATGTGAAGTGGTTAGAAATTTTTTTCAGAATCTATATTCAAAGAAACCAGTTAATCGGGGAAAATTGCAAAGCTATTTAGAAAAATATGTGGTGAAAATTGATCAAACATATAAGGAATTGATGGAAGAAGATATAACACAAGATGAGATTAATGGAATTATACAAAAAATAAAATTAGGGAAAGCTCCAGGTGAGGATGGATTACCTGCTGAGTTCTATAAAGAATTTAAAGAATTAATAATACCAAGACTGCAAAAATTATTTAACGGAATATTACATGGCGGAGAAGTACCTTCGTCATGGAATAGAATGGTGATATCCCTAATTCCTAAGCCAGATAAAGATTTAGAAAGGATTGAGTCCTATCGGCCCATTTCTTTAATTAATCAGGATGCAAAGATATTTACTGCTATTATAAGTAATAGATTAAATAGATTTATAGATAGATATATAAGTTACAACCAAGTAGGTTTCGTGAAGGGTAGATACATGAGTGATATTGTTAGAAGAGTATTAAATATTATAGATGTAGCTGAACATAACGGTGATAAAATTGGTATAGTATCATTGGATATTTTTAAAGCTTTTGATTCTGTACAATGGGAAACTATTAAAGTAATTGTGGAGGCTTTAGGCTTTGGTAATAAGTTTATACATGTTATTTCAAAATTGTATCAAAAAAGCAGTGCAAGAGTGAAGGTGAATGGAATATTAACTGAAGAGATAAAATTAGAAGCAGGTACGAGACAAGGATGTCCCTTGTCCCCAACATTATTTTTATTGGCTATGGAAATTTTGACAAAAATGATAGAAAAAGATGAAGAATTAGAAGGATATAAGGGGTATAAGATAAATTTGTATGCGGATGATACTTTAATTATTTTGAAAAATGTAGAGAAAGACCTGAAAAAGATATATAAGCATTTGAAAGAATTTGAGGAAATGACAGGTCTGAAAGTAAATTGGTCAAAGTCAGAATTATTGATGGATAGTAATGGTAATGAGTCTGAGAATATGCAAGAGCAATTTGGGATAAGGATTAAAAATACATTGAAATATTTGGGTATAGTGCTTTCACTCAAGGTTAAAGAATTGAAAAAACTTAATTATGATGTGGTGATTAATGAAATTGAGAAGAAGATAGACAAATATAAAATGTTAAAGTTGTCTTGGTTTGGTAGAATTGCAATGTGTAAGATGATGTTGCTGCCCAAGTTTAACTTTTTATTCGAGATGCTACCGCTAAATTTGACAGAGAAAGATATTGAAGGATATCAGAAAAAATTGGACAAATTTTGTAATGGTGGGAAAAGACCTAGATTAGTGAAGAAAATGTGGTATCAAAATCAAAAGGAAGGTGGATTAGGAATCCCCAAATTATTTAATTATTACTGTGCGTATGGTATCCGGATAGTGGTAAAAATATTTAAAGGTGAAGATAACTATTGGAGAGACTTAGAGTTAAGGGATATAGAAATTTGGATCAAGGTGGTTTTTAGATAAAGCAAATTTAAAATGTGTAATTAGAAGTTATTGGTTAAAGGATTAAGTAAAAATGTGGAATAAATTTGTTAAAATTTTAATTCGGATATAATCTTTTGGGGAGACAATTGAAATTGGCGATTAAAAATAATATAAAAGCGTAATGAAGTGATTAAAGAGGAAAATATAGAAATTATTAGAGATTGGATAAAAGTTATGGAAAATGAAAGGAGGAATAAAGAAATTATTGAAAAATTAGGGTTAAGTTGGTTTGAAAAAATACAGATAGAAAAATGGACAAAAAAATTAAGGGAAAACTATTCGATAAATAGATGTGAAACTGAATTTGAATATTTAGTATCTCGGATTATGAAAGATGAAATTGGGCTAAAGGGACTCGTTAGTAGGGTTTATAAGATTATAAATTCTGATGAAAAATTACAAAGAGTGATGAGGACAAATTGGGAAAAAGATCTTAATATTGAAATACCAGAGTCAGATTGGAATGTGAATTGGAATAGTAGAATTATGAGAACTTTATCTATAAGGATTAAAGAGCATAATTATAAAGTTGTTTGGAAATGGTATTTGACTCCAGTAAGATTGTCACAAATGGATAAAAAAATTAGTAAAAAATGTTGGAGATGTGAGATGGAATTGGGGACTTATGAACATATGTGGTATAAATGTGACAAGGTTAAAAGTTTTGGCAACAATTGAGAAAATGATATTTGAAATGATGGGGAAAGTAATAATATTGAGAGTGGAAACTATATTATTGTTGGTAATTAAGGAAATAGAATTAACAAAATATGAAAAAGAATTGATTAGAATTATGATTATAATAGGTAGAATTATAATAGCTAGATATTGGAAATTAGATGTGATTTTTAGAATAGAAGAGTGGAATTCTGAAATGTGGAAATTAGCCTTAAATGATAAAATGACATGTGATATTAAAATTAGAAGTGGTGTGTATAAAGAAGATATTTTCTGGAAGACTTGGAAACCATTCGTGGACTATGCGCTTGGAAAATTGGACGCTTCGGTACCTGTACCTCGAGAACGTGGATTTTGGCAATCATGAGGATATATCCCAAGACCCAAATCTTCCTTTTTTTTTATGTATAGCACAAGGGTGTAATAATGTATTTTCTTTTTTGTTTGTTGGAAAAAAAGTAATAAAAAAATTAAAAAAAAAATAATAATACCACAATCCCAGAATTGGATTTTCTGGTTTTTACGTCATTGGCATAATCATTGTCAACATAACATTTTAACCTTAATTCTTCAGAGAAGAGTTTCAGAGAAGAAGCTTGGTGATAGGAATTTGCTTTAGTTTAGTTGAACTACGCTGAGAATGAAGTAATTCTCTGCTGTTTCAATAAAGTTTGTTTGTTTTTACACTGACTGAGTTTCCTACTACCTACTTGGGCCTGGGTCACAACATCTACAATGACCAGCGATACCTTTCTCCTCCCAAACTGGCTTGCATTGGCCCAACCAAATCTGCATGTACAAGCTCTAGAGCTTTTGCTCTTTTGCTCTGCCTTGTGCTACTCTTGCTTACTGGGAATACCTTGGACTTTGATTATTTACATACTGCACAGTCCAAGTATGCCTTTCACTCTTTTAAGTTTAACCCTTCTCCAAACTGTTGCATCTTTGACAAAATTCTGAAGCTGGCATGTCCAAGCTTTCTATGCAAGAGATGAACACATGAATCATGTTGTGGCACATTTCCAAATGTTTGGGCACATTGAACCTTTTGTCTCTGCAACAGATAAAGATTATCCTGTTTATGCCCTGTGCACATACACTTCCATTTCTTTTTATGAGACACCATTTACAAATGTCTGTTTGTTTGTTTGTTTGTTTGTTTGTTTGTTTGTTTGTTTGTTTGTTTGTTTAGTCGAATACATATTAAATAATATATATAAGTATAAGCATGAATTGAATACATAAAATGAATACAATTAAAGGGAACATTAGGACAGGGATGGTAGGCACGCTGGTGCTCTTATGCACGCCCCTTAAGACTTCTTAGGAATGGCATTAGGTCAACAGTAGACAGTCTTAGGTTAAAATTTTGGGGATTTTGGGATGAGACCACAGAGTCTGGTAGTGCATTCCAGGCATGACCACTCTGTTACTGAAGTCATATTTCCTGCAATCGAGATTGGAGTGGTTCACTTTAAGTTTGAATCTATTGTGTGCTCGTGTATTGTTGTGGTTGAAGCTGAAGTAGTTATTGACAGGAAGGACATTGCAGCAGATTATTTTATGAGTTATGCTCAGGTCATACCGAAGACGGCGTAGTTCTAAATTTTCTAAACCCAGAATTTCAAGTCTGGTGGCATAAGGTATTTTGTTGTGAGCAGAGGAGTGGAGGACTCTTCTTGTGAAATATTTCTGGACGCGCTCAATTGTATTAATATCTGATATGCAGTGTGGGTTCCAGACAGATGAACTGTATTCGAGAATTGGTCTAGCAAATGTTTTGTATGCTCTGGTTAGTAGTGTAATCTTACCGGAGAAGAAGCTACGCAAGATAAGGTTTACAACTCTTAATGCCTTTTTGGCAATGTTGTTACAGTGGGCTTTGGCACTTAGATCCTTTGATATGAGTACTCCAAGATCCTTGACAGAGTGAGGGTCATCTACAAGTTCATGTCCACTTAGCTTGTATTTTGTGTTCTGATTCTTTTTACCAATGTGTAAGACAGAGCATTTGTTGGTTGAGATTTGGAGTTGCCAATTTTTTGACCATTCTGACACAAAGGCAAAGTCTTTTTGAAGGGTAGCAGCATTGTTGGTAGTGTTAAATAGTTTAACATTATCGGTGAAGAGAACGCAGTTACTTATAATATGATCAAAAAGGTCATTTATGTATAATATGAAGAAATGTGATCGCAAAACCTTGTTTGTCTAAACTAGAGACACTCAGTAAATCAGTAACACATAATATGTTACTAAACTTTTCCTCCAGACATGGAATCAGCACACTGCCTTTTGCTATGACTTTAGCCTTTTGGCTATTCGCCAAGGTTCCAGCTGGTTCCATTCTGAAAAACAATTTAGAATTATTAACAATTGTTTGACCCCACTGTCTATTAACTATTTGTGTCTGCTATTACAATAGCTAACTTTTGCAATAGCAGCCTGTCCATCTGTTGTTTTTCTTCCTTGCAAACAGTCTTTCTTTAAATGAGTCTTATCACTGCAGATGAAACACCACCACTGTTCCTGTTCCTTTTCTTTTTCTTAGAAAACCTTTGTTGGGCTGTCATCAAGTCTGTTCAATTACTTTGGTCTTTGCAGACATCCTATCTGTTGTTTTTCTCTCTCTCTGCTCCTTGGACCCCCACTCAGGAATTTCTCCTTGTGGCTTTTTCTAAAATGGCATTTGTTTTCTTCAGAAATCAAACAGGCTTTAAGGTCTTCCTTTTTAAAGTCCTGTTCTGGTTTGCACTCAAAAACAGCTGAAACAATGTCTCACATTTCATCAGGACTATTTAACACCAACAGCATCTTCTGAGATTCAGGGATCTGCATGCCACGCTGTTCCAACTCAATGAATAAAGTTTACATATGCAGCAAATGCCTTTCCCCATTCTCTTGTAGTTGCAAACGGGGTCTGTATAATTGTCTTGATAGTTGCACAATATTGCATGCTGATGCACTCACTGCACACTTCTCAATTTCAGCCAAACCACCTTTGCAGTTTTTAAATCAGCTACGTTCAATAATTGTTCATCTTCTAAACTTAAGATGATGTAGGCCAGTGCCTTATCATGCTGCCTTTGATCTGCTGCTGCTAATGGTGCCTGGGATGGATTAATAACAATATCCCAGAGCTCCTTAGCCTTTGGGAAGCATTCCATTTTTGCAGCCCAAATAATATAATTCTCCAATCAAGGCAGAAAGCTCTCCTTGAACTCAACAGCCATCCTGTAAGCCTTCTCAGCCTTGTTCTCTTTTCCTTATAACACAGGCTATCCTTCAGCTTAATTGCAGTTTAGTCTTACTGTGTGCTTGGTGTGCTCTGGGTCGATAACCTGTGAGAGTTTGCAGCAACCCAACCAGCACACAAGTAAATAATTCAGCAGGATTCATTTATAGAAGAAACTTGTTTATATACAATAATATAAAGCATGATGCATGTATACAATACCCATGCAGCTTTTGCAACATGGTAGCAAGGACAAGGACAAGAAGCAGAAATCAGAACCAGAAATCATAGAAGCACAGAACAATCATGCAAGGACAAACTCTTATATACTAGGTCAGTTAAGCTAAGCCATGCCCAGGCTCCAAGCCATTTCATATGGCTCACAACAGATCCTGTTTCTTAGTCACCAAACAGTTCCCATTGGCTTACTTATTGTTATGGCTATCCCAGCTCATAATTTCTTATACATTGACAATAGTGGGGTAACCTGGAGAGGGTGTCAGCTAGGAAGTTCTTGCCTCCAGGTAAGTATCTCAGCATGAAACTAAACCAGTCAAAGTATTGCATCCATTTCACTTGTTTGAAAGTTTTCAGGGTTATTTTAGCATCTCTAGGTTCTTGTCATCAGTCCAGTAAAGAAAGGCTCTTTAGTGACCACCTCACTTTGGAAACCTCTTTTCCCCAAACCATTCATCTGCACTTGGATTTGGACAATTTTTTGGGAAATATATGTGCAGGGTTTCAGGCAGCCCTCTTGGTCTTTTTGGAGGAGGACGGTGCCTACTGTTATAGCACTTGTGTCAGTTTGGATGATAACTGGCTTTTCAGGTTTGGGGTGCTTAAGAATAGGTTCAACTTGAAAATTCTTGAGTTTTTTGAAAGTTTGAGGGTTTCCCCAGGTTTGGGTTTTTCCTCCTCTCTAGTTTTAAGTAGATTTGTTTGAGCAAAAGCTCAATAAAAGTTTGTGAAACCTAGAAAGCTCTGCAGTTGTTTTCAGATGCAGGGTGCCTCCCAATCAAGTACTGCTTGTACTTTCTCTGGGTTCATTTCCACCCACTCATGGGAGATCCAGTACCCCAGGTGGTGCAATTTAGCTTGGTAAAACTAGCATTTTGAGAGTTTCATGTATAGCTGGGCTGCTAGAGGATTTTCCAGGACAGATTTCATTATTCCACATGTTCGTCCATGATTTCCATGTAAATTAGAATGTCATCTAGGTAAATTAGAACCCCTCTGAACAGGTCAGTGTAGCTGCATGAACACAGCAGGTGCCCATTGTAAACCGAATGGGAGGACCTGGAAGTGGAAGCAACCTAGTGGGCAATTGAAAGCAGTTTTCCACTCATCACCCTTTTTAATCCACACCTGGTAATATGCTTCTCTTAGATCCAGCTTGGTGAAAATTTTGCTTTGGCCACATGGGCTACCAAGTCTTTCATTAAAGGCAAAGGGTGCTCATTCGCTGTATAAATTCCATTAAGCCCTCGGTAATCCACACACTTGATGGAATGGATTCTACTTGATGAAAAACATCCACAGAAGAAACCTAAAAGAAGATGGATTGACGACATCAGCAAGAATTGTGGGCCCAGTTGGCAAAAGAAAGCTCAACTGTTAGGAAGTTTCTCCTTAATTCCAGGTTGCTTCTCTCTTTGATTAATTTCCAACCATTGTTTCTTGTCCTGCTCTTTGGTGCTTTGTACAATAATTTGACCCCCTCTTCTTTGTGGCAGCCTCTCAAATACTGGAATACTGCTATCATGTTGCCCCTAATTTTCTTGCTCTATATCAATGATTTACGTGTTAATTTGGTTTGTTAACTCTCTATGTTCATCTTTCTGTTCTCTTTTACAGGTAATCCCCTCATTTTTTTGAAGGGGGGCAACATGTCAGATCCCTATCATGATAATGCCATTCAAGTGGGAGGGAACCCCGGATTCTTTTACTCCCTTATTGCTCTCATTCTGTTTCCTATGTATCCTGTAATTCCCTAGTTTATAACTTTTACCCTGTCATCTATTCTGCCCTGTGCTTTGATTTACCTTGGGGAATGTATAAAGGGGGGAAAGGGCCATCTGTTTTCTCTCAGTTTAGAAGCCTCACAGAAGAAGCACATGGAAATGACTCCTATCTCATTCTCAGGACGATCGTTTCCACAACATCTTTGCACCTGTGGATTGGCTAATTCAACATCAAACTGAGGGGAGAATTTTTTAACCATTTTAAAGGAATTGCCGGGGTTGGGGGGGGACTCAGACCCTGCTGTGCATTGTCTTGCTTTTACTTCCTTTCAATAAAAGTTTCCTTTTGAAATGCTGAAGTTTTGAGAGTCCATGCTTTCTTGAACAGGAAGGAGAGGCAGATATTGTTAAGTGATCTGGCTGTCTCCATTGACTTTGCTTGTAAAATACAAATTGATATTTTTACAGAGGCCTTGTTTTAGTTGCAAAGCTTAGAAAAGACTTAAGTGATTTATTGACTGTACTTTTGTATTTAGAACACTGGTGGATTAAACAGAAGAGTATTCCACTTCCAACAACTATCAGACTACATTAATACTAAGAACTCTCAGAGGTACCTACCCTTTCATAACTATATTAAGAACTGTGAGATTATTTCCATCTTTAACTACTACTTCTCTTCAGGTCAGTTGGTAGATATGTAGTTTATATTTTGATCATCTGAGTATTTAACCAATTTAGATGCTTTATGATGAAACACTTTTCACAATTTTATTTAATGCTATCGTCCTTTCTGTTGCTTAGGAGAGTCCTTGCTATAATTTCTAACTTAAATTAGTCCTCCAGATAACCTTTTTTGTGATTTACCTGAATTAAGGTTGCACAACTCTGAGTGCAACTTAATAAAGGGCATTGGGTGTGAAGAAGCACCTAATCAGGAAAATAAGGGGGATCATGGTTCCAGAAGAAGCCAACTCACCAACATTTGCACACATAGAGGCAGAAATGTTTGCAGCTGAGAAATATTACCATCCTTGGTTAAACACAAGGAAGGAAGCTTCTAAAGTGCTATTGTAAGTTTTATTATTTTAAAGAAAATGGCAACAAGTGAGTTTAACATACTTTACTTTTATTTATTTGCAGCTTATTTTTTTAAATGGTCAGTGGCATCCTATTCCCAGCTGAAATTGGCCCAATGATGTGAAATGATCAGGAGCAATAGCCTTGCAACGGATGCCTTCATGTTGATTGGGTCCTTGCTCTTATAACAGATCAGTTGAATTAGCATATGCAAATAATCACAGTTTTGTGGGCTTTACAGAATTTTGAAACATATAAAATATACAATATAGTCCAAGAGAACATTTTGGAAAAACATCTAAATATTTGTGATGACAGCAAACAACATTAATGCTACATTAAATGGACTTTTTTTTTACATATGTGCAACACCCTCCTCAAGCATGCATTTACAAACAGTAAAGAACTACCTTAACAAATACAATACACAAACTGTTACACAAAACAAACATTCAAGTTTGAAGGTGTAAAAAGCATATACAGAAAATCACATTGCTCTAAACAGATCAGGAATTTGAACTGGAAAATGCAGCATTGCTTTATACAAAGTAGAAAAGTTAATCATAAAAAATTAGTCTATTTCTCCTCCTTGGCATTCTGTTTATTTTCATACTTCAGTTTGGAAAATAAACATCTAAGGTAATGATCCTTTCAGTTCCCATAAACTAGAGTTTTTTAAAAGCCATCTCAATCCATGTTAAAAGAATGGTTCAAAAATATTTTATCTACAAGCAAGTAACATAATTGAAATCTGTATTTGTGTTTTTAAGTTCTCATGGAAAAAATGTATTTAGCATTTCAAGATAGATGGTTCATTAAACATGTCTTGAAGACTTTATACATAAGAAGAAAAGCAAATTCTTTACATTTATAAGGGAGATGTTGCAACTGTGAATTGTATTAGTAACTTCTGGTAATTAAGTGAAAAATATTTGCTTCAGGAAAGACACAGTGATAGTTCTAATAGTGCCACTGAAATATTAATTTCATTTATGCCTCACCTATAAGCAGAACAGGTAATGTAGTTAACATAAAAATACAAATTGATATTTTTACAGAGGCCTTGTTTTAGTTGCAAAGCTTAGAAAAGACTTAAGTGATTTATTGACTGTACTTTTGTATTTAGAACACTGGTGGATTAAACAGAAGAGTATTCCACTTCCAACAACTATCAGACTACATTAATACTAAGAACTCTCAGAGGTACCTACCCTTTCATAACTATATTAAGAACTGTGAGATTATTTCCATCTTTAACTACTACTTCTCTTCAGGTCAGTTGGTAGATATGTAGTTTATATTTTGATCATCTGAGTATTTAACCAATTTAGATGCTTTATGATGAAACACTTTTCACAATTTTATTTAATGCTATCGTCCTTTCTGTTGCTTAGGAGAGTCCTTGCTATAATTTCTAACTTAAATTAGTCCTCCAGATAACCTTTTTTGTGATTTACCTGAATTAAGGTTGCACAACTCTGAGTGCAACTTAATAAAGGGCATTGGGTGTGAAGAAGCACCTAATCAGGAAAATAAGGGGGATCATGGTTCCAGAAGAAGCCAACTCACCAACATTTGCACACATAGAGGCAGAAATGTTTGCAGCTGAGAAATATTACCATCCTTGGTTAAACACAAGGAAGGAAGCCTCTAAAGTGCTATTGTAAGTTTTATTATTTTAAAGAAAATGGCAACAAGTGAGTTTAACATACTTTACTTTTATTTATTTGCAGCTTATTTTTTTAAATGGTCAGTGGCATCCTATTCCCAGCTGAAATTGGCCCAATGATGTGAAATGATCAGGAGCAATAGCCTTGCAATGGATGCCTTCATGTTGATTGGGTCCTTGCTCTTATAACAGATCAGTTGAATTAGCATATGCAAATAATCACAGTTTTGTGGGCTTTACAGAATTTTGAAACATATAAAATATACAATATAGTCCAAGAGAACATTTTGGAAAAACATCTAAATATTTGTGATGACAGCAAACAACATTAATGCTACATTAAATGGACTTTTTTTTTACATATGTGCAACACCCTCCTCAAGCATGCATTTACAAACAGTAAAGAACTACCTTAACAAATACAATACACAAACTGTTACACAAAACAAACATTCAAGTTTGAAGGTGTAAAAAGCATATACAGAAAATCACATTGCTCTAAACAGATCAGGAATTTGAACTGGAAAATGCAGCATTGCTTTATACAAAGTAGAAAAGTTAATCATAAAAAATTAGTCTATTTCTCCTCCTTGGCATTCTGTTTATTTTCATACTTCAGTTTGGAAAATAAACATCTAAGGTAATGATCCTTTCAGTTCCCATAAACTAGAGTTTTTTAAAAGCCATCTCAATCCATGTCAAAAGAATGGTTCAAAAATATTTTATCTACAAGCAAGTAACAGAATTGAAATCTGTATTTGTGTTTTTAAGTTCTCATGGAAAAAATGTATTTAGCATTTCAAGATAGATGGTTCATTAAACATGTCTTGAAGACTTTATACATAAGAAGAAAAGCAAATTCTTTACATTTATAAGGGAGATGTTGCAACTGTGAATTGTATTAGTAACTTCTGGTAATTAAGTGAAAAATATTTACTTCAGGAAAGACACAGTGATAGTTCTAATAGTGCCACTGAAATATTAATTTCATTTATGCCTCACCTATAAGCAGAACAGGTAATGTAGTTAACATAAAAATACAAAGTAACTTAAAAGCAACCAAATTAAACAAGCAGAAATAAAGCTTAAGAACATACTTATAACAAAATTCATTGTCAAAGGACTATGGTACAGTATACTGCTAAAAATAATGTTTGTTGTTCATTCCTTTTCTAAAACTTTGTGTGGTTGTGCAAAATTTCTCTATTTGCGAGTTGCCTTCTGAATGAGGTGTTGAAGCAGCAGTATAAAAGCTTTGGCCCTTTACATGTGGGTGCAACAAAGGGTGGGGCTTCATTTGCACTGCTGCCACCACCATTTTGTCTTTTTCGCTTCCCCTGCAGATGCTGCGGTTCCGAAGTTATATGGGGTGAGAGAGGAGCTTCTTTAACACAATTGTCCCTACACATCATTGTAGCTAGAAAAAATCAAATCAAAACAAACTACTATGTGCTAAATTGTTTTAAGGTGTAAGCATGAAATAAATAAGGCATATCTAACTATTGCTAGACTCAGTTGGCTCAGGAATAATAGAAGTAGGTACATTTATGGAATGTAGAAGTAGTTTTTGCCACAGATGCTACCTGAAGACAAGACATATGGTATATACATTTGTATAAAATGGTACTTTCAAGGAAAGCATAATGCCACTCACTATTTATTTATTTAAAAACCTTGAATGGCCATTCATCTTAAAACCACAACTCTGGTTAGCTCACAAGAGTTATATAAAGCCAAACATCATAAAACAATAATAGCAAAAAACAGTGAAAGCAGAAACAAACATGCAGCACCAGAACCAATCTAATGCAACCAATATCACTATCTTCCATCTCCAACTTTACTCTGTCCAGGCTTGGGGCAATAGCCAGTTCTTAAGACTTAGTTGAGTCCTCTTTGCCTCTGATTTCTTTCTACAGGCATCCATGAACTGGAGAGAGGAGAGCAAATGATGAAATAGAAAATCTGATTTGCTACTCCAACTCTGCCTTTTCTGTACCTGTGTCACAGTGTTACACAAGGGAAGAGTGTGCCTTATGACATGGCAGGACATAGCATGAGATTGTAATGTATGTTTTATCACTCTGATGGCATCTCATTTGGCTGCAGGCCCCCTGCATAGATCCTCAATCTTCTTTTTTAAAAAAAATCAGAAATACTATAGCCTTCAACAAGTTTGCAGAAATTTAGAGGTTCTGACAACTTAATTAAATAATTGTACCTAGCAGAGGAATTTATTTATGAATAATTTTTAATGGAAAATTACTAAGTTTTTTAAAATTGGGAGATACGTTAATTGGGTTGCTGTAGGAGCAGATAGATTCTGGTTGTGATTTTATTGGCTTTTGAATTGTAGGTCTGATTTTTTTTTAAAAAAAATCTGAGTTTATGTGTAGTCAGTGGTATACAAATGATCAATAAATAAATGTGTTGCAATAAATTTGCATAATGATTTTGAGCAAGCTGATTACAGTTCCCATAGACATGTTCAACAATTCATTAAGAGTTATGAATTCTAGTTCAGTATAACTTATCTCAACTTAAGATAGTGATTTAGTCATCTTATTGAGCTGCACTTCCACATATTCATCATGTCAAATTATTTTTTATTTAACAGAAGAGTAATTTTAAACATGGAACTACTGTATTTTACAGCAACCATTAGGCAATATTGCACAGACTTTAAGTAGTGATAATTCTTTGGGTTTATATTTAGGTAAATGACCTATAAAAGAGATTTCTGAGCTACATTTGTAAGCATTGTTAAACTATCTTCATGTAATATTGGATTCTAAAATATATTCATTTGCACAATTTCACATTGGGGCAATAAATTTCAGATAAAGTTGGCATAACAATAGCACTAGACTTATATACCACTCCATATTGTTTTACAACACTGTCTAGGCAGTTTACAATGTCAGCATATTGCCCCCAACAATCGGGGGTCCTCATTTTACTGACCTCTGAAGGATGGAAGGCTGAATCAACCTTGAGCCCATCAGAATCAAACTCTAGGCTGAAGGAAGAGTTAGCTTGAAATACTGCATCTGCATCCTAGTGGAACCACTACACCACTAGGGTTCAATATCAGATGAGGAAGTATAAATGTGCAAGGGAGGGTACATTTCATCAATTGCTACATTTAGATTTACTAAAGAAAATCTTAACATTTAGTTTACTTTGATATTTGGTTTTGGGTTAGTATAGGGCTGTCAAACTTGTGGCCCGTGGTCCGGATGCGTCAGGTGCTGGCCATGCCGACACCCAGTTTAGCAAAGGGGGAAAAGGTCCCAATATGTCACATCACACCACGAGTTTGACACCCCTGGGTTAGTAAATGCTGAATGTCTACTTTTACAAAGTCGTGTTGGAAAAAAAAGGCAATAGGACTCTCAATTCTTTTTATGCAGAAGTTCTCCAGCCAAAAGGCTTCTAATGATTTTTCCCCCCAGTTTAAGGACAGAGATGCAGAGCACAAAGATGTGAAAAGGCTGAAATGTGTGTCATGACTTCACAACACACATTTCATTACCTGCCCCTTAGCTCACTCCACTGACACCAATGCCTATTCTTAAGGGTCAATTCACATTGTTTGGGAACATCAATATTATATAGCACACAGACATAGAGAAGGAGCTCAGCAGGGTGGTGGATGGACATGGATGACTTTTGTTCCCCACTAAGTTCACATCCAAAATTTATCAGAATTGTAGACGTGTTCTGATAGTGTTATATTTGCTCAGAATCTTTCTGACTGAAAACACATATGCTTGGTTAAATAAATAATTAAGTGAGGCTGCAGGATTGAATAAAACCTCTCCACCATCCATATAGATTCAATTAAATGTTGGCACCACTTTGGTTTTATTCTTAGGATGGCATTAGCTCTTCAGAGATGACAAAGAACAGTGATAGAGGTAGGAAGGCCTCTCATTGTCATGCAATAATATTCATATGAGGCAAGCCATTAGTTCCAATTGATCTTAGCTTCACAGGTGATATTTTATCAGATTTCCAAGGTCCAGAGATAAAAGGTGAATAAAAAGAGAGTTATTTATTTCATTAGTTTCCTTTTAATGCCAAATCATTTGCAAAGCTTTGACAAGTAAAAGGATTAATGAGCTGGGAGACAACTATTTGGTGTCAGTTTTTTGATAATGACCAGTTTCAGGAATCGTAGTAGAAAACACATGAACATTTGGATATTGAGCAATTTATGAGCATATCATATTAGAGAAAAGACTTGGCGCAGGGTTTTGTGAAGTGCCTGTAGAAATTATTACCTAATAGAGCTATCGTATTGATATGTGTTTGGGTTATTCTAAAATACTTTTGGAAATCAGATTTTAAAACAGACTTGAAATGAAATTTGGAACTATTTTTTATGAATGTCAAGAAAATTGATCATATATCAGTTTTTTACTGAGCTATCTCCTAACCACCAGCCCAAATATATTCTGTTATTTGTGTCTATTTCCCATGCTGGCAGCACATGGCAGTAAATTAATTTTTTTATTTAGTCATAATATTAAGTATTTACACATACAATTTGATAGAATAGTGAGGGGGCATACACTTCTCTATAAAAAGTTTGTCTCAGCCAAAAGGGAATTCAGTCAAGGCTTATTTGAACAAGGCACTTTTGTTACAAATATGGATTCATATTTCATGGATTTCAATACCACTCTCAAGAGTGAAGGCATAGGCACAGTGTGAGGAAATTCTTAACTAAATCTTAATTCACCTTCAGAGAAACTCTCTGCACTTTGGGTACTTCTTGAGCTGAAAGGATATTAGGATAACACTTCAACAATAAAGAAGGAAGATACTAGTACTAATGAAATCCAAATTTCCTGAGACATTTAGATTGGAAAAAGCAGCAGAGGATTTGTAATATAGTACCCTGTTTCCCCCCAAATAACACATCCCCTGATAATAAGCCCAACCAGGCTTTTGAGCGCATGGCAATAAGGTTAAGCGCTTATTTCAAAAAATATAAAACAGGATCTTATTTTAGGGGAAACACGGTAGCTGAGGAGTAAGGACTAATTGAATGGAATTAAAAATGATAGTTTAACTCAGTGTTTCTAAACCTTGGCAACTTTAAGATAATACATTTGTTGGGGAATTCTGGGAGTTGAAGTCCATACACCTTAAAGTTGTCAAAGTTTAGGAGTGCCAAGTTAACTCTTGGCTTAATGAAGATTATCACATAGAATTATTTCAATCAATACTGTCCAGAAGGTTCCCTTTTTAAATCAACTTTTATTGTAATTGTTCTGGGGCTTCCAAACCAAGATACATGGCTTATTTGCTAATGGCTATAGTGCATTAAATAAACTGAGGTTTTCTGTCTTTTTTAATAAAAGATTTGCTGAAAAAGTATTATATTTGCACATCCATCTCTTTTAGGAGGATCATCTCAATGAACAAATGCTCTGGGAGACAAGTAGTAGAATACAATAGTCACATTCATTGCTTATTTTATTTCTTAAGGACAATTTGTTTCAACTTTTCACCCATTCCCATGAATATTACACAATAGGAAATCCTGTTGTGTTATATTTTGAATGATATATGGTAGAGGGATTATAGCCTTAGTTACACAAAAGCTAGCAATTATTGACAGTGATCTCATCTTTTAATAGAACAATACTGCCCACCCCTAATTCACAACTGTAAATTTTTTTGTATTAAGTGATAACTCTACTGAGACTCCAAAAGTGGTGTTAGGGTTATATGTTGTTTATGTCATCTGTGATCATTGTGTACTTTGAGGTACAGAGCCTCAACTTGTAAACGTTATATGAACAATGGCTGGTTTTATGCATCAGTTTTCAGCTTGGATAGCATTGAATATGTGATACTAAATTTACACTCAAATAGGAGTAAGTTTTAAAAGCTTAAACACACAAAGTTGTAACACATAAAAGCAGGAGAAATGGCACGTTATTTGTCTCTTGCTGAATCACTCTCGAACTTAGACCATTGAGATATGTTTTTGTGTGATTGTCAGTTAAATTATAAACTTTATTTTATCAATACATGCCCTTTTTTAGCTAAATTATTTTTAATAGCCAGCAGAAGTCTGGCTTCCTTTGAAAAAGATATCAGTCATGGATTTAACTTGAGTATGAAACTTGAGTGTGTTTATTTAAAACTACTTTCTATTCTTCAACAGAGTTTACTTTCACTTAAAGTTATTTTAGGATTACATTAATTTATGAAAATAAGACTTCATTGATAAGAGAATTTTGGGCTAACATTTAATATCCCTTTTCATATTGCTTGTTTTCTGAACAGAGGAAAATAGACCTTATACAAACATACATCCACATTATATATTTAGGATTAGCATCACACCATGCTGCTTAAAATATATTAAATAAATGTTAGGGAAGAGATAAAAGGTCTCCTATACGAATATGCTTTCTACTGTAATTGCTTCCCTCTTTATCTTTTAACTCTTCATATTTTTCCTGACTGATTTAACATTACCAGTGTATCTGTGTTATTCATAGAGCAATGTTAGTTTCAGCAACTGTAAGGTATGTGGCCTTCGAATTCCAGAATTCCCCAGCCAGAATGTTTTAAATATATATGCTCTATTTCAGGGCTGTCAAACTTACAGCCTACTGGCTGGATGTATCACACGTTAACCATGCCCACCCCATTTAACGAAGTGGGGAAAAAATCACAATTTAATAACAATGTGATACTGGGAGTTTGAGACCCCTGCTTTATTTCCAAGTCTGATGCCTTAAATTTACTGAGTAGCATATTTAGCAGGGTTTGAATACTGCTCACTGCAAACTGTTGGCAAGGAACTGCAGCATAAAATTAGTTTGGGATGGAAATTTTAATTTCACATGAACTTTCTTACCTATTTCAGTCAACAATTTCACTTTAACGCACTTAGTAATGGGATGATCTATGTGAGTATCAGCAATCTCCAGCTCCTTTTCTGAACTGACAATTGTTTATTGGGAGCCATTATAAGAAATAATGGGAGCCAGTTTGATATAGTCATTAGGGCATAGCAACAGTATTGTGACTGTTGACTTAGCTTAGTATTGTGACTATGACTTAGCTTCATAGTACTTTACAGTCCTCTCTAAGTGGTTTACAGAGTCAGCATTTTCCCCAATAATGTGGGTCCTCATTTTACCAACCTTGGAAGGATCGAAGGCTGAGTCAACCTTGAGCCAGTCAGAATCAAACTCGTGGCAATGAGCAGTGAATTAGCCTGCAATACTATATTCTAACCACTGTATCACCATGGCTTTTGAGGCTAGAAACTGAAAGATTGAATTCTAAGTCTGCCTTGGGCACAAAACCAACTGGGTTGAATGATATAATGGTTTTAAGATGATGGAATAAATGGGGTAATAAGATAAAATATTGATCCAGAATAACTTATATTAAATCAGAGAATAAAATACTATAGTTAATCTAAGGATCAATTGATTAAAATATCTGAATATATATTAGATGATAAAATGTAAGATTTAATAAATTAATGATATGCAATTGTTGAAATCGCACAAAAGAACTGCAACTCACCCACCGACACATTGTATCTGAATGGAAGATGCTTTTATGTTTGTATGTTTAAAAAAAATTTTTTTTCAAAAAAACCAACAAAAACCAACTGGGTAACCTTAGGCCAGTCACTCCGTCTCTGCCCTAGGAAGCAGGCAATGGAAAAACATTTCTAAAATATTGCCAAGAAAACTTCAGGGACTAATCCAGACAATTATCAGGAATCAACAATGATTTAAAGACAACAAACAAATAAATGAAAACCCATGTGTTCAAGACTGTGTCTTATCAAGTTTTGCAACAGATGCTTTGAAAGCAATTTTCAGCAAATAATTATATGCTAATATTTTCATTTCCAGTTATGTAAATACTATATATTTACAGATTAAGTAAAAGCATTGTATTGGTTCTGTCTCCTGAGTTTTCAATGCTATAATAAATTCAAGCTTTCATACTAAGGGCACTTTGGGATAATAAACTCACTGTGTATAATTGTTGAGGTCTAATTGCTAGGTGATAATATGAACAGTGTGAACAAAATCTTGAGGAGATGGTTCACACCCCCATTAGACCCACCCTTTCACATTTGATTAGTTATGATCATCCCTCATTGCTCAGAAAAAATTAATCTACTATATTTTTAGCTATGAAATTTAGCTCCCTCCTTGAAAAAGAAGGGCTGGGATTTGAACTATGAAGAAGTTTGCCACCAAACTATTTAACAAAGAAACAGATTGTCTCTACAGCTTCTAGGAAATCAATTATACTTCACTAAAAATTAGTTTAGTTTAGTTTAGTTTAGTTTAGTTTAGTTTAGTTTAGTTTAGTTTAGTTTAGTTTAGTTTAGTTTAGTTTATTATCATTGCACATTATACAACGAAATTAAATGCTGTCTTCAGTGTACATTATAACTATAAAAATAAAAACACAAACATACATCCTTTACATTCTAATATATACATTTGGATAGTTTCATGTTATATCTTTTTTTTTTTTTGGTACGTACACACACACACATATGCAGACTGTATACAGTATATGCATACATTCTTTGGATCTCACAGAGCACAGCCCCTCTCTGTTATTCTTGAAAGTAGCTATTTTCAGTGACTGGACACTTTTTAGGCCCTCTTTTTTCAGTGTTTTGTGGTAATCTAAAAAAAGTGACATTGCTTTCACTAATAGCAAAGGGAGGGGGTTGTGTTTACATTCAGTCCAAAGGATATTCCAAATTGTTTTCAAAGGCTGCTCTGACAAGGGAGAAAGACACAGAAAAAGAGAGAATCTGATGGTATATAATGAATATAATTTAAGTTTTTTTTTATCTGTGGCCACATATCAGTATAACTAAATTAAAAAGGTTTGTTATCCCCAGGAAAATTTAAAACACATGATCTCTAAGATACAGTCAATTGGGGGGGAAAGGGGGGGATTTTTTTTTTGTAAAACGTTTTGAATAATAAATAATAAAAAAAATAAATAATAAAAAAAAAAGAATCATAAGGTACAACACTTAATGATAGTCATAGGGAAGCAGTCAATATAAATCTTAAAGATTCCAGCAACAAGGCTACAGTCATACAGTCATAAGTGGGAGGAGATGGGTGATAAGAACTATGAGAAGATTAATAGTAATGCAGACTTAGTAACTAGTTTGACAGTTCTGAGGGAATTATTTGTTTAGCTTGAATCCAAAACAAGAAGAAGCTATGTGAAAATGACTTAGGCCAGGGGTCTGCAAACTTGGTTCTTTTAAGATTTGTGGACTTCAACTCCCAGAGTTCATCAGGCAGCTTTGCTGGCTGAGGAACTTTGGGAGTTGAAGTCCACAAGTCTTAAAAGAGCCAAGTCCGCAGACCCCTGTGCTATTATAATGCCATTCTCAATGGTGGGGGGGGGCACAAAATACATCTATAAGAAGTAATTATGCACTCCTCCTCCGAGAAGAATGAAATATTTTAGGGAATATTAAAAGAGGCAGAATATTATATTTCCCCAAAGGAGAAATGGAGTAACATGCTCCAGCCCCAATTTCCTGCATAGTAAAACAGCTTCCAGCAGAAATTAACAGAGTTGGAAGGGACCTGATAGGTCATTTAGTCCAACCCCCTGCCCAACCAGGACACCCTACACCATTTCTAACAGATGGCACTCCAGTCTCTTCTTGAAAGCTTTCAGTGATGAAGGTCCCACAACCTCTGAGTTCCTAGAGATGCAGATTTTGGGCCCATTAAGAAATCCAGGACAATCTATTCAAAAACAAAACATCTTCAGCTCCAGGGTGATGGGATTAAGAAGGAGAGGACATGACCTTTTAGGACATAATAGGATTAACCTACCACCATTTAGCAAAAGACAAGTCCCTTCATTGGACAATCCCAAAACAGTCCAAACTTCAAAGTCACAGAAACCTAGGAAGATCCACCCATTCATTCAACCATTTGGTCAGCTGTCTCAGAATCACATGCTGTTGGTGGTTGTGCTCATCAATAAACATAATCTTTCTTTCCAATCAGCCTTGATGTTATTTCCAGTGTCTTTCTCCCAGCTTGGAACTGGACCTGGATTTTTCTTCCAACACATTCCCTCTTTGTAGACTTTAGTTCAGCATTCAATACCATCATTCCAGACACTCTTCTAACTAAGCTAAACCAGCTAGTTGCAAACAGCTGGTTTAGACTTGTAAGTGGATCACAAGCTTCCTAACAAACAGGAAGCAGCAGGTGAAGCTAAGCAAGATCACATCAAATACCTGTACAATTAGCACAGGCCCCCCCAAGGCTGTGTGCTCTCCTCACTTCTCTTCTCTCTGTATACCAATGACTGCATCTCCAATGATCCATCTATTAAGCTACTAAAGTTCGCAGATGACACAACAGTGATTGGTCTCATTCGAGACAATGACGAATCCGCATATAGACGAGAGGTTGAACGACTAGTCTTGTGGTGTGACCGAAACAATCTGGAACTGAACACACTCAAAACCATAGAAATGGTGGTAGACTTTAAGAGGAACCCTTCCATACTTCCACCTCTCACAATACTAGACAACACAGTATCAACAGTAGAAACCTTTAAATTTCTAGGTTCTATCATATCGCAAGATCTAAAATGGACATAGGAATCCCCTATTTTTATTTTTTATTTTTTTTAAAGAGGGAGTCCATTTTAAGGCTTATTGTCAGATTTCAACTTTTTCCACCTCAAAATAAAAGGAAATATGTGCCACTGCTGTTTGTGTTTTAGCAATTATAGTCAGAGAAGGGCTTTGACAGTTGAATGATCTTGGTCTAGTGACCTTAGGACTATTCACTGCTAAATAAAAGACATAAAAGAACCAATGATGTGACTAGAGATGCATCCATGTTGGCACTGAAAATAAGTTTATGCCATGGCCACAGCTTTCCCCATGGAATATAAATTTCTATTATCTGGCAAACATAACCCATAAAAAATTGTTAATGTTTTCCCCTCTTCTCCCAACAATAATCCCAGGATTCTGGGATAGAGGGATGATGGTTAAAGCGATAACCTAATACAGGTTTAAAGTAGCCTTTAATGGAAGTGAAAGGGAAAATATTTTTCTTCCAGCAAAACTTAATGTATTATGTTAAATCAATACACTACAGTAAAGCTTTGCAACTATTGTAGACTTCTACTGGCATATATTCCTTCTAGCACTGTCACTTCATAAAGGTATTCTTATTGGCTGAATGTATAAATTGTAATCAAATATCAACTAAAGCTGCATAAAAGTATATATGAATAAAGGAATAATTCTGAAGAAAATGATTATTTTTGTTTAAAGGAGATCCATTAATTCATCACAGCGGTACCACTTTTCAAGAGATGAACTTTTATTGTGTGAGAGAAAACCATGTTCTTTCTAAGCTATTTCTTACCATCTCCAATATTTAAAGATGTGTATTAATCATTTGAAAAATATGTGCTTCCTGTTTCAACAGGAGCACATTTTAATTTAAAAAAATGTTTGACATTTACAAATTAATAGATAAATTATTTAACAATGCAGCTCTTTTCCCCATCAATATTGGTAGATCTCTGTTTACCCATGTACTTTTTCACACTGTAAAATTATATATTGTTCTGGCAGCTTATTTATAATAAAAGACCTGCACTGAAAACCAATGTGTGATTTGTCAGGAGTTGTGCAGTTGGGTCTCCTTCTCAGTAAATGTGCATATGATTGAAGCTATCATCTGTCTTCCTTTGCAAACAGATGTTTTAACTTTGTTTGCCAAACACTATTGTGATGCCATTAGACATCGATTTTTGGAGTGGGTGGGATTAGACAGAATTTCATTTCACATTTTAAATGTTAAAAAAAAAGGAAAGGAAAGATTAATAGAAATAGTTAGCAAAACAGGAGAAAAGCACTTGTGTCTTTAACATCTTTGCTCTTTGAAACCATATCTAAAAGAATGATACAATATTCAAAGAGATACTTTTGTTTTTGGAGTATATAGGGTTTAAATATGAGTAAAAGGATACTCTAGCCTACTGAATAGGTGGACTCTGTACTGTGAATCTTCCTTAAGGTTGACAGAAAGTGAAGAGAGGAAAAAATGGTGTCTAGGATGACTTGATGGGGGGATCACAGCATAACTCAGTGCACATAATAAAGCCAATAGACAACATTAAAAAGAATAAAAGTGATAGGAAAGACCATTCTGGACCACTTGTCTATGGAATTAACATCAGTCAAATCTGGTATTTTGACTTTGAGCTGTGATGCTCTTCTTCGTAGTCGTCCCTTTTGGTGGGTGGTGTGTCTGTCCAAGGTGCTTCTGCTGTTGAAGTCTTTCCCAGTAGGTGGTCTCCGGTAATGGATGCTGGCACTATCATAAGAGTACATGGTGGCTCTTGGATCATTCAAACTCGCAAGCACATCAGAGCTGCTGACTTCATTTCTCAATTCCACGGTAGTAAGAAGGATATTCCCACAGGTATCAATCTAAAGGAGGGGCACACTTTAGAGAGAGTCTCTGTATCACTAGTGCTCTTTACATTTCTGCAAATTACCTGAAACAATGGACCACTCCAGATTGAATGACACACACATACACACACACACCCAAAAAAATATAGGAAAGTCCATTCCTTTTAAAGACATTTAAAAAACTACGTTATTTCAGTGAAGTTTAGATTAGTCAAAACTAGCTTCAGCACAACACATTTCAAGTCCTATAATGTAAGAAGTACCAAATCTGGATTTTTTTTAGTGTCAGCTTGTTCAGGGAAATTGAGAGAATTTGCTGAAATAGAATTTTGGGCTGTTTTCCTGAAAATTTTGTCATTTTATTTCAGTTTTAGTTTATTCTTTCATTTCTGGCAATGGCAACTTTCTTTTTTTTTTTTGTCTGTGTTCCCTTATATTTTTTTTTTCCATAAAAAAGTTTTATTTTTACAATCATGTCAAACAACTCATTCAATGTACAGTTATGTCTATTTTACACTGACTTCACAGCATCCAGAGAGGCATCTTGGATAAAGAGCAGAAACATCCAAACTGACTACCTCATAGCTAAATTCCATGAAAACAACCCAACAAAGTCTAGGGGGATCGCACCCCTAAAATCTATACCTGTACTCAAACTGTTTTTGCCTTGCACAGGTTGCCTTCAGGAAATGAGGGAAGCAGAATGTCAACAAAGCATTGACCTCCTCTCGAGTTGCTATAGACAGGAGGATGAGGAATCAAACACTTCAGTCAAAATAAAATACATTCCAGCCAGCCACATCAAGATCATATCCACGCAGACCCACAGTGGCTGGAGGGAGGGACCTCTACAACCTGTGAAATTGATTCATTGGATAATATGACTGATGACATATTATCCAATATGGGAGGGGGAAACAGGGTCAGAACTGGGATGTGAATTAAGTGAGGTTAGAGTTGGCTTCACTTGGTCCATCCTGACATGAAGCTCCTCATAAATAACTGGATTTCTTTTGAAGCTTGGTTTGAGGCTCATAATTTAATTAGGGCATTGGTCGGAACCCTGACATTATTATTCTGGTAACCTGAATGACCCCAAAAGATGACGTCTGTTCAATATTATTTAATTTGGGATATAGGGTATAATTGGCTTAAGAGTAGATGCAAAGATTAGAAAATTAACAATGAAAGATGGTTAATGAAATAGAGTATAAGTATAAAGAAAGATAAAGAATATTTATTATGCACAATATTACATTACAGTAAGATGTCACAAAAAATGTAAAATGTAAGAAGTATTTAGAATGATAAATATATAATGTAAACAGAATAGTATTTATAAATGTAAAAAACTGTGGATATAAGCCAGTACAGAGCTGTTGCAAAGTAGAAACTGTAATGTAAAATGAAAAAAACTGATTAATAATTTAAAAAATATGACTTCTGTTCTTCAAACAGCAATCACCTTCCTATTTAGGTCAGTCAGTCAAGGCATATCATGTGTAACTGGTGAAATCTAAATTTTTTTACTACTGGTTTTGTGAGCGTGGCTTGGCGAGCATGGCTTGGTGGGCGTGGCAGGGGAAAGATACTGCAAAATCCCCATTCCCACCCTACTCCAGGGGAAGGATACTGCAAAATCCCCATTCCCACTGCACTCTGGACCAGTCAGAGGTAGTATTTTCCGGTTCTCCGAACTACTCAAAATTTCCACTCCAGAACCTGTCAGAACCTGCTGGATTTCACCCCGATGTGTCAATAAAATCTAGGAAGTTCTATTCTATGGGGGATTTGGGTCAGTTAGCATATATTGCTTCTGTTCTTGGAACCCACAGAACCAAACTTCAGAGCTATTTTCCAACCTCAAACAGCAGATACTTTATATTAGTTAGGAAAGAAAAAAGAAAGATGAAGAGAGATAAAAGCAGGTAAAGATTATTGAAAGGACTCTATGGGTAACTGAAAAGTGCTTCCACATTCCTATCACCTACACCAGGGGTCTGTAACCTTAAACACTCAAAGAGCCGTTTCCCACCCATTTCCCACAGAAAAGGAAACACCAGGAGCCACAAAACCTGGGTCACTCACTCCCACCCAGTCACATGATCCCCCCAGCCATGCCTACCCAGCTTTTGTGGCTCCTAGTATTTTCTTTTCTGTGGGAAATGGGTCTCTCTCTCTCTCTCTTCTCATCTCTTTGCTCTCTCTGTCTCTCATTCTCTCTCTCTGCTCTCTGTCTGTTTCTCTCTCTCTCTCTCTCTTTATCTGTCTCTTTGTCTCTGTCTTATCTATCTATCTATCTATCTATCTATCTATCTATCTATCTATCTATCTATCTATCTATCTATCTATCTATCTATCTATCCATCCATCCATCCATCCATCCACCCACTCACCCACCCACCCATCCATCTGTGCTTTCCTGGCCAGCTTCACGTCATGTTAATCCAACCACTTGGGCTGTGGAGGGGGAGTGGCAGGCAAAGCCAAGCATTGGAGATCCATGCAAAATGAGGCAACTCCAATTTGGATCCTGTTGGGAAGACAGACACACACCCTTTCCTCTCTCCCCACATGGCAGGGGCCCAGGTGGCCCGAGGGCATCTCCCTCCTCAGAGGCGGCCAGCAAGCAAAGAAATGTGGTGCTCCAGCTGGGAGGTGGCAGCACGGAGCCCCACCTCTGGCCGGCAAGAGCGTTGGCTGACCTCTATATGCCAGTAGGAGGCAGAGGTGATGATGGGCTCCTGAGGCTGCTGCACCTTGTGGGGAGCCCCAGTAGGGTCTCCTCGCTCAGGCCTGAAAAGGCTCTGGCTCCCAGCACCACTGTGTTCCCCGCCAGCTGGTGAAGTGGTGGCACTGCACCTCCTAGGTGGAGGGGGGCCAGACAGTGGCAGCGAGAAGTGGGCAGAGGCTGGTGGATGGGTTCCCCCCACCTGCTCCAGGAGGGAGGGCTCAGCCATCTGGATGGAGGCGGGCGCCACGGCAGGTGGGATGAGCTGGGAGGGACATGCGAGCTGAATGTTTGGAGCCATGCTTGGCAGAGTTTGCAAGCGGGCTTGGCAGGGCAGCTTAACAGGGAGGGAGACCCTGGCCTGTTTGGTTTGTTTCAGCATGGGGTGGGAACGCAGAAGGCGGAGGAAATCTGTGCCTTCATTCCTGCTCTGGAATACAAAGTGAGTCTCCATCCCCTGCTGTTGCTCTTACCATCTCAGGCCAGGCAAGGAGTGACTGGGAGGGGAGGGCAAGTGGCAGGGCCAGCCAGTGGTGGGGTCACTTGACAGGGAGCTGCAGCAGAGGAAAGAAAGAGCCGCAGGTTGCCAACACCTGACCTACACATTTCATTTATATTAAAACAGGTAGTTCTCAACTTATACTACAACTGAGCCCAAAATTTATGTTGCTAAGTGAGAAATTTGTTAAGTGAGTTTTGCCCCATTTTACAACTTTTCTTACCACATTTGTTAAGTGAATCACTGTAGTTGTTAAATTAGTAACACAGTTGTTAAGTGAATCTGGTTTCATCATTGACTTTGTCAGAAGGTTGTAAAAGGTTATTCACTTGACCCAGGGATACATCAACAGTCATAAATGTAAGTCAGTTGTCAAACATCTGAATGTAAATCACATGACCATGGGCATGCTGCAATGGTCATAAGTCACTTTTAAGTGTGAAAAATGGTCATATGTCACTTTTTTCAGTGTTGTCGTAACTTCAAACAGTCACTAAGTGAACTGTTGTAAGCCGAGGGCTACCTGTATTTATGTGGATACACATAGAACACAGAACACAGAAAACAGGTTTGGAAGGGATCTTGAAGATCTTCCAGTCCAACCCTGTGCTCAAGAAGGAGACACTATACCATTTGAGACAAATGGTTGTCCGACCTCTTCTTGAAAACATCCAGTAAAGAAGCACTCACAACTTCTGGAGGCAAGCTGTTCCACTGATTAATTGTTCTCTTTAGTTCTAGCTTGGATCTCTTAATTATCTTTTACCCATTACTTCCTGTCTTGCTCTCAGGTGCTTTGGAGAATATGCTGACCACCTTTTCTCTGTGAAATCTCTTCAAGTACTATAAGGTGGCTAGCTAGTCTTTCTCCTCATTAGTTCACTAGTTCCAGGGCTGAAATGCTACCGGTTCTGTCCAGTTCCCCTGAACCGGTAATAAAAAATGCTACTGGTTCGCTGAACCAGTAGTAAAAAATGTTTTTAAAAAAGTTCCCACGATCAGCTGAGTGACCCGCGATCATTGGAATGTTTTTTAAAACTTTTTTAGCATTTTTTTATTTAAAAATGCTTTAAAAAGTTTAAAAAAAAGTTCCAACATCACGGGTCACTCAGCTGATTGTTGGAACTTTTTTTTTTTACTTTTTAGGCATTTTTTTACTACTGGCTCAGGCGAATAGGTAGTAAAAATGCTTTTAAAAAGTAAAAAAAGAGGCTCCGATGATCACAGCTGTGCTGCGCGATCGTCGGAACCCTTTCTTTAGGGGGTTGGGGCTGGGGGTCCGTTTTTGCTCCCAGCAGGCTTCCCTGAAGCCTGCTAGGCCAAAAAGAGAGGGTGCGGCAAAAAACAGGGGGGCTGAAGGGGTCTGTTTTTGAAAGAGAGAGAGTGGGAGGGAGGGAGGGAGGGAGGGAGGAAGGAAGGAAGGAAGGAGGGAAGGAGGGAAAAAGGAGAGGAAGGAAGGACTACAAACCTAGCACTAGACGCAGCTTCAGAGGATAATCCAGGGCTGGAAGGGACCTGGAGGTCATCTAGTCCAGCCCTGCTCCAGCAGGACATTGTTAGTGAGTTTCTGTCTTTTAATCCCCCAGTCACATGGTTATATAGCTATGCCCACCCAGTCACATGACCCCCACCACCAAGCCACACCCAACGAACTAGTAGAAAAGAAATTTAGATTTCACCGCTGCCTAGTTCCCATAACCATTCATTTAACTATTTAGTTTCCAGATCTCTTATCATCTATGTTGCTTATCATCTATACTTTTTCTAGAGTCTTTTTCTAGATTTTTAAGCATCTTTTTGTATCATGGTGACCAAAATTGGATGCGGTATTTCAAATGTGGCCTCACTAGTGCAGTATAGAACAGTATTATTACTTCTTGTGATCTTGATGTTTTCCCTGTTGATGCAGCCCAGGACCATATTGGTTTTTTGGGTAGCTACAGCATAGTGCTGGCTCATAAGCTGTTGACCACTAGGACCCTACATTGCTCTCACAGTTACTATTGTTGAGCCAGGTCCTGTTTATTTTATACTTGTGCATTTGATTTGATTTTTCCTGTCTACGTGTAGTACTTTACTTTTTTCACTATTGAATGCATGCATCTTGTTGGATTCTTTACTTACTTTACTCTGATATTTCTTGCATCTGTCAAAAAGTAAATTCTCACAACCCAGGTCCATAACACAATAAAAGCAGATAATCAGTATAAGTTGATCAACAGATTTTCCACATTAAAGTTTTTTGCTTTATACATACATTTATGGATTTCTGGAGTGCACAAATATATTTCTAGGCTAATTTTGAGAGAAATATATTTAAACAATAAATACTGATATTAAAATCACTGACTATTGAATACCTTATACTAATTACTGACATGATGAACTATTGACTATTCTGAATATGTTCTGATGCTCATTCCTTTCATATTCTCTAATTCAAAAATTGTTTTTCCAAAAATTGTTTTCCAATGAAGAGGATTAGGTCACTTTATAAAGCATATTTACATTTGTAATATGAATTCACTAACAAATTATCTTGTTTGGAGTGCTATAATTTTCTGCTTCAGCAATGCTTGTCCAGATAAATAGGAAACTATATGAGCTTTCAGAGAATTGGTTACCTGAAGTTTATTCATCTCCACTTTCTTCCTCTCATTAGTGGCTTTTTCTGCCGCTTTCTTCTGATGCTGAGGGCCTTTGCCAAAGAATGTGTAGTTGACAAATGCATATTCCAGTAAAGCAAGGAATACAAACACAAAGCAGCCCATAAGGTAGATGTCAATTGCCTTCACGTATGGGATTTTGGGAAGGGTTTCCCTGAGGTGAGTGCTAATGGTGGTCATTGTCAGCACAGTGGTGATTCCTACAGAGAAGGAAAGAGTTACCTTTCTAAAGACATACTTCATTTCTGAAGATAGCACATCATAAAGAATTCCTAGCACAGGCATCCACCTTGCTGCCTGAGCCATTTCTACAATGCTCTAGTTTTCTATGCCTTTTAGCATCTTTTCCATTGTATCAATCAGATTTGGGAATTACAACTCTCAAGACTTGCCACAATGTGTAGCTGAGACCTTAGAGATTTTGGAACAATACGAAAGAATATGAGTTTGTTTCTGCTAGGGCAGAAGAGGTTTAACTACCATGATTTGAACAATATTCCATGTACAATGTTGGTTATTGCCTCAAAAATTGCAGGATATGTGCTGATTCTTAAGTTACAGGAAGTTCTCTATAACTATGTTTCACCAAGTTAGAATATTTGACCTGGATATTTGATCCAGGAGCACATCTTCCTAGGAAAGTCTTATATGCAGAAGTCAAAGATTTTGTATAGAAGTTTGTGAGCTAAATGTATATAATTCTGACAAATATACATTATTGTTGAAAAATCTTTGGCATTTTAAGATAAATTTGCTTCACCATGTCTTCTTCCCATCTGCAGAATTTGATTACTTGATCAGTTGCCATCAAGTTGGTTTGATTCTCAGTGATCACACTGACAGATTTTCTTCAGGATCATCTGTCCCCAACCAGGCCCTTTGGGTCTTCGAGAAGTTTGATTGAACTCGCAAGAAGATATTCTTTTACAGCGTGTTTCCCTGGACACAACGGCAAGGAAAGTGACGGAGCTTGAAAGGTAAGATGTGCATCCCGCTTCTCATCCACCCTACCTGCCACCCCCAAATTGCATCCCTAAAGGGGGCAGGTGGCTAAGCAAGGGGCAGAAGCCCTGTCATGCCCGGCGAGGGGGGGGAAGAAGAGATGGCAAGGGGAGCCACGTCTCGCTTCATGCGTCTTGCTTCTCCCCAGCACCACCTTCCACCCCTCTCCATAAAGAGACAGCAGGGAAGGTAAGCAGCAAGGCTGCTGTTACCATTGGCGTGGGGTAGGACATGTTGGGCCACTCGGCCAGCGTGAAGAACAGGGAGGGGAGGGCATGTCCCCCCTTTCCCCCACTCCGGCCTCACCTCCTCAACTCATTTTGGTTGTGTCGCAAACAACCAGAGGAAATGGCAGGACCAGCTGCACATGTGTGTAAGTAGTTGATGGGGGGGGGCTTATTTTTCAGGGGTGGCTTATATTATCACATGTGCTGAAAAGCCCAATTGGGCTTATTATCCAGACATGTCTTATTTTCGGGGAAACACGATAGACAACATGCTTCCCTAGATTGTGTGTCTGGTCTGCAGATGGCTGGGTTTTTTCCTTTGAGAAAATCTCCTATCATCAACACTCGCCTTCCTTTTTTTGGGGTGGGGGGAGGGGTGCAGTCTGGGATGCTTTTTTGTTTATCTCAGGTGTGTTTGTTGTGACTTTTTAAGGGATATTTGACATCTCTTCTCTAGATGTCTGCATGTTTTCTTGGAGAGGGAGGTTGTGGGTCTGCACATTTTCATCTGGGAGGAGAAATCAATTGCTCAGTTTTAATGGGGCTGCTTCTGGTTGGGTTAGATGGGCAGTAGGGGTTTATTAGATGTGTACTGTTTCTTTCTTTATTAATTATGTTTCCTTCTATGTTTGATATACCTCCATTTGTTTTCCTCCAAAAGTTTATCAGCAGGATCAAATCCTCAAGGAGTTATTTGTTCATTATTTGGTTCAATTTGGGTATAGCTTTCTTGCATAGGTTGGAGTTTGGCTAGAGTTGGCTCTAGATCCCTTACTTTTTCCTCTAGTAGTTCACATAGTTTACATTTAATACATGTATAATTTGGGTGTTCTTTGGGAATAAGCATATACATGAAACATACATTGCATACCACAATAGTATCAGTCACCTGTTCCATGAGTTTCTTTTTACTGGCTCTTTTAGGGGTAAAAAAATTATGTTTCTTTCTCTTTTTTTCTATCCTTTTTTCTGCCTTTTTGTGCTTGTTTTTCTATCTTGTCATTTATTTAACTTTCTTACTGTTATGTTAGTTTTACTTATCCTTTTCTTCTGTATATTTTAAAAAGGAGTTTGAGCTCTAATTCATCCCTGCCTAATTATTTAAGATTTGCCTTATTTATTTGATTTATTTTGTTCTTCCTTGGTTTCTAAAGTTCCACTCTTGTTCTTATTAATTGCCTATTTATTTATCTTTTATTTTCTGTCCTGTATTTGTTTTTATTCTCTGCTGGGATCTTCTCTCCCTGCCTATTGGTACCTCAGGCTTAACTTGTTGCCTTCACTTCTGTCGTCTGCTGCTCTGGCCTCTTGTTTTCTCTGCCAGCTCTGTTCTGTCTTTTTTTTTTTGGCCTTGGCCCCACTATCGTCAGATCTCTCGGCCTGCCTGCAGCTTTCCAGTCAGCTCATCTCTGCTGTCTGGTTTGGTCTGTTCACTCCACCACTCAGCTCTACTGTCACTTTCTCTATTGTTCTCTGCACTGCTCTCAAGCTCTAGCTCACTGTGCTGCCCCTTTGCTGCTGCTGGCTCTCCTCCCTGCTGCGCTGCCACTGCTTTTTGCTCTGCAGCCACGTGGCTCCTGTTTGTTGGTCCGTCATGCTGGAATGCTGCTTCCACCAGCAAACAGGACCATTTGGATGGTCCACAGCAAGCTCACCTCCTCTCCTCCTCCTTGCTCTGCTCTCTCACTGGCTCGCCTCTTTGCTCTTTGCCAGTCATTGTGCTGCCCTCGGTCTGCTGGCCTTTATGCCCCATAGCTAATTTTCCTCCCTTCTCCGCAGCTGGCCCCATTCACTCACTGGCTCACCTCTTTGTTCTTCGCTTGTTGGTTTTTCTGCCTGCAGTTGATTTGCCTCACCTCACTTCAATGGGCCTCTGGTCTCTTGGGTAGGCCTCTCAGTTGCAGCTGGGCTTCTCTCTCTCCTATTTTCTTCAATGTTCCTCTCCTTTTCCTTTCTCCAGTCTTTTTTTTATTTTTCTATGCCTTGTATTTTCTTCTCTACCTTTCCTCCTATTGTTTTATCTTAGTTTGCTAGCTACTTTTCTGTCTGCAATGTAACTATGGTTCCTCCATTGCCTCCATCTTGGAGAAGCTCTTTCTTGCCATAAAGGGATTTCTGGCCTTCTTCACAAAGGTATAACACTCTCTTGTATGACTTTTCATCCCTGCTTCCTCCAGTTTCTTATATTGATCTGCCCAGTACTTTTCTTTAGCTTTTCTTACCTCTTTCTGAATCTTTGCATTTAGTTTTCGCATTGTAAGGGGAGTGCATAAGTGCACCTGTGTGCCTACTGTCCCTGTCGTAATATTCCTCTTTACTTACTCTTTTCATGTATCCAAATTATGTTTATACTTTTACCTGTTATCTTATATATGATTGACAAAATAAATAATAAATTTCTTGTCACCAATGGTTTTTGCTTTCTTTCTCTCTTCTACAGTCTCTATTGTAGCTTCAGATATCCATATGGTCAATTTCTTTGGTTTCTTGTATGTAATACGTTCTTAAGCTACTTCAGTGACAATAGTTTTTATTTCCTCCCATAGCTCATCTGGTTATCTTTCTGTGAGGTTGAGCAGTGGAAATCTGTTCTTAACTTCAACTGCATATGCTGGGGGAATCTTCTTGATGTCAAATTTCTGAATCATGTGTGGTCATTTGATACTGCAGCACCTGAACTTTACTTTGGCAGCTAACACATTACATGAGGATAACAATGGATGTATCAGAACTTCAGACACAAAGCAATCTAGACCCAATAGGAAATAGCCAGATATTAAACCATACCATAGGAAGGACAAACAAGAAAAAAAGCAAGTACAATTTTTATACTAGCAAATAGATGATGTGGTAAATGCCACATTTACCAAGCCATTATTCTGGGACTACTTCCTCAGGTAGGGAAAAGGATTGGGACTCAGAGTATGAAATAATGCATAATCTGACCAATTACAATATACAAATTAGTGCATGGAGCTAATGAGATGGGGAATGTTGGCTACATCACCCCACCTATCAAGTAGTTAACTTTGTGCAGAATAAAGGACAGATTGACTGATGCTTTATTTTGTTCTCTTTGCTCCTGCTGTTACATACAGAAAAGGGTTAAAGCTGGAACAAGCAAAGATCCTCTCTTTGGGATTATCCATACTAATCATCTCCAGTTTTGCTTTAGAAGCACTGGAAAACTGTATGCCTTTTGATAGACATAGATAATGTAGATTGTTGATTTTTCTTTTTGGTGCCTTCAAATCAGTCTTGGCTGCTGGAGACTTCCTGGACTTGTTCCCGCAGTTTTCTTGGCAAAATTTTGGAAGTAGTTTGCCTTTGCCTTCTTCCTAGGCAAAGAGAATGACTGGCTTAAGGCCCCAACTGGCTTTGTACCCAAGATGGGACTAGAACTCAGTCTCTGGTTTGTAAATTGGTGCCTGAACCACCACAGCAAACTGGCTCTCTTAAATTGTTGCTATTAATTCCATTTTTCTCTTACCTATTGTTCACATTTGTCCTTGCTTTTGCCTACATTTTGTCCCATTTTGACAAATGAATTTTTTAATCTTTGATGATATTTAATAAATAAGCATCAAACTATATATATTTTTGCTAGCTGAACTGTGTGACATAGTCTGTGCGTCTTGCTCTAATCTGAATACATGAATTGACTGGAAGGCTGCTGGGTGCAAACTAAACAGGAAGTTACGCCCCCCCCCCATGTTCCAACATAGCATCATCCAAGAAATAATTTACCTAGTGCAACTCTTGCAGCAGATGCATCATAGTTGATCCAGAAGGATACCCAAGACAGAATTGTAATTAGAGTAGAAGGCATGTAGGTTTGCAGAATGAAATAGCCGATATTTCTTTTCAGTCGAAAACTCAGGGACAGACGGGGGTAAGCCCCTATTTAAAACAAATGAAATGAATTCATGTCACAAATATATTTGTGTTTTTGGTAATGTTTGCAGTATGTTTGCAGCTGCTTGGTGCTTACCTGTTGCAAACACTACTCTTTTTGAGATCATTTTGTAATCAATAATTGAGAACTGAGGGAGCTCAATTTTATTAACTCCACTAACAGCAGATTCCCCTCCATTCCAGTAAAATTCAATATCATCAGTTGTGTATCCATCTGCAGTTGGAGACATATATGCAAGTATGTTAGTTTGTCAACTAAATGTTTTACAGTTTAAATTTATTTCTAAAGAAAATTGCAAACAAGACATAACATTAGGAGACATATCTAAATTATAGCACTGTAAATATTTCACAGCTATGTAAATAAATCCAGCCTACATCATACATTTGAACAAGCCACTTTTGTTCCATTTAATACTGTATACTAAAATAATGTCCCTTTTATGGTATTTATTAAATTCTTGTTTTAAAAAGCAGAGATTCAAAGTTAAAAGATTTTAGAGATTTTTCTCCAGTTTTCTATCAAATGCAACACAGAGCTACTGAATATTATAAAATTTAATGATTTAAACCAGATCAACAAATTACAACAGAATGCCACATTTTAGCGACACAAGAAACCTTGGTTCATTTCTCTGGAAGTAAGTTCCATTTA
Source organism: Ahaetulla prasina (assembly GCF_028640845.1). Lineage (NCBI taxonomy): Eukaryota > Metazoa > Chordata > Lepidosauria > Squamata > Colubridae > Ahaetulla > Ahaetulla prasina. The sequence continues at coordinate 68,832,448 of NC_080546.1, read as the reverse complement.
GCACAGTAGACTTATTTTACCAGATAGTGTATCATTTAGGGTTACTAACATATTTCTATCAATTTGAAGAACAATGTGAAGAACAGCGAGAACAATTAATCAATGGAACAGCTTGCTTCACAGAGTTGTGGGTGCTCCGTCACTGGAGGTTTTCAAAAAAATATTGGACAACAATTTGTATGGTATGATATAAGATCTCCTGCTTTGAGCAGGGACTAGAAGACCTCCAAGGTCCCTTCCAGCCCTATGATTGCATGATTCTGTCTAATCTAGAAGTAAAGTTCTATAGAACATCTGTGTAGTTTAGCAAGTACATATAGTCCTCAACTTATGACTATAATTGAACCCAAAATTACAGTTGTAATTTGTGCCAGTCATTAAGCAGGTCAACATGTGACCACACACAATTTTACAACCTTTCCTGAGGCAGTCATTACGTAAATGCTGTGTTCATAAAGTGAACATGTAGTTATTAAGAGAATTCATTGTCTGCAATGGGCGTTTTCTGTTGGAATCAGAAGTAAACACCAGTTTCCAGCAAAACAACCTTTCAGACCTGCCCCAACTTGGGTTCTTAGGAAAGAAAGACCATTGGTTCCATTTGTGCAATAGATATACTTTTACTAAGAGCCAAATAATTACAGTACAGCAAAGTTAGATCTGAAAGTTTGTGCGCGAAGTTTCCCCAGTTAATTTTTCATTTTCTGTTCCTCCCCTCTGTTATCTCCCCATTATTCAGTCACATTTGCGTAAGTTATTTTGGTAACAGTCCCAGCAAGGTGGACTAGATGGTGAGCTGTTACATTCCATTCCCAGGCCTCTGGCATTGTGACGATGAGCTGATGTCTTCAGAAGGCATGATGAATGGTTTCTGTTTTCCCCTCCCAATGCTCCCTCCCTTCATAGTTTATGGCAGGCTGACGTCTAGCAAAGCAAGGCTGAAACACAGGCAATTCTGACACAACCACTGTAGTCGTGTGACAGGATGTCGTGTGACAACCACTGTAGTTGTGTGACAGGATGTTGCAAATGGCAATAAAAGTGGGCTGGTTGCCAAGCACCCAAAATGTGGTCATGTAACTCAATGATTAAATCCAATTTTTTTTACAACTGGTTCAGTGGGCATGGCTTGGCTGGCACGGCTTGGTGGGCATGGCAGGGGAAGGATACTGCAAAATCTCCATTCTCCTCCCCACTCCTGGGGGAAGGATATTGCAAAATCTCCATTCCCGCCATTCTGGGGTCAGCCAGAGGTGGTATTCGCTAGTTCTCCGAACTACTCCAAATTTCCACTACCAGTTCTCCAAACTGCTCAAAATTTCTGTTATCAGTTCTCCAGAACCTGTCAAAACTTGCTGGATTTCACCCCTGCCTATAACAATAAAAACATTTCTTCTTCCTTGACTTGTCTACCTCAATAAGCTGCCAACAGGCTTTTTCCTACTGAATACTAATGATATAATTATCTATACACTTACTGACAGTCTTAATTGTTTTAATTGATCAACTATCAACTAAATCAATTTTAGTTAATTAGCCATCTTTCTGCTATCAAATTAATCAAATAATTATAGTTAAATGCATTTTCTTCAAAATAAATGACTTTTTGAAAATAGAATGAATGAGCTGAAAGGCACCTTAGATGTCTTCTTGTCCAGCCTCCTGCTCAAGCAGAAGAACCTATACTATTTCAGATAACTGACTATCTAGAGTCTTCTTAAAATATCCAGTGATGGCGCACACATGATTTCTGAAGGCGAGCTCACGGGTTACTTGTTCTCACTGTTAGGAAATTTCTCCTTAATTCCAGGATGCTTCTCTCTTTGATTAGTTTCCAACCATAGTTTCTTGTCCTGCCCTCTGGTGCTTTGGAGAATAATTTGTTCCCCTCTTCTTTGCGGCAGCCAGTCAAGTATTGGAATATTGCTATCATGTCACCCCTAATTCTTCTTTTCTTTAGACTAACCAAACCCAAATCTTGCAGCCATTCTTCATATATGGTTTAATCTCCAGGCCTTTGATCCTCTTAGTTGCTCTTCTCTGAACTTCTTCCAAAGGCTCAACATCTTTTTTATAGCATGGTGACCAAAATTAGTTGTAATATTCCAGGTGTGGTCTTACTAGGGTTTTATAAAGCGGTACTAATACTTCATGTGATCTTGATTCTATGCCTCTGTTTATACAACCCAGGATTGTATTAGCTTTTTTGGCTGCTGCTGCACACTGCTGGCTCATATTCAAGTGATCATCCACTAAGACTCCAAGCTCCAGTGGTGGATTGCTACCGGTTCTGACCGGTTCTTAAGAACCATTGGCAAAAATCTGGCCAAGTTCGCAGAACCGGTAACGATGCCCAGCTGGCCACGTCTCCGAACCGGTTCCCTTGGCTGAAGAGGTTGTAAAAAAAAGGGTTTTAAAAGGCTCCTCTGGCGATCCCAGCTGAATTACCTGATCACCAGAACCTTTAAAAACATGCTTCTACAAGCTCTTCAGCCGAAGAGCTTGTAGAAAAAATCCTTTTAAGAGGTTGTGTTCATCTGGGCTGCTTCAGCTGGGATCGTCAGAGGAGCCTTTTAAAATCTTTTTTTCCTTTGGCAATCCCAGATGGGTTTCCTGATCATCACAGGCTTTTAAAATCACTTTTTTACAACCTCTTACAATTACCTATGCCCCCTCTCCCACTTACCTATAATTGCTGCTTCTTTCAGGCTTGCAAAGTCATGCTTTCCTTCGGCTTCTGCAATCAGTTGCATCAGCTAGCAACTGAATCTGCCTGCCTGCAATCCATTTATCGGTAATCAACTTAAACTGCCTGCCTCAATTGGGTAAGTAAACTATTAAAAATAGTTAATTGGTGTTTTTTTTAAGGAGTTGGGTTTTTAGACAGCAATTAAAAGTTAAGGAAGTTTTAAATTTAGCTGCTTTTATCTAAAACAGGGGTCTCCAACCTTAGTAACTTTAAGGCTTGTGGACTTAAATTCCCAGAATTCCTCAGCCAGCTTTCCTGGCTGAGGAACTCTGTGAGTTGAAGTCCACAAACCTTAAAGTTACTAAGGTTAGAGACCCCTGATCTAAAAAATATAAATAAAATAAAATAATAAAATAAAATATTTGTGCAGCTTTCTGAGATTTGGTGTGTTTCTGTAGTGTTTCACTCTAACTACACAAACACACAAAATCTCACAAAGCTGTATGTGGCAGTGTGTGTGTGTGTGTGTGCCAGTTGTATTGTGTTGTGGGTGTGTAAAGTGTGAAAGTTGGTTTTTGAGCTTTTTGTGGCTGTGTGAAGTTCCTGCTTGTTGCAGGGGCCATTTTGGGTGCAGCTGCTTTTACATTGTGTGTGTCAGTTGTGTTGTGTTATGTGTGTGTGTAAAGTGTGAAAGTTGGTTTTTGGTACCTCTTATTGTTTTGTATACTTAATTTTAATTGGGGTATTTTTATGAATTTTATGGGTCAAATTTGACGGTTTTAAATTTTCGGCCATTTATTGAATATGTTATTTTAACTTTTGTCTTAATTTGTATATTGTACTGTTTTATTCTGGCTGTACACTGCCCTGAGTCCTTCGGGAGAAGGGCGGTATAAAAATCTAAATAATAAATAAATAAATAAAATTATTTTTATTATTTATTGTTATTGGCCATGCCCACCCAGTCACGACTGCTAAGCCATTCTCACCCAGTCACATGACCATCAAGCCACGGCCAGTGTCACATGACCATCAAGCCATGCCCACAAAATAAGCCACACCCCCAGAACCGGTAGTAAAAAAAATTAGAACCCACCCCTGCCAAGCTCCCTCTCACAGTTACTGTTTTTTAACCAGGTCTCACCAAATCTCTAACCTTTGATTTTTCCTGCCTAAATGTAAAACTTTGCTTTTCTCCACACTGAAATTCATTTTGTTGGATAGGGCCCATTGTTCAAGTTTCTCCAGATCTTTTTGGATCTTGAGTTTGTCTTCTGGTATTGGTTATTCCTGCCAGTTTAGTGTCATCTGCAAATTTGATGAATCCCCCTTCTATTCTCTCATCTAAGTAATTTATGAAGATATTGAGAAGTACTGGGCCTAAGATAGAGCCTTGTAGTATCCCACTACTTACTTCTCTCCATGTGGATGGAGTACCATACTAATACCATTAAGAACTACTCCTTGAGTACAGTTTGTCAGCCAGCTACAAATCCATCTGGTGGTGATGTTGTCTGTTCCATGTTTTTCTAGCCCGCCAGAGGTAGACTGTGGTCTACTTTGTCAAATGTCTTATTAAAATCTAAGTATACTACATCCACAACATTTCACTGGTCTACTAATTTAGTGACTTTATCAAAGAATGAAATAAGATTGATTTGGCATGATCTGTTTTTAACAAATGTGTGATGGCTACTAGTTATAACTTTATTTGCTTCTAGTTGTTCGCAGATCTGTTTTTTTATTATCTTTTCCAGAATTTTTCCAGGTATTGAAGTTAGACGGATTGTTCTGTAGTTTCCTGGGTCTGGTTTTTTTCCCTTTCTGGAAGATGGGAACCATATCAGCTCTTTTCCAATCCTCAGGTACTTCCCCGGTGCTCCAGGATTTTTGAAAGATATGATTCAATGGTTCTGAGGTAACATCTGCTAGCTCCTTTAGAACTCTGGGATGTAATCAGTCAGGTCCTGGTGATTTATATTTGTCGAGGTCAGATAGGTGTTCTCTTACCATTTTCTTGCTTATTTTAATTTTTATTTATAGTTTGTCTTTTACAGTAGGGTTTTTTTTATACATTGGGCTATAATGTACCAAAAAACTACTATAAAAGACAAACTAGAAATAAAAATTAAAATAAGCAAAAAAATGAAGAGAACACCTATTAGACCTTGACAAATGTAAATCACTGGGACCTGACAGATTACATGATTCCAGTGATCTGATATCATGTAATATAGATTACATGATTTTTTTAAATAAAGACCATTTGTCTTACATGATTTATATTTTACTATTTTCATTGTCACGATCAGAACTAAAATATTCTTATAAAACCAATTGAGAGTTTTTGCCCTCATTGATTAAAATGTGTATCCTTAGATTAATAAAAGTTTGGTACATCAGTCCGGAAATTAAAGCTTGTTGGCCTAATAACATTAAATAATATTGTCACTGTTAAGTTCTGGAAGTAACGAGGCTGGAGACCAGGGTAGTGACAACAGCTCTTTAATATAGGGTGAACCCAGCAACAGGCTGGGGAAAAACCTCTCCTTTATACAGTTCTGCTGGAGGTCCAATCAAGCAACGTGCTGATTTCCGCTCAAATATTTAAAGGTACAACATAATACATAACACTCCTCCCTCCCAGAAAACACTTTGTCTCTATTTACATATTATTTACATGTTATTTTTCGGCGTAGTCACACGCAAATAACCTGGGCGTCTCCTAGTTCTTTCAGACCTCGGTTCAGTTCTGGGTGGTGTTTTGAGCTGGTCGGAGGGCTGTTCTCCTCCCAGCTCTTTCTCTGGGCCATGGGCTCCTGGATTATTACAGACTCTTTTTCTTGGCCATCCGGCCTGGATTACTTTTTAATTTTCCTGCTGTTTCCCTCGGGAACCTGATGGCGTCGCTGGAACTCTGGGACCTCAGCTAAGTCTTGCGCCTCCCGGGTCATTGTCAGCTGTGGGTTCAAATAAGTGTATTGGTCATAATCGGTTTCTATTGGTTTGGTTTGATCAGTTATTCGTTTCCTTAACTGATCTATGTGGCGCCTCCATACTCTGTTGTCTTGTAACTCTACCACAGTATGATTTTGGGCGGTTATTTGTTATTTGTCCTGCGAGCCAACTGGGCCGTCCCCATAGTTGGGCCCACACCGTCGCCTATGCCCATTTCCCTTGTTTTTCTAGTTCCCCTTGTAACCCTCTGGTGTGTAATGGGGATTCAAGCAGTCAAGTGGGCACGGAGTTTCCGTCCATCAATAGTTCGGCTGGGCTTCTGCCCGGTGGCGTGCTTGGGGTTCTGTGCTGGATCGCCAGAAAGAAAGTCTATCTTGTTTGCCAGTCACCTGGCTTGAGCCTGGACAATGCCTCCTTAGCGCTCCGGACGGAACGCTCTGCAAGGCCATTCGGCGCGGGTGGAAAGGCGCAGAGAGGGCATGTCGGATGCCTCCTCTGCCAGGTATTCTTCAAACTGGGCTGCCGTGGTGCGGGCCGTTGTCGGACACCAGGTGTCAGGCAACCCGTGGAGTTGCGAATAGGTGGCGCAGGGTTGCGATTACTGCCTCGGCCGTGGTGGATTTCATGAGTATGATCTCCAACCATTTGAGAATGCATCGACAACCACTAGGAAGCGTTTGGCCGTGGAAAGGGCCAGCAAAATCAATGTGGATTCTTGACCAGGGCCCTTGGGGTTTTCCCATTCCCTGACTGGGGCCGTTGGGGTAGAGGTCTGGACTCTTGGCAAGTCTGGCATTTCCCTACCTCTCAGCAATCTCTGCATCCATGAGTGGCCACCATACATAGCTTCTGGCTAGCCCCTTCATCCTTACGATCCCTGGGTGACCCTCGTGGAGGAGGTCCAATACCTTTCCCTTAGTTTGATCGGAATTACCACACGATCGCCCCATAACAGGCACCCCCTTGGGCCGAGAGCTCATCACGTTTTTAACAAATGTGTGATGGCTACTAGTTATAACTTTATTTGCTTCTAGTTGTTCGCAGATCTGTTTTTTTATTATCTTTTCCAGAATTTTTCCAGGTATTGAAGTTAGACGGATTGTTCTGTAGTTTCCTGGGTCTGGTTTTTTTCCCTTTCTGGAAGATGGGAACCATATCAGCTCTTTTCCAATCCTCAGGTACTTCCCCGGTGCTCCAGGATTTTTGAAAGATATGATTCAATGGTTCTGAGGTAACATCTGCTAGCTCCTTTAGAACTCTGGGATAATCAGTCAGGTCCTGGTGATTTATATTTGTCGAGAACAGATAGGTGTTTTCATTTTGTTATTTTAATTTTTATTTATAGTTTGTCTTTTACAGTAGGGTTTTTTTTATACATTGGGCTATAATGTACCAAAAAACTACTATAAAAGACAAACTAGAAATAAAAATTAAAATAAGCAAGAAAATGAAGAGAACACCTATTAGACCTTGACAAATGTAAATCACTGGGACCTGACAGATTACATGATTCCAGTGATCTGATATCATGTAATATAGATTACATGATTTTTTTAAATAAAGACCATTTGTCTTACATGATTTATATCTTACTATTTTCATTGTCACGATCAGAACTAAAATATTCTTATAAAACCAATTGAGAGTTTTTGCCCTCATTGATTAAAATGTGTATCCTTAGATTAATAAAAGTTTGGTACATCAGTCCGGAAATTAAAGCTTGTTGGCCTAATAACATTAAATAATATTGTCACTGTTAAGTTCTGGAAGTAACGAGGCTGGAGACCAGGGTAGTGACAACAGCTCTTTAATATAGGGTGAACCCAGCAACCGGCTGGGGGAAAAACCTCTCCTTTTATACAGTTCTGGTGGAGGCTTCGTCCAATCAGCAACGTGCTGATTTCCCGCTCAAATATTTAAAGGTATATACAGTAATACATAACACTCCTCCCCTCCCAGAAAACACTTTGTCTCTATTTACATATTATTTACATGTTATTTTTCGACGTAGTCACGCAAATAACCTGGGCGTCTCCTAGTCCTTTCAGACCTGCGCGGTTCAGTTCTGGGTGGTGTTTTGAGCTGGTCGGAGGGGCTGTTTTCTCCTCCCAGCTCTTTCTCTGGGCCATCGGGCTCCGGATTATTGCAGACTCTTTTTCTTGGCCATCCGGCCTGGATTACTTTGTAATTTTCCCTGCTGTTTCCCTCGGGAACCTGATGGCGTCGCTGGAACTCTGGGACCTCAGCTAAGTCTTGCGCCTCCCGGGTCATTGTCAGCTGTGGGTTCAAATAAGGTGTGGTCATAATCTGTTTCATTTGGTTGGTTTGATCAGTTATTCGTTTCCTTAACTGATCTACATGGCGCCTCCATACTCTGTTGTCTTGTAACTCGACCCAGTATGACTTGGGACCCCTTGTTTTGATTATCTGTCCTGCGAGCCAGCTTCCGCCGTCCCCATAGTTGCGCGCCCACACTTGGTCACCTATGCCCATTTCCTCGCCTTTCTATTTCCCTTGTAACCCTCTGGTGTGTAATGGGGATTCAAAGTCAAGTGGGCACCGGAGTTTCCGTCCATCAATAGTTCGGCTGGGCTTCTGCCGTAGCGAGTGCTTGGGGTTCTGTGCTGAATCGCCAGAAAGAAATCTATCTTGTTTGCCAGTCACCTGGCTTGAGCCTGGACAATGCCTCCTTAGCGCTCGGACGGGCGCTCTGCAAGGCCATTCGGCGCGGGTGGAAAGGCGCAGAGAGGGCATGTCGGATGCCCTCATCTGCCAGGTATTCTTCAAACTGGGCTGCCGTGAATTGCGGGCCCGTTGTCGGACACCAGGTGTCAGGCAACCCGTGGGTTCGCGAATAGGTGGCGCAGGGCTGCGATTACTGCCTCGGCCGTGGTGGATTTCATGATTATGATCTCCAACCATTTAGAGAATGCATCGACAACCACTAGGAAGGTTTGGCCATGGAAGGGCCAGCAAAATCAATGTGGACTCTTGACCAGGGCCTTGGGGTTTTCCCATTCCTGACTGGGGCCGTTGTAGGGGGTCTGGACTCTTGGCAAGTCTGGCATTTCCCTACCCTCTCAGCAATCTCTGCATCCATGAGGCCACCATACATAGCTTCTGCTAGCCCCTTCATCCTTACGATCCCTGGGTGACCCTCGTGGAGGAGGTCCAAAACCTTTCCCTTAGTTTGATCGAATTACCACACGATCGCCCATAACAGGCACCCCTTGAGCCGAGAGCTCATCACGTTCTTGGCAAATTCTTTAAACCTTTCGCCCGGCGCAGCGGCCACCCTCTTGTACCCAACCGAGTACAGTCCTTAACACAATGTCCCGATGATGCGAGCCACTTCCTTAGATGTGACTGGGCCAGAGTCCAAAAGTCAATAAGTAGGATGGGCGTCCCGGGTGGGATCTTGATCGCCCTGGTAGTGGGCATCTGCTTGCGCGTCCGCATGCCCCACTTCTTTTCCTGGTCGATGCTGCAGCTTGTAGAATAAGCGGCTAAAAATAGTCCATCGAGTCAAGCGTGGCGAAAGTGCCACAGGCGTTGGGCGATCGCCAGCCAGTATTCTAACAATGGTCTGTGGTCAGTCACAATTTCAAAATTCGCCCAAAACATACTCGTGGAATTTTTCACCCTGACACAATTGCTAGCGCTTCTTTATCTAATTGGCTGTAGTTCCTCTCTGGGGAGGACATCGTTCTAGAATAGAACGCTATAGGGCTTCTGTGCCGTTTGGAAGTCTGTGGCTGAGTACAGCCCCACCCCATAAGGGGGGCATGCAAACCAGCACTAGGGGCAATGAGTTGTGATATTGGATGAGCAGGCTATCACTTGAGAGCAGGTTCTTTACTGCTTCAAAAGCCCTATTTTCGACTTTCCCAAGACCAAACAGTATTTTTCCTAAGAGCCTATGCAGCGGTTCAGCAACGGTCGCTTTGTTTTTAAAAGACCGCGTAAAAATTCACTAGCCCCAGGAATGCCTGCAGCTCTGCTTTGTTTTGGGCGCTGGAGCCTTCCTAATTGCCTTGACCTTGCTCTCAGTGGGGTGAATTCCTTTCTTGTCTATCCGGTAGCCCAAGAACTCCACTGATTCGACCCCTATCTGGCATTTGTTTACCTTGACTTTTAGTCCGGCTGTCCGGAAAATGCCCAGAACCTTTCTTAAACGCTCCCCAATTCCTCTAGGTTTTCCCTGAAATCAAGACATCATCAGTAGGAACTACCCTGGGAGCCCTTGCAGAAGTCGTTCCATTAAGTTTTGGAACAGCCCTGGTGCCACACTCACCCCAAATTGCAATCGGGTGCACTTGAAAGCCCCCCTGTGCGTTACAATTGTTTGGGCTTGACTGTGGGCGTCTACGGGCAGTTGTTGGTAGGCTTGGGCCAAGTCTAACTTTGCAAAGACTTGCCCTTGCCCCAAGAGTGCAATAAGTGTTGCATCACGGGAACCGGTGCGCTTTTCTGTAAGGCTTTGTTAGCGTCGCCTTGTAGTCAGCGCAAATTCTAATTGACCCGTCCGGGTTTATTGGGGTGACGATTGGCGTCTCCCACTTTGCGTGATCGACTGGCACCAAAATTCCCTGATTTATGAGCTTGTCCAGCTCCTTATCGATTTTTGGTTTTAGGGCAAAGGACTCTCTCTCGCCTTAAGCCTAATGGGGGCTACCTGGGGTCTAGTTGAAGGAAATAGGGGTCCCCTTGTACTTGCCCAGGCAGTCCTTGAAGACATCTTGAACTCGTTAAAGAGAATGTCTTTCAGGTTACAGTCACTTCTGTAGATGCCAGTCACTCCCATGCCCAGGGCACGAAACCAGTCTAGTCCCAACAGACTGGGCAGGGTCCCTTCGACGATCGTGATGGGCAGGGTCTTTTGTGGACCGTGCTCGACTCGGACGGAGGTGGTCCCTCGAACAGGGATGCGATTCCCTTGGTAGTGGACTCGTGCGCACTGTGCTTGCAGGTGGCGCCGACGGACGGCAGCGACTTTGCCAAAGTGTCCCAGGACATGATGGTGATCGCTGATCCGTGTCTACTTCGAGCCGGCACCGACTCCCTCTATTTTGGTTTTGGTGAAGATCTTCTTCTCCACTTGGGTGAGGCGGCCTATGACCACAGTTGTTTGGTTGGAATCCGCCTTTTTTGTTTGAGCCAATCATGGTCGCCTTGCCGATTCCGCGCTCTGATTGGATTTGAATTTTCGGCGGAAGGTTGGGCCGCTCGACAAACTTGAGCTAGGTGCCCTTTCTTCCCACACCGCCGACATGTTGCGTCCTTAAACTTGCAGCGTTGGCGCTGGTGTTGACCCCGCAGCTTCCGCACTCGCCCCGGTCCCCTTTGTCGATTTCTCGGTGCGGCAGACCCTTCCTCATCTTCACCGCCGGATTCGGTCTGAACCTCCTCCTGGTGCACCGGAGTTGCCTTCGCGCCGCCTTTGGTGGGACCGGCTTCTGCAGTGTCTCTGCCGCTTGGGTGGACATTTCATGTGCTCTGGCTTCGTCCAGAGCGTTAACGTTAGGTTGCTCTTGCTCAGCAGCCGCCGCCGCAAACGGATGTCTTTGACTCGGATGAGTTGCTCGAGGCACTCTCGCCCAGGTCGTATCCGCAGTCCTTGGACGCTTTTCTTAGGGCGGCCATGTAGTCACCGATGGATTCGCCTCCATCTGCCTTCGCCTCCAATTCAAACCGCGCACGATTTGGACGGCGTTGGTGCGTGGTTCTTCAGTAAAGTCTGTAGAGTTGGCCACGACACCGACTGCAACGGCGTTGGCTCTGCCAGGGCTTCCGATATCAATGACCTCCGGACCACAGTGGCTTAAGAAATAAGCCCTTTTCGTTATCTGGAACTCCTTGCAGTTCGTTGGCTTCTAGAAAGCTTTCAAACGGGTCATATACTCGTTCCCCATTTCTCTTTAGCCGGGTCAACGGTGCGGGCGGAGTGTAACTGGCCATCTCCGCTTTTCTGCCCTGAGTTTGCTGGGTTCGGCCCATCGTGCTTCAGCTCGGTTCTGGTTCTCCTTAGCCTCGAGATCCCACCTTCGTCGCCAATGTTAAGTTCTGGAAGTAACGAGGCTGGAGACCAGGGTAGTGACAACAGCTCTTTAATATAGGGTGAACCCAGCAACCGGCTGGGGGAAAAACCTCTCCTTTTATACAGTTCTGGTGGAGGCTTCGTCCAATCAGCAACGTGCTGATTTCCCGCTCAAATATTTAAAGGTATATACAGTAATACATAACAGTCACAATTATATAGATACATTTAACTGATTATAGAAGTTATACTGATTCTGGAAGAGTAGGAAGAGTAATCAACGTGTGTGTGTGTGTGTGTGTGTGTGTGTGTGTGTGTGTAGAGAGAGAGAGAAAGAGGATGGAGATGGAGTTAAAGAGGGAGAGGAAGAGGGAGAGAGAAGAAAGCTATTATAGGTTTAATAAGGAAGCAACATGATATTTCCAAGATTTAAAGAAATTAATAGTTGGCAAAATCATCAACTAAGAACCTGACCACAACATTTAAACAAGGCCTCAAATGATACAAGGGAGTCTGTAAATAACTTCATCAAAGATGAAAAAAATGCCAGTAATGTTGACAAGATTTTTTTAATGCTGGAAACAAAGTCTATGCTATGATTCTTCAGTGTGATATGTTTCCAAGGAAAATTGTAATTTTATATATCAGTGGGGAACAGTAAGACTTACAGCTTTCGATTTCCAGTGTGCAGTTTTGTTCATCCAAGGGATATCTGCGTAAATCCATCATACAGGCAGCTGTGGTAGTAATCCTAAAAAATGCAAGGATAAGGAAGAAAGAGAAAGTATAGTTCAGGAAGGATCTTTATGTTGAACATTTGGTGAAAAATTGATCAGATATTTTGCATTTAAATTCCATATTTTTGTTCAGAACTGAAAGTGACATTTGTAGATCTCCTTGTTTATGAGGAATCCAAATAGTCAAATCAATGGTAAACTGGAAAGCCTTTCTTTCATATTAAAAATTGGTCATAAGCAGGTAGTCTTAGTCATAAACAGGTAATCATCCATTTAGCAACCATTCAAAGTTACAACAGCACTGAAAAAAGTGACTTGCAACTGGTCCCTTCATTTGCAACTGTTGCAGCATCCCTAAGGTCACGTGATCAAAATTCGGGAGTTTAGCAAATGGCATGTATTTATAATAGTTGCAGGGTCCCAGATTCATGTGATCACTATTTACAATCTTCCCAGCCAGCTTCCAATAAGCAGTCAATAGGGAAAGCTGGCTTCACTTAATGACCTGATGATTCACCTAACAATTACAGTGATTTGCTTAACGAAGAAATTCTGGTCTCAGTTGGAATTTCTATTTAATGAATCTACACAGGATCTTTTGGTGTCTTATAACCAAGATAGCCAACCAGTTAGTTCATACTGTGTTGTATCTTGTTTGGACTATTGTAATAGTCATTTTCCAAGACCCCATTTTACCCTCCAATCTATGACCAAAATGTTGCTGTTCGTATTATAACTAGGCATTTATGGAAGATACCATATGAATCTCTGGTGTTGGCACATCATGCTCTGACCAAGGGCATCCCCATTTTTTGAAAGTCTTGCTACTGGCTCATAGGTTTGTTCAGCAGATCCAATTTTTGTGCTAGTGTCAACCAATTCTCCAAGATGCTAGAATAATCATCATTGAGATTTTTTTTTCTCCCTTGCCTCTGGTTCTCTGGAATTGACCCTACAAAATTACACTTGGAGTCAAATCTCCTAAAGAAATGCTAAATATCCTTTCTGTCCCCTTTGGATCTTTATAATTAAGTATCCATACATATATATGCACAGACACAGAAATTTAAAGACTCACACATGCCCAATTAATTTAAATGCATATATGTTGATCACTATTATATTATGAACTTACTAACGTAGAGGCTCCCTATTTTACATTATAATTTGTTAGCTGAATATAATATAGTATGAATGCTATTTTTATTTTTTGTCTGTATTGCATTCAGTTATAGGTGGGAGCTAAACACATTTACTCCTCTTCCTCTGTAACATTTTGATTTGTGCTTTGTAAGCCCAAATTAGCACAGTAGCCATTTATGGAAGTTTACCAAGTAAACCAATAAAGGAAGAGTCTGCAAAATAGGGTACTTGTGATGCATTTTGTGAGACACTGAATAATACCAATATTAATAATACATTTATTTTTCTATCACTTGCCCTGAACAGCTGAGAATTTACATTGAAACTGATATCATTTCAATCTGCTGAAACAAAATTTAACATTGAAAAAAGATTCATATGAAAATTCTTTTAAACTACTGAAAATGTTACATGAATAGGTTTTTAAGGATCTCCTGAAAGAAAGAAAGAAAGACATGGAGTAAATTCTACAAGTTAGGAACAAAGTCTGAGAATGCTCAATTGCCACAAGATAAATACAAAACGAAAACAAGACAGAAATTATGAACTGAACTGACCAGTAGCAAAAAATAGTTATATTATTAATACTGGAATACTATGGAATATGGAACCATAATGATATAAATTAATAATACAAAGATATAGTTTAATATAAAAATACAATTATTTACTTTTAGAGTGACAGATATATTAATTACAGGAGACTCTATACAGAAATTAAAATAAAACCATAAAATTCTGCCATTAGGCTGACAATCTAAATCAGTGGTAGTCAACCTGATCCTTACCGCCCACTAGTGGGTGTTCCAGCTTTCATGGTGGGCGGTAGGGATTTTGTCCGATACTAAAGCACTTTCCTTTTTTTAATTTAATTGACGACGATACACGGTGCATTACTGTGGAACTGGTGGGCGGTTAGAAAATGTTACTACTAACACGGATACAAAAGTGGGCGGTAGGTATAAAAAGGTTGACTACCCCTGATCTAAATAAATGGAATATACAGAAAATAAAGAGAAAAAAGAGGAACGTACTGTCATTGTAGGTCCAGAATAGAAGGTGAATTTTTAACTGAAATTTAAATTCATTTGTTTAGAATATGTATATAGCTGCTTACTTGCTCACCGTGTTTCTAGGTAGCTTACAAACAATAAAAAGAAAATATAGAAAAAGAAAATAAAGCAATAAAAATAAAGAACAATAATCTTCCACCCACCCTAGCAACAACATATGGTCAAATATGACGGGTGCTGGCAAAGCCACATCCTTACAAAAGAGTGGCAAAGTGGGAATCAGTCTAATTTCTGAAAGGATGATATTCCAAAGACAGGCAGCCACTACAGAGAGGTCCTTCTTCTGGGTCCCGCCAGATGTACCTCCTTAGGGGACAGGACCTGCAACATTCCTTGCCTGCCTTCTCTAGTGGGTCATGTGGAAGCAAGCAAAGTGTAACTAGAAGTCAACATGGTTTGTCAAAAACAGATCATGCCAAAGAAACCTTATTTCATCTTTTGATGAAGATAATCACTTAAATATGAACCAGCAGTGTGTGGAAGCAGCCAAAAAAGCCAATGTAATCCAAGGTTGCATTAACAGAGGGATAGAATCAAAATCACATGAAGTATTACTACCGCTTTATAAAGCCTTAGTAAGACAACACCATTCAGTTTTAGGCACCATATTATAAAAAAGATATAGAGACTCTGGAAAGAGTACAGAAAAGAGCAACAAAGATGATTAGGGCTGGAGGCTAAAACTTTTGAAGAATGGTTGCAGGAATTGGGTTTGTCTAGTTTAGTGAAAAGAAAGACTAAGGGTGACATGATAGTAGTATTCGAATATTTGAGGGACTTCCACAAAGAAGAGGGGGTCAACCTATTTTCCAGAGCACCAGAAGGCAAGACAAAAAACAATGGATAAAAACTAATCAAGGAGAGAAGCAACCTAAAACTAAGGAAAAATTTCCTAACAGTGTGAATGATTAACCAATGGAACAGCTTGCTTTCAGAAGTTGTGGGTGCTTCATCACTAAAGGCTTTTAAGAAGAGTTTGTATAGTTATTTGTCCAGAATGGTATAGGGTCTCCTGCATGAACAGGGGAAGATGGCTAAGGTCCCTTTCAACCTTGTTATTGTAACATCTTGCCCAGTGGTGGAATTCATTTTTTTTTACTACCGGTTCTGTGGGCATGGCTTGGTGGGCGTGGCTTGGTGGGCGTGGCAGGGGAAGGATACTGCAAAATCTCCATTCCCACCATACTCCAGGGGAAGGATACTGCAAAATTCCCATTCCCATTCCACTCCTGGGGGAAGGATATTGCAAAATCTCCATTCCCACCCCACTCTGGGCCAGCCATAGGTGGTATTTGCTGGTTCTCTGAACTACTCAAAATTTCCACTACCGGTTCTCCAGAACCTGCTGAATTTTACCCCTGGTCTTGCCTCAGCAATCCCCTCAAGAAAGCAGAACTTTTGAAACTGGCAGCATTTCAAAAGGAAATTTTATTGGGAGATAGTGGTAGCAAGGAAACATAGGCAGGATCTAAACTCCCCACATGAGAATGTTAGGTTAAAAGTTGTTTGTCAAAACTCCTCCCCACTGTTCAATCCAACAGGAGCCAATCTCCAGGTGCAAAGTTGTTGTGAGAACTTGGAGCTGAGAAGGTGATAAGAAGTTGTTCTGAGGTGCTGCCCTCCCATCTCTTCGGATCTGAGACAAAACAGATGGCCCCAGGTTCAGCCCTCTTCGCTCCCATGCCCAGAAAGATACACCAAAGTGTAAAAGGACCAAAGCAAGCAACAGATCATAAAAATATCAAGGTTCCTCTCTCCCGCCAGAATGGCAGTGTCCCCATAGGGATCTATGGGGGCCTGACATGCTGCCCCCCTAAGAGAAGGAGAGATCTACCTGGAATAAAGAAAAAAAGAGGGGAAAGACAACAACAGTCTGTTAGTTGGGTTTATCTGGGTACAAGGCATGTAATCATTTGAGTAGTCTGGTGGTTCTGATGTGTCTTTTGTGGACCCACTCATTTTGAGCCGAAGGGAGGTCTTTCCACACTACTAGGTATTGAATTGCTCCATGGTATTTTCAGGAGTCAAGAATTTCATATTATCATATGTGGTGGACATGCCCAAAAGCAAAATAATATTGGACAAAACTACATATATGGTTGGAAAAAATGATAAAGCAACGTATAGATTTAAAACCAGAAATATTTTTGTTGGGCATTTTACCAGATAAGTATAACAAGGGGAATACATATTTGATTTTACATATATTAACTGCAGCTGGAATTGTATTTGCACAACAATGGAAAAGTGAAGGGATCCCTAAAGGTGAAAATGTGATTAAAGAAATAGTAGAATGTGCAGAAATGGATAGACTAACACATTTAAGGAAAAGGAAGAAACTGAATACTTTTTGACATGGGACTTATTTTATCAATGGTAAGCTAATAAAAACAGAAGTTAGAAACATGAATATATAAGAAAAGGACTGATGATACAAGGGAGGTTGGTCAAAATGGATAAGGAAAATAATAATAATAATAATAATAATAATAATAATAATAATAATAATAATAATAATAATAATAATAATAATAATAATAATAATATTATTATTATTATTATTATTATTATTATTATTATTATTATTATTATTATTATTATTATTATTATTAAACAAGCAGTTGGGCTGCCGTGGCTGGGCCTAGACAGCTATTCGGTGCAGTTCCTACTGTTATAGGATTATCATTTTTGGATTAGTAGTAGCTTAGCCACCATGAACCAACCTAGGCACCTACCTAGCTACCTACCTATTGTTAACATAGTGTAAGCCGCCCTGAGTCTTCGGAGAAGGGCGGGATATAAATGCAAATTTAAAAAAAACCCATCACTAATGATGAAAAGGAATCAACGAAATTCCACACCGGATTGATCATCGCCCGGGTCAGTAAGGACCACATCAGATGCTCCCCCGACATCTGTTGAAAAAGGAACTACAGGGCTCAGTTGTTACTGCTAGAGAACTAGGGCGTGCAACTACAAAGCAATTAAAACAAAAGCGCAAAACTTGGACAACTGAAGAAAATCAAGAAATCATCAAATATTATTACCAGGCAGAACCAACAGCCGGGGATTTCAAAAAAGAATGATGCAACTGTAGAAGGAAAAACACCCGGAAAGTGACATAACTGAACAAAGATTAATGGATCAAAGACGCTTCATCATCCATAATAAAGTTTTCACAGATGTGGAAATGCAACATCTAGAAAGATTGGCTAAAAAAACAACAACAGGTAATGAAGAACAGGCTGAAGGAACTGTTCCAACACTTGAACAAACTGACCAACCTGTGGAAGAAACCAACATACAGGATGAAAATCCTCCTGTGCAACAACTCAAAAGTGTACAGCTAAGTGGTCTAGCAAAAATGCTGAAAGAAAAGATTGAAAACCACATCAAAGAAAACATAGAAAGAAAAAGACTACCTACATTCGCAAAGTGAATAGCAAACGAGTGAAAGATCCACTAACTGTCGCGAACAGCATTTTAACGTCCATCCCATCCAGCACACAATATGAAACTAACCAACTAACGTATAGCACAACCACCATTATAACTGCAGAACTGGGTTATAAAATGCAAAAAAAAAGAAACCCACTGGAACACCAAAGTGGAAAATTCGACTTGAAAATAAAATAAAAAAACTATGAGGAGATGTCAGCAATCTGAAGTACTTGAAAGAAGCAAAACTAAGTAACAAAAAGCTGAAAAATAATTTACACAATAAATACAACTTGGAGGAAAAAACAATAATGGAAATCATGGAAGAACTAAACCAATGTGTAATAGCAACAGGAAAGAAAATTTAAAGGTACAAAGGACAAATTAAACAATATCGTGAAAATGTCCACTTCAGAAGAAACCAACACCTCTTCTACCAGTCCCTTGATGAAAATCGAATCCAAACTAATGTTCACCCATGTAAAGAAAAAACTTTGAACTTTTGGAATGAACTGTGGGAAAACCCAGTGGAACACAACAAAACTGCCTCCTGAATCAAAGATATTCAACAACAAACAATACGAAATAAAATGGAAAATATTGTAATTTTGCAATATAGCAAAACAAGCAAAGAAGGTCAAGAACTGGAGTGCACCTGACCTGGATGAACTGCATGGATACTGGCTAAAACACCTGACCAGCCTCCATCATCACACACAGTTTGATCAAATGCTTCAAGATGCAACAAACAAAGAATGGTTAACAGCTGGTGAAACATACTTGATAATCAAAGATCCAGAAAAGAGCACAGATCCAAGCAACTATCACCCAATTACTTGTCTGCCAACAACGTTCAAGCCTTTTACAAGAATACTGGCAAATTCGTATTCAATCATCTGATGGAAAACAGTTTGTATCCAGTAGAACAAAAAGGGAATTGTAAAAAATCAAGAAGAACAAAAGATCAGCTGCTCATTGACAAAATGGTACTAAAAAATGCAAAACAAAGAAAAGCAAATTTAAATATGGCATGGATTGATTACAAGAAGGCATTTGACTCATTACCCCACAGTTGGATTAACAGCTATCTGGAAAACTTTGGAAGTAGCAAAACTATTTGTACATTTTTGAAAGCAAATATGCAAAAAATGGAAAACAGTTCTAGCAGCAAATGGGGAGAACATTGGTGAAGTCAACATCAGATGAGGAATCTTCCAGGGGGACTCACTTTCACCACTACTGTTCAACATCACATTAATTCCATTGACAATAATCCTATAAAACACAAAACTGGGATACCAAATCTCAAGCCAACATGGCAAAATAAGCCATCTACTATACATGGATGACTTAAAAATGTATGCGAAAAGCCCCACTGAACTTAAATCAATACTCAACACAGTTCAACTGTTCAGCAGCGACATCAAAATGAACTTTGGACTTGAAAAGTGTGCTATATTATCCATACAGCAAGGAAAAATGGACAAAATAGAAGGAATAGAACTGGGAAATGGGAACATAGTAAAAGCATTAGCAAAGGAAGATGGCTACAAATACCTAGGCATATTGGAAGCAGATAACATCTTGAATGGAAAAGTCAAAGAGTCAATGCAAAAGGACTACATCAGGAAGGCCACAAAATATTAAAATCAAAACTGAATGCTGGAAACATAATTTAAGGCATTAATACATGTGCAGTTCCAGTGATACACTACTCAGCTGGAATCAACTGGACTTTGGCTGAACTAGAAAACTTGGACCAGAAAACGCGCAAACTTTTGAATATATGCCAAGAAAAATAGGGGGAAGAGGGTTATTGCAAATCCATCAAACTGTGGAAGAAGAAAAACGAAGTTTGAATGATTATGTGAACCAAAGTACAGAAAAATTGCTGCAGACTGTAAAAACAGAGCATTATAAAAACAACACAAACAAAGGCAGAATATAAGGAAAAACAGCTGGATGACAGATTAAATAGATGGAAAACCAAAGCTTTGCATGGACAGCACTTGAAAAACATTGAAGGAAAATGTGATGACAACTTGACATGGGCATGGCTTAAGATGAGAACCATCAAGAAAGAAACGGAAGGATTAATATTTGCTGCTCAAGAACAAACCAGGGGTGAAATGCTACCGGATCGGACTGGATCGGGCGAGTAGGTAGCGAAGACTGGGGCTGGTTCGCCGAACTGGGAGCAATGGCTGGCTGGCCACGCCCCCAAATCGATCCACAGTCTGGAGTTCTGCCATGGTTGCCTGCCTTCCACGCTGCTTCCCGGTGTCCCAGTGGCCAGCTTGCGAAGGCAGGAAAGCGGAAGCCCCCATGGAAGGCAGTCAAGCATGGCAGGGCTTCGGGAAAGGGAGTAAGCTGCCCCCCCCACCACTTTACCACTCCATCTCTTCCTCCTTGTCAGCAGAAAAAGAGTGTTTCTTTTCTTGTCTCCCCAAGAACTGAACATTTTTTCAGCTGACTCAGAGCTCCCAGGCAGCCCGAAGGTCCTGCAATGAGGTGGATCCAGGCTAATGCCATTGCGATCCTGACTAGCCTAGATCCTAGGCACTTTCTAGTAAAAGTGGCAGGACAGCAAGCCTCATTCAGCCATGTCCAGCTGGTTTCCTGGCAGCATCGGTGTTGGCGGCGTTAAGATTAGGCAGAGAAAAGAAGAGTCCAGCGAAATTGAGCTCCATAAAGAAGAGAGGACAAAAAAAAGAAGAAGAAGAGAGGACCGTCCCCCTTCTCGTAAGTACGGCTTTCCCTTCTTGGGCTCCCAGTGCCCACTGATGGGTTGGTGATTCCCGCAGCTGCATTATTGCAGAACCAGATGCTGCACAGGCATGGGGAGGTCGGGGGGGGGGGAAGGAAGGAAAGGAAACGTGGAGGTGTGGAAGCATTGGCTGAGTTTGCAGGGAGATTGGCCGAGTGGATGCTGCTGACGAGGAGGAAGAGATGGAGTGGTAAAGTGGTGGTGGGGGCAGCTTACTCCCTTCCCTGAAGCCTTGCCATGCTTGACTGCCTTACACGCTACCTTCCCAGCAGTCCCCCAGGCCCTTTGCCTTCCCCTTTGCCTCGGGTCCTGCTGCCTGCATCCAGCCCATGATGGGGGACATTTTCTTCCTTCTCCCGCAGCAGCTGCTGCTCAAACCAGGTATATATGTGTTTGTGTGTGTGTGAGAGAGTGAAAGAAAGAAAGAAAGACAGACAGACAGACCTGAGTGACGTCATGTTGGCCACGCCCACCTAGTCATATGTCCACCAGGACACGCCCACCAGGACATGTTCACAGAACCGGTGGCAAAAAAATTTAGATTTCATCCCTGGAACAAACACTACAAATTAATGCCATGAAAGCAAAGATACAAAAATCCACCAACAATCCAAACTGCCAACTTTGCAACAACAAAGTCGAAACTGTTTCACATTTAATATGTGAATGCAGCAAAATCGCACAAACTGATGACAAAGCTAGACACGACCGAGTTGCTAAATTAATCCACTGGTCATTATGTAAAAATTACAACTTACCTGTAACCAAAATGTCATGGGAACATAAAGTGGAAAAAGTTATAGAAAATGAGAAGGTGAAGATCTTATGGGACTTTTGAATACAGACGGATCGTCACTTGGAACACAATACACCAGATATCACAGTTGTGGAAAACCGAAACATACAATTTATTGACATTGCGGTACCAGGAGATGCCAGAGAAAAAGAACTGGAAAAAATCATGAAATATCGTGACCTGGCCATCAAAACTACACAGCTATGGATGAAACATGTAACAGTGATACCCATTGTCATCGGGGCACTTGGTACCATGTCCAAGAATTTTATAAAGATACATCAAGAAATTGCAGCTTCCTGCAATAACACCAGCAGAACTGCAAAAAACTGGGCTACTTGGAACATCTTATATCTTAAGAAGGTACTTGCTTGATACCTAGGACGCTGGCAGCAACCCGTATCAACCATCAACATAAGTCAATGGTATTTGTGATGCATTTTTGAATGTTCAGTGGACTGAATTTTTGGCAAACACAATCCTGGCTGCTGTAATGATATTCACAATCAAATATTTTACATCTCTAGTATATATCTCAGGAATAATTCCCAACAGAAAGAATTCTGGCTTAAAATCTATATGTTTTTTAATCATTTTTTCCAACCACGTGTGTATTTTAGTCCAATATCTTTTCATTTCAACGCATGTCTACCACATATGATAGTATGATCCAGGTATCTGATGACACTTCCAGCATTTTTCAGATTTATCTTTGAACATTCTGGCAATTCTTGTTGGGGGTAGATGCCACCTGTAAAACATCTTATACAAATTCTCTTTATATGCTGTAGACATTGTCATTTTATAATTATACATCCATAATTTCTGCCAGGTTTCTAGGTCTATCCCATGGCCAAAATTCTTCCCCCAAGCAATTATTGTCTCTTTTACTTGTTCTCCAAATTTTTCTTCTAATAAATATCCATACAATTTCCTAATCAAGTTGTCATCAGAATCTATTAAAATCTTATCAAAACTATATATATATATTATTGTAAAAGCCTTCTGTTTTAACATCTTTATCATATCTGGATTGTATTTGCAAATAAGAAAACCAATTCATTGTTATACCATCTGCCTCTTGTTCTAATTTGGATTTTAACTCACCCTTTTCATTCAACAGTTCATTATATCTAACAATATGTTCCTTTCTAAATGTTATCGAATATGAGAATGCCTCAATAGATGATACCCACATTAGAATTTTCAAAAAATGACTTTTCTTTATCTTCTCCCAAATTGACAGCAACGCTTCTCTAATTAAATATAATATCCCTGTGTTTTAGCTTGTTCATACCATAAAAAGGCATGCCATCCCAACAACAAATCATGTCCTTCCAAGGTCAATATTCTATTATTTCTTAAAGTTATCCATTCTTTAATCCACATCAAATTTCCTGCCTGATAATACAATTCCCAGTTGGGTAGCCTGAAACCGCCTCTCATTCTCTTGTCTTATAATGATTTTAATTTTATCTTTGCCTTTCTCCCTTGCCAAATATATTTCAACATTATTTTATTCAATTCCACAAAATATCCTCTGCTCAATTTAATTGGAATAGTTTGGAATAAATACAAAATTCTAGGTAGTATATTCATCTTGATTGTTGATATTCTTCCAAGCAATGACAATTGTATACGTTCCCATTTAACCAAATCTGTCACAATCTGCTGTTTGAGTTTACAGGGCCTCCAGGTTTTGTGGCTGGTCCAGTTCTGGAACGGGATTTTGTTTCCCTCCAGAAAATACACCATGTGAGGAAAGCCCATCAAACAATATAGGCTTCCTTCTCCCACACTGTTCAACATTGTTCAGTTTCTGTTAATTTTTTTGAGTTGTAAGTGCAAGGCTGCAGGTGGCCTTGGTCATTTTCCTGAAGCAAGACGGTCCTGACAGCTATGTCGCTGGCATTGGCCTGGATGACAAAAAGCTTTTCCAAATCTGGGTGCCTTAGCACCAGCTCAATGGAAAAAAATGTCAGGGTTCCAAGTAACAGACCCAAAAGAATCAAAACCCTGAGACGTAGAGTTTCCTCAAAGTATGAATTTATTAGGAATGTCATATTGGCACAGCTGGTGAAAACCCGACTGAAGGACCTGAGGTTTTCCCCACCCAAATCAAAACCCAAAGTTCTTTCTCCCAGGTTACACATCCATCACATGGTCCAATCAAGTTGCAGTCCCAACTCCGACTTGCTTTTGTCCATGCCCTTCCAAAACCTGGTACAGTATCCTTGGCTCCCGTGGAAAGAATGTTATTTTAGCTACACATCCCCCCAGCTATCACTATCTCCTCCCTCACATTCCCACAGCTCCAACCAGCCTTCCTGTGGCAGCCCTGAAGATGCTCTGAAAATGGCTTCAGGACTGACAGACTGCTCCCCATCAGTTGAGAAGGACCTCTTGCAAGAGAAAATCAAAAGGGAGGATAATCCATATCACCTTCAACTGCACCCCCCCCCTACAGGTGGCCCTTTGGGCTTACGAGGATGTTTGTCAGGAAACTCTTTAATCAACCTGTCAGCTTTACATCCCAACTCTTAACCCAAGTGGCTTATCCCCTCCAGTGGGCTAAGTATTGCAAGCAGCCCTGTGTGAGTCTAAGATCTTTTTCACCTCATAATGGGTCTCTCCTTGTACTATGATGGGTTTCAGAGCTGCCTGGTCTACCGCCTTAGCTAAGAGCTTAGTGCCAGCTTTAACAGGCTGCTATGGAACACTAGATGCACTTTTCCTAACAAGCGTGGGAGTAAGCTGAACGGTTACAGGGTTTATCACTTTCACTATAGGGAACAGTCCTATGAACTTCAGACCCAGCTTTTTATTTGGTAACTTTAGATTTAGATACTTTGTTGACAAGTATACTTTGTCTCTGACATGGAAAGGAAGCTGGGGGGAGTGGCATTTGTTGGCTTGCTTTTTATACTTTTTTGTCGCTTCTACTAAAGCTCACTTCGTATTTTCCACCCCTGCCCCAGTGAATCCATCCATCCACTCAAGGACATGGAGGAGGGTGGTTCCCTGGGTATGGCATGGGGGCATGGGGACAAACTCCATGATACTGGTGACCTGGAAAGGGGTCTGTCCCATGCTACTACGCACTGCGTTGTTGTAGCCTACCTCCACAAAAGGCAGCAAGCATCTATCTGCCCAGGTAGATTGCTGATAGTCCACATAACACCCCAGGTACTGTTCTACCATGGTGTTTGCTTGTTCTGACCCCACATTCATGCTTGGATGAAAAGCCAAGCTGAGCCCCTGGGTGGACACTATCGCTTGTAGGAATTCCCTTCAGAATTTTGCAGTGAATTGGACCCCTCTGTCCAATTCTGCGGGAAACCCCATGCAGCCTGTATATCTGTCTTATGAACATCCTAGCTAGTTTTTTGGCTGAGGGTAACCCTGAGCAGGCTGTGAAGTGGGCTTGCTTTGAGAATAGGTCAATCATGGTCCAAATGACTGTATTCCCACCACTCTTTGGGAACTCATCTATAAAATCCATGATGATTTCTTCTGAGGGTCGGCTTGGGTCTGCCCCTTGCTGGAGGATGCTGGGTGTGGGGGCTTCCCTGTCCTTGTCTTCATGGCAGCACAGGTGGCACAGTTCTTTACATAGTCCTCCATGTCTGCTTTCATCTTTGGCCACCAGAATTGCATCCTGATTAAGTGCAGGGTTTTTAAGTAACCAAAATGTCCAGCAAGCTTGGAATCGTGGCTGCACTGCAGGACTTGAAGCCACGAACTGGTAGGGACATACAGCTTTGTCGCCTTCCAGGGTAGTCTGTCCTTGAGGGTCAAGGTGTCCTTGTTGTCATTGAACCACTGGTCTTCTGGGAGCATTGCTTTCAAGGTCCCTATTATTGGGTCCCCTCCAGGGTGTCTCAGTTCCAGACTGGGCCTCTGATGGTGGCTTGAGTCGCTAGTTGAGAGGGAGGGATGATGGTGTGGATTATGTCTTTGTGATGGCTATTGAACTGTGGTTTTCTGGACAAGGCATCAGCGAACAGATCCTTCCCCCTGGGATATACTTTAATTCAAAGTTGAACCGTTTGAAGTACTGCACCCAGCAGACTTGTTTGGGAGAGAGTTTTCGGGTTTTTTTTAAGGGCTTCTAGGTTTTTGTGATAAGTCCAAACTTGAAACAATATTCTGCTTCCCTCTAAGGAGTGTCTCCAAGTGAGGAGGGCCCATCAAATGGCATAGGCTTCCTTTTCCCACCCTGCTCACTGCCTTTCAGTGTCAGTGAGTTTTTGGGAAGTGTAAACACAGGGTTGTAATTGGTCCTGGGCATTGGCTTGTAGATGCTGTGGCCATCTGCCTGGACCATGAATGACAGTTCAGCATCAGGGTGTTTGAGGATGGGCTTTTCCACGAACATCCTTTTAAGTTTTTTGAATGCCCGCTGGCAGTCCAGGGACCAAGCCAGTTGCTGGCTGGGTTGTGGCTTGCCCCCCATCCATCTTCAATAGTTCTGTCAGGGGAAGTGCCACTTCAGCGAAGGCAGGGATGAACTGCCTGTAAAAATTGGAGAACCCGAGGAAGTTCTGGAGTTGTTTGCCGGTGTGTGGGGATTCCCAGTCTAGCACCGCTTTTACTTTTCCTGGGTCCATTTCAGTTCCCTCATTTGACACTTGGTAACCCAGGTAGTCTAGGGAGTTCTTGTGGAACTTGCATTTTGACAGCTTTATGTATAGTTTAGCCGCTAGGAGTTTCTTCAAAACCTGGCACATTAGTTTAGTGTGCTTTTTTAATGTCTCACTGAATATGAGAATGTTGTTCGGATAGACTAGAACACCCTTGTAGAGGTGCTCATGCAGCACCTTGTTAATCAATTGCATGAAGACTGTGGGGGCGGCCTATAGTCTGAACAGCATCACTTTAAACTGGCAGCTGGAAGGCTGTCTTTCATTCATCTCCCTCTTTGATTCATACCCCGTAGTAAGCCTCTCTTAGATCTAGCTTGGTGAATACCTTCCCCTTCACCTGGTTGCTTAGCATGTCCTTCATCAAGGGAAGGGGGTAGGTGTTTTCCATGCACGCGTTAATTCCTCTAAAATCACCACAGACCCTCATCGACCCATCTTTTTTCTCTTTGAAGAGAACCAGGATGGCCACCCTAGATTTGGCAGACTGAATGAATCCCCTAGATAGGTTGGTGTCAATGTATTTTCTTAGCTCATCCATTTCTCTGGTTGAATACAACTTTGGCTTGGGTAGCTTGGCTCCCAGTACAAAGCTCTATTGCGCAGTTGGTGGGGTGGGGGGTGGATAGGGTGTTGCTTTCTTGCTTGCTGAATGTGTCTGCCAGATCTTGGTACTCTCTGGGAACTTGGGAGCAACTTGGTGGTGAATCAGTAATGGCTGCAACTTTTTCATAGGTGTCAGGCCATGTGGTGGGTCTGACTGTTGGGCTTTGTCACTAAGGTGGGGTGGCAATGGTCCCACTCCTATTTCTAATTTTCTATAGCTATTCTCCCACATGATGGCCAGATCCCACTTGTCCTGCCAGGCGAAGCCCAGGATGATTGAATCTGTCATTCTTGGCACCACCATAAAGCAGAGGAGCTCCCAGTGGTGGCCCATTTCAAGCCTTATTGGCTTGGTGATTAGATGGCTGGGGCTCTGCCTATCAATGTCCCATCAACTTGTTCGAAATGCATGGGGCGTGCCAGGGACATCATGCTTATCCCTAGTTTCTGGACAGTGGGGAGGCTGATTAGGCACCTGGGGTCTATGATGGCCTCTATGTCCCCTTGGGCCCCCATTCTGAGCATCACTATCCACAAATTTATGGTGAACGGCTGGATGGCCTCACTTACCATCAGGCCATCTTCACTGTCCCTACTGCTGGCATTCATGGCAGCCAGTGGGCTTCTGAAGCCAGAGTTTCCCCCCTTCAGCAGAGGGGGGAGGAACCTCAACAGCTTGCTGGGTGAATCTTCCCTTGTCTGCTGGCTTGCATGGGGTTCTCTTTGCCTTGGGCCCTGCTGGAGTCTGGACCTGGGGGACTGGAGCAGGGGCCAAATACTCTGATGCTCGGTGGCCTTTTGGCCGCACCTGAAGCACTTACTGACTGCAGTTGGGTCAGCTTTTGTTCTTCTGGCTACCTTGCACTGGTTTGGCGATCCAGGGTTTGTTTAGTCTGATGTGGCTTTTTGGTGCTGGTGAATCTCAAGGTCCATGACCACCGCCATCAGGTACCATTCCTGTATGTGCTTGGGGACCTCTCAGAAGGCACAAGCTGAAGACTTCTGGCTGATGTCACCACAAGATTGGACATGGAGAGCAGGTCTCCACACTCCCATGATGAGTTTTCCCCATTGGTGAGCTCTGAAAGTAGCCAAAGTCGCCTTGGAGGGGTGGTGAAGCAAAAAGGGATGCCCTGCAAGGTCTCGGAGAGACGCAGCTCTCCTTCTTGACCTGAGGCTTACTTTCCCTCTCAGCCAAGATGAGGAGATGAGACAGCCTAAGATGGCTGCCACGAAGCTGGGACATCCGATTACCATCTCAACTTTGAGCTGGAGAGGATTTTAGTAAACTGTGTGAACCTGGATGAGAGGATTTTTTTTACCCAAAAATTAACCACAAAAGAGAAATAGGATTTACTCAGAACTATTTTTTTAAATAAGTTTTTATTGATTTTTTAATTTCCCCCTCCCTACACACATACATAGTTTATTAACAGAGTATTGGCCATATCATATCTTATACAATTTAACATATCCAAATACATTTTACTTTATTTCAATTTCTGCCAAAGTATTCTTTTTCCATATTTTAATCATGTCTTAATATTTCCATGCTCATTTATATAAATCACATCTTCCTTCACCTTCCAGTTCTAATTTCTCCATTTTTACTAATATTTATTCTCTTTTATTATTTTTTTAGGTATTTCAGTTTTTATCCTGATATATTCAAACATATTCGGGGTTGTCTTTCTTCCATTTCACCGTTTCCATTTTACAGCAATTTTTCTTCTCCTTCTCATTCCTCTCCCTCCCTTTTTTATCCTTCCTACTTTCTTCTCTCCTCTCCTCCTCCTCCTCTACTTCCCCTTCCTTTCTCCACTTCCTCCATTCTTCCTCCCTATCTAACTTTCTCTCCTACTCTTATTTCCCCTCCCTTTCTTCCTCTCCTCTTCCCTTTCTTCTTTCTCTCCTTCCCCCTTTCTGTCTCTCGCCTTCTTATCTCTCTCTATTGCTGTATTCATTTTCATTTCAATATTTTTAACAATGGTGTCCAAGCAACCCTGGTTTTCCCATTTATCAAGTATATTTCTCAGCATTCGCCTCATATGTTTTAATTATTAACATTATCTTCATCTTATTCCATTTTTATCTTACAACCTTTTAATTAATACAAACTTCCATCTCTTGTTTTCTTTAAATTCTTATTCACAATTCAATAATTATTTTTCTCTTCCAATAGAAAATCATTTACTAACATTTCAATTTTATTCCATTTTACATCTCAGTTTCAATTATTTTCACTTATACACCATACTGTCTTTCATATTTCATCTGCTGGACTATTTTTCTTAAACAATATACTTCTTTTTTTTACTTCTTCTCAGTTTTATATCTTAATTTCAATCAATTTCTTTATTCTTTTTCATATTTAAAATATATTTCTTTACCATCCGCTATAATTCTCTCACATTCCATGCATTCTCAGTCATTAAAACATATATCCCATTGCATTATACCAATTTTTTGATCTTCTTTCCATCTAGCACTTATTTGCCCATATTGAAACCAAGTATAATTCCTCCCTTCTTCATTTAATACCTGTAATGATTTTAATTGCAATCTACCTCCTTCAGCATACAAAAGTTCTTTATAAGTAATCATTTCCTGTTTCTGTTCTATATTTATATTCTCTATTGCATGTCTAGGGCTCGCCCATATAGGAATCTTGTAATCTAATTTATAGGAATATTTTTCCAGACCATAAAGAGCACTTCTCAACACATGATTCTTACAAGCCCAATCCACTTTTTTTTCATAAAATAAATACGCATGCCATCCATATAACAAGTCATAACCTTCTATATTCAAAATTCTTTCCTCTGTTAAGTTAAACCAGTCACTTATTACTGAAAGGGCTACTGCTTCATAATATAGTTTAAAGTTAGGCATTCTTAAACCACCTCTTTCCCCTGAGTCCTGTATTATTTTCATTTTAACCTCGCCTTTTACCCTGCCATATAAATTTGTTAATCCCAATCTGCCAATCTTCCAAATTTTTATCCTTTTTAATTATTGGTATCATCTGGAACAGAAACAAAAATCTAGGTAACACATTCATTTTAATAGCCGCAATCCTTCCCAATAGCGATAACTGCAATTTCTTCCAGACACTCATATCATTCTGAACTTTTTGCCATAGCAAGTCATAATTATTCTTATAAAGTTTCTTGTTCGATGAGCTAATATAAACCCTAAGTATTTAACCTTTTTTACTACCTCAAATCCTGTCATTTCCTCTAGTTTTTGTTTCTGTTGTATAGACATATTTTTAATTATCACTTTTGTTTTATTCTGATTTATTTTAAATCCTGATACCTTTCCATATTTATCAATTACTTCCAACAAAAATCTACTTGAATTTATAGGATTTGTTAAAGTAACCACTACATCATCTGCAAAAGCTCTAACTTTATACTCATATTGTCTAATCTTAATTCCCTCTATTTTCATTAATTCTCGTATTTTATCTAATAATGGTTCCAGAGTCAAAACAAACAATAATGGTGATAAGGGACATCCCTGTCTCATTCCTTTCGCAATCTTAATAACTTCTGTCAAACTACCATTTATTATAATCTGTGCTGTTTGCTCTCCATAAATCGCTTTGATTATTCTAACAAAACAATCTCCAAATTGCATTTTCTCTATTAATTTAAATAAAAAATCCCAATGCAATCGATCAAAGGCTTTCTCTGCATCCAAAAAAATAAGTGCTGCTGAAGTATTCTTCTTTTCCAAATATTCCAATATATTAATAATCTGTCTAACATTATTCCTCATCTGCCTCCCTTTTATAAAACCAGATTGATCAGTATGAATTCTTTGTTGTAAAACTAACATTAATCTATTTGCTATTATTTTTACAAAAATCTTATAATCATTATTTAAAAGTGAAATCGGCCTGTAGTTACCGGGTTTAGAACAATCTTGCTCCTCTTTTGGTATCAGTGAAATAAAAGATGTTTTCCATGACGGGGGTATTCCCACTCCTAATTGTATCTGATTAAATAATTCTTTAAGTGGGCCTAATATTTCATCCTGTGTTTTTTTATAATAAGTTGCTGTAAGACCATCTGTACCAGGGGTTTTCCCCATTTTTAGTTGTTTAATTGCCTCCACTATTTCTCCAGTAGCTATCGGCCGATTCAGCTCCTCCCTCTGTTCTAATGTTAGAATATTAACCTAATAATCTTTCAAATAATCATAAATGTCCCTATTCAATATTTTGTCTTTTACATATAGTGCAGTGTAAAATTCTGAGAATGCCTTTTTAATTTTATCCTGTTGATATATCTCTTTACCTTTATATTCTATTTTTTGTATGACACGTGCTTTCTGTTTTTTCCTTAAGTTATATGCCACCCATCTCCCAGGTTTATTTGCATTACAAAAGGTATTATGTTTAGCATATTGTATATTCGTTGCCACCTGGTCTGCCATTAACATATTAAATTGACTCTGTAATATGTTTATAGCCTCTTTAAGTTTGTGATCTTGTGGGTTTTGAATTAATAACTGTTGCTTCCTTTGAATTTCTTCTTCCAAATACCTACGCTGCCTTTGTTTATTATTCCTTTGCCTATTGTCCAAATAAATCAATATCCCTCTAATAAACGCTTTGCTCGCCTCCCACACAGTTCCTATAGGTGTCCCTTTGTACATATTAAAATCAAAAAATTCTTTTAACTGTTTCTTACAATAATTTACATTATCCTCATATCTAAACAGATTTTCATTCAACCTCCATGTTCTACCACCTTTTTTCCCTTGTAATAATTCCATCCATACTGGGCTATGGTCAGTTAAACACCTCGGAAATATCTTCATTTTCTTCACCCTAGAAAGCAAGTCATTAGAAATTAAAATAAAATCAATTCGTGAAAAGATTGATGCCTATCAGAAAAAAAGTAAAATCTCTCTCATCTGGATTCCGTAACCTCCATATATCTCTAAACTCAAAGTCTTCCATCATTTCAAAAAGGATTTTGGTAATTTTGCATGTATAGGTATCTTCTTGGAGGAGGTTCTCTTATCCTTCTTGTATCAATTACTCCATTCCAGTCTCCTAATAAAATAAACGAACTATAATCCCAGAGGTCAACCTCTCATGTAACATTTTGTAAAACTTTTCTTGTTGCTGATTAGGTGCATAAATACCTATCAACAAAGTCTTTTGCATCTATCACCAGTTCAATAGCAATAAATCTTCCTTGAATATCTGCCTCAATTAACTTAGCTGGTATATCCTTCCTGATATATACAACAATTCCATGCTTCTTTTCCAAAGCTGATGCAACAAAATGGTTACCCAATTTTGAGTTAATTAAATATTTTTGGTCTGATAATTTTATATGTGTCTCTTGCAAACAAATCACATCATTTTAAATTGTTTCAAGTAGTGAAATATTTTCCTTCTTTGCTGAGCTGAATTCAAGCCATTAACATTCCATGACAAGATTCTATTTGCCATTACTGGCCTCCTGAAGCTTTGAAGCAGACAACGGAAGCT
Source organism: Ahaetulla prasina (assembly GCF_028640845.1). Taxonomy (NCBI): domain Eukaryota; kingdom Metazoa; phylum Chordata; class Lepidosauria; order Squamata; family Colubridae; genus Ahaetulla; species Ahaetulla prasina. The sequence continues at coordinate 68,800,049 of NC_080546.1, read as the reverse complement.
CCTCCTCCGGTATCTTCCGTCTAGCTCCTCCCACAGCTTCCATACTGGGATCCTGACTTTTACTTTGAGACTGTTGCTCTTCTTTACGCTTAAGAGCTCCTCTTGTCACCCTTTGCTCTTGTGGTTCCTCTGATACTGGCAGCAATGAAGGCTCTTGGATCACCACGCCTTCTTGAATCTCTTGAAGTTTTCTATCACTTCTATTTCGACTTTCAAAACTGTAGAAAGAAAATCCTTTGCCTTTAAAACAGTGTCAATTCTATATCTCCTTCCTTGATAGAATACTGTCAGTCCAACTGGCACCTCCCATCTGAATTGAATCTGATGTTTTTTAAGTTCTTGTGTAAAAAAAACAAATTCCTTCCTATCTCTTAACATCTTTGAAGGAATCTCTTTCAGCACCTTCAGCTCCTGTTCTCCAATTTTTAAAGTTGTCTGATATGAAACTTGCAGAATCTGATTTCTCATAGTCCTTTTCACAAAATAAACCACAATGTCCCGAGGAAGCTTTCTCTGTCTTGCAATCCAGGAATTAACTCTATATATTTTATCAATTTGGTAAGCTACCTCTTGGGGTTCCACTTCAATAAATTCAGCCAATGCTTCTGATATAATTTTTCTTAAGTCTTCTCCTCGCTCTTCTTGCATACCACGGATTCTAAGAGCTCCTTCCATAAGTTTATATTGTAATATCACAACCTGATCTTCATTTTGATCCACTTTTTTCTGAACACCTTTCATTTTGTCTTCTAAATGCTTATTTGACTGAGAGATCTGTTGCATTTCCTTCCAATCCTCAATGTTTTTACTCAGTCCTTGAACTGCCATGAGAATATCTTCTCTTATTTTTGCATTAAAATTCTCCATCATCTCTTTTTGCCTATCTTCAGAAAGTTTTAATTGTTCTTTCAATATTTCCTCAAGACTTGGTTCAGATCCCCTTCTTCCAGAAGGCTTTAAAGGTTTAGCTGCCATTCTGTCTTCAAAAGAATCAGGAATTTAAACTTAACAACTTTCCTTCCCTCCTTTCAGTATAAAAAAAACTCCGTTTGTAACAATCCACAAATAACGCTACTTTATCGTACTAAAATTTTTTTACTTTCACTTTCAGACGCCATTTTAAAAGTCAATTAATCAAAGACAAAGAAAGGTTTCAAGTTTCAAAAAGGGAGTCGGTACTTGCCGTGCTGATTCTACATCAAAGATCGAGCGCTTGTGAAATTCCCGTCTGCTTAGAAAATCAATCAATTTAATAAGTCCTTTTGAGCAGAAGCGACTCTCCTACTCCTTTTTCCTGATAAAAAACAGGAGCGTGTTTGAAGTTGGAGGAAGTGGAATTCGGTGGGACCATAAATCCAGGAAAATTCACTCTTAAGAGCAAACCCCCTGTCAGATCTGCCACTTTTCCACAACTCTGCATAACCCCCTTTTTCCCATAGGGTATGCTAAGCTCAGTGAACAGTGATTTTTTCTGTTTCACTGACTTTTACAATCTTCTAACACGGAGTGCTCTGTTAGAGCACCCAGCAGGAGCGGTGACGTCACTGGAGCCTAAGAATTTTTTCTTCTTACCTGGGAGTTGGCCAATCACTCACTCGGTAACAATCCTCCATTCAAATTACCATTCATGCTCAATTCTTTTGTGTGGCCACCTCAACTTTGACAGCTCCTAATGGCTGTCTTTCCTCGCCGCTGGGTCGGAGGCTAATGCTGGCGCTCCAGGGAGTTTACAATTTCCCTGTTCACACCAGCCGGTGCCTCCTTTCTTTGCTGTTCCTCAAAGACAGCTATGGTCCATAAAGGACCCCGAAAATGACTGGAATTTTGGCGTTCTCCCCGGAACACCAGGACACACCGTCCCATCACGACGCTGGCCACGCCTCTCTCACTCAGAACTATTGAAAGTGGTGATCAGACACTTTGAGAAAATTACCAGACCAGAAGGAAAGGATTAAAGAGAGGGGAAAAAAACCTTTTTTTCTTTAAAAATGTAGGAAATTGGATTTTCAAATTGGGAAGACAAGACATTAGGAAGGCAATTTAAAATAAAATATTGGAATTATGGATTTAAAAATTAACATTGGTTCTATAATTGAATTACAATTTAAAATAATTAAAATCAGATTTTTAGTAGTAGTGAAAATTAACCTAAGAGCGTCACCTGCCCTTGGAAGGAAAATACCATTTAAATGGGCATACCATTTAAAGGATTGTGAAAATATTTACTGAACTATATACATCTACCCTATGACCATTGGAGATTTAAACATGAGAACAAGGAAGACTGTGCTGGCCAATTGGCCCCCGTCTTCACCCCTATCTTCAATAAATCGCTAGAGATGTGCTATGTTCTTTCTTGATTCAAACACTCTATCATCATCCCAGTGCCAAAGAAGCCCACCATCAAGGAACTGAATGACTACAGACCAGTTGCTCTAACACAGTGGTTCTCAACCTTTATACTGCTGCAACCCCTTTAATACAATTCCCCACGATGTGGCGACCCCAACCGTAAAATTATTTTTTTTAGGCAGCAATCTCAGTGCGCCTCAGCAGCCACAAAAGGGGGAAAAAGCGGCAAACTGTTTTTTTGAATTTATCACGCCTGAAGCCGTATTGGCTAGCGATCTGAACTGCTTACGATTGCCTTGAGGACAGAGGCATTAAAGCGGAGACTCCTCCCCTATTAAGTTTATCGCGCCTGAAGCCAGATTAGGCTAACAATTGGGAGTGATTGCAGCTGGCTTGAGAGGGAGACATCAGAGCAAAGATTTCTCTCTTTTTTAATTAATCGTGCCTGAAGCCGAATTCGCGATTCTTCGACTCGCAAGTATACTTTCCATATTTCCGATGGTCTTAGGCGACCCCTGGCAAATCGTCATTCGACCCCCCAATGGGGTCGCGACCCACAGGTTGAGAACCGCTGCTCTAACATCTGTAGTTATGAAAACTTTTGAAAGACTAGTGCTGTCCCATTTGAAAACCATCACAGATCTGCTGTTAGACCCCTTGCAATTTGCATACCAAGCAAATAGATCAACAGATGATGTGGTTAATATGGCTCTGCACTAAATCCTACAACATCTTGACTCTCCAAAGACTTAATGAGGGTCCTTTTTGTAGACTTTAGTTCAGCATTCAACACCATCATTCCAGACATTTTTCTAACTAAACCAGCTAGCGGTACCTGAACACACTTGTAAGTGAATCATAAGCTTCCTAACAAACAAGAAGCAGGAGGTGAAGCTAAGCAAAATCACATCAGATACCTGTACAATTAGCACAGGGCCTGTCAGTCTCTGCTCACTACTACTTTATTACTTTATTACTCTGGGTAGCCTGTCTCCTGATTTATGCATTTACTGCTCTGCTTGCTACGGCTGTCATGGTAACTGGGGGGAGGGAGAGTGCTGGAGGAAATACTGTGTAAAGAAGTGAAATAGAGGCTTCTCTTCAAATTTGCTCAGTAGTTGGAAGGCGGGCTGATAACAGTCAAGGCTAATGGCCCGAACATACCAGAGGGATGGAACCATCTGAAGATGCACACCACGTGCCCCTCTAAGGGAACGTGGATTGGACAAGGCTGACTGGACCAAAGGGAGGAGGGCTTTGGGGATATTTCTTATATGTAATTTCTGTGCCAAATACCTCAGAGCTTGCTTTCATTTTGTTGTTTTCAGTTCATACTCAGTAAAAGTACCTATCTCAAAAAACAATGGAGTTGGGGTTTTTCTTTCTTGAGTATTGAAAGGAGGCACACCTGACAGGCCCCCACAAGGCTATGTGCTCTTTTCACTTCTCTTCTCTCTATATACCAATGACTACGTCTCAAACGATCCATCTGTTAAACTACTGAAGTTTGCAGATGATCAGTCTCATTTGAGACAATGATGAATCTGCATACAGATAGGAGGTTGAATAACTAGCCTCGTGGTGCGACCAGAACAATCTGGAAATGAACATACTCAAAACCGTAGAAATGGTAGTGGACTTAAGAAGAAACCTTCCCATACTACCACCTCTTACAATACTAGACAACACAGTATCAACATTAGAGAGCGTCAAATATCTAGGTTCTACCATATCTCAAGACCTAAAATGGACATCTAACATCAAAAACATCATCAAAAAAGCACAACGAAGTATATTCTTTCTACGCCAACTCAGAAAGCACAAACTGCCCAAGGAGCTGCTGATACAGTTCTACAGAGGAATTACTGAGTCTGTCATCTGCACATCTATAATTGTCTGGTTTGGTTCTGCAACCCAACAAGACAGACACAGACATCAGAGGATAATTAGAACTGCAGAAAAAACAATTACTATCAACCTGCCTTCCATTGAGGACCTGTATACTGCATGAGTCAAAAAGTGGGCTGTGAAAATATTTACAGATTCCTCACATCCTGGACATAAACTGTTTCAACTCCTACCCTCAAAATGACACTATAGAGCACTGCACACCAGATCTGACACAAGAAGAGTTTTTTCCCTAAATAATTCCCTCAACATTGTCAAACTAGTTATTAAGTCTGCATTACTATTAATCTTCTCATCATTCCTATCACCCATCTCCTCCCACTTATGACTGTAACCTTGTTGCTGGTATCCTTTCGATTTATATTGACTGTTTCCTAATATGATTTAATTGGTTATTTATTCCCTATGACTATCATTAAGTGTTGTACCTTATGATTCTTGTCGAATGATTCTTTTCTTTTATGTAAACTGACAGTGTATGCAACAAGACAAATTCCTTGTGTGTCCAATCACACTTGGCCAATAAAGAATTATATTCTATTCTAATAAGGAATTAAAATGACCCCTGAATGCTAAGCTTTTTGACTGACTCTAGAAAGGTGATTTAAAGAGGCTTGGATAAGCCCCTGGACTATATAAATAGAAGCGACTGACTACTTATGGAACATAAAGAACTGTGATCAGCAGATACTTTGAAGAGTAACCTCAGGTTGGAATAAATGGTTCTTGGGCTATTAACTAAAAGTAGAATTTATTAAAACAAGATAAGTGGCAACAGAAGGAGCAAACGAGTGGAACTATGATTGAGATGGATTTGAAGTTTCAAAGCATAAAGGAAACCAGCTTCTCCCCACCTTTCCAAGAAAGTACGAACACTTGAAAACTTTGTATTTCAAAAGAATTCTTTTATTGAAAGGGATGAAAGCAAGTCAAAAACTCAAAGGGTCCCTCTAGGGTCCCTCAGGGCATGCAGTTCAGGATAAAGGAAATCAGGAATCCCTGCCCACCTTCTGATGTGGATTCCAGCTCATCTGCAGGTGTGAATACAAATTGCATCAACCTCTCTGAGAAACAGATATAAAGAGATTCTCAGGGTTCTTTTTACAATCCACTCGTTCCCCCTTTTTCCTGAGGTGTGAGATTTCTTCAGGGATTCCTGGCACTAGGCAATGGTTTTAAATCAGGGTAAAGTTTATACAAAGAGGATCAGGCAAGAAATTGGATACTCAGGAAAAGAACTAAATGTGATACTCCAAATCCCCCCCTTCTTCCACGAAGAATGTCAGATACACGGATATGACATATTGCCCTTCTCAGAAAAAAGGAAAATCCACCTAGAAAGACATAAAACATATAATACAGTAAGATTTAAGATGGTTTGTGTGGATATATTTACTCATATATATGTTTATATACTATATAATCTTTTTGTATGATGCTGTGACAAAATAAATAAATAAATAAAAATAGATATTTCAGGTGGAATTTCTGTAACAATGTGGGGACTTTTACATGTTTTTTGGCTACCCATTTGTTCTGAGAGGATGGTAGGTATTTCCATGCCACTAAATATTGTGTGGAGCTGTGGTGAGCGCAGGAGTCAAGGATGTCTTTGATTTCAAAATGTTCTACTTCCACCATAATGGGGGTTGGAGTTGTGGGCAAAGGGGGTCTACCTTTTGAGGTGTTTTGTGGCTTGATTGGCTGCAGTGAAACACTGGATGAACCTGCCTAAGTGTCTTAGGAAGGAGGAGTTCTACCATGACAGGGTTTATGATTCTGGTGACGGGGAATAGCCAATGAATTTTGGTCCCAGTTTCTTAGACAGTTGTAAGGATTTCAGAAACTTTGTGGATAGATATATGCGGTCCCAAACCTTGAATGGTTTGGGTTTGCAGCGTTTCTTGTCAACCTGAATTTTAAAAGCTGCTCTAGCCTCTTGTACTGCTAGTCTGGCTACTGGCCAAGTGGTTTGTAGGTTGTTTATCCACTCCTTAAGGGAGGGGATGTCAGGTTCCTTAGCTGACATGGGCAGCTGACATGGGCAGCTCTGGCATGTGGTTAAATTCTTGTTCTTGTCCTTCTTGTGGCTACCTGAAAAGGGATGAAACCAGTGCTACTGTATACAGAGTTGCTGTATATCTGTATATATATATATATGCTGTGTATATATATATATATATATATATATATATATATATATATATATATATATATATATATATATATATATATATATATATATATATATATATATATATATATATATATATATATATAGTTGCTGTATTTCCTTCAGCAAAAGGAAACAGGTCAGTCCAATCGTCCTCTTGGTAGTTAATAAAACATCTTAGATATTGTTCCAGAACGCCATTCATTTTTTCAGCCCCCCCCCATTTGTCTTTAAAACCTAATAGATTTTTAAAAGCCCACCAAAATTTGGAGGTGAATTGGATTCCCCTGTCTGAGATAATCCATTGGGGAGCACCATGGAGGTGGTAAATATGGACTAAAAACATTTTTGCTAATGCCTTGGCTGTTGGGCTCTTCTGGCAGGGTATGAAATGGACCTGTTTTGAAAAGAGGTCTGTTACAACCCAAATAACTGTGTTTTTTGTTTTTTTTGTTTACATTTATACCCCGCCCTTCTCCGAAGACTCAGGGCGGCTTACAGTGTATAAGGCAATAGTCTCATTCTATTTGTATATTTTTACAAAGTCAACTTATTGCCCCCCCAACAATCTGGGTCCTCATTTTACCTACCTTATAAAGGATGGAAGGCTGAGTCAACCTTGGGCCGGGCTCGAACCTGCAGTAATTGCAGGCTACTGTGTTCTTAATAAGCCTTAATAACAGGCTTTTACCAGCGTGAGCTAAACCGGCCCCGGTGTTTCCCAAGCTGTCTGGTAGCTCCACTATAAAATCCATAGAAATCTCTCACCAGTGTGCTGAAGGATCTGCTGTAGTTTGTAAAAGCCTTTCCTGTTTGTCTTTTTGCAGCTGCGCAGGTGGGGCAGCTAGCCACATAGCTCTCAATGTCTCTTTTAAGGGATAGCCACCAGAATTGCCTTTTGATTAGGTGTAGCATTTTCACAAATCCGAAATGTCCAACTGTCTTGGAGTCGTGGCATCATGGCATTGTTTCATAAGTTCCAATCCTTGGCTAGCAGAGATGTAAAGTTTGTTTTCAACCCAGGCAAAATCGATTTTGAGCAAACAAATGTGTTTGTGTGCCTGGAACCAGTCATCCTTAAATTTTGAGACCATTGCATTGTTAGCATTTTTTTGGCTTCTGATTGGGTAACAACTTTGGTGGCTACCTGGGGTATTTGGAGCATAGGTTTAACAATTTCAGTCTCTTTACTGTTGTATTGGGGCTTCCTGGACAACACATCAGCTAAGAGGTTTTTCCGTCCTGGGAGATATTTGAGGTTAAAATTAAAACATTTAAAGTATTGTGCCCAATGTACTTGTTTGGGGGAGAGTTTTTGTGGGATCTTCAGAGCTTCTAGGTTTTTATGATCGGTCCAGACTTCAAAGGGTATTTTGTTCCCTTCTAAGAATTGCCTCCATGTGAGGAGGGTCCATAGTACTGCATAAGCCTCTTTCTCCCATATGGCCCATTTTTGCTCAGTGTCTGTCAATTTCTCAAATGTGAATGCACATGGTTGCAATTGTCCCTGTTCATTGTTTAGAAGTAGGACTGCTCCTACTGCCATGTCACTGGCATCTGCTTGGATGACAAAAGGATGTTCTGGGTCTGGGTGTTTTAGGATTGGTTCGGCTGAGAATAGTTGTTTGAGTTTTTCGAATGCCGCTTGGCATTCCATTGTCCAATCAAGGGGTTGCCTTGGTTTTGGTTTCCCCCCCATCATCTTTAGCAAGTTTGTAATGGGGAGGGTGATTTTGGCAAAGTCTGGAATGAATTGACAGTAAAAGTTAGCAAAACAAAGAAAACTTTGTAGTTGTTTACGGGTTTGGGATGGTTCCCAATCAATGACAGCTTTTACTTTAAATGGATCCATCTCTATCCCCTCGTGGGATATTCTATACCCCAGGTAGTCAATCCTTTCTTGGTGGAACTTTCATTTAAAGAGTTTTGCATAGAGTTTGGCAGCATGGAGTTTAGCAAGAACTGCTTGGACTAGTTTTATGTGTTCTGCTTTTGTTTCAGTGTAAATTAGAATGTCATTAAGGTAAATCAGGACCCCTTTGTTTAAATGTTCATGGAGCACCTCATTAATTAATTGCATAAACATGGCAGGGCCCCCTTGTAATTCAAAAGGGAGTACCTTAAATTGGTAGCACCTTAGCAGGGTTTTAAAAGCAGTCTTCCACTCATCCCCTTCCCTAATTCTGATGTGGTAGTACGCGTCTCGTAAATTCAGCTTTGAAAAGATTTTTCCTTTAGAGAGGTGAGCCAGCATGTCCTTCAGCATGTCCTTCATGAGGGTACATATTTTCTGCACTGATCATGCTTAAATTATGGTAGTTAATGCAGAGGTGTAGAAAGCCATCTTTCTTTTCATGGAATAACACTGGGGCTGCTATTTTTGGTCAGGTGGGTTTGATGAAACCCCTTTTTATGTTTTTGTCAAGTTCATCTAATTCTCTGGGGGACATGCAGTACATTTTTGGTTTTGGAAATTTAGCCCCTGGTAGGATCTCAATGGCACAGTCCATGGCACGATGAGGTGGAAGTTCATCGGACGCCTCCTTGCTAAATACCTCAGCCAAATCCTGGTATTCTTTGGAGATGCTAGTGGGTGCAGCAGGGTGGCTGGTCATTGCCATTTCCCTGCTCTCCTTTCCTTCCTTTTTCATGTTCATGAAAGTTACATGCCACTGGAATTTTACGGTTCCTCTCTTCCCGTTTATTTTAGGGTTCCACTTCTGCAGCCATGTTAGTCCTAGGACTAATGGCCATTCCATTCCTGGGGCTTTTATGAAAGTGAGGGGTCTCGCTATGATCCCCCAGCTTAATTTGCAATGGTTCTGTGACAAAATTGGCTGGCTCCCCCCTGCTACAGATCCATCTTGCTGGCAAAAAGCGATGGGGGTTTTCATTTTCCTTAGGTGAATTTCCAATCTCCCTGCCAGGATTGGGCTAATTAGGCATCGGGTGCACCCTGAGTCCAGCAATGCTGCTACTTCCTCCCCTTTTCCTTGGCTGGGGATAAAACGTCTTAGGGGTAGGGTGAGTGGTTCGATTGGGTTGCTCACCAGCGGGTCATCTTCCGGATCACTTTCGGGGTGGCTCAGGTCCTCTCGGGGCATCAGAGGTCTTTCCTCTGATTTTGGAGGGATTGCCTTACACACTGTAAGCCGCCCTGAGTCTTCGGAGAAGGGCGGGATATAAATGTAAACAACAGCAACAACAACAAAAATGGAATTTCGCAGCCCCTTGGTTCTCAGTGCAGTTTCTTTTCCTTGGGGGGTGGGGTTTGTAGGCTTCCCCCAACAGGCGATCAGATTTTCCAGTGGGGGGGTTTGACTGGCATTCTGCTGCATGGTGCCCCTCCTTCCCACACTTAAAACAGCCTGATGGCCTTGGTGCCATGGCAGTTTGTGGTTTGAATGGCTCCCGCTTCCCTTGGGGTGGGTATCTTCTCCAGGCCCTGCTGGTGTGGTACTGGTTTTGGCTCATGTCAATCTCTGCCTCCTCTGCCATCAGGTACCATTCTTGCAGGTGGTTAGGGGCACCATAGGCCAGGCAGGCAGTGTACAGGTTGTCATTGAGTCCATCTTTGAACCAGCAGACTAGAATATCTTCTGGCCAGTCAACTCGGCCGGCCAGGTCCTGGAATTCTTCGGTGTATTCAGCTACAGGACAGCAGCCTTGCTTAATGACTCTGATGTGGCACAGAGCTGTCACGAATTGATTGAAGTTTTGCAGCTCTGGAGCATCAGAGTTGTAGAGGCTCACCATCCATCTGGTCGCTGCTCCTTCTAGGGCTAGGGTAACGACTCGCACTCATGATGTGTTGTGTCGCACTCATGATGTACTCTTGCTGTTGTGACTCCAGCCCCGGAACCTGGCCCCATGCCCGAACCTGGCCCCATGCCCGAAAGTGACTCAGAAAGTGAGGGGGAAGGGCCGGTAAGGCTTACCTTGGAAGCAACAATTCCTTTGGCTCGGCTCCAGGAGCCAGAACCAGACCAGTTGGAGGACGCAATGAGGCTGTCATCTCCTGATTCCTCCCTTCCCCAGGCTACGCCTTCAGACCCAGCTGATAATAATAATCAGTAATAATCAGGCTTGACCCGCACTTCAGAAGATTAGAGAGGCGGCATCATCAAAAGGAAGGGTGGGGCAGAGCCCCACCCCACAGGATATATAAGGAGCTTTGGGACTGCTCTCGCTCCACGGGAAGCAAAAGTTTAGCTGAACCGTTTCAAAAACAGCTGAAAGTCTTGCTACGTGAGTCATTTGTTTGAACTTTGGAAGGCAGCTGCGATTTCTCTGCCAGGACTGATAAGAGCTGTGAATCTGCTGGCTGAACGCCAGCTCGTGGGTCTGAAGTGGGGAAGGAGACAGAACACTTGCATGTAAGTGAGGAGCCAGGAAAAATGCCAACTTTTGGGGGTCTCTGTCAAATTTTACTCCCAAGGGAGGGGCTTTCCTCTCTAGCTGTGGGCCCCTGGGTTGGCCAAGGATGATCACCTGGGCTGGGACTGTGGAAGGTTGGATACCTGATGCCACTACTGCTCTGCTGGCTTGGTCATCTGCTTGATCAGCCATGGTTAGGTCAGGCTTGAATTTCCTCAGCTAATGATCCAACCGCTCTCCTTTATAGGTGACCTGTACACTTCAAACATTGAGATTTTTCAGGGCTTCCATCCTGATATGGTTTATGTACTGCTTCAGTCGATCATCTGCCAGTGGTTCCTTTGTCAGCTATTCCTGATCGGAGAGGGCTTCTAGCTCCCTTTTCCACCCAGGCTTAACGCTGCTGTGGGTAAGGGTCACCCCCTTGGCTCTTCCATCCCAGCTGTCTTTTTTTCCTATGCCGATCGACCATTGGGGCTTTATGTGATTTTGCAGGATGGCTTCAATGTCCTTGATGGGACATATGGAGCTGGTGTCTGGCTGGGTGGTTGTTGAGGTTTCTCCCCAGCACTCAGCTTCTCCTTGCTCACTGCTTCATTTGAACATTGTTGTAGGGTCCCCTCAGTAGAGTGGAAATTAAGGGGGGGAAAATTCTCTCCGGGTTGACCACTATTGCAGAGCCTGCTTTATGTAAGGACAAGCTTCTTCCCACCCTTCCAAGAAAGTACAAACTCTTGAAAACTTTGTATTTCAAAAGGATTCTTTTACTGGTCTGTCTTTAATAACATTAGAGATAAGTATGGCTGTATTTTGTTTATTGAAGAAGGGAGGGGCAAGAAAGGGGGAAAAATGTGGGAACTAGATTTGATTCACTATCATTCAGGATAAAGGGGTGGAACAGATGTTTTGATAGAAATGTGCAGATAATAAAAGTTTAAGAGGGGAAGGGAAAATATTGGATAAACAATACAATGAGGGGGTGAAATCTGAAAAGTGTTTAATTATGTACCTGACTTGTACAAGATTTGAACAAACCTTGTTCAAAAGATTTGTATGTGTTTTTTTAAAAAATAAAATAAAATAACTTTTCAAAACAACAAAAAAGGATTCTTTTATTGAAAGGGATGAAAGCAAGTCAAAAATTCAAAGCAGGCTCTGGGGTCCCTCAGGGCATGCAGTTTAGGATAAAGGAAATCAGGAACCCCTGCCCACCTTCAGATGTGGATTTCAGCCAATCCGCAGGTGTGAATACGAATTGCATCAGCCTCTCTGAGAAACAGATCCGAAGAGATTCTCAGAGTTCTTTTTACAATCCACTCATTCCCCCTTTTTCTCAAGGTGTGAGATTTCTTCAGGGATTCCTGGTGCCAGACAACAGTTATAAATCAGGGTAAAGTTTATACAAAGAGGATCAGGCAAGAAATTGGAAATCAGGAAAAGACTATATGTGACACTCCAAATGCCCCTCTTCTTCCATGAAGAATGGCAGATACACGGATATGACAGCAATGACGGAATTAATGGATGGCATAGATCAAAAATTGGAAAACATCAAAACATCATGAGTAATGAACAAGATGCCCAGGAAAGCAAGGAGCTAGCAGAAAGATAGAGGGGGAAATAGAATTAAGGAATCAACTGGAAGAAGATAATGAGGAGTGATTAATAAAATTAATAATGTTTGATGAATCAAACTGGGGGAAAATATTTTAACAGATCTGAAAAGAGAATGGGAGGAGCAGGAAGATACTTTGGGAAGGGAGCAAGGGGTTAGGGCTGATCACTTTAAAGCTAGACAGTGGAAAAGGGTAGGGATGGGAGAAACACTTAGATTGACTAGGCAGGATGTAGACAGAGATAAAGACTTAAGAGAATATGGAAGGCAAGTTAAAAAAAGAACAAGAATTAAAGTATTGATTTGGGTGAAAGATGATAGATAGAAGGCAGATAGGAAAAAGAAGAGAAGAAAGAAGAAAGAAAAATGATTTTTTTCTTTCCTTTTTTTATAATAGTGGCATAAAGAGAAATTAGAATAGGCAAGTTTAAACAATATTGTGAATGGTAAACGCTGAGCAATTAAATAATGAAAAGAACATATTTTAATAGAAATGTGTATTAATACTAGAATTATAAAGATTGTATGAAAGCAAGAATATTAATAGAATTATTTTGTATGTTCAAATAATATTGTGATTGGCATTAGAATAATATATTGAAATACTGAATAATGACATAATGGATAAATAATGACTAATAAAATGAAAGAACATTTTAATACTGGTTTAAATAGATGTATTAATAGTGGAATCATACAGATTGGATGAATATAAAGAATATGAACAGAATTAATTTGTATGTTTAAATAATATTGTGATTGATATTAGAATTGTATATTTAAATATCGAAAAATGAAATAATGTAGGATAGTGTTGTAAAAAGGGAACATCTTTTAATATAATCGTCACATGAATATAAGTTAGAATAAAGACAGAAATAAGAGGAAGGGGGAATATTAGTATACACATTTCTATAAGATAAGATAAGTGTAATGATAACAGAGAGGTTTAAAAATTGAATATATAAGCTGGATGAATGTGAGAACTATGATTAATAAAAATATTACAGAGTCAATTTAATATGTTAATGGCAGACCAGGTGGCAACGAATATACAATATGCTAAACATAATACCTTTTGTAATGCAAATAAACCTGGGAGATGGTTGGCATATAATTTAAGGAAAAAACAGAAAGCACGTGTCATACAAAAAATAGAATATAAAGGTAAAGAGATATATCAACAGGATAAAATTAAAAAGGCATTCTCAGAATTTTACACTGCACTATATGCAAAAGACAAAATATTGAATAGGGACATTTATGATTATTTGAAAGATTATAAGATTAATATTCTAACAGAACAGAGGGAGGAGCTGAATCGGCCGATAGCTACTGGAGAAATAGTGGAGGCAATTAAACAATTAAAAATGGGGAAAACCCCTGGTACAGATGGTCTTACAGCAACTTATTATAAAAAAACACAGGATGAAATATTAGGCCCACTTAAAGAATTATTTAATCAGATACAATTAGGGTGGGAATACCCCGTCATGGAAAACATCTTTTATTTCACTGATACCGAAAGAGGAGCAAGACTGCTCTAAACCTGGTAACTACAGGCCGATTTCACTTTTAAATAATGATCATAAGATTTTTGTAAAAATAATAGCAAATAGATTAATGTTAGTTTTACAACAAAGAATTCATACTGATCAATCTGGTTTTATAAAAGGGAGGCAGATGAGGAATAATGTTAGACAGATTATTAATATATTGGAATATTTGGAAAAGAAGAATACTTCAGCAGCACTTATTTTTTTGGATGCAGAGAAAGCCTTTGATCGATTGCATTGGGATTTTTTATTTAAATTAATAGAAAATGCAATTTGGAGACTGTTTTGTTAGAATAATTAAAGCGATTTATGGAGAGCAAACAGCACAGATTATAATAAATGGTAGCTTGACAGAAGTTATTAAGATTGCGAAAGGAACGAGACAGGGATGTCCCTTATCACCATTATTGTTTGTTTTGACTCTGGAACCATTATTAGATAAAATACGAGAATTAACGAAAATAGAGAATAAAGATTAGACAATATGAGTATAAAGTTAGAGCTTTTGCAGATGATGTAGTGGTTACTTTAACAAATCCTATAAATTCAAGTAGATTTTTGTTGGAAGTAATTGATAAATATGGAAAGGTATCAGGATTTAAAATAAATCAGAATAAAACAAAAGTGATAATTAAAAATATGTCTATACAACAGAAACAAAAACTAGAGGAAATGACAGGATTTGAGGTAGTAAAAAAGGTTAAATACTTAGGGGTTTATATTAGCTCATCGAACAAGAAACTTTATAAGAATAATTATGACTTGCTATGGCAAAAAGTTCAGAATGATATGAGTGTCTGGAAGAAATTGCAGTTATCCCTATTGGGAAGGATTAAAATGAATGTGTTACCTATTAAAATGAATGTGTTACCTAGATTTTTGTTTCTGTTCCAGATGATACCAATAATTAAAAAGGATAAAAATTTGGAAGATTGGCAGATTGGGATTAACAAATTTATATGGCAGGGTAAAAAGGCGAGAGTTAAAATGAAAATAATACAGGACTCACGGGAAAGAGGTGGTTTAAGAATGCCTAACTTTAAACTATATTATGAAGCAGTAACCCTTTCAGTAATAAGTGACTGGTTTAACTTAACAGAGGAAAGAATTTTGAATATAGAAGGTTATGACTTGTTATATGGATGGCATGCGATTTATTTTATGAAAAAGTGGATAGGGCTTTTAAGAATCATGTGTTGAGAAGTGCTCTTTATGGTCTGGAAAAATATTCCTATAAATTAGATTACAAGATTCCTATATGGGCGAGCCCTAGACATGCAATAGAGAATATAAATATAGAACAGAAACAGGAAATGATTACTTATAAAGAACTTTTGTATGCTGAAGGAGGTAGATTGCAATTAAAATCATTACAGGTATTAAATGAAGAAGGGAGGAATTATAATTGGTTTCAATATGGGCAAATAAGTGCTAGATGGAAAGAAGATCAAAAAATTGGTAAAATGCAAAGGAGGAAAATTTAATAAAGCAAATTAGAAATCAGACCCAGGAGCATATAAAGAGATTGTATAATGTGTTGCTTGAAATAGATTCGGAAAAGGATTTGGTAAAGGATTGTATGATAAAATGGGCACAGAATATTCAGAAACCAATAATGTTGGAAACATGGGAGAAAATTTGGGTTAGAAATGTTAAGTTTACACAAGCACAGAATTTAAGGAAATTTTTTATAAGATGTTTTATAGATGGCAGTTAGATCCCACAAAATTATCATGTATGTTTCCTAATATCTATGCAAAATGTTGGAGGTGTGATTGTGATGATGCTACATATTTTCATATTTGGTGGACTTGCAAGAAAATTAAGGTCTTTTGGATAAGAATTTGGTGGATTATTCAAAATGTACTGAAGAAGAAGATAAAGTTCCTGCCACAATTTTTCCTTTTGGGAATTATAACGGATTGTACAGGGATTGAGACTAAATTGATTCTGAATTTAATAACAGCAGCAAGACTGTTGATTGGACAATACTGGAAGAAAGAAGAGATACCTACAATAGAAGAATGGATACTGAAAGTTATTAATTTGGCTGAGATGGCTAAAATCTCAGCTTTTTTAAAAGACAATAGGCAGGAAAGATATTTAATTGAATGAAAAAATTGGATTGATTATCTACAAAATAGATATCAGATTAAGAAATATCAGATTGCCTTTGAATAATTAGAAAGTTATTTTATGTAATGGGGAGGGGGTCGGGAGATGAAAAGCTTTGGATGTGATTACTTGGATTGGAAGGGAAAATTTTATTCTATGTTTGGTTTATGTATAACAATACCTTGTGATTGACCCGGGAAGCCGGGAGGAGGGGAAGGGTTTTGGGAGGGGGAAAAAAAGGGGGGAAATGTTTTTGTTTTTTAAAACTCTTTCAATAAAAAAAAAAAGAAAGAAAGAAAGAAGAGGCAAGCCTACTGGAGGTCCTGGTCTAGGTCCTCCTTGAAGTGGTGGACAAGTAGGCACTGTGGTCAGCCTCTTAGTTTTCCCACTACTCTTTGGAATTCCCACACTAGTTCCTTTGTGGGGCAGCCTTTTTGCTTGAGGTCTCTGATCTCAGCCTCTGACTCTTGACCCTGGGCTGAGAACTGGGTTCTCAGTAGCTCAGAAACTCATCAGTGTTTTCATGTTCAGGAGCCCCCTTGTCATGCAGTTGGGTCACCCACTCGGCTGCTTCACCCTCCGTGTTGTCGGCATGGCCTAAATCATCTGTTGGTTGGACTGGTACTGGCCTCCGTAGAGGTGGGACCAGATCCAGTTCAAGAAGTACACTAACTTCGCAGGACTCCCATCAAAAGTGGCTCTGAACCATGGGGGGGGGGGGAGCCAGAGGCACTGGTGATGGCAGAACTGGAACTGACTGGGGAGTGGCTGCTGGCACCCATTGGCACTTGATCCATCCCTGGCCAGAATAGTATGCCCAGCCGGGAAGGATTTGGTCTGCCGGTGGCAGTCTGAGGGGTGTCTGGCGAGGTGGATTGCCTGGCCTTGGTAGGCCTATGGCCCCTTGCCGCAGTCCTGGGCTGGATGGACCTAGGGAACCCGGTGGCTGGCTGACAGCAGTTGCAGTTTGAGCTGTCAGTCTAATAGATCAGACCTGCTGAGGGAGGCTTACGCACGATCTGCTTTGCGTATGAGGAGGAAACCCCACTCTTTGGCGGTCACTTTCCCTTGGCTGGGGAAAGTTAATGTTGGGGAAAGACCATGCCAGGCTGACCACCTGGGGGAAGCTGGCTCAGGCTGCTGATACTTAGCTGGCTGAATCTCTCTGGCAGGTCTGTCAGGTACTGGCTCCTCGATGGTGACTAGATTCCCCATTCTCTGGACTCGCTGAGATCCAAGGATCTTGTAGCTCTTCACTCGAAAACTGTGGTGCGCTCTGCCCGAGCTTAGGTGATCTGGGGTTCCTGGAATGCTGGGCAGCTAGTTAGGTCCTCCTCACCCCAGTACAATTTCTGGTGCATTGGCCACTTTACTGGCTCATGTGTGGCGGGAATCCGATACTGCCTCCTGAGCTGTTCCCCCACTGATGGAGCTCCTGAGCCAATGGCTAGGGCACCTGCTCTTTGGGTCAGGTGCCCAGCTGGCATTCAACCTCTGCCATTGCTGCTTCCACCCATTCAGCTGCCAAAGGGAAACTGAGGCTTCTGGAACTGTCCCTGCAGGTTTCTCCAGTTCCCATGTCTCCACTGGTGTTGGAGGATTTATCTTCCATCTTCTTCTCCATCTTCCCTGAGTCTTCCCACTGCCGGTCTCCCAGGTAAGCGGCTGGAGCTTAGGACCCCAGACAGCGGCCCTGCAAGCATGGGGAGCTTCTTGGTTGTTTTTATTTGCAGCTGTGTTAGTGTCAGGGTTCCAAGTAATAGACCCAAAACAATCAATACTATTAGGCCTAGAGTTTTCTCAAAGTTTGAATTTATTAGGAAAGTCATATTGTTACAGCTGGTGAAATCCTGACTCTGAGGACCTGAGGTTTTCCCCACCCAAATCAAAATCCAAAGTTCCTTCTCCCAGGTTACATGTTCATCATATGGTCCAATCAGGTCACTGTCCCAACTCCGGCTGGCTTTTGTCCATGCCCCTCCAACACCTGGTAGAGCATCCTTGGCTCCCATGGGAAAGAATGTAATTTTGGCTATACATTCCCCCAGCTATCTCCATCTCCAACCTCACATTCCCAGAGCTCCAACAGGCCTTGCTGTGACAGCCCTGAAGATGCTCCCAAAATGACTTCAGGTTGACAAAAAGTTTTTTTAACTTTTCAAATGCAGCTTGGCACTCCATGGTCCATTTTAATGGTTGACTAGGTCTCAGCTTGTCCACCCTTCTTGTTTTCCATAAGTTAGTGAAGGGGAGAGCAATTTGAGGAAATGATGGGATGAATTGCCTGTAGAAATTGGCGAAGACGAGGAAGCTCTGCAGCTGTTTCTTAATGTGGGGAGGCGTCCATTGTAGCATCGCCCGGACTTTCTCTGGATCCATTTCTAACCCCTCATGGGAGATTCAGTAGTCCAAATAATCTATTTTTTCCTTGTGGAATTCGAATTTGGACAGTTTAGCCATGCGGAACTTGTTCAGGACTGTTCTGACAAGCTTCATGTGTTCAGCTTTTGTCTCGGTGTAAATTAATGTCATTAAGGTACACCAAAAATCTATGAAATGTCTATGAAATCATGCATTTCTTCTAACTCCCTTGGAGTCATGGAGTACAGTTTAGTTTCAGCAGCTTAGCCCTGGGGACAATCTCAATGGCACAGTCATTGCCATTTAGATTGGTGGAGGAGGAGCTTGTCCAAACCCCTTTCACTAAATACATCCTGGTATTCTCAGAGTATGCCTTGTAGCTGCTCGCTTTTTGAAATGGCCACTACTTCCCTGCGGGGATTGTCTCTTGCTTTGTGGTTGCTGTTGCACAGGTTTCACTCTCCTTTTGGGAATTTAAGGAGCCCCTCTCTCTAGTCCACCTGTGGGTTCCACTTTTTTAGCCATGTTAGCCCTAAGGTGAGGGGCCATTCCATGGCTGGTGCTACAACAAAAGTCAAAGTCTCAGAGTGGCTTTTCTTGGTTAGCTCCATGGGCTCCATGGCAAATGTGGTGGGGACACCTCCTGCGACAGACCCATCTAGTTGGCAGAAAGTGATTGGTTTTTTTTAATCTCCTCAGGCACACCCGCAATTTTCCCACTAGGGTTGGGCTTATTAGGCACCCGGTACATCCCAAGTCTAGTAGGGCTTTAACGTTACTTTATTCCTCAAGCTGCAGATCAACAGTTCCATGGCAGGGTGACTGGTTCAATTGGCCCGCTTACCGGGGGGGGGGTTTTCATCATCATAGTTGCTATCTGAAGGCCCCAGGTCTTCCTCCGATGGGGTTGGAGTCCCTCCTCTGGTTTTCGGGGTGGGATGGAGTTCCATGACCTCAGCACTTTTCAGGGCTGTATCTTTGGCTGGCTTCCCTGCAATCTCCCTTTTTAACTGGGGTCTTCATGCAGCATTCAGCAGCCCAGTGATCCTCTTTACCACACCTGAAGCAGGGCATCAAGCTTGGAAGTCTGGGGTTTGGCAAATTCTCTCTTCCTCTCAGGTGGAGATTGCTTTCATACTCTGCTGGAATGGTACTTGTTCCTCACCTGGTTGATTTTGGCCTCTTCCGTGTGGATGACGAGGCAATTTGGGGCTCCTCTGATGATGCAGGCATGGTACAGGTTGTCATTCAGCCCATCCTTAAAGCAGCTCACCAGGATGTCTTCTGGCCAATCTAAATAGCAGGCTAGTCCCAGAACTCCTCAGTATACACAGCTAACTGGGCGGCAACCGTGCCTCACAATCTTCATGCAATCCCTAGCTTTGCGATCAGCCAGGAGGTCCTCAAATCTCTGTTTCAGTGCCATTGTCAACCCTGAAGTGAACTGGGCTGAGGCCATCTTTATGGCTTCAGGGTTGCCACTGGATGGGAGGGGAAAAAGTTTTGTTTTGGCTACAAGAAACTCCTCACAGCCAAGCTATACATCAAACTATCCAAATGTGAATTCCACAAATCCAGCCTAGACTACCTAAGCTATCGAGTGTCCAGTGAAGGTATAGAAATGGATCCAGGGAAAGTCAAGGCCATCTTAGACTGGCATCCCCCTCACACCCACAAACAATTCCAAAGTTTCCTGAGGTTTGCAAACTTCTACAGGCAGTTCATCCCCTTCTTTGCTGAGATTGCCCTCCCAATTACAGAACTACTAAAAACCAGAAGGAGGGGAGTGAAACATGGTCAGGCCAGCCTTTAAAATGGACCCTGGAATGCCAGAAGGCATTTGAGAGGCTCAAGAGACTATTTGCCAACAAGCCAATCCTCAAGCACCCAAACCCAGACCATCCCTTCATTGTTCAAGCTGATGCCAGCGATGTAGCAGTGGCTGCAGTCCTTCTCCAAAAGAATGTTGATGGCACCCTGCAACCTTGCACCTAAACCTCCAAAAAACTGTCAGAGACTAAAAGGAGATGGGCAGTTTGGGAGAAAGAGGCTTATGCCATCCGATGGGCTCTGCTGACCTGGCACCAATTTCTTGAAGGCAGCCCAGTGCCATTCGAGGTATGGACAGATCACAAAAACCTGGAGCACTTAGGATCCCATGGAAACTCTCCCCAAAGCAAGTCTGATGAACACAATATTTCAACTGTTTCAATTTTACATTGAACTACATCCCTGGGGGAAAAAACCTTCTGGCGATGCACTATCATAAAAGCCACAGTACAACAAAAATGAGAGAATGTGGTCCCTGCCATGCTTCCCCCCTCCCAACCAGATACACAAGCCACCACTAGAGGACAAGCTCAACAACAGAGGAACAGGAATGGAGGGGGTTTGACTTAGAAATTAAAAACGAATTGCCAGCTGACCCATGGTACAGGATAGTGGTGATATTCAAATTTTTTCTCTAGCGTGGCTTGGTGGGGGGTGTGGCTTGGTGGAGGGGTCCTGTGACTGAGTGGATGTGGTCAACTTGATGTAACTCATAGCCATGCCCACTCAGTCACATGAACCCCCCACAGAACCCAGTAGGAAAAAATGTGTGTATGAGCAAGAGAAGGGCTCATAGTGAATGTTGTGGCAGAGAGCAGCCAAACATTTCTCCCTCCCTTTATGGTCCCCCCCGGCCCCCTCCCTCCTGGGGATTACCTTAAAGGGACAGGCTGCAGTGGCTAAAAGAGGTGAGTGGCGAGCGGGCAGGCGTGGATGGGGCCAACCAGAGGTTATTTTTACCGGTTCAGTGAACTGATTCAAATCGTCCCTACCAGTTTTCCCGATCCAGTATAATGTGGTCGAATTTCACCTGGAATGGACTAGATGGACTAGCCTGGAAAGTCTCTAAGCCAGTGATGGCTAACCTTTTGCCGTCATGTGCCAAAAGTGGGGGGGAAGCACTGGGGGGGTGGGTTTGCACATGCATGTGTGGCCACACTCATAATTCAATGCCACCCCCACACCAGCGCATGCAACCCCCATGCATCCATGCATGACCCCCACGCCCTGTTTTGGACCTAGCAGGCCTTACTGAAGCCTCCGGAGGCCAGAAATGGCCCATTTCACAACTTCCGATAGGCCCGGTAGGCCTGTTTTCACCCTCCCCAGGCTCCAGAGGTTTTCTTGGAGGCCAGGGAGGGGGAAAATGGCCTCCCCCACTCCCCCGGAGCCCAGAAATGGCCTGTTTCCCAACTTTTGGTGGGCCCAGAAGGCCTGTTTTTCACTCTCCCCAGGTTCCAGAGGCTTTCTTGGAGCCTGGGGAGGATGCAAATGGCCTCCTTACCACCCAGAGGCCCTCCGGAGGCCAAAAACATCCTCCCAGATCCTCCGCATGAGCCCTGTACTTACCTGTAGTCCAAAACAGGTCGCATGGAGACTCCTGGGAGGGAAGGGGCAGTCAAAAATCAGCTGGCCGGTGCACGCAGGCTGGAGCTGAATAGGGCAACGGCTCGTGTGCCTGCAGATATGCTCTGTGTGCCACCTGTGGTTCTCAGGTTCAGGCAAGAAGGCCAAGCACAGTTTGGTATGCCGCTGATATGCTGGTGAGCTTGAAGCAGTGGCTCAAGGAGTTACTGCACAGATACA
This sequence comes from Ahaetulla prasina, assembly GCF_028640845.1. Taxonomy (NCBI): domain Eukaryota; kingdom Metazoa; phylum Chordata; class Lepidosauria; order Squamata; family Colubridae; genus Ahaetulla; species Ahaetulla prasina. The sequence goes on along the minus strand of NC_080546.1, from coordinate 68,777,956 downwards.
GCCCTTAATTCCCCCCCCCAAGCCTTACCCCTTATATTCCCCCCTCTCCATAGTTCATGGCAGTCTTTCACTGTATAGCAGCACCAGAAAAAAGTGGCAGCTGACATTCTGCCCTCCCTGGAAAAAGGCACTTTTCCTGAAAATGAAGAGGGAAAGAGAAAATTTAATGCTTTAGTGTGATTTATGAGGATAGTGGGCATGGAATTTACGTAAGAGTCTTGATGCTCCACATATTGTGTGGCCACCCATTTAATTTCAGAGCAGGGGAAATATTTCCTTGAGATCAGGTATTGAATTTTGCCCCTATGGAAACACAAGCTGAAGATTTCTTTCACTTCAAAATGTTGTTTGCCCTCAATGAGGTCAGAAGGAGAAGGAGGAGGAGGGAGGGAGACAGATATATATATATATAAAATAAATATATATGTAGGTCTTTGGTTATTCGGGTTTTCTCCCACGTAAAATTGGAAGTGTCTTGGCGACGTTTCGATGAAGTCTCTTTCGTCATCTTCAGGCTTCAGCTTCGTGCTTCTGGGAGCAATATGTGATTGCAGCTGTTTCTTCCTTTTTAACTGCTAGTGGGGGTTTGAACTGATTGGGTGGGAGCTTGGCTGTGCTCCGATTGGATGGGTATTTTGTGCTCTGATTGGATGGGGGTGTGTCCTGTGGCTGGGGGCTTGGTTGTGCTCAGATTAGTCTGAGTTGCAGGGGGATTTGAGCTGGTGAGCTGCATTGCTGTTGTTTGGCTTCATGTTTGTGGTCATGCTACATCTTCATAGTGGGTGTCTGTCTGCTGTATGTATGGATTGGAGGGGTTTGAAATGGCTAATGTTGCAGCTGCAGTCTGGCTTCTGGTCCTTGGTCGTGCTTCCTGATCAGTGTGGGTTTGGGTCTGCTTTCTGGGTGGATGTGTGGTGGTGACATCCTGTGTGGACCTCGTGAGTGTGGGTCTGGTGTCATTCCTCGTGTTAGGGACTCGTTTGTCAATAAGGGCGGGTTTCCAAATGGCTGGTAGGCGGGAGGTATTATCTCGTTTGTTCATGCTGTGTGGGCGTTTTTCTATCTCGATGGCTTCTCTGATTATTCTGTTGTTAAAGTGTTCAGTTTTGGCGATAGTACTGGTCTTTTTAAAGTCAATATCGTGTCCTGTGGCTTTAAGGTTTTGGACCAGGGAAGAAGTTGGTTCCTCTTTTTTGACTGAATTCTTGTGTTCTTCAATGCGTGCACTTATTCTTCTGTTGGTTTGTCCGATGTATGTGGTGGGGCAGGTGGTGCATGGGATTTCATATACTCCTTGATTTTCTAACTCAATTTTGTCTTTGGAGTTTCTTAGGATGGTGGATATTTTCGGTTTGTGCAGAATGCTGTCTTGATGTTGTGTTTGTGGAGGATTTTGCTGATTCTGTCTGTGGTGCCTTTTATATATGGGAGGAGGGCTGTGCCGTTTTCTTGTTCTCTGTCTTGGATTTTAGTGGGGGGTTCTTTTTGGATTAGTTTGGTAATCTTATTTCTCTGGAATCCATTGGATGTTAGTACGTTAGTGAGAGTGTGTAGTTCGGTTTTTAGGTGTTGTTCATCAGCTAAGCGTTTTGTTCTGGAGATGAGTGTCTTGTCTCTCTCTCTCTCTCTATATATATATATATATAGAGAGAGAGAGAGAGACAGACAGAGAGAGACAGAGAGACAGACAGAGAGACAGACTTAGATGTCTCTTGTGGGAATTCAGGCATGGCTACAAAGTCTGCTGGTTGCAACTTGGAAGGAGGCAAAGCCAGTGCTGCTATGTATTGCATTTTTATATGTTACCACTACAAATGGGAGTAGTTCTGTCCTGTTATGTTACTGGTAATTGACATAACACCTAAGGTACACTGTTGGCACGTTCACAGGCATTGTTAATCTGAGGATGATGGAAGAAGCTTAGACCTTGGGTGGTCCCTAATAATTTCAAAAACTCCAGTCAGAATTGAGAGGTGAATTGCATTTTTCAATCAGAGATGATCCTCTTGGGAACCTCATATAGATGATAAATGTGTTGAACAGATACTTTTGCCAGGATTCATGCAGAGGGGATCTTTGGGCATGCTACAAAATGTTTTGAAAAGAGATCAGTGGTTGCCCAAATTACAAATGCTGTCTGGCATTGAGAGGGGTTCTGGGTTTAGGTTTTCCCTCCCATTTAGTTTTGAGTAAATTAGTTAATGGTACTGCAATCTGAGCAAAAGCAGGAATAAATTGCCTATAAAAACCTAGAAAAGCAACTCTGTAGTTGCTTTTGGGTGCATGGCACCTCCCATTCCAGTACTTCTTGGACCTTTACTGAGTCCATCTCCACTCTCTCATGGGAGACCCAGTAGCCTAAATAATCCTATTTGGGTTGGTGAAACTTGCATTTGGAAAGTTTCAAATACAATTATGCTGCCAGTAGCTTTTTCAGAATAGTCTCTACTAGCTTGACATGCTCATCATGGTTTTGGTATAAATTAAAATGTCAGATGAATACCCCCTTAAATAAACGTTCATGCAGGACTTTATTAATTAGTTTCCTGAACATGGTGAGGGGCCCCTGCAGGCCGAAATGAAGAACCTGGAATGGAAAGCAACCTAATGAGCTGTTGAACACAATTTTCCATTTTTCTTCATCTTTAATCCACACCTGGTAATATGGTGCCCTCAAGTCCAGTTTAGTAAAGATATGCTGGCCCACCCTTGGCTAGATGGGCCAGCATATCTTTCATCAGGGACAATGAGGACATAATCTGCATGCAAATGCCATTCAGACCCCTGTAGGCTCTAGGACTCATCTTTCTTTTCCCAGAACAATATGGGCACTGCCATGCAAGATTTCACATGTTATATGATCCCTCTAGCTAGATTCTTGTCAACGAATTCTCTGAGTGCACCCAATTTCCTGGGCATCATGGACTATAGCTTAGGTTTGGGAAACTTAGCTTTGGGTAGAACCTCGATGATGCAACTTGTGGGGTGATGAGGAGGGAGTTGATCTGATTCTTGCTCACTGAACACTTCTTTAAGATGCCAGTATTTTTCTGGAATGGGGGATCCATTCCTTTCTTTTGTTGGACATGGTATGTTGCCAGTTCCTTTCCCTAGCCTCTTGTGGAGGGCATACTTGCAATGTTCTACTTCTAATTCAGTTTTCCTCCTTGGGCATATTTGAAGGAATCTTAGGGTTTCACTCACCCAGTATATCACAGGATTCCATTTCCATAGCCATGTGAAGCACAAACTCATAGGCCTGTCACCACTAAACTTATAAAACTTATGTTTTCCACATGGGTTCTGATTTCCATTGGTTCAGTCACAAACTAGGTGGGACCTCCCCTCACTAATAAGCCAACTAACTGCATGTAGGCCAACAGAAATTTTAATTTACATTTTTAATTTATGCTGGACAAGCCAGGATAAAGTGGCATCTGACAATATGTCTTAGTCATAAATTTTGTGTTGATTTTAGTTTTCTTTGCAAGCTTAAATCCCCTTTTCTCATTATTCTATTCTTATTTATATATTTATATTCCACCTTTATTATTTTTACAAATAACTCCAGGTGGTGAACATATCCAACATACATTTCTCCTCTATTTTCCCCTAACCCTGTGAGGTAGGTTGGGCTGAGAGAAGATGACTGGTCCAAAGTAACCCAGCTGGCTTTCATGGCTAAGGTGGGACTTGAACTCATAGTCTCCTACTTTGTAGCCTGTTGCCTTAACCTAAAGCCTAAAAATCAAGCTGGTTCTCAGTTATCTATAGCCTGCTTATCTTTAGAATTTCTTATGCTATTTCTGCAGATGGTACATGCTATAATTGTACAATGCTGTATAAATTATGCAGTCAGCTCAGCATGCTTATAATTGGTGCCCTAAATGTCAAGATTGAATCACTTTACTTCTTCTGACCTTGTATTGCTGTTCAACTTGCCATTCAAACAGGAGGGGGGAGGGGGTAAATGGAATGCTAAGATTTTGTCTATGGACTGTTCCGATAACAAAAGGAAGTTTTATAATTGGACAATGTGAATACCCAGGATGTGGGGAGGAAGGGGATCTATTTTTTTATTCGATTTTTATACCGCCCTTCTCCCGAAGGACTCAGGGCGGTGTACAGCCAAATAAAAAACCACAATTTATACTTTAAAACAAGACTAAAACAAAACATATTACAAGATGGCCAAAATTTAAAACAGTTTAAAACCCTAAAATATAAATAGCCCCAGTTAAAATTTAGTAAAACATCTAAGCCAGTCCCGCTTGAATAAATAGGTGCGTTTTCAGCTCACGGCGAAAAGTCCGAAGATCAGGCACTTGACGTAAACCAGGGGGAAGTTCGTTCCAAAGCGTAGGAGCTCCTACAGAGAAGGCCCTACCCTGGGGGCCGCCAGCCGACATTGTCTGGCGGACGGCACCCTGAGAAGGCCCTCTCTGTGTGAGCGTATGGGTCGGTGGGAGGCATAGGGTAACAGCAGGCGGTCCCGTAAGTACCCGGGCCCTAAGCCATGGAGCGCTTTAAAGGTGGTAACCAGAATCTTAAAGTGCACCCGAAAGACCACAGGAAGCCAGTGCAAACTGCGCAGGATTGGTGTTACTATTACCCGCGCAGCTGCATTCTGGACTAGCTGCAGCCTCCGGGTGCACTTCAAGGGCAGCCCCATGTAGAGAGCATTGCAATAATCCAAACGGGAAGTGACAAGAGCATGAGTGACCGTGCATAAGGCATCCCGGTCAAGGAAGGGGCGCAACTGGCGAACCAAGTGTACTTGGTGAAAAGCCCTCTTGGAGACGGCCGCCAAATGATTGTGAAACGACAGCCGCCCATCCAAGAGGACACCCAAGTTGCGCACCCTTTCCATTGGGGCCAATAACTCGCCCCCCACAGTCAGCTGCAGCTGACTGTACCGGGGTGCCGGCATCCACAGCCACTCCGTCTTGGAGGGATTGAGCTTGAGTCTGTTTCTCCCCATCCAGACCTGTACAGCTTCCAGACACCGGGATAGCACTTTGACAGCTTCGTTGGGGTGGTCCGGGGTGGAGAAATACAGCTGCGTATCGTCAGCATACAGATGGTAACTCACCCCGAAACCACTAATGACCTCACCCAGCGGCTTCAAGTAGATGTTGAACAGGAGGGGCGAGAGAATCGACCCCTGAGGCACCCCACAAGTAAGGCGCCTCGCGGTCGACCTCTGCCCCCCTGTCAACACCGTCTGCGACTGGTCGGAGAGATAGGAGGAGAACCACCGATAAACGGTGCTTCCCACTCCCTAGCTCTCCAACCGGTGCAGCAAGATACCATGGTCGATGGTATCGAAAGCCGCTGAGAGATCTAATAGGACCAGGGCAGAAGAACAATCCCTATCCCTGGCCCTCCAGAGGTCATCTACCAACGCGACCAAAGCTGTCTCCGTACTATGTCCGGACCAGAAGCCGGACTGGAACGGGTCTAGATAGACAGCTTCATCCAGATACTGGGGAAGCTGCCATGCAACCACACTCTCTACAACCTTCGCCACAAAGCGAAGGTTGGAGATTGGACGATAATTTCCCAAAATAGCTGGGTCCAGGGAAGGCTTCTTGAGGAGGGGTCTCACCACCGCCTCTTTCAAGGCAGCAGGGAAAACCCCTTCCAACAATGAAGCATTTATAATTCCCTGGAGCCAGCCTCGTGTCACTTCCTGAGTAGCCAGCACCAGCCAGGAAGGACACGGGTCCAGTAAACATGTGGTCGCATGTAACCTCCCCAGCAACCTGTCCACATCCTCGAGAGCCACAGACTCAAACTCATCCCAAACAACCTCAACAAGACGTGCCTCCGTCATCCCACTTGGATCATCGCAATTTTGGTCTAAACTATCCCGAAGCTGAACAATTTTATCGTATAGATAACCGTTAAACTCCTCAGCACGTCCCTGTAAGGGGTCATCCCGCCCCTCATGGTGAAGGAGGGAGCGGGTCACCCGAAACAGGGCGGCCAGGCGGTTAACTGCCGATGCAATGAGGGTGGAAACGTAAAAACATTTCGCCTCCCTCATTGCCACTAGGTAGGTCTTAGTAAAAGATCTCACTAGTGTCTGATCAGCTTCGGAACGGCTAGACCTCCAAGTACTCTCTAGGCGTCTTCTCCGGCGTTTCATCTCCCTCAGCTCCTCAGAGAACCAAGGAGCCAATTGAGATCTACGCCGGGTCAGAGGCCGCAAAGGCACGACACGGTCCAAAGCCCCAGTCGCGGCCCGTTCCCAGGCCGCAACTAGTTCTTCAGCCGTGCCGTGGGCAAGATCCTCAGGGAACGGCCCAAGCTCCATCCGGAACCTCTCAGGGTCCATCAGGCGCCTGGGACGGAACCAACGCATTGGCTCCGTCTCCCTGCGGTGGTGAGCGGCGGTCCAAAAGTCTAGGTGAAGGAGAAAATGATCCGACCATGACACTGGTTCCGTCACTAAATCTCCTAATTCCAGATCATTAATCCACTGTCCAGAGATAAAAATCAGATCTAGTGTGCCTCCCCCTGTGTGTGTAGGGCCATCAGTTACTTGAATCAGGTCCATGGCCGTCATGGAAGCCTTGAACTCCTGAGCTACCGTCGATGACAAGCCAGCCGATGGCAAGTTGAAATCACCCATGACTAAAAGTCTGGGAATCTCAACCGCCACCCTGGAAAGCACCTCTAGCAGCTCAGGCAGGGCTGTAGTCATGCAGCAAGGAGCCAGGTACGCGATCAACAGACCCATCCGATTCCTATGGCCCCACTTCACAAGGAGGGATTCACAACCAGCTATCTGAGGCACAGTGGACTCCCTCGGCTCTAGGCTTTCTTTAATCACAACCGCCACCCCTACCTTGGGCCCTCGGCTGATGGAATGCACGGAAACCTGGAGGGCACAGTATACCCCCCTCTGTGCCCAACCAGGTCTCTGTAATGCCCGTAAAGTCTGTGGACTCCCTCTGAATAAGATCACAAATCAAGGGAGCCTTATTAACCACGGACCGGGCATTGCACAGCATCAGTCAAAGACCCAAGCTCTGAGGGTCCTGACCATCCGGGGAACGAGTAAGGGCTGAGGGGCTGGAGCACATGATCGCTTTTAAACATCGAACACATGCTCCCAGAGAACAATACGGCCCCTTGCCTCCGCCATATCTGCCTCTCCCACTTACCATACCGATGGAATGACACTCTATGCTCTGAGCACTCCCCTCCCCCCCTGTCTTCGAACCAGATAAAGTAGTGCCATGAGCAGATGCTGGGACTGGACATACCCTCCCCGACGGGCCACTCCCCCTACCCGTCACTCCCCTCCCCCCCTTAAAAACCCTGTTCTGTTTCCCTCCCCCCAATACTCCCAGCAAAGAGTCTAATTTATTTACATAGATAAATGTCCTGGCCACGTCTACCCACGGGCCTGCCAAGTTTCTGGAGATAATGAGGAAATTATAGATAAGGCCAGAATTACTCACGAATATATTCTTCCCTCCATTGATACAGTTTGCCCGCGCAAATTCATTGCTTTGTCCAAGACAAAAAACCAGGAAGTCTCGCCTCCTATTTATAGTCTCTGCAGATGTCACTGCATGACAATCATTCCTTGGCTTTATCCCAACGCTGCTTCTGCTGCGCGTGCCGGTCACGTCTGCGCAGTCTTGCATCACTCCAAAACTGTTCTTGGGGCGTTGCCAAATCAGAAGAAGGCTCAAGAGAATCAGGCCTTGCCGGCCCCTCCTCCTCCCTTTGAGTGGGTGCCAGGGAGGGAGAGGGCCCAAGAGAAGCAGGGCTTGCCAGGTCTTCTCCCTCACTTTCTGAATCATCCGAGTCCAGGAGTTCGGGTCCAGGAACCTGGGTCACAACAAACCCCTTATTTAAAAACCTATTAAAAAACCCCCAAAGGTTCTTCTTCGATGCATACCATCTCTCTGGGTACCAAAACCCTTCATTGAGATAGGCCCCCGATAACGTAGAGGGCCATTTCTGCGAGGCGGGGGCACCTCGCAGACGACGAAGTTCCAATGAAGAATATCTCATATCTCATATTGGGCATAGAAAGAGTTTGTCCAATGTCACTGGTGATAGTACAGCAGTCATTTTTAAGGGCCAAAAATGTGGAGCCCACAGGTGATAAAGATGATAAAACAAGATGGTAGAAGCAAGATAACTGCTCTCAAAGAAATCCTTGGGCACCATCACATCCGCAGGCCACCAAGGCGGAAATAGCCGGTCTGGTAACTGTCTCAGCAGGTCCAGATGAAATCCTCCACTCCACGGGGGCCCATGGGGACCCCGGTGGGATGCTGACATCCGTTGCTTAAACCAATGTTAAGCCATTGGTTTAAGCAACGGATGTCAGCATCCCGCCGGGGTCCCCACGGTTCCTGAATTGAGTTGTTAAGGTCCAGTTCAAAACGACCCTCTTCCATACTGCCGACACCGTCGCCACAAAAGGCCGGAGAAGCCAGAACAAACGCTGCCAGGGAAAGGGCTGGAGGACAGGCTGGACGATAGGCCGGGCATCACCGCCCCACCCCATCGAAAACCGCCGCCACTTCACCGCCCCATCTCCTCCGACTCTGCTCTTCTCCTGGCCCGGAACTCGGTGACCGCGAACACCCTGAGGGCAAAACCCCACGCGGTCGCCGAGCAGATCACCCATCCAGCCAGGCAAGCCGAGTCAGCCAGATCATCTACAGCAGCACAGCAGCCTCGGCAGTCGGCTGTCAGGAAATCACCGCCGGAAAGGTAGGCCGGAGCCTCGCGGCCCCGCCCCAGTCACCCTTTCCGCCGACTCGGCTCCTGGCCCGGCACTCAGCAACCACAAACTCGTTGAGGGCGAAAAACCCCTCATGTGGTTGCCGAGTAGTTCACCCATCCGGCCAGGCAAAACTTAGTTATTGTGAGTATTTACGTGGGAAAACCAGAGCTGGTTTTGCTTCTGCAGTTCCAAGATGGTATATCCAATAAAATTATACTTTTGGGAATTCAAAGAACCTGAGGGTTTCTACTCCTCTTGGGTTCGCTAGTCTGACTGTTGACATTAAACCAGCTCTCACTAATTTAATGCACCCTACTCGGATGCCTCTGAGGGAGCTGTAACCTAACAATGTCCAGAACTGAGAAGAAAGCTGAATCCTTGGGCTGCTCCTCTGCGGGAAGCTCCAGTAACAATCTAGATGGATTCTGGGGTGCAAACAGTGGTGATGTGATCCAAAGTGAGGGTGGAGAAGTCACCAGTGTGGGATGAAGGAGCCATGGCAGGGTCCTTCTACCCTGAGCCAAAGACCTGATGGCCAATCGGGGTGGGGAAGGCAGCCGAGGTGGAATTCCCCTTGATCCCACTGGGGGTTGCCATAACTCAGGGGAGTAAATGGAAATCTAGGAGGACCATGGAATGGGAAGAGGCAGTGGAGTGGAAATTCCTGACCGTGTGCTGCAGCCCTTCAATAAAGCAACTGCCAGAGAATTTAGTCAGAATGGAGGTGATATCGCTGAAACTGTTGGCCCTGGGAGCAGGGCTTGGGATTGGCCAGGCATTGGCTACCCCATCCCCTTCTCCACCCCAACTGACAGGATTGAGGAGCATGGGGCAAGGAGCTGTAGGTCACCTGCACTGCCGTGGGGCAAGGCAGAGCAGGGGTAGCCTGGCAGAGGAGCCCAAGGTGCTCGATTGCAGTGCAAGTGGGGCAGGGTGGGGCTGAGCATGACTTATTGAATGCCCTGGGCTCACATCCAGCTGGTTGTCACTGATGGCCAATGACCAAGGAATCAATGAACTGCAGCCCGCCCATACTTGCTGCCTCCTGTGTGCATTATCTCCAGGGCAGCCCCATAGGCCAGATCTAAACCCATCGTGGGCCAGATTTGGCCCATGGGCTTTGAGTTTGACATGTCTGCTTTAGGAACTCCTGCCAAAACTTTGCTGTAAACTACACCTTGTGGTCTGAAATCATGCACTTGGTACTCCATGCAACCAGTAGACATGCTTCACAAACATCTTGGCCAAACTCTGGGCTGAAGAAAGCTTCAGGTATGTGATGAAGTGTGTTTGTTTTGGAAAAAAAGTCAAGCACAGTCCAAATTATGGTGCTCCCATTAGTCTCTAGCAGTTCCACTATGAAATTCATGGCGATTTCCTCCCATGGTCTGCTAGGGTTAGTCACCAGCTGTAGTCACCAATGAGTCTTTCCTGGCAATTGCTTCATAGATGCACACACTGGGCAGCCGGTTACATAATTCTCTATGCCCTTCTTCCTCCTGGGCCACCACAATTGTCTTTTAGCAAAGTGAAGGGTTTTTACAAACCCAAAGTGTCCAACTAGTTTTACATCATGGATCCTTTGTAGGATTTGGGTCCTCTGGCTGGTTGGAACATACAGTTTGTCTCCCGTCCATGCCAGGTCCTCCCTCATTATTAGGTCGGCTTTGTAGTTCTGAGCCATTCATCTTCCTTCAGGGCTTCTTTTAGCTGTTGGGTCAACATGCTATCAGCCAGTTGAGGACTGGCCACTGTCTCACTGAGACCTGCACTGCCAGTTGCCTGAAGGGAATGATGGCGTTAACTATTTCCTCTTGAATGCTTTTGTATTGGGGCATTCAAGAGTGTGCACTAGTGAGAAAGTGTTTTCCCCTGGCAAATATTGAAGGGTGCCCATCTCTCTTGCTTAGGGGACAGCTTCCATGGGGATCTTAAGGCTTCTAGGCTCTTGTGGCCAGTCCCCACTTTGAACGGAATCTTACTGCCTTCTAGGAATTGCCTCAAAGTTAGCAGCGCACATCAAATGGCATATGCTTCCTTCTCTCACACCACCCAATGTCTTTTGGTGCTGGTCAGCTTCTGAGAAATGTAGGCACAGGGTTGCAGCATCCCCTTCACATTTCTCTGGAGGAAAACAGCCCCCCCACACCACATTGCTGGCATCGGCTTCTATTACAAACAGCTCCTCTGGATTTAGATGCTTAAGGGTTAGCTCCACCGCAAAAAGCTGTTTAAGCTTTTCAAAAGCTGCATGGCATTCCATAGTCCAAGTGAGAGGCTGGCTTGGTTTAGGTTTTACTCCCCCCCACACCCATTTTTAATAGTTTGGTGATAGGCAGGGCTATCTGAGTGAATGAGGGGATGAATTGGTGGTAGAAGTTGCTGAAGCCCAAGAACCTCTGCCGTTGCTTTCTGGTCTGAGGGCCTTCCCACTCTAGAATGGCCTCCACCTTTCTGGGGTCCATCTCCACCCCCTCATTGGACATGCAGTACCTCAAGTAGTCTAAATTGATTTTGTGGAAGTCACACTTGGATAGTTTAGCATAGAGCTTAGCTTTTAATTTAAGAACTGCGGTGGCACAGTAGTTAGAATGCAGTACTACAGGCTACTTGTCAGATCCCTAATGTGATAATGCCATTCAAATGGTGGGAGGGGGGAACATGAGGATAAGCTGTATTTTTATAACCTTTTTCCTGATGTCTAAGTGCCCTGCAGTATTCTCACCTTCTTTGGAATGTGGTAAGGAGGGAAGGCCATGTGAATTACTTCAGCTTGCTGAAAGCGGAAGAAGATCCCGGGAATGGCTCCTTATCTATTTCTCAAGATGGCCATTACAATAAACATCTTCACACCTGTGGATTGGCTGAATCCATATTCAGACTGGAAGGAGGGATTCTAAAGCCCTATTTCTAACTGTATAGTTTGGGAGGAAATTTAGAGTCTGCTTCGCCTGTCCTGCTATCACTTCTTCTCAATAAAGGTTCCTTTTTATATACCACATTTCAAGAGTCTATACTTTCTTGGGAAAGGAGGAGAAGCAGAGCCTAACAGAAAGCAAAGTTTGATCAACCTGCAGAAGCACATTTTTGCTCCACCATGGAGACCTTGCAACGATGTCTGAGCAAAGCAGCGAACAAAGAGAAATCGAATGCTATGCAGATATCTCCATCATCGCTCAACCCGAAGCATGCTCTTTATACCCAGTCATGGAGATAGGGATACCCCGAGAGGACTCCAAGAAACTGCTCTGGTTGCTCGGAATTGAAAAAAAGAGAGACAGCTGGCATGGGAGAAACTGAGGAGTCATTCTAACCCAAGGCAGTCGAAAGCCCGGCTGGAAATTAGAGCTGGAAGCCCTGTCCAATCAAGAGGAAACATTCAAAGAAACCAGGAGAGAGGACTGGCTGATGCACCACAACAACCGTCTGGTAATAGAGGCACTAGAAAACATCAACCTGGGTGGGGAACCGGAACTGCCACCCAGAGGAGCCGAAGCCACAAATGACACCCAGGTGATTACCCCAGACCCCACCGCAGGAGATCAAGCCGATGCCACTGGAATAGCTGCTGCTGCAACAAATCCCCCCCCCCCATGATCTGAGACGCCACAAATATACTAGGTCAGCCCAAGAGCCCGCAGTTGGAGACAGGCACCACCCTTAGGAGTGAAGTTCGATGGAAACCCACAGCAAGTGGGATTCTTCATGGCACATGTACTCACCTACATGCAAGAATATGGGTGTGCATTTCAAACACAAGGCTCTCGCATACGAGTCATGACGCTCACATTAGAGGGAGCCATGGCCAGATGGATGGTCAGCCTGCACAACACAGACACCGCAGAGTTGAGAAACTTCTGCAGATTCATGATGGCGCTGCATCACCATTTCAAGGACCCCCTAGCTGACTGAACAGCCTAAGACCGAATCAAAGTCATGAAGCAAGGGTGATGATCTATAGCTGAATACACTGAGGAGTTCCAGGACCTGGCCTGCCACATCAACAGGCTGGAAGACATCCTGGTGAGCTGCTTCAAAGATGGATTAAATGATGATCTCTACAATGCCTGTGTCACAAGAGGAGCATTGGATTGCCTGCCTTAGTGGTACCTCATCTCGGAGGAAGCTGAGATTGACATAGTTAGGAACCCGTCCCGACCAAGCCTAGGCTGGAAGAGATTCCCATCTCAGGGGAAAAGAGAGCAATTCAAATCGCCACCCCACTTCGCCCGAGGTCGTTGGCCTGTTTTAAGTGCGGAAAGGAGGGACACTGAGCTGCGGAGTGTCGCTTGAAGATGCCAGTGAGAAAATGCAAGGGTCCTCTTTGTAGACTTTAGTTCAGCATTCAATGCCATCATTCCAGACACTCTTCTAACTAAGCTAAACCAGCTACAGGTACTGGAACAGACTTGTAAATGGATCACAAGCTTCCTAATGAACAGGAAGCAGCAGGTGAAGCTAAGCAAGATCACATCAAATACCTGTAAAATTAGCACGGGCCCCCCAAGGCTGTGTGCTCTCCCCACTTCTCTTCTCTCTGTATACCAATGACTGCATTTCCAACGATCCATCTGTCAAGCTACTGAAGTTCGCAGATGACACAACAGTGATTGCTCTCATTCGAGACAATGACAAATCCGCATATAGACGAGAGGACGAACGACTAGCCTTGTGGTGCAACCAAAACAATCTGGAACTGAACACGTTCAAAACCGTAGAAATGGTGATAGCCTTTAGGAGAAACCCTTCCATACTTCCACCTCCCACAATACTAGACAACACAGTATCAACAGTAGAAACCTTTAAATTTCTAGGTTCTATCATATCGCAAGATCTAAAATGGACAGCTAACATCAAAAAAGGACAACAAAGAATGTTCTTTCTGTGCCAACTCAGTAAGCTCAAACTGCCCAAGGAGCTGCCAATTCAGTTCTAAAGAGGAATTATTGAGTCTGTCATTTGCACCTCTATAACTGTCTGGTTCGGTTCTGCAACCCAGCAAGAAAGACACAGACTTCAGAGGATAATTAGAACTGCAGAAAAAATAATTGCTACCAACCTGCCTTCCATTGAGGACCTGTATATTGCACGAATCAAGAAGAGGGCCGTGAAAATATTTACAGATCCCTCACATCCAGGACATAAACTGTTTCAACTCCTACCCTCAAAACGACGCTATAGAGCACTGCACACCAGAACAACTAGACACAAGAACAGTTTTTTCCCAAAGGCCATCACTCTGCTAAACAATTAATTCCCTCAACACTGTCAAACTATTTACTAAATCTGCACTACTATTAATCTTCTCATCGTTCCCATCACCAATCTCTTTCCACTTATGACTGTATGACTGTAACTTTGTTGCTGGCAATCCTTATGATTTATATTGATATATTGACCATCATTTGTGTTGTAAATGTTGTACCTTGATGAACGTATCTTTTCTTTTATGTACACTAAGAGCATATGCACCAGACAAATTCCTTGTGTGTCCAATCACACTTGGCCAATAAAATTCTATTCTATTCTATTCTAATTGCGAATTTCACCAGGAAAAGATTGACTACCTGGGATATCACATTTCATGCCAAGGAATAGAAATTCCTTGTCCAAGCAGTAATTGTCCAAGCAGTAATTGACCAAGCAGTAATTGACTGGGAAACGCCCCACACATGCAAGTAACTACAAAGCTTCCTGGGATTTGTTAATGTTACTGCCAGTTTATTCCCGCCCTTCCTATAATCAACCTCCTAAAAACTAAAGGGGAGGGGAAACCAAAGCCTAACCAGCCGTTGAACTGGACAATGGAATGCCAAACAGCATTTGAGAAACTCAAGCGGCTTTTTTCAGCTGAACCAGTTTTAAAACATCCAGACCCATTTGTAATACAAGCAGATACAAGTGATGTGGCAAAATGGGTAGTCCTATTGCAAACAAATGAGCAGGGGCAGTTGCAACCCTGCACCTACATGTCCAAAAAACTAACAGAAACTGAGCAAAGGTAGGCTATCTAGGAAAAGGAAGCCTGTGCAGTTCACTGGGCACTTCTCATGTGGGGACAATTCTTAGAGGGAAGTAAGATCCCTTTTGAAGTCTGGAATGATCACAAAAAATTGGAAACTCTAAAAACCTCAAGGAAACTCTCTCCAAAACAAGTCAGGTGGGCTCAATATTTCAAATGGTTTCACTGTACCCTTAAGTATCTCCCTGGGGAAAAAACTTTTTAGCAGATGCCCTATCAAGGAAATCACAATACAACAGAGCGAAGCCTGAAGTAATCAGACCAATCGTTCAAGATAATCAAGTAGCAGCTAAAGTAATCACTAGATCACAAACCAAACAAGATGGGACCACCAATAAGGCAACCACACAAGTGTTTAAGCAAGCCTTAAGCAACGACGAGTGGTTCCTAAACCACAAAAACCTCTGCCTCATCAAAGAGGACTTAGCATGGGTGGGATGAAACTTGTATGTGCCAGCCAGCCAAAGATGGGACTTTATGAAATGCTGCCATGAATCTAAACTGGCTGGTCACTTTGTTAAAACATTGCACCTCATCAAAAGACAATTCTGGTGGCTGTTACTGAAAAGTCTTCGGGAGAAGGGCGGTATACAAATTAAAATATTCATTCATTCATTCATTCATTCAAAAGGGACATCAAAAACTATAGGCTACCTGTCCTATTTGCGCTACAGCAAAGAGATAGCAAGGGAAAACCCCAGGGCTGTTACAAATGGTAGCTGAACCTTCAACACCCTGGGGAGAGATCTCTATGGATTTTATAGTAGAATTGCCAGAGAACACAGGGAACACTGTCATTTGGGTCATAACATGCCTATTTTCTAAACAAGTTCATTTTATTCCTTGTCAAAAGATCCCAACAGCCAAAGCCTTAGCAAAATTATTCCTGATACACATTTATCGTTTACATGGAGCTCCACAGAGAATCATTTCTGACAGGGGGCTCCAATTCACATCAAAATTTTGGAGGGCATTCCTAACAATACTTGGCACTGCCCAAGGCTTAAGCTCCTCCCATCATCCAATGACCAATGGGGGCTGTGAAAAAACTAACGGTATTAGAGCAATATTTAAGGTGTTTTATTAATTATCAACAGGATAACTGGACTGAACTATTACCTTTTGCAGAAGTGACATTCAACAACTCCATACACAGGCTACACTCCTTTTAAAGTAGCTATAGGCCAAGACTTTACCCCAATGCCAGAACTACCAATGGAAATACCCACCATCCCTTCCCTGAAGGAATGGATGGAAACCCTACAAAAAACTTGGCCTGTAGTCAAATTAGCACTAAAGGATGCTAGAGAAACATTTAAACACCAAGCAGACAAGAAGAGAACACAATCAAAACCTTTTTTCAGCCATCCATATGCTGGCTAATCAAATGCAGAAACAAGTTTGATTGATATGGCCGCAATCCGGCATGATTGAGGTTCAAATAGATACAAAGTCAGTGCTGGGAACTATTTCCTACCAGCACTGTAAATAACCTCCAAATTAGCACAGGAACGCCCACGGTCCAGCCCACCCCCTTAGCCAGCATTCAGCTGTGTTTCTCCCTCCTTCCTGGTCTCTTTGCTATCCAGGTGCAGTCGCAGTCATAAGGAGCTGTGGCAGCTGGTAAAAGGTGGTTTACAGTCCTCCATGGAGCTGTGCCTATGTCAGCACTGATCAGCTGATGGAAACGTGCACGCTGGCTGAAGGAGTGGGAAGCCATTGGGAGCGCGTGGAACACCAGCCACTGAAGCCATGCTGCTCCCGCAACCATCCCGCTGTCCTTGCAGCAGTTTCCCCAGGTGACATCTGTTGATGGGAACCCCTTCCATTGCATGAAGTATTGTACATGGCCCCTATGGATCCAGGAGTTCAGTATATGGTCTGTCTTGTAGTGGTCACTGCTAATGGGTCCTGGCAGCCGTGGTGGTGGTCTAATGTGCACATCCTCTACAGGCTTGAGCAGACTACTGTGGAAAACAGGATGAATATGACCTAGTATGCGAGGCAATTGCAGTTCCACTGTTACTGAATTTATCACTTGTACAATGGGGAAAGGGCCAAGGAATTCTGGGCCCAGTTTTTTGCAGGGTACCTTTATCCGTAGATATTTGGTTGATAGATATACTTTCCCTCCCACCTGGAAGGGTTTATGAGGGGTCCATGACTAATCTGCCTGGGCTTTGTATGCTGCAGCAGCTTTGGTCAAGGCTATCTTCACCGTGGCCCATACTTTCTGTATGGCAACCATCCACTCATCAATCTGCCAAAGGGAGGACGGTTCTTGTGGGTACAGGTGAAACTCAAAAAATTAGAATATCATGCAAAAGTTCATTTATTTCTGTAATGCAACTTAAAAGGTGAAACTAATATATGAGATAGACTCATTACATGCAATGCGAGATAGTTCACGCCTTGATTTGTCATAATTTTTTTTTATTGAAAAGGTTTTACAAAATTTTTCCCCTTTCCCCTCTCCCCCCTCCCCCCTCCCTTCCCAACCCTTCCCAACCCCCCCCCGACTTCCCAGAACAAACACAAAGTATAGTAAAAATAAAGCAAATATATACTAAAAAATTTTCCTTCCTAACTAAATTATAATCCTTCAATTCTCATCAATTCCTAACTTCCCCCAAAACAATCAAAAATACATCCTAATCATTCAAAGGCAGTTATCGTTGTTGGGGAGAATAGCTGCTATTAAAATGAACGTTTTACCTAGATTTTTATTCCTCTTTCAGATGATACCAATAATTAAGAAAGATAAAAATTTGGAGGAATGGCAGACTGGAATTAACAAATTTATATGGGAAGGTAAAAAAGGCCAGGGTTAAAATGAAAATAATTCAAGATTCACGGGAAAGGGGAGGCTTAAAAATGCCTAATTTAAATTATATTATGAAGCAGCTGTTCCCTCTGTGATAAGTGATTGGTTTAATCTAACGGAGGAGAGAATTTTGAATATAGAAGGTTATGATTTATTATATGGATGGCATGCATATTTAATTTATGATAAAAAAGTGGATAAGGCTTTTAAAAACCATGTGTTAAGAATTGCTCTCTTGTGTGTCTGGAAGAAATATTTTTATAAATTAAATTATAAGGTTCCCATGTGGGCAAGTCCTAGACATACAATAGAAAACATAAATTTAGAACAGACTCAGGAAATGACTACATATAAAGTTCTTTTGTATACTGAAAGTGGTAGTTTGCAATTAAAATCTTTGCATGTATTAAAAGAAGAAGGGAAAAATTATTGTTATGTATTTAAACTTTAGGAGGGAAGTTTGGGTGGAAACAAGCACGTTGCTGATTGGCTGATGCCTCAGCCAAAATAGTATTTAAAGAGGGGTTTTTGCTGTTGGTCTTTTGCTGGGTCACAATAAACTAAAGAGCTGTTGTCACTTGTATGGTCTCCTGCCTCGTCATTGCCCAAACCTAACATTGGCGACGAAGATGGTATACTGAGGCAGCGAGACCAGGAAAAGAGCTGAAGAAGTACGGATTCGCAAAACCCAGCCAGTATCGGAAGCGGTTACATAGCCATGTCCAGCTATACACCGCCAGTGCCATTTGACCCGGCCAAGGAGAAATGGGGGTCGTACATGGCTCGTTTCGAGTGTTTCCTCGAAGCTAACGAACTACAGGGAGTCTCGGACAATCGGAAGCGGGCTTGCTTCCTCAGTCACTGCGGACTGGAGGTTTTCGATACCGCCAAATCGCTGTCGGAACCAACGCCGGTACAGTCGGTGCCGTGGCAAACGCTGCAGACGACACTGAAAGCACACTATGCTCCAGTGCCGTCGAAGTTTGTTCAGCGTTTCGAGCTAAGACAGTGAGTTCAGCGAGAGGGTGAATCGATAAGCGTGTACATGGCCGCATTAAGAAAAGCCGCGAACCACTGTGAGTACCGGGATTTGGATGACTCCCTACTGGAACAACTCATTTGTGGGGTCTGGGACATTCGTTTACAGAGGAGGTTGCTGTCCAAAAGCAACCTAACCCTGGCCCTGGCCCTGGACGAGGCCAGGGCACACGAGATGTCCACCAAAGCGGCAGAAACCCTACAGAAACCGAACACACCGAACACCGGCACGAAAGCAACGCCAGTCCACAGCGAAGTTGTCGAGGCTGAATCCGGGAGCGAGGAAGAAGAAGAGGTCTTCCATACCGGATGGGCAGAAAGAGGCGACAGGGACGAGTGCGTGAGCTGCGGAGGCCAACACCAACGACAAAATTGCAGATTCAAGGACACAATTTGCCGGTGGTGCAAAAAGAAAGGGCACATCGCACAGGCCTGTCAAGCCCCTCAACCGTCCCGCCCAAAATTCAAACCGGCCAATCAGCAGAACGCTGGATCGACGAAACGGCCAGGGATTGGCTCATCCAAAAGAGGCGTGAAATTGAACCAAACAACTGTATGAGTGGGTCATGCATCAATGCGAATAGAAAAGAAGATATTCACACAAACGCACATCGAAGGAGTGCCGTATAAGATGGAGGTGGACACTGGGTCGTCGATCACGATCATGTCCTGGGACACCATCGCGAGGAACCTGCCAGAGGTCGCGAAACGCCAACTGCAAAACCAAAAGCTGAGAGTGCAAGACTACCAGGGAAACCGAATCCCTGTTCGAGGAGTCACGTCCGTCAAAGTGAGATACGGGAATTTTAAGAAAACTCTACCGATCACCATCGTAGATGGAAACCTTCCAAGCTTGCTAGGCCTGGACTGGTTCAGAGCCCTGGGGATGGAAGTGACCGGGGTTCACAGAAACGGAGTCAACCTAAAGGATGAACTGCTGAAAGAGTTCGAGGATGTCTTCCAGGACTGCCTGGGCAAGTACGTGGGGACCCCTATTTCGTTTAATTTAGATCCCCAGGTGGCTCCCATTAGGTTAAAGGCTAGGCGGGTCCCCTTCGCCCTTAAGCCCAAGATTGACTGGGAGTTAGGCAAACTAGTAAACCAGGGCATAATAGTCCCCGTCAACCATGCCAAATGGGAGACACCAATTGTAACTCCAGTCAAGCCGGACGGATCGGTCCGGATTTGCGCTGACTACAAGGCAACTGTCAGCCTCCACTCCAATCTTCGTATACTTTTGAATGATTATATCAGTAGATAGAATGTGAAATGTTTATTTCTGTATTATAAAACTATTAAGGAAATGAGATGTATCATACCACCGTACAGGGTAAGGGAAAGGAGCCTATTAAGAGTGTCGGCTGACATAACAGTGGGGGAGGGGTGATTAACGACTGAGTGTTATCAGCGCGGGCTTTTCTAACAGACACTGCATTCCTAAGATGACTGACAACTAGAGACCTGTGGAAGAAGATTACCACGAGGGGCCGAGAAGGAGCTGGCATTGGCCCAGACCAGCCTGACCTCCTGGAGGAGGAGGGACAATTGGGGGGATATGATATGTTAGCCATATTTTGTCTCAGATCCAACTTAGCTTGGTTGCTATCAAGACTGTAAATAGTAAAAGTACTTTTCTTTATTCCAAATGAAGTCAAGGTGAATTCTTTCCTAATTATAGTCGGAGGTAGCCTGACATTAAGTTGGATCTCATCATCATGTCTACCAACCAGGATTGCAATCGCAATACCGGGGGGGGGGGGGAGAAAACCCAAATGTGATGGAAGGCCAGCTGCCGGCTGAGCTGGGGGAGGCGTCCGGAGGAATTTTTGCTGACACTTTTAACCCTGAGCTGGAAGATTGCAGAGCTCGGTGGATTGAGCAATTAAAGCTGGAAGAGGAAAGGTGGAAACCAAGTACCGAAGAGCCTCAGTCTGGAGTAACAAAAAGGGGGAAAAAAAAGACGGTGAGACTTTCGGATTGGCAGGAAGAGAGAGAGATAAGAGACAAACGCCAGTTGGAGGAAGCATTTCGTCTTTTCCGTGAGGTGAAAGTAAGACAAGCAGCTCGCCAAAGGTATGAATCCCCTATTTGGTCCTCCAGGTGGGAGGGAGAAGAGGAGGAAGATAAGACAAAGGGGCCAGCTAGAGGTGATTCCCAGGGCGGTGAGATTTCTGAAGAGCCAGAGCCGGGAACTCTCTCCCCAGAGGAAGCTGAATTGGATGGGGGTCGCGCGCCATCTGCTGATCAAGCAAGGCTGCGCAGGGGAAGGAAAAAGCCAAAAATTCCCCCCATATCAGAGAAATTTGATGGAAATGCGAAGGAGTTGGGACTGTTCCTGGCGAAAGTGAATGACCACATGATAGACTGGGGGGAAGATTATTGGTCACAGGCAGCACAAGTGAGAGCTGTGACCCACAATTTGACCGGAAGAGCAGCTGCGTGGTATGTGTCGTTATATACCAACCACTCCCCCTTACTGCAAAACTACGAGCATTTTATGACTGCACTGAGGAGGAGGTTTGAGGACCCCCTGGCAGAGCAAAAGGCCAAAGGTCGAATGAAAACCATCAGGCAAGGGAGGAGACCGGTGGCTGATTATAACCAGGAGTTCAGTGATTTAGTTCCCTTGATGAGAGGGTGGTCGGAGGTGACCCTTGTGGACATTTTCAAAGATGGTCTGAATGGAGATCTCTACGAACTGTGTTGAGCACGAGCCTCTCCAACTACGCTGTATGGCTGGTACACCCTGGCAGCAGAGATGGAAATCGAACTAGTGAAGGACCGTGGCAGAAGACAGCGCACTGGAGGGCCATCCCTTAGCCGTTCTCCAGGAGGCACCTATAGGGACGTCCCTAGATTGGAGGGAGGAAGACCACGTTCGTCTGCGTGCTACAGATGTGGAAAAGAAGGCCACCGAGCAGCCGACTGTAGGGTTAAGTTGATACCAAGCGCGACCTCTGGTGGTGAAAAGGAACCAGTGAAACCAGCGGCTAAGGCGCGTAAACCGGCAAAAGTGGGGGAGGGCGTTGCCAAGAAGGGCACGCCCATCAAGGAGGATGGCGAAGCGTCGACCGATACTAACGACAGCAAAACCACATCAGAGTCCGATGAAGACCTTCTGGTGAGTTGGGCACGAGGCCCCTTGGACATTCCAGTCAATCTACATGTACCCTCTTCGGGTAATAAGGGGGAACTGCTAGCACTACTCGATTCTGGATGCACTAGATGTATGGTCAGTCCCGAACTAGTAGAAAAAATGGAACTAAGATTGAGAACCCTAAGTAGGCCCATAGCGTTTGCCCAGTTGGATGGCTCTGTGGCAGGGGGAGGACCCGCCCATTTCGTAACAGAACCCATAGAAATGATAATAGGAGACCACCGCGAAATTCTGAACTTCATAGTAGCCCCAGGAATGGACCAACCCCTGTTGCTAGGCCTGTCATGGTTGCGGAAATGGAACCCCCATATTAACTGGAGAACAGAGTCCCTCGTTTCCGTTCCAAAACATTAAAAGGGAAAAAGGGGGAACCCAAGAAGGGATCTACCGTGGCCATGCACCAGGATACGTTGGGGGCAATGATCGAACGGATAGACGGGGAGGAGAGGATACCCAAGGAATACTGGGACTTGCGAGAAGTCTTTAGTGAGAAAGCATCAGACGTACTTCCTCCCCATAGGCCTATTGACTGTGCCATAGACATCCTTCCGGGGGTAAAGCTTCCAAAACCAAAAGCTTATCCCATGACCCAAAAAGAATTGGGTGAGCTCATAAATTCATAGACAAAACCTAGGCGGGGTTTTATCCAACCGGCTAGACCTCGTGGCTGCAGTGATGTTCTGGGAAAAGAAAGATGGCTCCTTTCGTCTTATAGTTGACTATAGGAATTTAAACGCGGTGTCGGAAAACATATACCCCATGCCACTCATGAAAGATATGTTAGCACATTTAGCGAAGGAAAATTCTTCACCAAACTGGACCTGAGAAGCCTACTACAGAGTTCGTATAAAGAGGGGATGAATGGAAAACCGCTTTCAACTGTCCACTAGGATGTTTCCAGTTTCGAGTACTACCCTTTGGACTGCAGGGGGCGCCCGCAGTTTTTATGCAACTAATAAATGAAATACTCCATCAGCATTTGTTCAAAGGAGTTCTTGTCTACCTTGACGACATACTTATCTATACAGAAACAATGGAAGAACATATTAAACTAGTAAGAGCTGTTCTCAAAAAGTTATTATCTGCAGAACTATATTGCAAGCTATCCAAATGTGATTTCCATCAAACCAAAATAGACTACTTAGGGTATCGCATTTCAGCTGATGGGTTAGAAATGGATCCAGGAAAAGTGAAAGCTGTCTTGGAATGGGCCCCCCCACGCACACGCAAGCAACTGCAAAGTTTTTTAGGATTCGTAAATTTCTATCGTCAATTCATCCCCTCCTTTGCTCAAATTGCTTTACCAATCACCAACCTCTTGAAAACTAAAGGAGACACGAAACCCAAACCATCATTACCTCTCGAATGGACAATGGAATGTCAGGCAGCATTTGAAAAATTGAAACGACTCTTTGCCGCCGAACCTATTTTAAAACACCCTGACATGGATGTTCCTTTTGTAATACAAGCTGATGCAAATGATGTAGCAGTTGGAGCCGTTTTGCTCCAAAACAATGCTGATGGTAAACTACAACCCTGTGCTTTCACTTCTCGAAAATTGACTGAAACTGAAAGGCGATGGGCTATTTGGGAAAAGGAAGCATTTGCAGTTCATTGGGCTCTACGAATGTGGAGACAATTCTTAGAGGGTTCAAATCATCCTTTTGAAGTTTGGACTGATCACAAAAATCTAGAAGCCCTAAAGACTCCTAGAAAACTTTCACCTAAACAAGCCCGCTGGGCTCAATATTTTAACCACTTTAATTTCACTTTACATTACATTCCTGGGGGGAAAAACTTCTTAGCGGATGCTCTCTCACGTTTGCCCCAATACAATTGCACTCGCTCCGAGATGGTTCAACCAATACTTCCCGTGCAACAGTTGGCAGTCCCGGCTATAACTAGAAGCCACTCAAAAGCTGAACCCTCACTCCCAGATGAACTGACCAAGTCGTTTAAAGAAGCTTTAAACACTGATGACTGGTACTTAGCGCATTCCCATGAATGCACACTCCGTGATGGACTAGCTTGGATTGGAACAAAACTATATGTTCCTCTATCACTCAGAGAAACCATCCTACAACGATGCCATGATGCCAAAATGGCAGGGCATTTTGGATTTGTGAAAACTTTGCATCTTCTTAAAAGACAATTTTGGTGGCCAAGTCTTAAAAAAGACATTCAAGCATATGTAGCAAGTTGCCCTATTTGCGCATCATCCAAAAGGCCTCCGGGAAAACCTCCTGGACTACTTCAAACGGTAGCCAGGCCAGGAACCCCATGGAAAGAAATATCCATGGATTTCATAGTGGAATTACCTGAAAGTTCAGGCAATACTGTTATATGGGTTGTGACTGACCTTTTCTCCAAACAAGTCCATTTTATTCCATGTTCAAAAATACCCTCCTCAAAGACTCTAGCAAAGTTGTTTGTACAACACATTTATAGACTCCACGGAGTTCCTGAACGCATCATTTCAGATCGAGGAGTTCAATTCACTTCTCAATTTTGGAAAGAATTTTTACGACTCATTGGCTCCGCCCAAGGATTAAGCTCCTCCCATCATCCCCAAACTAATGGAAGCTGTGAACGTTCGAACTCTGTACTAGAACAATATCTACGATGTTATGTTAACTACCAGCAAGACAATTGGGCAGACCTCTTACCTTTTGCTGAAGTTGCCTACAACAACTCAATTCATAGTAGCACGGGATTTACTCCCTTTAAAATAGCTTCAGGTCAAGATTTTGTTCCTATCTCGGAACTCCCAAAGGAAGAAACTACTGTTTCCTCTTTGTCAGAATGGATAGATCAAATACAAAGCACATGGAAAATGACTCATGAGCGATCGACGACGCCACCGCCATAAAAACAAGCAGATAAAAAAAGGTCCCCTGAGAACAAATATCAAGTGGGCGATAAGGTTTATCTTTCCACCAAATATCTTCAAACCACTCAGAAATCTAAGAAACTTGGACCCAAATATGTGGGACCTTTCCCATAGTAAAAATCATCAACCCCGTGACAGTACAACTAGATTTACCAAAAACACTTAGGAGAATTTACCCCGTTTTCCATGTGAGCTTGCTGAAACCTGAACACACATCTACTTTCCGTCCTAACCATACACCCCCTCCTATACCAATTCTCATAGAGGGCGAACAACACTTTGAAATAAAAGAAATTTTAGATTCAAGAAAACATAGAAATAAAATTCAATATCTTATTGCTTGGAAACACTTCCCGTTATCCCAAGCTGAATGGGTGAACAAAGAAGATGTTCGTGCTTCGGAAAAGATAGCACAATTCTATAAAAAATATCCTGACAAACCCTAACTTCTTTTTTTCTTTCTAGGACTAACGTCCTTGTTGCAGGAGGGCGAATGTCAGCCTCCACTCCAATCTTCATATACTTTTGAATGATTATATCAGTAGATAGAATGTAAATGTTTATTTCTGTATTATAAAACTATTAAGGAAATGAGATGTATCATACCACCGTACAGGGTAAGGGAAAGGAGCCTATTAAGAGTGTCGGCTGACATAACAGTGGGGGAGGGGTGATTAACGACTGAGTGTTATCAGCGCGGGCTTTTCTAACAGACACTGCATTCCTAAGATGACTGACAACTAGAGACCTGTGGAAGAAGATTACCACGAGGCGCCGAGAAGGAGCTGGCATTGGCCCAGACCAGCCTGACCTCCTGGAGGAGGAGGGACAATTGGGGGGATATGATATGTTAGCCATATTTTGTCTCAGATCCAACTTAGCTTGGTTGCTATCAAGACTGTAAATAGTAAAAGTACTTTTCTTTATTCCAAATGAAGTCAAGGTGAATTCTTTCCTAATTATAGTCGGAGGTAGCCTGACAGCAACGCTTAACAAGGCGTTGCAAAAGAGCGCATACCCCGTTCCCGTAGTGCAACATCTGTTACACTCATTGGGACAAGGGCAGGTCTTCGCCAAACTCGATTTAGCCCAAGCCTACCAACAATTGCTTGTAGACAATGACACAGCCAAGGCGCAAACGATTGTAACGCATCGAGGCGCATTCAAATGCACTCGACTCCAGTTTGGAGTCAGCGTAGCCCCAGGGTTGTTCCAAAATCTAATGGAACGTCTGTTACAAGGAATACTGGGGGTCGTGCCATATTTTGACGACGTACTAGTTTCAGCAGAGAACCTAGTTGAGTTAGGGACCAAACTACGGAAAGTCTTGGGCATTTTCAGGTCTGCTGGACTTAAGGTCAAGCTCAACAAATGCCAGATAGGAGTTGAATCCGTAGAATTCTTGGGTTACCAAATAGACAGAGAAGGAATCCACCCCACGGAGAGCAAAGTGTGAGCCATCAAAAAGGCTCCGGCTCCCAAAAACAAGGCTGAGTTACAGGCATTTTTGGGGCTTGTGAATTTCTACGCGGTCTTCTTGCGAAATAAGGCAACAGTAGCAGAGCCGCTGCACAAGCTATTAGCAAAAAAGGCTGTTTGGTCGTGGGGCAAGGCTGAGGCTAGGGCATTCGAGGGCGTTAAGAACCTCTTGTCCAGGGATAGCCTGCTAATCCAATACAACGGGACACTGCCACTAGTGCTAGTCTGCGATGCGTCACCCTACGGGGTAGGGGCTGTCCTCAGCCATAGGTTACCGAACGGATCGGAAGCCCCCATAGCATATTTCTCCCGTACGATGTCAGCAGCAGAAAGAAACTACAGCCAGCTAGATAGAGAGGCCCTGGCCATAGTTTCGGGAGTTAAAAAATTCCATGAATACCTATTTGGGCGACAATTCGAAATAGTAATGGACCACAGACCACTATTGGGACTTCTGGCGGGGGACCATCCAACTCCGGTTGCATTATCGCCCAGAATGACTCGTTGGACTATCTTCCTGGCAGCGTACTTGTACAAATTGTCCCATCATCCAGGGAAGGACTTAGGACATGCAGAAGGACTGTAATCGGTTGGGTACAGAGGGTATGGCCCGATGCACCGGGAGATCGTTTCAAAGACTTTACAAAAAAACGCTCGGAACTGTCGGTTCAAGGGGGTTGTCTGTTATGGGGAAATAGAGTGGTTATTCCAGAGAAACTGCGAGAAAACGTGTTAGAACTGTTACATGTGGGGCACCCGGGAATTGTGAGGATGAAAAGCCTGGCGAGGAGTTATGTGTGGTGGCCACAAATGGATAAAGACATTAGCGATAGGGTAGGAAAATGCTAGGCCTGCCAAGAGTCAAGGCCACTACCCCCAACAGCCCCCATAAGAGAGTGGGAGAAACCCCAAGGTCCTTGGTCCAGGATCCACATAGACTTTGCCGGGCCATTCCATGGACAAACCTTTTTAATCGTGGTAGACGCATTTTCAAAGTGGTTAGAAATACTGCTCATGAAATCCACAACAGCCGAAGCCGTAATTACAACATTGCGGCACCTTTTTGTAACACATGGGTTACACCTCTATAACTGTCTGGTTCGGTTCTGCAACCCAACAAGAAAAACACAGAGGATAATTAGAACTGCAGAAAAAATAATTGCTACCAACCTGCCTTCCATTGAGGACCTGTATACTGCACGAATCAAGAAGAGGGCCATGAAAATATTTGCAGATCCCTCGCATCCTAGACATAAACTGTTTCAACTACTACCCTCAAAACGACGCTATAGAGCACTGCACACCAGAACAACTAGACACAAGAACAGTTTTTTCCCGAAGGCCATCACTCTGCTAAACAAATAATTCCCTCAACACTGTCAGACTATTTACTGAATCTGCACTACTATTAATCGTTTCATAGTTCCCATCACCAATCTCTTTCCACTTATGACTGTATGACTATAACTTGTTGCTGGCAATCCTTATGATTTATATTGATATATTGACCATCAATTGTGTTGTAAATGTTGTACCTTGATGAACGTATATTTTCTCTTATGTACACTGAGAGCATATGCACCAAGACAAATTCCTTGTGTGTCCAATCACACTTGGCCAATAAAAAATTCTATTCTATTCTATTCTATTCTAGTGTCCGACAACGGCCCGCAATTCACGGCTACCCAATTCGAAGGGTACTTAGCAGAAGAGGGCATCCAACATGTCCTCTCGGTGCCTTTCCACCCGGCGACGAACGGTCTTGCAGAACGATTCGTTCGCAGTGCCAAGGAAGCGCTATCTAGAATCACCCCCGGTGATTGGCAAGCCAAAATCGATACCTTTCTAGCGGTACAACACAGAACCCCCTGTGTAGCCACAGGGCGCAGCCCATCTGAACTATTGATGGGTAGGAAACTAAGGTGTCCCTTAGATCGATTAAACCCAACCAGGGAAATGACAATGGGTGATTTAGTGTGGGCACATAACTATAGTGAAGGCCCAGCATGGCTTAAAGGAACAATCACTGGAGTAACAGGTCCAAAATCATATATAGTGGACCTGGGGGATGGCCAAGTATGGAGGCGCCACATAGATCAATTACGTAGAAGGGTACAAAACAAACCAGAAACCATGCAACCAGACCCTGACTACCAAATATTTGAATCAACAGCTAACTCAAACCCGCAGCGATCGGAGGACTTATCTGAACTTGAAGAAGTCCAGCGACACCAACCAGTTCCTCCTGAAGACTGCAGGGATGACTCTGCAAGTAATCCAGGGCCAGAGGGCCCAGAGGAGGAGCTGGGAGGAACAAACAGTCCCTCCGACCAGCTCGACTCACTCCCAGGGAATGAATTGCGCAGGTCAGAAAGAGTTAGGAGACGCCCTGTCTACCTGCGTGACTACATGGAAAAATAACATGCAAATTCCATGCAAAGAAGTGGCTCAATGCGTTCTGGGAGGGGAAGAGTGTTATGTATTTAAACTTTAGGAGGGAAGTTTGGGCGGGAACAAGCACATTGCTGATTGGCTGATGCCTCAGCCAAAATAGTATTTAAAGAGGGGTTTTTGCTGTTGGTCTTTTGCTGGGTCACAATAAACTAAAGAGCTGTTGTCACTTGTATGGTCTCCTGCCTCGTCATTGCCCAAACCTAACAATTATACTTGGTTCCAATACGGGCAGTTACGTGCTAGATGGAAGGAAGATCAGAAAATCAGTCTCAGGAGCATATAAAGAGATTGTATAATGTGTTACTCGAAACAGACTCTGAAAGGGACTTGGTAAAGGACTGTATGATAAAGTGGGCACAAAATTTTCAGGAGCCAATATTATTGGAAACTTGGGAAAAAATTTGGGTTAGAAATGTTAAATTTACACAGGCACAGAATTTAAGGGAAAATTTTTATAAAATGTTTTATAGATGGCATTTAGATCCTAAGAAATTATCGTGTATGTATCCAGATATGCAAGCAAAATGTTGGAGATGTAATTGTGATGACGCTACATATTTTCATATTTGGTGGACATTTTGTTTCTTCTGCTCGAATAAGAAAAATGGTATAGTTATATATTTGAAGAAAAATATATCAAGTAAATTAATTGAAACGGATATTCAAGGAAGATATATTGCTATTGAATTGATTTTAGAAGGAAAAAAGACACTTGTGATTGGCATATATGCACCTAATCAACAACAAGAAAAATTTTATAAACTGTTACATGAAAAATTGACTTTTTGGGACTATAAAACATTTATTATATTAGGGGATTGGAATGGTGTAATGGACACTAGAAGAGATAAAAGAACTCTTTCTAAGAAAATTCCTATGCATGCAAAATTGCCTAAATCTTTTTTTGATTTGATGGAAGATTTTGAGTTGAAAGATATATGGAGAAGGCAGAATTTTGATGATAGAGATTATACTTATTTTTCGGACAGGCATCAATCTTTTTCACGTATTGATTTTATATTAATTACCAATGACTTGCTTTCTAGGGTTAGGAAAACAAAGATATTTCCAAGGTGTTTAACTGATCATAGTCCGGTATGGATGGAGTTGCAATATGAAGGTGGAAGAAGATCATGGAGAATAAATGAAAATTTGTTTAGATATGAGGATAATGTAAATCAATGTAAAAAACAAATGAAAGAATTTTTGATTATAATTTGGGAAAGGAACTTGATAGAAATGGTGTGGGACGCGAGCAAGGCCTTTATGAGAGGAAATTTGATATATATTAATAGTAGACAGAGGAGAAAACTACAAAAACAGCGTAGGGATTTAGAAGAGGAAATTCAGAGGAAACAACAATTATTGGTATATAATCCACATGATTTAAAAACTACTGAAGCGATAAAGATATTACAGAGTCAATTTAATATGTTAATGGCAGATCAGGTGGCAACCAATATACAATATGCTAAACATAATACTTTTTGTAATGCCAATAAATCAGGAGGTGGTTGGCTTATATGTTAAGGAAAAGACAGAAAGCACGTACTATTGAAGGAATTGAATACAAGGGTAAAGTGCGATTTCAACAGGATAAAATTAAAAAAGCTTTCTTGGAATATTATACAAATTTATATGCCAGAGATACAATATTGAATATGGATATTGATAAATATTTGAAAGAATATAAAGTTAAAGGTTTAACTAATGAACAAAGGGAAGAGTTGAATCGGCCTATAACTTCTGAGGAAATTATTTTGGTAATAAAGCAATTAAAAATAGGGAAATCCCCAGGCACAGATGGACTTACAGCAATATATTATAAAAAGTTACAGGATGAGATAGTTGGTCCACTTATGGAGTTATTTAATCAGATATTGATGGGAGGAGGAGTACCACCATCATGGAGGACTACTTTTATTTCATTGATACCAAAAGAGGATCAGGATTGTACTAAGCCTGGGAATTATAGACCGATTTCACTCTTGAATAATGATTATAAGATTTTTGCAAAAATAATGGCAAATAGGTTAATGGAAATTGTACAACAAAGGATTCACACTGACCAGTCTGGTTTCATAAAAGGGAGACAAATGAGGAATAATGTTAGGCAGATAGTGAATTTATTGGAATATTTGGAAAAGAAAAATCAGATTCCGGCAGCGTTTATATTCTTGGATGCAGAGAAAGCTTTTGATCGTTTGCATTGGGAATTTTTATTTAAATTATCAGACAAAATGCAATTTGGAAATGGTTTTACGAATACTTAGGGCAATTTATGGAGAGCAAACAGCTCAGATAATAATTAATGGTAGTTTGACAGATAGTTTTAAAATTGCGAAAGGAACAAGGCAGGAGTGTCCTTTATCACCTTTATTGTTTATTTTATCTTTGGAACCTTTATTGGATAAGATAAGAGAGTTAAGGGAGATAGAGGGTATTAGAATTAGAAGATATGAATATAAAGTTAGAGCATTTGCAGATGATTTGGTTGTTATGTTGACTCAGCCTATAAATTCGAGTGTATATTTGTTGGAAGTAATTAATCAATATGGAAGGGTCTCAGGGTTTAAAGTGAATCAAAATAAAACAAAAGTGTTAACCAAAAATATGATTAAGAACCAGAAAGAAAAACTAGAGGAAATAACAGGATTTGAAATTGTAAAAAAGGTTAAATATTTAGGAGTCTTTCTTACTTCATCAAATGGAAAATTGTATAAGAATAATTATGATGTGTTATGGAAAAAAATTCAGAAGGAAATGAATACTTGGAAAAATTACAATTATCTTTGTTAGGAGAATAGCAGCTATAAAATGAATGTTTTGCCTAAATTCTTGTTCTTGTTTCAGATGATACCAATAATTAAGAAAGATAAAAATTTGGATGAATGGCAGATTGGAATTAATAAATTTATATGGGAAGGAAAAAGCGAGAGTCAAAATGAAAATAATGCAAGATACACGGAAAGAGGAGGATTAAAATGCCTAATTTAAAACTGTATTATGAAGCAGTTGTTCTTTCGGTAATAAGTGATTGGTTTAATTTGACGGAGGAAAGGATTTTGAATATAGAAGGTTATGATTTATTATATGGTTGGCATGCATATTTATTGTATGATAAGAAAGTAGATAAAGCTTTTAAGAATCATGTGTTGAGAATTTCTCTTCTGCGTGTCTGGAAAAAATATTATTATAAGTTAAATTATAAAATTCCTATATGGGTATGTCCTCGGCACGCAGTAGAGAATATAAATATAGAACAGGAACAAGAAATGATTACTTATAAAGATCTTTTATACAATGAGAGGGGAAATTTACAACTAAAATCTTTGGATACATTAAAAGAAGAAGGGAGGAATTATACTTGGTTTCAATATGGACAGTTAAAGGCTAGATGGAAAGAAGATCAGAAAATTGGTATCATTCAAAATGAAGAAAATCTGGTTAAACAAATTAGAAATCAAACTCAGGGGCATATAAAGAGATTGTATACTGTGTTGATAGAAATAGATTCTGAAAGAGATTTAATAAAGGATTGTATGATAAAATGGGCACAGAATATTCAAGAACCAATAATGTTGGAAACATGGGAAAAATTTGGGTTAGAAATGTTAAATTTACATAGCGCAGAATTTAAGGGAAAATTTTTATAAGATGTTTTATAGATGGCATTTAGATCCTAAGAAATTATCATGTATGTATCCAGATATGCAAGCGAAATGTTGGAGATGTAATTGTGATGATGCTACATATTTTCATGTATGGTGGACTTGTAAGAAAATTAAGTCTTTCTGGATAAGAATCTGGTGGATTATGCAGAATGTTCTGAAGAAGAAGATAAAGTTTCTACCGCAATTTTTCCTTTTGGGAATAACAACGGACTGTACAGTGATTGAGACTAAGTTGATTTTGAACTTAATAACAGCAGCACGACTGTTGATTGGACAATATTGGAAGAAAAAAGAATTACCCACAATAGAAGAATGGATATTGAAAGTTTCCAATTTGGCTGAGATGGCTAAAATCTCAGCCTTCTTGAAAGACAGTACTCAAGAAAAATATTTAAATGAATGGAAGAACTGGATTGATTATATTCAAAATAGATATCAGATTAAGAAATTTCGGATTGCTTTTGAATGAAGGATGTTATTTTGATTTTAATGGAAGAAGTCAGGTTATGTGAGAGAAAGATTATAATTGTGTTAGATTTTAAAAGTTTAATGTATGACTGTTTTGTTTAAGGAACTATACCTTGTGTTTGCTCCGGGAAGTCCGGGGGGGGGGTTTAGGAGGGAGGGGGGGAGGGGGAAAAATTTAATTGTTGTAAAACTTTTTTAATTAAAAAAAAAAAAAGAAATCAATCATTTTTTAAAATCTATACCTAACTCTAAATTATCTTATTCAAATATTCTCCCATTACTCCCTTTTCACAATATAATATAATTTCAAATATTTTCCCTATATTCCATCATTCCAATTATAAATATTTAGTATTCAGCAGTTTTACATAATCCCTCTTTTCCATTTCTTTTTTTAATCAGTTTAACCAAATGGTACCATACTACAATTCACTTTATATATAAATCCAATTTTCCATTCCTTTTTTATATAATTCCACATATTTTCCCTAGATTCCATTATTCCAGTTATAAATCTTAATTTTCATACACTTTTACATATATAGCCCATTTCATTCCCTCTTTTCCATTTCTTTTTTTCCAACTTAACCATAATATAATTTCAAACATTTTCCCTAAGTTCTATTATTCCAATTATAAATATTTAACATTCATACAATTATACATATATAACCCATTTCCTTCCCTCTTCTCCATTTCTTTTTTATCAGATTAATCAAATAATACAATACTACCATTTACTTAAGTATATAAACCCAATTTTCCATTCCTTTTTAAAATATATATATATATATATATTCACATATTTTCCTTAAATACCAATATTCCAATCACAAATCTTGATATCCATACCCTTTTTCATATATAATCCATTTCCTTCCCTCTTTTCCATTTCTTTTTTCCCCAATTTATATTACTACAATTCACTTTAGTCATTCATTTCTACATCAATACAATTTCAAATGCTTTAGCTGAATTCCATTATTACCTTTAAAAACATTCCAAATATTATAATCACATCTATTAAATTTAGTACCATTCATTTATAGTTATAAATCGTATTATCCTTTATCCAGGGGTGAAATCTAAAAATTTTCCCTACCGGTTCTGTGGGCGTGGCTTAATTGATGGACGTGGCTTGGTGGTCAGATGGCTTGGTGGGCGTGGCCAATAACAATAAATAATAAAAATAATAAACAAAGTATAAAAAAACAATAAGAGGTACCAAAAACCAACTTTCACACTTTACACACACACAACACAACAAAACTGACTCACACACAATGTAAAAGCAGCTGCACTTCACACTTCACATAGCCACAAAAAGTTCAAAAACCAACTTTCACACCTTACACACACACAACACAACAAAACTGACTCACAAACAATGTAAAAGCAGCTGCACTTCACACAGCCACAAAAAGCTCAAAAACCAACTTTCACACTTTACACACACACGACACACACACACACAATATGCCACATACAGCTTTCTGAGATTTTTTGTGTTTGTGTAGTTAGAATGAAACACTACAGAAACACACCAAAATTTTATTTTATTTTATTATTTTATTTTATTGTGGACTTCAAATCCCAGAGTTCCTCAGCCAGCCAGTGGATCACCGAGGAAATAGATTAGCTGAGCGATTGATTCTGTCTGGCTGAAACTGAAACTGTTTTCGGGCTGTGGCCATGAGTTCATCAGTAATCAGGTAAGTGCCTTAGAATCTCTACTCTTACTTGTAGCAAACATGTTTTCTACAAGTAAGAGTACAAGTAAGGTTCTGCTGTTTTTTACTTTTAAAGGCCTGTTTTGGCTGAAGCAAAACCGGTTTTTAAAAGTAAAAAAAAAAACCCTCTGCAGATGGTGCGGCTCAGCAGAGGCAGGGTGGGTGGGGCCAGGGATTTTTGCTACCGGTCCTCCGAACCAGCAGCCGCCATCGCTACCAGATCACGCGATCCCATCCGATCTGGGAGCATTTCACCCCTGCCTTTATCCCACCCTCTTATTTTCTTTTCTCCCCCTTTTCTCCCCTAATTTTAAAGTCCCTTGCTCTCCTAGTTTGCATTGTATTTCCAACTGCTCTCCTCCTTTTTCCCCTATTCACCTTTCTTGCTTTACCACTGTTAATCCCAGTGTAATCATTTGAATTGTATATATTTTGTCTCTTCCCCTCTTCTTTCTCTCCTTGTCACTTTTTAACCCCTCTATTTTTGTCATTGTTAATCCCAATGTAATCTTTAAAGTTCACCTTCATTCCTAATCTTTTCTCCTTTCCTTTTCTTCCCTTTATTTGTTTCCTTTTTCTCATTAATTTTCTCCTAAATCCTTTCTTTTTTCATTGTTACTCCCACCATAATCATTTAATTTTTCATAATCAATGTCTTTATTTTTAATACTACTTTCTTGCTTCTCGTTCCTGGTTTCTTCCACTTGGGTATGTTCCAGCACAGTCTCTAGTTCATCCAGTTTAGGTTTTCCATGCATCATGGTAAGCATTTCATTTATTTTCAACTTGAATGATATGCATATCGTTTTAATCATTTCAATTAGTTCCTGCATCATTTTGTTTTTTCTGAGTTGTCTTTATTCCAATTTTAAGTTTTGTTATGTTCCACTTTCTTTGAATGTTGAAATCAAACAGCTTAAACAAAAACAAATCCTCCTCAAAAGTTCCCACCACTCTTATCACTTTAAGAATTTTTTTTCTAAAATACAAGTTAACCATTGTAATGTACTTTTCCGCCCATAGATGTGTCTCTCCAATTCACACTTCCAGTCAGCACATTAAAAAAAAAATCCATTTTATTTATTAAATCCACATTGCCAATATTTGCCAATTTCAATCTTATTATTTTAATGTTCCTCAAGTTCCAATTTTAAAATCCAAATCCAGTTAAAAAAAAACCCCTCTATTGTAGAGCTTTAATTTTAAACTTTCTTCCTTCAATGTTCTAAAGTTTTAAAATTATTTCCAATCCTCTTCACCGCTATTTTGGGTTTCTTCTTCTAATAATTTAAATATCTCCAGAAAAATTCTAAACCAAAAATCAAGTTCCGTTTCAGGCTTTGACACTTTAAACTTCTGCTTTGTTCTTCTCTCTCCATTAACATTTCCCATTGCCCATTAGCTGCTATTTCTTCGCTGGGGCATCTTTTAGCAATTTAAAAATATTTTTTACCAGTGAGCTGGTACTCACCCGGTACCAGTATTCTGTCGAAATCACCATTCCTGCTCAAAACTTTAGTCTGGTTGCCCCAGCTTAGTGACAGCCACAATGGCCGCTGCCCCAGCCGCCGAGTCAGAGTTTCCTCTGACCTCTGAGGAACTTGCCTGCTCCTTTTGGTCTTCCGAGGTGCCTCTCTTTCTTCTCTGTCCCTACAGGACAGATCTGGTCCAAAGACCCCCCCAACAGTGGTTTGTCAGCCCAGGATTTCGCGAGGCTCATCAGAGCCCACTATTCCCCAATTGTCTCGGCGCAATGTTTCCAGTCGAATCTTTATCTCTTATAGATGGATCTATCTTTTTTCTAAGGAGGGTGGCATGTCAGATCCCTAATGCGATACTGCCATTCAAATGGAGGAAGTGGGGAGCATGGGGATAAGCTGTATTTTTATAACTTGTCAGCCTCTGTGATGCTTGCTTGCTTTCAACTGCCACTGTAATGGGAGGGGAGAGGTATTGTTGGTATTTGGGAGGGGGGGAAGTGAGCTGGTGGAGATGTCTCGAAAAAGGGAGGAAACTTCTCACTGTTTTCATAGCAGCTGCAGTCAGAGCTGATAGCTGTCAAGGTCAACTGTTCCGGCATACCAGATAATGGGGCTGTCTGAAGAAGCACCCCACATTACATCTTAAGGAGATGTCGATTGGAAACTCAACTTGGGTCCTCAGGGGGAGGGATTTGGGGATGCTTTCGATATTTAATTTTCCCGCCTATTGTCTCAGACTTTTCTTTTCTTTCATTGCATTCAGTTCATACTCAGTAAAAGCACCTTTCTCTATAAACCTGGAGTTGGGGTTTTTCTTTCTTGGGTTTTGAACGGAGGCCCACCTGACATTAAGCAAAGTCTGCCGTTCCATCCATCCCAGAGAAAACTCTATTGTGGGGGTTGAGCAAAGAATGTCTGACCAAGATAGTGACCAAGAAGACATGGGGGCTGCTGGATCCACCCATCCCTGGTCCAGGTGTCTTGGGAAAGTTTCAGAGTAGATGTCAGAATTACAGCTTGAAGAAAAGCCAGTCAGAGCTAAGTGGTTGCTGGGCGTCGGAAGGATGGAACCTCCAGAGGAAATCCTCCTGGGGGTGACAGTCACAAGACACCAGTGTGGAGAGGCAGCTTGGCAGAAAGAAGACAAAGATGACCTCCTGCTGACTCAAGCCCTGCAGCTCTTGAAAAAAGCTTTTGAAAGTTGTAAAGCCTACAAAAGGTATGCATTGCCAGTGCGGGGGGAGACTGAATACCCAGGGGAGGAAGCAGAGGCTTCAGCAGGCACAGAAGAGATCCCTAGAGTTCGGCCAGAGAGAGAGCAGGCTACTGGAGCTCAAGCTGTGGCTGCAGCCCAGGCCCCCGCTGTGAGGGGGGCAGGGACCCAGAGACATCAAATTCCAAAGGTTCTTCTGCTTACAGTAAAATACAGAGGAGATCCCAAGGCTTTGGGATTCTTCCTAACCCAAGTGTGGAATCACATGGAGGAGTATGGAGGAGATTTCCCATCAGAAGCCGCCCATGTGAGATGCGTCACTATGGCCCTGGAGGGGATGGCTGCTGATTGGTGGGTGGGCTTCCACAATGAGAATTCTCCCCGCTGAGAAATTATGACCAGTTTATGGTGGCCCTCCGAGGGCGCTTTGAGAACCCCCTAGCTGAGCAGCAGGCCAAAATCAGGATAAAGTCTATAACTCAGGGGCAGAGATTGGTAGCTGAATACACCTAGGAGTTTCACAAGATGTTGCACCACATGAGGGAGTGGTCCCAGGAGGCCCTGATGGAATGTTATAAAGATGGGCTTAATGAGGACGTCTACAAGGATTGCTGCTCCCGGGGGGGCCCTCGAGACCTG
Organism: Ahaetulla prasina; assembly: GCF_028640845.1. NCBI lineage: Eukaryota > Metazoa > Chordata > Lepidosauria > Squamata > Colubridae > Ahaetulla > Ahaetulla prasina. The sequence goes on along the minus strand of NC_080546.1, from coordinate 68,740,129 downwards.
CAACACTGGTATGCGATTGCAGCCAACGTGGAAATTGACCTGGCCAGAGATCACTACCGTGGGGGTCAAGTTTGGAACAAGCCTTCCCTTGCTTCACAGAAAGAAGGCCATAGAGTGTCCAAAGAGGGGCCAGCCTCGAAGCCTAAGTTCACAGCATGCTTCCGATGTGGGAAGGAGGGACACTGGGCTGCTGATTGTTTCTCCAAACTCGGCTCCAAACCAACCGCTGCTGGTGGGAAGAAGGCTGACAAGCCTCTAGCAAAGAGTTGCAAGACAGCCCTGAAGGGGGTTGGAAGTCATTGAGTTTGCTCCCCCAGGTCTGGGGAGTTGGGAACTCCAACCACCACAGAAGACAGTGAAACTGACACCGACGATGACCCCCTGGTAAGTCAGTGTGGGGCCCCCATGACCATCCCAGTAGAACTAAGGGTGACATTATCCAGTGCCTAGGGGAAGATGCTAGACCTCTTAGATTCTGGATGTACTAGGTCTGTCATCAGCCCAGAGGTGGTGGAAAAAATGGGATTGAGACTAAAAACAATGAAAGTGCCCATCATGTTCTGCCAGTTGAATGGGTCAGTAGCTGGGGGGGGCAGCCCACTTTGTGGCCGAACCTGTTGAGATGCGGATGGGGGATCACCGAGAGATCTTGAGTTTTATTGTAGTCCCTGGTATGGAATGGCCCCTTTTACTTGGACTGCCTTGGCTCCAAAAATAGAACCCGGCAGGTGAACTGGAAGAAGGGATGGTTACGTATCTGCTCTGCCCAGCTGGGGAAAGAAAGGGACAAACCTTTTTTTTTTTTCATAAAAAAGTTTTATTTTTACAATCATATCAAACAGCTCATCCAATGTACAGTTATATACAATTAGTCGGGCTTGCCCAGTCACCACCCCACTTTTTAACACTCTTCCCTCTTCTACCTTCTTTTACTTTCCAGACCTTCCTCTCCTTCTCTTATCTACATCCTCTCCTCCCTCCACCCTACACCTTCGGGACAAACCTTTTTGCATGGGCAAATCTGCAAAGGAGTTGACAGCGGCGGTGAGCGAACACATTATGGGGGAGGAAAAAATCCCTAAGGACTATTTGGACCTCAGGGAAGTCTTTAGCGAGAAGACGTCAGATGTGCTTTTTCCTGATGTTTAACTGCCCTGCAGTATTCTCACCTTCTTTGGAATGTAATAAGGAAGGAGGGCCATGTGGAGTGTTTCAATTTGCTGAAAACAGAAGATGATCCTGGAATTCCTCAGGGCAGGCAGTTTTGTCCATCTCAGAAGTGGAATACCAGTAAATGTTCCAGCCACCCTATCAGTTTCCCAGCCAGGCTGCAGAACTCCTGAATGTATTCGGTTACACACAGAGACATACATACGCTAAAAGTCAAGTCCCATAAGGCTTCTTTGCCTTATGGCATGGAACCTGGTGTCAGCCTCCGCATGCTGCCTTTATTGTTTTATTGCTCAGCTAATTGTTTTATTGCTGTCTTTAATGCTAGGCATTGGGAAGGGGTAATGTATCTTTAAATATGAGCTAGCTGCTTCGGCTGCCATAGGTTGGGGGGAGGGGGTTAATGCAGAAATGAAACTTAACTTGCTACAGATAAATGGAATGAATTCAAAGCCTAAGAAGCGGGCTCATAACACTCACAGCTAGCGGTCCATGCATACCAGAGAAATGAAACCATCTGAAGATGACTCCCACGTGACACCTGAGGGAGAGGTAGATTGGACACAACTGCCTGACCTTTGGGGGGAGGAGGAATTTATTTGGGAACATGTATGTGTAAGACACACCTATTATTCAGAACTTGCTTTACTTTTGTTGCAATCAGTTCATTCTCAGTAAGATACCTTTCTCTACAAACAATGGAGTTGGGGTTTTTCTTTCTTGAGTTTTGAAAGGAGGCACACCTGACACCTGGATTCCACTCAGCAGGTCCAGGCAATGTCTCCAAACCTGACTCAAAATTTATCCAGGAGGGCATCCACATTCCCCAACTCTGGCACTCCTTCATCATGGAATTACATTACCTATTCTGCTGCCTTGTCCTCTAGATTCGAAATGATGGCATTTATGTAGGCAACTTTATCTGTACCTCCACTGTACTGGAGTACTCTGGCCTCCCATCAAATGTGGCTTTTAGAGGTGGAGGCTCTTGATCATCTCGAAGTAGCACGTAGCCCAGTGGCAGCCCCCATCCAGGGGGCTGCTTGAGCCTGGACTCCTGCCACTGCAGAGATTCCCTGGGCTTGTCCTGCAACTGTAGGAGGGATGGCAGCTCCTATTGGGGGAGCCCCAACTCCTTGGACAATGCTTTCCATTTTTGGGGTGGAGAAGGGGATATGGCTGTTGACACTTGGCCCATCTCAAGACCCACTCCCAAGGACCAATGGGTTCATTGACATTGCTCCCTGCATCTCCATTATGAAGAATCTTTCATACAGTTGCTCCATAGATGGGTCGTAGCACACTGTCAGGAATTTCCACTCCCCTGGCTTTTCCCAGTCTGGAGCCCTTCAGGTCTTCCATTTGTTCCTTTGAGTCATGGCAACTCTATATGGGATCAAGGGGGAACTTCAACTTGGCTGCCTTCCCCACTTCACTCGGCCATCGTGCCTTCAGGTCAGGGCAAACGGATCTGGCCACAATCTCCTCCTCACACACTGGGGTCTGTTTCCTCTTTTCTACTCTTACTTTGGATCGGATTACCACTGCTGTGCCCCAGCACCCACTTGGGCAACTGCTGGTGCCTCCCAAGGAGGCAGTGCTGATGTTTCACTGTGGCACCAGCTTTTCGTGCTGTTCCAGACATCATCAGGTTACAGCTCACTTGGAGTTATCCAAGGAGGCTACATTGAGTTAAGAGAACTGGTTTAATGTCAATAGTCCAATTAGCAAACCTAAAACAAGGAAACACTCTCTGGAGAATTTAATTCCCAAAAGTAAAACTTTATTGGATACATCATGTTGGTACTGAAGAAACAAAACCAGCTCTGTGTTGAATTTATATTTATCGACAAAGAAATAAATTCAACACAAAAATAGTTTGTCATGAAAGAGATTGCCTGCAAAGGCTCCTGGATTGGGGCTGAAAGGTGAGAGTGGAAGCAGTATACTCTGTACCATATTTGATTTTGCTTCTGCAGTTTCAATATTGTGTATCCAATAAAGTTATACTTCTGGGAATTCAAAGATCCTGAGAGTGTCTACTTCTTTTGGGTTTGCTAGTTGGACCGTTGACATTAAGATCCAATGAAGAGCCTTTTCACCCTCACTGGTGATCAGTACTGGTGGTTTAGCTTCCGTGTTTCTCTGAAAGCATGACCTACCCCAAATATAAGTCCTAGCCTGATTTTTGGGGTGGGCCTAATATAAGCCCTACCCCAAAAATAAGCCCTAGTGATGGGACTGGTCATGGGCAGCACAGGAGGCAGCCCTTCTCTTCCCCAGTCACCTCATGGCTGCTCGGACCCTTAACTGCAGCCTGTGGATTAGCTGAGCCAGCTAGGGCCAGGAATTCTGTCTCTCCAGGTACCTGGAGATGTTTCTGGGGCACTCTTGCTAGCCCCAGCCTGTTGTAGTCTGCCAGCAGCCTGCGGAGCTGGCAACAGAGTTGGACAGCGATGAGGCTGAGGTGAGGCCAGGGCCATCGGGGAGTGAGGTGCGGACTCCAGAGCCTCCAGAGACTGATAGTAGTGAGGAACAGGAGGAGCTTGTTCCTAATGCAAGTATGAGAAGAGCTGCCAGAAGGCAAGAGCAGCTCAAGCAAAAAGGACAACTCGGGAGAAGGGCCAAGAGATGATTGGCCCCTCCCATAAGGCTTAAAACAGACCAGCATTGGCGTTTGAGCTTTGCCAGAAAACAACATTGGTAGCTTCATCTTCTGCTTCATCTACATCTTGCATTTATTTTTGTGACTTCTGAACATTTGCCAAGAAAGGCCTTTGGCAATTTGCCTAATTGGACCAAGGTTTGCAATAGGACTGAGGAATTTGTGTTGGGAGGAATTTGTTTTAATTTAGTGGAACTACGGTGGGAATGGTGGGAACGGTGGCAATGAAATAATTCTCAGCTGTTCAAATACAGTTTGTTTGTTTGTTTCACAGACTGAGTTTCCTACTACCTACTTGGGCCTGGATCACAACACAGCCCTGCCCACAGTGCCAGGCAACCTTGCAGCTGAGGGCCCCTCTCTTCTGTAGCTCACCTTGTGGCTCTGGAGCAGGCGGCGACCACGGTTTGTATTTCACCAGGCCTAGTGCTCAGGTGTTGCACAGGCTGCTGCTATGATGAGGCAGAAAGCCATGCCACTTGTCGGAATTGGCTCCCCCACACCTGCACCCAGCTGCTGCTGCTGCTTGAGAAAAGGACGATTGGCAGGCAATTCTGGAACACTGTGGGGAGCGCATGCTTGCGGTAGAAGCAAAGCACAGCCTGTCCTTTTCAAGCAATCGTGTGTGTGTGTGTGTGTGTGTGTGTGTGTGTGAGAGAGAGAGAGAGAGAGAGGTGGCAGAGGGGAGTAACAAGAATTGCAGGCAACGCTGTTTGAAAGGGTTTCTTCTCTGCTGTTTTTCTCTCTCTCTGTTACATGCACACACAGACATTTGATGAGAAACGGCAGAGGGCAACTGGGTAAAGGGACTGAGCTTCCCCTGCTCAGAAGCAGCGGTGCAACCTCTCACAGTAAGGGGAATTGCAGGCAATTCTGGAAGATTGTGGGAAAATTGTGGGAAATAAGAAATTCCTGAGCTCAATTTTGGTGAATTTTTAGATGGTACCAAACAAGAATATAACTGGAGAGAGAAAACTAATAGTTCTTGTACTGTCATCAGACAATATACACTGCTCAAAAAAATAAAGGGAACACTTAAACAACACAATGTAACTCCAAGTCAATCACACTTCTGTGAAATCAAACTGTCCAATTAGGTAGCAACACTGATTGACAATCAATTCCACATGCTGTTGTGCACATGGAATAGACAACAGGTGGAAAGCATAGGTAGTTAGCAAGACATCCCCAATAAAGGAGTGGTTCTGCAGGTGGTGACCACAGACCACTTCTCAGTTCCTATGCTTTCTGGCTGATGGTTTGGTCACTTGAATGCTGGCAGTGCTGTCACTCTAGTGGTAGCATGAGATGGAGTCTACAACCCACACAAGTGGCTCAGGTAGTGCAGCTCATCCAGGATGGCACATCAATGCGAGCTGTGGCAAGAAGGTTTGCTGTGTCTGTCAGCGTAGTGTCCAGAGCATGGAGGTGCTACCAGGAGATGGGCCAGTACATCAGGAGATGTGGAGGAGGCCGTAGGAGGGCGACAACCCAGCAGCAGGACTGCTACCTCCGTCTTTGTACAAGGAGGGACAGGAGGAGCACTGCCAGAGCCCTGCAAAATGACCTCCAGCGGGCCACAAATGTGCATGTGGCTGCTCAAACGGTCAGAAACAGACTCCATGAAGGTGGTATGAGGGCCCGTTGTTCACAGGTGGGGTTGTGCTTACAGCCCAACACTGTGCAGGACATTTCACATTTGCCAGAGAACACCAAGTTTGGCAACTTCGCTTCTGGCGCCCTGTGCTCTTCACAGATGAAAGCAGGTTGAGCACATGTGACAGACGTGACAGGGTCTGGAGACGCCGTGGAGAACCTTCTGCTGATTGCAACATCCTCCAGCATGACCGGTTTGGCAGTGGGTCAGTAATGGTGTGTGGTGGTATTTCTTTAGGGGGCCGCACAGCCCTCCATGTGCTCGCCAGAGATAGCCTGACTGCCATTAGGTACTGGAATGAGATCCTTAGACCCCTTGTGAGACCATATGCTTGTGCGTTTGGCCCTGGGTGCCTCTTAATGCAAGACAATGCTAGACCTCATGTGGCTGGAGTGTGTCAGCAGTTCCTGCAAGATGAAGGCATTATGCTATGGACTGGCCTGCCCGTTCCCAAGACCTGAATCCAATTGAGCACATCTGGGACATCATGTCTCACTCCATCCACCAATGCCATGTTGCACCACAGACTGTCCAGGAGTTGGGGGATGCTTTAGTCCAGGTGTGGGAGGAGATCCCTCAGGAGACCATCTGCCACCTCATCAGGAGCATGCCCAGGCATTGCAGGGAGGTTATACAGGCACATGGCGGCCACACGCACTACTGAGCCTCATTTTGACTTGTTTTATGGACATTACATCAAAGTTGGATCAGCCTGTAGTGTTGTTTTCCACTTTAATTTTGAGTGTAACTCCAAATCCAGACCTCCATGGGTTGCTCAATTTGATTTCCATTGATAATTTTTGTGTGATTGTGTTGTCAGCACATTCAACTACTGTAGATTGTGTTATTTAAGTGTTCCCTTTATTTTTTTGAGCAGCTTATTTTCCACTCATTGTTTCACAGCTTCACAGCAAGCATTAAATGAAATGCCAGAATTTATTTATTTATTTACTAGGCTCATGATTTCATTAAAGTTATATGAGATTTTATGGTGACCACAGTTAATATTTTATGTGGGTTTGGTTGCTATATTTTGTCTGGAGAAGAATCAATGCTTGTGATTATTTTCTCTCTCTCTCTCTCTCTCTCTCTCTCTCCCTCCCTCCCTCCCTCCCTCCTTCCCTCCCTCCCTCTTTTCTCTTTGGGTTTTCTTCTGATTTATTTGTTTTTTAGAATTGCTCAGTCTTGGCAGCTGCTGGTGCAAAATCTATGTCATAAACAAACAAACAAAACCCCAAACTCTTAGATCTTGTATCTTGCCTTTTTTCCTCATATAATGCTCCCTTCTCCTCCCCGCAGAACAATCTATCTGTGGAACTTAAAATCTGTTACAAGAGATTTGAAATACAGGTAATCCTTGAGTTACAGCCATTCATTTAGCAACTGTTTAAGGTTACAATGTTACTGAAAAAAAGTACCTCGTAACCGGTCCTTGCACACAACTGTAGCAGCATCCTCATATGGTCATGTGATCAAAATTTGGGCACTTGGCAACTAGCATATATTTATGAGAGTTGCAGTGTCCCAGAGTCATGTGATCATCATTTGTGTCATTCCCAGCTGGCTTCTGACGAGCAAAGTCAATGGCAGATTCACAGATTCACAACTGCATGATTCACGTATCAGCTGCAGTGATTCACTTAATAACAATGGCAAAAAGGTTGTAAAACTGGGCATGACTCACTTAACAAGTAACAGAAATTCTGGATACAATTGTGGTTTTAAGTTAAGGACTACCTGTAGACAGTTCCTAGCTGTTTCATCCCAACAGAATATATTCTCATTATGATCCTGGTCTTTCCATCTTCTCCCTAGGGGAAGAAATTATTCCCAGCACCCCTCTTTCTACTATCTGTGAGGGAAGCATATGGATTACCCTAATGGACAAGTGTGCACTTTGAAGATACAAAAATGTTGTCTGATATGCAATACTTCTACATAGTTTTATCTATCCAAGATGCATTAATTTAGAAGTGAAGATATTGCTATCTAACAAAGCAGAACATGCTACAGCAAAGCAATAATCAAACATCTGACATAGTCCAAAACTTTCTTGAAGCAGACAATGGCTTCTCTGTTGCTTCAGCAGTCAATTTGATGGAAAGAAGCATAGCCAAAATGTTCCTTAGAAGTACATATTTTCTTTCTGGTTCATTTAATAAATGCTAACCACATCTAGGAGGGACGCGGTGGCTCAGGGGCTAGGACGTTGAGCTTGTCGATTGAAAGGTCGGCAGCTCAACGGTTTGAATCCCTAGTGCTGCTGTGTAACGGAGTGAGCTCCCATTACTTGTCCCAGCTTCTGCCAACCCAGCAGTTTCGAAAGCACGTAAAAATGCAAGTTGAAAAAATAGGGACCACCTTTGGTGGGAAGGTACCAGCGTTCCGTGCGCTTTTGGCATTGAGTCATGCCGGCCACATGACCACGGAGACATCTTCAGACATGGCTGGCTCTTCAGCTTTGAAACGGAGATGAGGACTTCTGGTGGCTTCTGTCTTCCCAGGAGGACGCCTGGAAAGGCGCCCCGGACCGAGATCCCGTAAAAATCTGGAGAAACAGTGAAGAACAGCTGTTCCCCAGTTTTAAAGCTTTCCCTGGGTGAAAGGGAATAGTGAAGAGCTGCTGGAGAGCAGAAGATTGCCCCAGGGGCTCTGCTTTGTTATGCGGAGCCTTGGAGGGGAGCCTGCCTAATCCAGCCCCGCTCCGGACTCAGTGCGATCCTGCTAATTAGGCAGGACGAGAGGAAGACGCCCACCTCTGCTCAATTGATTCTGTTTTGAATACTGGATGCAGATGGGACAAATACAAGTGATCGATCACTGGGGAAGCGAGAGCTGACTTCTACTTTTTTTAAAAAAAAGAAAACACTTTTTCTCACTTTAATTTAGTGAAGGAAAAAAATGGCGTCTGAGAGGAAGTGGATTGGAGGCTGCTTGTGAGAGAAATTGAAATGCGTCTTTGTGGTTTCCAGCTGAACTGAAGCTCTCCATAGGAAGCAAGGTGAAAGCTTTTATTTTACAATGTTAATTTGAGACTTCATTTAAATTACAATGGCTTCTAAGCCACCTAAAGTCCCTATAACGAGGAGGGGATCTGAATCTAACTTGGAAGATATGTTAAAGGAACAGAACAGAGTTTCTGAAGAAAGATTTAAGGAACTTATGAATAATATTTATGAGGTGAAGGACCAGCTTAGAGAGGAAATTAAAGAGAATAATAAACAAATTAGAGAAGATTTATTGATGGCATTTCAAGGTTTGGCAAAAAATTTGGAAGTAATAGAAGATAAAATGGAGGAAATTAGCCAAACAAATCAGTATTTGGAGAATAAAGTGGGAGAACTGCAAAACAAAGTGGATAAAAATGAAGATCATGTGGTGGTGTTACAATACAGGGCAATGGAGAAGGCTTTGAGAATTAAGGGTCTTCAGGAACAGAAGGAAGAAGATCTTTAAAAAGTTATTTCAGAAGCCCTGGCTGAAATGTTAGGATTGGACCCTCGAGATGTTGCTTTTCAAATTGATAAGGCATACAGAGTTAATTCATGGATAGCGAGGCAGAAAAAGCTCCCAAGAGACATTGTAATTTATTTTTTGACTACCACAATGAGAAACCAGATTTTGCAAGTTACATACCAAAAGAAATTACAAATAGGAGAACAGGAGGTGTTGGTCCTGAAAGAGATTCCAGCTAAAATGTTAAAGGATAGGAGGGATTTTAGATTTTTTACACAAGAGCTCAAGAAACATCAGATTCAATATAGATCGGAGGTGCCAATTGGTTTAACAGTGTTTTTTCAGGGCAGGAGATATCGAATTGATACAGAACTTAAAGCAAAAGATTTTCTTTTTAATGTGTTGAAAGTGGATGTAGAAGCAGTGGATAAAAGCTTTCAAGAGAGACAAATGAGAGAGGAAGCTGAAATGGCACCTGTGATGTCATTATCTCAAGAACAACCTCAAGAACAAAGAATGACAAGGGGAGCTATTAGGCGTAAGGAGAAAGAGGAACAACTACAAAGAAAAGAACAGGATACTACTTCTGAAGCTGTGGGAGGAGCTAGGGCGAAGAGTGAGAGTTTTCAGCTGATTGCTCAAAGGCTTCGAGATGCCAGTGATGGCAAATAATTTTTTGACATGGAATGTTAATGGTTTAAATTCAGCACAGAAAAGAAGAAAAATATTTCATTATTTAAACAATTTAAAAATGATGTGATTTGTTTGCAAGAGACACATATAAAATCATCAGATCAGAAATATTTGATTAATTCAAAATTAGGTAAACATGGTATAGTGATATATTTGAAATTAAATATACCAGCTAAATTAATTGAAGCGGATACTCAAGGAAGATATATAGCTATTGAATTGGCACTAGAAGGAAAAAAGACACTATTGATTGGTATTTATGCACCTAATCAACAACAAGAAAATTTTTATAAATTGTTACATGAAAAATTGACTTCTTGGGATTATAAAACGTTTACTATATTAGGAGACTTGAATGGTGTAATGGATATTAAAAAAGAAAAAAAAACTCTTTCTAAGAATATTCCTACACATGCAAAATTGCCCAAATCTTGTTTTGAGATGATGGAAGATCTTGAGTTGAGAGACCTTTGGAGAATACAGAATTTTGAAGACAGAGATTACACTTATTTTTCAGATAGACATCAATTTTTTTTACGTATTGATTTTATATTAATTACTAATGACTTGCTTTCTAGGGTTAAGAAAATGAAGATATTTCCAAGGTGTTTAACTGATCATAGTCCAGTATGGATGGAATTGCAACAAGAAGGAGGCAGAAGATCATGGAGAATAAATGAGAATTTGTTTAAATATGAGTATAATGTAAATCAATGTAAAAAACAAATGAAAGAATTTTTTGATTACAATTTGAATACAGGAACTTCGATAGAAATGGTTTGGGACATTAGCTCATATATATGAGCAATAGACAGAGGAGAAAGTTACAGAAACAGCGTAGGTATTTAGAAGAGGAAATTCAGAGGAAACAACAATTATTGGTATATAATCCACGATTCAAAAATTAGGGATGCGATAAGGATATTACAGAGTCAATTTAATATGTTAATGGCAGATCAGGTGGCAACAAACATACAATATGCTAAACATAATACTTTTTGTAATGCCAATAAATCAGGGAGGTGGTTGGCTTATATGTTAAGGAAAAAACAGAAAGCACGTAAAAGAATTGAATATAAGGATAAAGTGAGATTTCAACAGGATAAAATTAAAGAAGCTTTCCTGGAATATTATACAAACTTATACGCTAGAGATACTATATTGAATATGGATATTGATATATTTTTTGAAAGAATATAAGGTTAAAGGTTTAAATAATGAACAAAGGGAAGAGTTGAATTGTCCTATAACTTCTGAAGAAATTATTTCGGTGATAAAGCAATTAAAAGTGGGGAAATCCCCGGGCACAGATGGACTAACAGCAATATATTATAAAAAATTACAGGATGAGATAGTTGGTCCACTTAAGGAGTTATTTAATCAGATACAGATGGGAGGAGGAGTGCCACCATCATGGAGAACTACTTTTATTTCATTGATACCAAAAGAGGATCAGGATTGTACTAAGCCTGGGAATTATAGACCGATTTCACTCTTGAATAATGATTATAAGATTTTTGCGAAAATAATGGCAAATAGGTTAATGGAAATTGTACAACAAAGGATTCATACTGACCAGTCTGGTTTTATAAAAGGGAGACAAATGAGGAATAATGTTAGGCAGATAGTGAACTTATTGGAATATTTGGAAAAGAAAAATCAGATTCCGGCAGCGTTTATCTTTTTGGATGCAGAGAAAGCTTTTGATTGTTTGCATTGGGAATTTTTATTTAAATTAGCAGACAAAATGCAATTTGGAAATGGTTTTATATGAATACTTAGGGCAATTTATGAAGAGCAAACAGCTCAGATAATAATTAATAGTAGTTTGACAGATAGTTTTAAAATTGCGAAAGGAACGAGGCAGGGGTGTCCTTTATCACCTTTATTGTTTATTTTGTCTTTGGAACCTCTATTGGATAAGTTAAGAGAGTTAAGGGAGATAGAGGGTATTAGAATTAGAAGACATGAATACAAAGTCAGAACATTCGCAGACGATTTGGTCGTTATGTTGACTCAGCCTATAAATTCAAGTGTATATTTGTTGGAAGTAATTAATCACTATGGAAAGGTCTTGGGGTTTAAAGTGAATCAAAATAAAACAAAAGTGATAATCAAAAATATGACTAAGAACCAGATAGAAAAATTAGAAGAAATAACAGGATTTGAAATTGTTAAATATTTAGGAGTTTTTCTTACTTCATCAAATGTAAAATTGTATAAGAATAATTATGATGTGTTATGGCAAAAAATTCAGAAGGAAATGAATACTTGGAAAAAATTACAATTATCTTTGTTGGGGAGAATAGCAGCTATAAGAACGAATGTTTTGCCTAAATTCTTGTTCTTGTTTCAGATGATACCAATAATTAAGAAAGATAAAAATTTGGAAGAATGGCAGATCGGAATTAATAAATTTATATGGGAAGGGAAAAAAGCGAGAGTTAAAATGAAAATAATGCAAGACACACGGGAAAGAGGAGGATTAAAAATGCCTAATTTAAAATTGTATTATGAAGCAGTTGTTCTTTCTGTAATAAGTGATTGGTTTAATTTGACAGAGGAAAGGATTTTGAATATGGAAGGTTATGATTTATTGTATGGTTGGCATGCATATTTATTGTATGATAAGAAAATAGATAAAGCTTTTAAGAATCATGTTGAGAATTTGTCTATTGCGTGTCTGGAAAAAATATTATAAATAATATAAATATTATTATAAGTTAAACTATAAAATTCCTATATGGACAAGTCCTCGGCACGCAATAGAGAATATAAATATAGAACAGGAACAAGAATTGATTACTTATAATCAATTATAAAGATCTTTTATACAATGAGAGGGGAAATTTACAATTAAAATCTTTGTATACATTAAAAGAAGGGAGGAATTATACTTGGTTTCAATATGGACAGTTAAAGGCTAGATGGAAAGAAGATCAGAAAATTGGTATTATTCAAAATGAAGAAAACTTGGTTAAACAAATTAGAAATCAAACCTAGGGGCATATAAAGAGATTGTATAATGTGTTGATAGAAATAGACTCTGAAAGAGATTTAATAAAGGATTGTATGATAAAATGGGCAGCGCAGAATTTAAGGGAAAATTTTTATAAGATGTTTTATAGATGGCATTTAGATTCTAAGAAATTATCATGTATGTATCCAGATATGCAAGCGAAATGTTGGAGATGTAATTACAATGATGCTACATATTTTCATGTATGGTGGACTTGTAAGAAAATTAAGTCTTTCTGGATAAGAATCTGGTGGACTATGCAAAATGTTTTGAAGAAGAACATAAAGTTCCTGCCGCAATTTTTCCTTTTGGGAATAATAACAGACTCAGACTCAGTGACTGAGACAAAATTGATTTTGAACTTAATAACAGCAGCAAGACTGTTAATTGGACAATACTGGAAGAAAAAAGAAGTACCCACAATAGAAGAATGGATATTGAAAGTTTCTAATTTGGCTGAGATGGCTAAAATCTCAGCCTTCTTGAAAGACAGTACTCAAGAAAAATATCTAAATGAATGGAAGAATTGGATTGATTATATTCAAAATAGATATCAGATTAAGAAATTTCAGATTGCCTTTGAATGAAGGATGTTGTTTTTGATCTTAATGGAAGAAGTCAGGTTATGTGAAAGAGAAGGATTATAATTGTGTTAGATTTTAAAAATTTAATGTATGGCTGTTTGTTTGTTGAACTATACCTTGTGTTTGTTCCGGGAAGTCAGAGGGGGGAGGGGGGTTTTGGAGGGAGGGGGGAGGGAGGGGGGAGGGGCGAGGGGAGGGGAGAGGAAAAAATTAATTGTTTTTGTAAAACTTTTTCAATAAAAAAAGAAAGAAAGAAAGAAACGGAGACGAGCACCGCCCCCTAAAGTCAGTAACGACTAGCACATATGTGCGAGGGGAACCTTTACCTTTTATCTTTAACCACATCTGGAATTTATCAGTCATCTCCTCATGCATGCCTCATTTTCTCTTTCACAACTATGCAGATCCATATCACACCTCCAGCAAAAGTTATTTAGCTATACTGGAAGACTGCCATTCTTCAAGAGAGATTTAATGATAGGTTTAGCTTGCATCACTCACAAAGGAATTAAAGGACCATAAGGGGTGTGCATAAGCGCACAAACGTACCTACCGTTCCTGTCCTATTGTTTTTCTTTTCTTTTCTTCTTCCTATATATATATATTGATGCTTATACCTCCTAATATTTACTCATATATATGTTTATATACTATAAAATCCTTTTTATATGATGTTGTGACAAAATAAATAAATAAATAAAATAAATAAGTGGTCTGGAACAAAATTAATAGCAGTGCAACCCTTTTTGTATGCTACTATGCTTTGAGTTTATTTCAGTGCATAATTGTGTCTTGCTTCCATATATAGATATACAGCATTTTTATAAATCTAAGCAACTGGGAGCTAATCCTTAAACATAAATTGCACAAAGAAGTCAACATTCTTAGGATTTCATACTTTGGTATGAAAGTTCGAGGCCTTTGCTTGGTTACTCAAAGTGACTCCAGCTACATTGAACTACTTATCTCTCCGTCAGCCCTCATTAAAATACAGGTAAGTCTTCTTTCCTATCAACATTTTGCTAAGATTTTCTCTAAACAGTCTCAGATAGCACCTTTTGATGTATCTAGTATTTTCCAAGGAGATATTGGTATTTTCTGTTAGAAATATGGAAAGAAATGAAACCCCAAAGTTGGGTTTCGCTTGGCAGCCAATCCTTTGCAGCCAATCACTTGCTTCTCCTATACAAGATCAACACAGTATTAACATACAACCATTCATTTAGTGATAGTTCAAAGTTACAATAGCACTTAAAAAAAGTGACTTTGTCATGACCCAACATATAATCTTTATATACTGTTGTATATAAAGGGACAGAGGGAGGGAACAAATACCAATTATATTGTTTTGAAGCTGACCCAACCCCTTTACCTATCAGCCTGCACTCTCAAAACAAGTGCACGAAGGGAAGCCAGACTACGTTTTCCTTTAGCATTTGGAAGAGGCAGAAGTACAAAGAAGAATCCTGTTTAATCTGTGGCACATGTTCATCCAAGGACAAACCCACATCCCACACACATAGCATTGCTGATGAAATTTAGATTACTTGTATTTATTAATTGTTATGTTCAGTATTAACTCAATATTGCCTATCTTATACAATTCTCATTGTACGTACTCCTATTTCCCTATTTCCCCATTTTACCACATCCTGTTCTTTAATAAAGCATCCAGATCTACACACAAGGTCTGTTTTATTAGATGACTAGCTGATGATGATTACCCAGCATTGCCCAGGTATTTATTTATCCCAATCTTGTATTAGACAGGAAAAGGAATGAATTATATCTTTAGTGTCAAATCAAAGCAATTTTATTCACAGGGTTTTTAAAAGTATAAACACAGTATACAAATTATAAAGTAAAATATTATTCAAATTAAGAATAATATTAATTTAAGAGAAAACTTGATTATAAACAAAAATTTTAATTTCACCTCCAGGAGCAAGAATAAATTCTGTGGTGAACCCACCCTTGAGCAAACAAAATAAAGTTATCTATGGGAGAAACATGGTGATCTCAAATCCACTCTACAGTATTTAAAAGACTGACCCTGTGATTTATTGATCGTGATTGAGAATGCAAGTCTTAATTTTTTTCAAAAAATTTTCTGTTTTTTTCCAGAGAGTAAGTCATCTGTGTACCAAGTTTGGTTAAAATTGCTGGAGTTATGCTGGAACACACACACACTGTGGGGTGTTAGTGGTGTGTTACCCCCACAGTATTTTTTTCCAGAGGGTAAGTCATCTGTGTACCAAGTTTTATTGAAATTGCTCAAGCCATTCCAGAGTTTTGCTGGAACACACACACACACACACACACACACCAGGGGTGTATTACCCCCACAGTATTTTTTTTCCAGAGAGTAAGTCATCTGTGTAGCAAGTTTGGTTAAAATTGCTTGAGCCGTTCCAGAGTTATGCTGGAACACACACACAGACACAGACACAAGCACACATACACACCAGGGGTGTCTTACCCCCACAGTACTTGTTTCCAGAGAGTAAGTCATCTGTACCAAGTTTGGTTGAAATTGCTTGAGCCGTTCCAGAGTTATGATGGATCGTATATGCATGCATACATACATACATACATACATATATAAGTCCTTTTATATATATAAAAATAAAGAAGAAGAAGAAGAAGAAGAAGAAGAAGAAGAAGAAGAAGAAGAAGAAGAAGAAGAAGAAGAAGAAGAAGAAGAAGAAGAAAGATAGAAGATAGATGGGTTTAGCTGCATGTCGAACTGCATAAAAAGTAATGTATAGTGAGGACAGAACAGACTTATAACTGGTCCCTGCACTTATGACCATTGTCCCTTTGTCACAAGATCAAAATTTGGGCACAAATACACATGGCATTTATTTATGATGGCTGCAGCATAATGAGTCACATGACCACCTTCCCAGCCAGCTTTTGACAAGCAGAGTCAATGAGAGAAGCCAGATCTGCTTAATAACTGCATGATTCACTCAGCAACTGCAGTGATTCTCTTGAGTTAAATGAGGCAATGAGTTAAACTGATGATGGGAATGATAAGAATAAGAAAAAAAACCCAAAATTATACAAGTATTGATTATTGGTTTTTTTTCTTCAGATCTTTAATCAGCTAAACAAGTTTACAATGATAGTTATGGTTATTATGATCATTATATTTGTGTAGCTTCTTGGTGATAGTAATGATGATGATAATTATATTTAATTATAGGTGCAGTAGATAGAATATAGTGGCATTTAGAAGACTAATAACATCATCATCCCCTGTAGTGATATTCAAGTATTTCCCCTACCGGTTCTGTGGCCATGGCTTGGTGGGGATCATGTGACTGAGTGGGCATGGCCAACTTGACATCACTCAAGGCAACATACACCCACCAAGCTACGCCTACAGAACCAACACAAAAATTTGGCCGGCCAAGTCTTCTAGTGTTGAACCTTGCTACTTCTCGCTTCCTTCTCATGTTTGGTCTGTGTCTATGAGCCCAAGAAGGAGGAGAAAAGCAGCCACATTGAATGTTGTGGCAGAGAGAAGCCAAACTTTTCTCCCTCCCTTCACATCAGAGCTGCTCAGAAGGCAGCCTCTGACTGCAGTCTGTCCCTTTATGGTCCCTCCTCCCTCCCGAGATCTTAAAGACTGTGGCCAGCAGCTGCCTTCTGAGCAGCTCTGCTGCAACGCTGTCCCTCTGGCTGCTGCTGTTCTCCTGGCTGCGTCCGGCTGCGAGTGGCACAGGCAGCAATGTGGAGGTTGGGGAGTACAAGAGAGGATTTTTTCCTCTCTCCCTTCAGTTAATAGCTCCGGGCAGACAGCCAAGAACCACTTAACTGGATATTTAGTTGTGATAACATCCAACACACGCTTTGAATAAAGTCAATAAACAACAGAGACTGACAGGATTAGGGAAGAGTAACACCCAGGAAACCAATCAATCACCCATCTAGGATGGGATTTACCTCTTGCCTTCAGGAAGGACAAGATTACAAATATTTTCATTATAAAGGGTATTAGGAAACATTTCTGTGATCAGCTGATACTCCCTGGAATTCCCCAAGATCTTTTATAGCTGCTGCAGTGTTGGCTACTTCTTGTTTCTTCCTGGGGGGAAAGGATACAGGATGGGACAATGATGCAGCTTGATCATACAGGCTGTGAATTTAATACACGTATGGTCCAGCCAGCTGTATTGTTTCTGCTGTGAAGCACCCAATTTAGAACATAGAGAACATAGAATAATAGAGTTGGAAGGGTTAATGGCTTTTGGCAGCACATCCAGGTTTTCAATTAGCCTGAGCAGCTGGTGCTCAGGCTAGTTTCCCTCTCAGCTGGTGCTTTTGCTTTGGGGTTTTGACTTCTTTTCTTTTTTAAAGGGGAATGGCTGTTTTAAGTTTTCTGCATTGTTTTAGTGGTTCCTGGCATTGGTGTACTTTTGGAGTGTACTTCCCTCACTCTTTTTGAAAACCTCTGGTAATGAAGCACCCACAACTTCTGAAGGCAAGGACTCACCCTTAGGAAATTTCTCCTTAGTCGTAGGTTGCTTCTCTCTTTGGTTAGTTTCCATTCATTGTTTCTTGTCATGCCTTTTGGTGGAAAATTGGAAAATAGATGGACCCCATCATTTTTGTAGGAGCCTCTCAAATATCGGAACAGTGCTATTTTAATGTGCTATTTTATTGTGAGTTGTGAGCTCTATTTTATTGTGAGTTGGGGAGATGTTCGGCAAAATTGATTAAAAAAGGACATGGTTTGCTTTTTAAATCTTTTCAACACTTCTCTAGATAAAAAGTGAAAGATCATTAAAAAAGATCACCAGTATTGTAGAGTTGGGGCAATTTTTACACAGTCAGTTTGAAAAATCTCAAAATTTCCAATGGAAAGAGCACAGAAGTGGCATGGATGACTTTCCTACCTTTCTGTAGTTGACTATGTTGTGCCAGTTTGATGAAAAGTGGATGTCTCAGCTCTCTTCTCCCTGAGATCCTCTGCTTTTTGCACCCTGGTGCCTCTACCTTTCTGTCTTAATGTAGCTGCTTAGTGATTTCTGCTGCCATTGCCTGTCATTCACATGGATGTGTTTACCTGATGTTTTCCCACATAACTCTGGCATGTGAGACAGGTAAGAATTTCACAGGCTATGCCATCATTGAAGAATAAACCAAAAGTAGAGAAAAATAAAATGATACATATGAAATAAGTGCAGTACTGTAAGGCATGTGCCAAGGCAGTCAGCACCCCTTCTCCTTTAGAAGGACATCATTCTCACAAATGATTTATCTATTTTGTTAGATGTTTATCCTGTCTTTATTACTTTAAAAGGAATTCAAGGTGATGAACTTATCTAATATTCCTTCCTCCTCTTAGTTTTCCCACTACCACAATCTAAGAAATGGTTTGGGCTGGGAGAGAGTGACTAGTCACTCAGCCATTTTTTCAAGCCTAAAATGGGACTAGAACTCAGAGTCAGTTAAGGTGCAGGTCTTGGTTTCTAGATTTGTACCCAGTGATAGGATTCAAGTAATTTAACAACCGGTTCTCTGTCCTAATGATTTCTTCCAACAACCAGTTTGCCAAACTGCTCAGAAAGTTAACAACCGTTTCTCCCAAAGTGGTGCAAACTGGCTGAATCCCACCACTGCTTGCACCTTAACCACTACTTTGTTTAAAAAGGAGGAAGGAATATCAAAATAACAAGAACTGCATGCAAAAACAGGGTTGGAGGAAACAAACTTGTAAAGCTGTAAACATCACAGATAACATTTCAGAATAATCTCCCATAGAATGATGCAAAAGAAAGGTTGTAGCAAATTACAACCTGAATGGATCTGTTAGTAGGAAAAGAGACTAGAATGAGCAGTAATACTTTGCAGGATGCATCAAACCTGAAGTCAAGATGTTTGTTATTTATTTGCACAAGGTGAGCATTCTTTTTATTTGAAAACTACTTGCTCTGGTGAGTGGCTGGGTGTGACAATGAGGGCGGGGAGGGCCAAGGCTTGGCGTGGCCAGGCAAGACAAGGAGAGGCCGGGCGAGATGAGGCACCCCTCGATGTGAGTGACGTCGAGTTGGCCATGCCCAGCCAGTCACATGACTACCCACCACGCCTACCCAGCACATCATAAGGGCAGAGAACCAGTTGTTAAATTATTTGAATCCCACCACTGCATAAACCCCATGTTTACATGACTGCAATTCAGGCAGTTGGCAACCAGCTTCCATTTATGATGGCTACAGAGACTTGTCATATAACTGTGATTTGTAATCTTCCCAGCCATCTTCTACCAACCAAATCAATTGGGGAAGATGGGTTCTTGTAACAAACATATGATTCACTAAACATTCATGTGGTTTGCTTAACAAATGTGGTAAAAATGTAATAACATTGTGTTCAGTAATGGAATGACTTGCTTAATGCTTCTTCACTGGTCCCAATTGTGGTTGTACGCTGAGGACTACCTGTAAATTAGGCAAGATACCATGTCTGGGTAAAATCTTGAACATGTTGAAAGAAAATAGGTAGGGATTTTTGTGTGTGTGCGCCTGAAAATTCAAGCTGCATGCCAGGTCTTACAAAAAAAATCAATTCCAAAAGCAATTTCAAAATACAATTAAATGTAACATACCGCAAACCGTAAAGAACGGTTCCATCTGGATGTAGTCGAATCATTCGATTTTTCACAGTAACTCCATGAACAAAGGATTTCTTGTCATTCAGGAAGTATGTATCTGGAACCCAGAGATAATCAGCCACTCTGTTATCTAAAGTTAGATTCAAAGGTATGCCAGAGTAGGACAATCTTTTATCCCTCCAGGATTGCTGAAAATACATAGTTAGTGTATAGTCCTGCAAAAAAAGGAAAAAATTAGCAATTAGTATTATAACTATTATTAAGATTTGATTTTATAATTGCTATATAACAGTGATGGCTAACGTTTTTCTCTTCATCTGCCAAAAGCACCTGTGTGCACACGCACGTGCATGTGTGACGGCACCCATAATGCAATGTGCGTGCCCCCTGTACACACACCCACACGCATGAACACATGACCTCCCACGCTCCCCCACCCCCAGTACATGCACCCGAAAGGGGTAGGATTCAAAAATTTTAGCAACTGGTTCTCTGCCGGTTGCTGGGTGGCCATGGCCATGGTGGGCTTGACCTACTCGGCCTCTTGCACCATGGGAGGGGGATGTTTTTGTCCCCCCAGGCTCCGGAGGCTTTCCTCGAGCCTCTGGGAGGGCAAAAACAGCCTCCCAAGGCTCTGTGTGGGCCCTGCACTTACCTGGCATCCAAAACGGCCCACAAGGAGACTCTTGGCAGTCTCCTGGGCCCAAAAATGGACCATGGGTGGATGTATCACCCCCATGTGTCCGCAGAGAAGGCTCTGCATGCCAGCTGTGGCACACATGCCATAGGTTCACTATCACAGCTATATAATATTGGGATTTTTATCTTGATTTTCTTCCAGCAGCTCAAGATAATATTCACTGCACTCTCTCCCTTTTGATGGAGCTTGAATTGAGACAATAATGAATTCAATTCACCCAGTGAGTTTCCATATTGAGAGTTGACTTAAACACGGGTGTCCTCAATGTTCCCACACTTTACTACACTGTACTGACTTTGCACAATTAGGAAGTGAAGACCAAGTTAATGGTAAATGCAATCCCTTAAACATTCCCATTTTGATAATTGATCCAGACATGTTCATTACTTATTATTAATCTTAATTCAATGGGAAAATGTATTGTTTGCTTTGAGTTGTTGTAAACTAATCTTTTATCCATTTTCCTATTGTACTTATGTGAACTTTATGGGCACTAGTGCACACTGGTTTGAAAATTGGCTTGACCTCATGTTTCATCTTCAGTTAAACCTAAATATTATAACCCAATCCATAGAAAACTGATATTGTTCAAGCCCTGTTGAATCCTAAGGGATAAAGTAGTTAAAGATACCAAGCACATTAAATATTACCAATTTCTTATGTGTTTGGGTTGCATTGTGGATGTCATACAGAAAACATACCTGTACAAAATGTTTCCTTGTGGCAATGACTTCGAATTTTGAAATGCTCTAAGAGATACCATCTATATGGCAGCTCTCCACATCAAGTCTGGAATTATTTTCAAAAAATTATCATATCATATGATGAGATTTCACATGGAAGTGTTTTTTTAAAGGTAAATGCTATTTTATTACTCTTCAGTCACATCTGTTTCATCAGTGTGTCTATTTCAATGATTTGAAGAGGGTAATTTCACTCCCATCGATATACTTTCTGAAGTCCCCTTTTTCAAAGGTTTTCACAGTATTAATTTGTATCCCTTTGTATCTCAGTAGTAGATAGTTTTGATTATGTGCTACCAAGTTGGCACTGACTTTTAAATATCACATAGTAGACAGATGCTCTATAACATGGCTGTCAAACTTGTGGCCTGCGGGCCAGATGTGTCACACACTGGCCATGCCCATGCCTCGTTTAGCGAAGGGGGAAAGTCCCGATATGTCACATGATGCTGCCGTGATGACATGAGTTTGACACTCCTGCTCTAGAATGTTCTGTCTACAAATTGTGCTTCTTGAGCCCGTCAGATCAGAAGGTTTCCAATATACTACTGAGGAAGAGCAGAGGGCTAGTATTAGTAGAGCCAGAAAGAATGAAGTGACTCAGCTGTGGATGTATCTGGTGGTGAAAGGAAATTCTGATGTGTAAAGATTACACTCCATAGGAACCTGGAATGTAAGATCCATGAATCAAAGCCAGCTGGATGTGGTCAAACAAGAGATGACAAGACTGAACATCGACATTATAGGAATCAGTGAACTAAAATGGAAAGGAATGGATGAATTTTATTCAGATGATCATCAGGTACACTACTGCGGGCATGAATCCCTCAGAAGAAATGGAATAGCCTTCATAATCAATAGAAAAGTAGGAAAAGCAGTACTGGGATACAACACAGAAATCAGATTGACTATGTGCTCTGAAGCCAAAGATGGAGAAGCTCTATACATTCAGTAAAAACAAAACCAGGAGTTGACTGTGGCTCAGATCATGAGCTTCTCGTTGTAAAATTTAGGCTTAAATTGAAGAAACTAGGAAAAAGCACTAGGCCACTCAGGTATGAACTAAATCATATGCCTGATGAATATACAGTAGAGGTGAAAAATAGATTTAAGGAATTAGATATGATAGACAGAGTGCCTGAAGAACTATGGTTCACACTGTTGTGCAAGAGGTAGCAACTAAAACAATCCCAAAGAAAAAGAAAGGCAAGAAAGCAAAATGGCTGTCAGAGGAAGCTTTGCAAATAGCTGAGGAAAGAAGGGAAGCGAAAGACAACGGAGAAAGAGAAAGATACATCCAATTGAATGCAGAATTCCAGAAAATAGATAGAAGAGATAAGAATGCCTTCTTAAATGAACAGTGCAAAGAAACAGAAGAAAACAATAGAACAGGGAGGACCAGAGATCTGTTCAAGAAAATTGGAGATATGAAGGGAATGTTTCATACAAAGATGGGCATGATAAAGGACCAAAATGGCAGGTACCTAACACAGGCAAAAGAGATTAAGAAAAGATGGCAAAATTACACAGAAGAACTATACAAGAATGAGCTTAACGTCCCTGATAACCACGATGGGGTGGCCACTGACCTCGAGCCAGATATCCTAGAATGTGAAGTCAAATGAGCTTTAGGAAATCTGAGCAACAACAAAGCTAGTGGAGGTGACAGTATTCCAGCTGAGCTATTCAAAATCTTAAAAGACGATGCAGTAAAAGTGCTACACTCAATCTGCCAGCAAATTTGGAAAACTCAACAGTGGCCACAGGATTGGAAAAGGTCAGTTTACATTCCAATTCCAAAGAAAGGCAATGCCAAAGAATGTTCAGACTACCGCACTATTGCACTCATTTCACATGCTAGTAAAGTTATATTTAAAATACTACAAGCTAGGCTCCAGCAGTATGTGGATCGAGAACTACCAGAAGTACAGGCAGGATTTCGAAGAGGCAGAGGAACTAGAGATCAAATTGCCAAAATATGCTGGATCATGGACTATGCTAAAGCCTTTGATTCAGGGGTGAAATGTTCCTGGTTTGGACCGGATCGGCCGATCTGGTAGTGATAGTGGCACTGAGATCTGGTAGCAAAAATCCCTGGCCCATGCCCACCCAGCTTCTTTCTGGTTAGCTTGCTTTTCCCGCCCGAATGGTAGGAATAGGTTGTAAAAAATGCTTTTAAAAGGTAAAAAAAGGCTCTGACGATCACAGCTGAGCCTATCGCCAAAACCGAACACTTTAACAACAGAATAATCAGAGAAGCCATTGAGATAGAAAAACGCCCACACAGCATGAACAAACGAGATGATACCTCCCGCCTACCAGCCATTTGGAAACCCGCCCTTATTGACAAACGAGTCCTTAACATGAGGAATGACACCAGACCCACACTCATGAGGCCCACACAGGATGTCACCACCACACATCCACCCAAAAAGCAGACCCAAACCCACACTGATCAGGAAGCACGACCAAGGACCAGAAGCCAGACCGCAGCTGCAACATTAGCCATTTCAAACCCCTCCAATCCATACATGCAGCAGACTGACACCCACTATGAAGATGTAGGACGACCACGAACACGAAGCCAAACAGCAGCAGTGCAGCTCACCAGCTCAAATCCCCCTGCAACTCAGACTAATCTGAGCACAACCAAGCCCCCACCCAAACAGGACACACCCCCAGCCAATCAGAGCACAAAAAAACCCCATCCAATCAGAGCACAGCCAAGCTCCCACCCAATCAGTTCAAACCCCCACTAACAGTTAAAAGGGAAGAAACAGCTGCAATCACACATTGCTCCCAGAAGCACGAAGCTGTAAACACCTAGCCTGAAGATGATGAATGAGACTTCGTCGAAACGTCGCCAAGACACTTCCAATTTTACGTGGGAGAAAACCCGAATAACCAAAGACCTACATACATACATACATACATATATATATACATACATATATATAGATATATATATATATCTATATTTATTTTATATATTTATATTTATTTTATATATATATATATATATATATATATATATATATAATATTATTTTATTTTATTTTATTTTATTTTATTTTATTTATTTTATTTTATTTGCATTTATATCCCATCCTTCTCCGAAGACTCAGGGTGGCTTACACTATGTCAAGCAATAGTCTTCATCGATTTTTATCCACTTTCTTATGAAAAATAATAGATTTTTCCTTTTGCTTTTAAATTAACTTTTCTTTTGTCTCCAATTGAGTATGTCAACATTAAAACATAGAAGGGAAAATAACACCTGTATCTTTTAAGACTATAATGATTAAAGGGATATATTTTAAAGGCAGGGAGGTTTACATTCACAGCAGTAGTGAAATCTGAACCAGTTTACTACTGGTTCGCTGGCCATGCATGCCCCAAAAGCGCACTGTGCATGTGCACGTGCAGTGTGCACCTAATGCAAGAAAGCTGTGATTGTCGGAGCCTTTTTTTAACTTTTTAAAAGCATTTTTTTACTACCTATTCACTCGAGATGGTAGTAAAAAAATGCTTTTAAAAATAAAAAAAGAGACTCCGATGATCAAAGCTGTGCTGTGTGATTATCAGAACCCTTTTTTACCTTTTAAAAGCATCAGCTCCAGCGAATACGTACTAAAAAAATTCTTTAAAAAAGTAAAAAAGAAGGCTCTGGCGGTCACACGACACTGTGATTGTTAGAGTCTTTTTTTTACTTTTTTAAAGCATTTTTTATTATCTATTTGCCTGAGCCAGTAGTAAAAAAATGACTAAAAAGTAAAAAAAAAGTTCTGACGATAAGCTGAGCGATGCATGATCATCGGACCTTTTTTTTTTTTTTTTTTACTTTTTAAAGCGTTTTTATTCAACATTTACTTCTTTAAAAACAAACTTTGTTACATTTTTACAGCTTTCCAATACCGGCATCTTTAGTAATATCCGTTTTATCTTTCGACCCATTTATATAAATATACATTTTGTTTGTTACTTCTTCATTCTTATAATCACTACATTATATATATATATCTACTATACTTTAAATATTTCTTTTCACTATATCTTCTCTTATACTATACATTATACATTAATTTTAGATTTCTTTTCCAGCCAATTGTCAGAAATGAAAAATCAGATGTCAGAAATTCAAGAAGGAAATAAAGAAATAAAGGAGGGATTTGTTGTAGCAGTTCAAAATTTGGCCTTATATTTAATTCAATTAGAGGAAGAAGTAGAGGAAATTAAGCAATCTAATTTAAAGTTGGAAAATAAAATGGAGGATGTTCAGGTTAAAGTGGAGAAAGCAGATGATGAGATTGTTTTGGTACAATATAGGGCTATGGAATTTTATTTAAGAATCTGAGGGTTGAAGGATAATAAACAGGAGAATCTTAGAGAAATATTTTCTGAAGCCTTTGCAGAATTATTAGGGGAACAACCAGCAGATGTGGCGTTTCAAACTGACAAAATTTATCGTCTGAATTCTTGGATTGCTAGACAGAAGCAACTGCCAAGAGACGTGGTCATTTATTTTACAACTAGAAGAGTGAGAAATGAAATTCTACAAGCTTCTTATAAGGGGGAAAAAATTCAAGTAGCTGGTTAAGAAATTTTAATATTGAAGGAAATTCCTCCTAAAATGCTGAGAAGTAGAAAGGAATATGCATTTCTGGTGAATGAGCTTAAAAAATGACAGATAGAATATAGATGGGATATCCCAGCTGGGATTATAGTGTTTCAAGCAGGAAAAGCACATCGCCTTAATACAATTTGGAAAGCGAGAGATTATTACGTTTTTGTTTTTTTTTAACATTTATATCCCGCCCTTCTCCGAAGACTCAGGGCGGCTTACAGTGTGTAAGGCAATAGTCTCATTCTATTTGTATATTTACGAAGTCAACTTATTGCCCCCCCCAACAATCTGGGTCCTCATTTTACCTACCTTATAAAGGATGGAAGGCTGAGTCAACCTTGGGCCTGGTGGGACTAGAACCTGCAGGCAGCTGTGTTTTAATAACAGGCTATCTTACAGCCTGAGCCACCACGGCCCAGTATGTTAAGGTATTAAAAGCTGGAAGTCCACTGTCACCAGAAGGCAGGAGAAGAGATGTGGATGAAACAAAGAAGGGAAAGAGGTGAAGCAGGTAAAAGACTAAGCTGGAGCTATAGTAATGGAGGAAGATTTACTGCAAGTCTTGGACACATCTAAAGTGGGATTAGAAGGTGTAAAAGAACAAAGGTTGACAAAAGCAGCTATTAAACATAAGGAACAAGAAGCAAAGGCCCAACAAATTCAAATGATATCTACCAAAACAGAAGCAGTGGAAGGAGCAAGGCTGAAAGTTAAGCCTGATCTATGGCTGTTGCTTCAAGAGCTGTTTACAATTCCATTCTTCACTTTCACTTCCTTTCAGGCGCCATCTTAAACAGTCAGTTAAAACAAAGAAAAAAAAGTTTCTTTTTTTAAAAGGGTAGAAGTCAGGAAATCAAAAATACTTGCAATCCAGTGGTTGTTCACTCGTGCTTATTCTGTCTGCTTATAGAAATCCACAAAGAAAAGACAATTCGCAGAGATGGACACTTTCTTCTTTTCCTGCTTTTGCAGGAGCGCACTGAAGATCGGAGCTTGGCAGTGTTATTTATGGGACTCGACCCTCAGGGTTCTGCTTAAAAAAAAACAAAGCCACTGGGGAGATCTACCACTCCCCCGCTGCTCTTATCTCTCACTTTCATCCAGGGAGGAAAATTAAAGCCGGTTTTTCCTGGCTTTTATGATGTTCAGTACGGAGCGCCTTAATTAGGCACTCAGTGAAAGGTGGCGCCAATGGAAGTCACAATTAAAATCTTTAAATAAAATGAGAGAAGGGATAAATTATACATGGTTTCAGTATGGACAGTTACAAGTCAGATGGAGAATAGACCAGAAAATGGGTATTATGCAAAATGAGGAAAATTTGGTAAAACAAATTAGAGATCAAGGTCAATTGCATATTAAGAGGTTGTATAATGTATCCTAGAATGTGAAGTCAAATGGGCCTTAGGAAATCTGAGCAACAACAAAGTTAGTGGAGGAGACAGTTTTCCAGCTGAGCTATTCAAAATCTTAAAAGATGACGTAGTAAAAGTGCTACACCCAATTTCCCAGCAAATTTGGAAAACTCAACAATGGCCACAGGATTGGAAAAATCAGTTTACATTCCAATTCCAAAGAAAGGCAATGCCAAAGAATGTTCAAACTATCGCACCATTGCACTCATTTCACATGCTAGTAAGGTTATGCTTAAAATCCTACAAGCTAGGCTCCAGCAATATGTGGATCGAGAACTACCAGAAGTACAGGCAGGATTTCGTAGAGGCAGAGGAACTAGAGATCAAATTGCTTTCTGCTGGATCATGCAGAAAGCTAGGGAGTTCCAGAAAAACATCTACTTCTGCTTCATTGACTATGCTAAAGCCTTTGATTGTGTGGATCACAACAAATTGTGGCAAGTTCTTAAAGAAATGGGAGTACCAGACCATCTTATTTGTCTCTTGAGAAACCTGTATGTGGGTCAAGAAGCCACAGTGAGAACTGGACACGGAACCACTGATTGGTTCAAAATTGGGAAAGGAGTCCGGCAAGGCTGTATACTATCACCCTACCTATTTAACTTATATGCAGAACACATCATGAGAAAGGTGGGGCTAGATGAATCAAAAATTGGAATTAAGATTGCCAGAAGAAATATCAACAACCTCAGATATGCAGATGATACCACTCTAATGGCAGAAAGCGAAGAGGAACTAAAGAGTCTCTTGATGCGGGTGAAGGAGGAGAGTGCAAAAGTTGGCTTGAAACTCAACATTAAGAAAACTAAAATCATGGCATCCGTCCCTTTTAATTCCTGGCAGATAGATGGTGAAGAAATGGAGGTAGTGACAGATTTTATTTTCCTGGGCTCCAAGATCACTGCAGATGGGGACTGCAGCCAAGAAATTAAAAGATGCTTGCTCCTGGGGAGGAAAGCTATGGCAAATCTAGACAGCGTACTAAAAAGCAGAGACATCACTCTGCCAACAAAAAAGTGCGTATAGTCAAAGCTATGATTTTCCCAGTTGCAATGTATGGCTGTGAAGGTTGGACCATAAGAAAGGCTGAGCGCCAAAGAATTGAGGCCTTTGAACTGGTGCTGGAGAAGACTCCTGTGAGTCCCTTGGACTGCAAGGCGAACAAATAAGTCAGTTCTAGAGGAGATCAACCCTGACTGCTCTTTAGAAGGCCAGATCCTGAAGATGAAACTGAAATACTTTGGCCACCTAATGAGAAAGAAGGACTCACTGGAGAAGAGCCTAATGCTGGGAAAGATTGAGGGCAAAAGAAGAATGAGACGACAGAGAACAAGATGGCTGGATGGAGTCACTGAAGCAGTGGGCATGAGTTTAAATGGACTCCAGAGGATGGTAGAGGACAGGAAGGCCTGGAGGAATGTTGTCCATGGGGTCGCGATGGGTTGGACATGACTTCGCAACTAACAACAACAACCATAATGTATTGATAGAAATAGATTCAGAAACAGAATTACCGTATATACTCGAGTATAAGCCGAGTTTTTCAGCACGTTTTTTTGAGCTGAAAAGCGCCCCCTCGGCTTATACTCTTTGCCAGCTTGGCCGGCTCGTTTTGGGCGGCGGCTGGCCTCGGCGCTTCCGCTGCTTTTGATGGCGGCGGCGGTGGTCGGCGGAGGGGCGGGCGGAGGGGCGTTCGACATTTTCGCCCCTCTCACTCGTCCTCCTCTCGCCTCGGAGGGGCAGAGGGGCGTTGTCACCCCGCCTCCTCTCCAGCCGAAATTGAGTGCGGCGGCAGTGGGGGTGGGGAGGCCGTGAAGTGCCGGCAGGGCGAGCCCAAATGCTGCCGGCATGCTTTGCCAGCTTGGCCGGCTCGTTTTGGGCGGCGGCTGGCCTCGGCGTTTTCTTCCGCCGCTTTTGATGGCGGCGCGGCGGTGGTCGGCGGAGGGGGCGGGGGGCGGAGGGGGCGTTCGGCATTTTCGCCCCCCTCTCACTCGTCCTCCTCTTGCCCGCGGTGGGGGCGGAGGGGGCGTTTGTCACTCTCGCCCTCCTCTTACTCGTCCTCCTCTCGCCCTCGCCCTCGCCCTCCCGCCCTCCTCTCCCGCCCTCGCCCTCCCCAACCAAGGACGCGGGTTGAATTTGCCATTCAAAAGACAAAGCCAGGGACTGAATCCGAAGCGATCTCGAGAAGGTCTGGGAGAGTTTTCCCCGTCCTCCGGGGGAGAAGGAGAAAAAGAAAGACGCCGAGCGGGAAGGACCAAGGTCCCTTACGGGGGAAACGGGCGGTTCTCTTTGCAGCCCCTTTGCCAGCTGCTGAGACCCGCCGTTCATGAGGAACACAGAACAACCCTGCCGGCACATTCGAGGGGTTTCCCTGCGCCCTTCGGTCCGCTTTTTGATGGCGGCGGCGGCGGTGGTCGGCGGAGGGGGCGGGGGCGGAGGGGGCGTTCGGCATTTTCGCCCCCCTCTCACTCGTCCTCCTCTTGCCCGCGGTGGGGGCGACGCTGCCGAAGCCGCTGCTTACAGAGGCGAAAAAGCCAGGAGACCTTGGCATGGGTGGGTGGCTGGTGTAAGGCAGGGCAGAACCTTGACCCGCAAGGATCCCGGGAGGGGACGAAGAGAGGCAGAGAAGGAGGGAGGGAGGGAGGAAGGAAGGAAAGAAAGAAAGGGGAGTGAAAATAAGAGCAGTCCGAGCTCTGAACTGGGGAACGAGAAGGAAAGAAAGAGGAGAGAGAGAGAGACAGAGGGAGAGAGAAATTAAAAGATGCTTGCTCCTGGGGAGTAAAGCTATGGCAAATCTAGACAGCGTACTAAAAAGCAGAGACATCACTCTGCCAACAAAAAAGTGCGTATAGTCAAAGCTATGATTTTCCCAGTTGCAATGTATGGCTGTGAAGATTGGACCATAAGAAAGGCTGAGCGCCAAAGAATTGAGGCCTTTGAACTGGTGCTGGAGAAGACTCCTGTGAGTCCCTTGGACTGCAAGGCGAACAAATAAGTCAGTTCTAGAGGAGATCAACCCTGACTGCTCTTTAGAAGGCCAGATCCTGAAGATGAAACTGAAATACTTTGGCCACCTAATGAGAAAGAAGGACTCACTGGAGAAGAGCCTAATGCTGGGAAAGATTGAGGGCAAAAGAAGAATGAGACGACAGAGAACAAGATGGCTGAATGGAGTCACTGAAGCAGTAGGCATGAGTTTAAATGGACTCCAGAGGATGGTAGAGGACAGGAAGGCCTGGAGGAATGTTGTCCATGGGGTCGCGATGGGTTGGACATGACTTCGCAACTAACAACAACAAGCATAATGTATTGATAGAAATAGATTCAGAAACAGAATTACCGTATATACTCGAGTATAAGCCGAGTTTTTCAGCACGTTTTTTTGAGCTGAAAAGCGCCCCCTCGGCTTATACTCTTTGCCAGCTTGGCCGGCTCGTTTTGGGCGGCGGCTGGCCTCGGCGCTTCCGCTGCTTTTGATGGCGGCGGCGGTGGTCGGCGGAGGGGCGGGCGGAGGGGCGTTCGACATTTTCGCCCCTCTCACTCGTCCTCCTCTCGCCTCGGAGGGGCAGAGGGGCGTTGTCACCCCGCCTCCTCTCCAGCCGAAATTGAGTGCGGCGGCAGTGGGGGTGGGGAGGCCGTGAAGTGCCGGCAGGGCGAGCCCAAATGCTGCCGGCATGCTTTGCCAGCTTGGCCGGCTCGTTTTGGGCGGCGGCTGGCCTCGGCGTTTTCTTCCGCCGCTTTTGATGGCGGCGCGGCGGTGGTCGGCGGAGGGGCGGGCGGAGGGGCGTTCGCATTTTGCCCCTCTCACTCGTCCTCCTCTTGCCCGCGGTGGGGCGGAGGGGCGTTGTCACTCGCCCTCCTCTTACTCGTCCTCCTCTCGCCTCGCCCTCCTCTCCCGCCCTCCTCTCCCGCCCTCGCCCTCCCCAACCAAGGACGCGGGTTGAATTTGCCATTCAAAAGACAAAGCCAGGGACTGAATCCGAAGCGATCTCGAGAAGGTCTGGGAGAGTTTTCCCCGTCCTCCGGGGGAGAAGGAGAAAAAGAAAGACGCCGAGCGGGAAGGACCAAGGTCCCTTACGGGGGAAACGGGCGGTTCTCTTTGCAGCCCCTTTGCCAGCTGCTGAGACCCGCCGTTCATGAGGAACACAGAACAACCCTGCCGGCACATTCGAGGGTTTCCCTCGCCTTCGGTCCGCTTTTGATGGCGCGGCGGCGGTGGTTGGCGGAGGGGCGGAGGGGCGTTCGCATTTTCGCCTCTCACTGCCCTCCTCTTGCCCGCGGTGGGGGCGGCGCTGCCGAAGCCGCTGCTTACAGAGGCGAAAAAGCCAGGAGACCTTGGCATAGGTGGGTGGCTGGTGTAAGGCAGGGCAGAACCTTGACCCGCAAGGATCCCGGGAGGGGACGAAGAGAGGCAGAGAAGGAGGGAGGGAGGGAGGAAGGAAGGAAAGAAAGAAAAGGGGAGTGAAAATAAGAGCAGTCCGAGCTCTGAACTGGGGAACTAGAAGGAAAGAAAGAGGAGAGAGAGAGAGACAGAGAGGAGAGAGAAAAAGCGAAGAAGGAAGAGAACAGTGCAATGAGTAAGGACTGCCACTGGGGTCAGGAGCAGAGCACCAGGAAACAGGGCGCCAACGTGCATACTACACACACACAAACACAGAGCCAGCTCCTCCTGCCGCTGTTGAATCTTACTTCACCGCACCCCTCCATCCCGGCCACACTCACAGCCAAAAAAGGCAGAGCAGCATCCTCGAACGGCGGCGAATCTTTTGCCTTCCCTGAAAGATTAAAGATTAAATAGGAGAGGAGACCCAAGGCGTGCAAATCATCAGAATGCCTCGACGTTTCGCACTCATTATGTCGTCATCTTAATTAATCAGACCGTGGTGGGGTTCCCTACACCTTCCTCTCCCTTTAAGAAATAGAACACTTGGCTCTATCTTTATTTTTTACATTGACCAGTAGCTGCCTCATTTCCCACCCTAGGCTTATACTCGAGTCAATAGTTTTTCCCAGTTTTTTGTGGTAAAATTAGGTACCTCGGCTTATATTCGGGTCGGCTTATACTCGAGTATATACGGTAGTTAAGGATTGTATGATAAAATGGGCACAAAACATTCAGCAACCTATAATGTTGGAAACGTGGGGAAAAATTTGGGTTAGAAATGTTAAATTCAAACAAGCACAAAATTTAAGAGAAAACTTTAATAAAATGTTTTATAGATGGCATTTAGAGCCTAAAAAACTGGCATGTATGTATCCGAATATGCAGGCTAAATGTTGGAGATGTGATTGTGAGGATGCTACTTATTATCATGTATGGTGGACTTGTAAGAAAATCAAAGCATTTTGGATAAAAATCTGGTGGATTATGCAGAATATTTTGAAAAATAAGATAAAATTTACTACACAGTTCTTTTTATTGGGCATGACTACGGAATGTACGGTAATAGAGACTACATTGATTTTAAATTTAATAACAGCTGCCAGACTCTTGGTTGTGCAATATTGGAAGAAAGAAGATTTACCTACAATTGAAGAATGGACACTTAAAGTATCGAACTTAGCAGAAATGGCTAAATTTTTTGCGTATTTGAAAGACTATTCTCAAGAAAGATACATATTGGAATGGAGAAGTTGGATTGACTATATTCAAAATAAGTATCAGACTAAAAAGTATCAAATAGCTTATGAGTGAATCTAGGAATTGTATTATATTAATGTATTAGTTTAAAAGGGACGCAGTGGCTCAGGGGCTAGGACGTTGAGCTTGTCGATTGAAAGGTCAGCAGCTCAGCGGTTCGAATCCCTAGTGCTGCCGTGGAACGGGGTGAGCTCCCGTTACTTGTCCCAGCTTCTGCCAACCTAGCAGTTCGAAAGCATGTAAAAATGCAAGTAGAAAAAATAGGGACCACCTTTGGTGGGAAGGTAACAGCGTTCCGTGCGCCTTTGCCATTGAGTCATGCCGGCCACATGACCACGGAGATGTCTTCGGACAATGGCTCTTTGGCTTTGAAACGGAGATGAGCACCACCCCCTAGAGTCAGCAATGACTAGCACATATGTGCGAGGGGAACCTTTACCTTTACCTTTAATGTATTAGTTTAAATGGGAAAGGGGAGTTAAGGGTGCAAAGGGAGAGGAGAGACTATGGGTTATGGTTTTTGTTGTATTTTAGCTTATGATTGTTAGACTTTATACCCTGTATTTTGTTCTGGGAAGTCTCGGAGGGGGGGAAAGGATGGAGGGAAGGGGAAGGGAGGGGTTGGGGGGTGGAGGGGGGAATAATTGTTAAAAAAAATTTTGTTTTTGTTTTTGTAAAACTTTTTCAATAATAAATAAATAAATAAATAAATAGCATGCCATCCATATAACAAATCATAACCTTCTATGTTTAGTGTTCTTTCTTCTGTTAGGTTAAGCCAATCACTGATTAGTGACAGGGCAGCTGTTCATAATATAATCTTAGATAGGCATTTTAAGACACCCCCCTTTCACTGTATCCTGTATTATTTTTAACTTTATTCTCAGTCTTTTATCCATCCAGATAAAGTTGTTAATACCTTTCTGTATTAGTAATAATACAGTAATAAAAATGAATGTTTTGGCTAGGTTTTTATTTCTGTTCCAAATGATACCAATACTTAAAAAAGATGCAAATTTGCAGGAATGGCAGAAAGGTATTAAACTCCCCTCGTAGTGTATTTATTGTTTCTTTTACTTTCTTATCTCCTGAGCTAAGTATAAGTAATTGCTCTTTCTTTTTTATTTCCTCCTCTAGTTCCATCCTCTTCTTCTGCTAATTCTATGTTTATTATTCACATGTATTAAAATTCCCCTCACGTATGCCTTACTTGCATCCCAAACCATTTCCATATGCATATTCATAACAAAAAATTCTTTCATTTGTCTTTTACATTCTTTTACATTTTCTTCATATCTAAACAAATTTTCATTTAACCTCCAAGATCTCCTAGCTCCCTTATCCTGATCAAATTCCACCCATACTGGACTATGATCAAAGTTCTTGAATATATCTTCGTCTTCTTCACACTAGAAAGAAAATCGTTAGTAATTAGTATAAAATCAATCCTAGAAAAGGATTGATGTCTATCAGAAAAAAAAGTGAAATCTTTTTCTTCAGCATTCCGTTCTCGCCAAATGTCTCTCAGGTCCAAATCTTCCATCATATCAAAAAATGCTTTGGGCAATTTTGTACGGCTTGAAATATTTTGAGATGAGCCTTTTTTATCTTTTCGAGTATCCAATACTCCATTCCAGTCACCCATTAATATAGACGATTTATAATCCCACTGTATTATTTTATTATGCAAAAGTTTATAAATTTTTTCTTGCTGTTGGTTAGGTGTATATACTCCAAGTAAAAGTATTTTCTTCCCTTCCATTAAAAGCTCAATTGCAATATATCTTCCTTGAACATCCGCCTCAATTAGCTTAGCTGTTAATTCTTTCTTTAAATATATAACTATACAGTTCTTCTTCTCTGGAGCCGATGCAACAAAGTGTTTACCTAATCTTGAATTTATCAAATATTTTTCATCTAATATTCTAATATGTGTTTCCTGCCAGCAAATTACGTCATTTTTGAATTGTTTCAAATAATGAAATATCTTCTTTCTCTTTTGTGGTGAGTTTAAGCCATTAACATTCCAAGTTAAAAATCTATTTGCCATTCTTGGCACCTTGAAGCTTTTGGAGCATCAGCTGAGTGTCTTTCTGGATCTTCCTCTTCGGCCTGCCCCCCCCAGCTTCTGTTTGAGTAATGTCTTGAATTATCGCTTGAGATAGTTGCATCTTTTCTTCATGTTCTTTACGCTTAATGGCTGCTCGAGTCAATCTTTGCTCCTTTGCTCCTTTTGTTTTTTTCCTGTAGTTCTGGAGTTTGAGGAGTATCCGGAAGTTGCAATGAACCTACAGCCCCAGTTTGAACTTGTGCCTGCTATCCTTCCTTCTCCTGCTCTCTTGCTGTCTCCACTTCTCTTCTCTTCCTGGCCTCTGACGATGGTGGACTTCCAGCCTTTAATACATTGGTGTAAAAATCTCTTGCTTTCCAAACTGTGTTGAGACAATATCTTTCTCCTGCATAATTCACTATTAGTCCAGCTGGAACATCCCATCTAAACTGCATCTGTTGATTTCTAAGTTCATCCACCAAAAAAGCAAACTCCTTCCTATTTCTTAAAATTTTTGGAGGAATTTCTTTCAGCACTAATACCTCTTGACCTGTTATTTGGATTTTATTCTTGTAAGATGCTTGTAAAATTTCATTTCTAATCCTCCTGGTTGTAAAATAAATCACAACATCTCTTGGCAACTGTCTCTGTCTAGCAACCCAGGAGTTAACACGATAAATTTTATCAATTTCAATTACAAAATCTTCTGGTTGCTCTCCAATCAACTGTGCAAAGGCCTCTGCAAAAATCTCTTTTAAGTTCTCTCGGTTGTTTTCTTTCAATCCTCTCACTCTCAGGGCAAATTCCATCAATCTGTATTGTAACAAAACCACTTCATCGTCTGCCCTCGCCACCTTAATCTGAACCTCCTTCATCTTATTTTCCAACTTCAAATTAGGTTGATTAATTTCTTCCACCCTTTCGTCCAGCTGGATCATATTTTTTGCCAAACCTTGAAATGCTACTACGATGTCTTCTCTTATTCCCTTATTCTGAGCCTCAACAACATCTTTAACTTCCGATATCTCTCCTGCAATTTCCTTAAATTTTTCCTGGATAACAGAAGTTTGCAGCTCTAAGGCTTCTTTTAGAGATTCCTTTAGAAATTCTTTCAAAGATTCTTGTAAAGCATCTGTTTGAACGCAGAGACGTCCCGGATCTGGAGCTCTGTCGGGTTTTCCAGGGAGCTCTCATCCTTCAAGCCCCTAGAATTATTCATGGGGCTTTCGGGGAGCTCTACCTTCACCCGACTGCTCACCTTTCCCTCTTCTCCTGAAAGAGAGGTTTCCAAGCCGCCAGACAGCTGATTTATGCTGTCTGAATGGCTCTTAACATGATCACGGGGCTGCCGGTCTAAAAGACCATCTTCAACACCTATGGTGCCACCAGAAGTCCCTCTAGCACCTTTTTTATAATCATCGTGTTTGATGAAACATATTTTTGTTTCCAATTTTGGGCAAATGAAATTCTGGCAGCCGTAATTATGTGAATTATGAGGTATTGAATTTCTGTATTCATTTTTTCTTTTATAATCCCCAAAGAAATAGTTCAGGTTTTATATCAATTTTTCCCCCGGTCATTTCCTCTAACCATTTTTTAATTTTTAACTAATAATCTCTTGCTTTGGGACATGTCCACCACATATGGTAATATGTGCCTTGTTGATGGTTACATTTCCAGCAATTTGGTGGGTTGCTTGGAAACATTTTGGCCAATCTCGCCGGAGGTAAATGCCACTATAAAACATTTTATAGGCAGCCAACAACATCATTTTATAATTTATTCCCCAAATTTTTTTCCCAATATTCTAATTCTCTATTATATCTCAATTTTTTTGCCCAAATTACCATTGTTTCCTTCACCTTCCTCCTCCATTTTAAATTTAAGGAGGCAATTGTACGTTTTAGTAATTATTTTCTCCTAAGCCCCTGTTAATATTTTATCCATTTCTTGCTGTTGACTTTGGAATCCATATAATTCTAAATCTTTTTTATATTTTGTTTGTATTTGTAAATAAGGCCACCAATCTATTTTAATTCCTTCTTCTAATAATTTTTGTTTAGATTTCAAAACCCCTTGTCCATCTAATAACTCTTTATAGGTTACTATAAGCGGCCGGATCGACGCTTTCTGTTCTGTTCCTCTGGCCACAAGACCAACTGCGGCATTTTCGACGGCCGAATCCTTCGGGTTGTGGCGTGGTTCTGCCAGGAGGGGTGTGGGAGGTGAGGAAGATGGCCCCTTGGATGGCATTTCCAGGTACCTGCGGAGGTTGGAGCCGGAGACGAGAGGAACGTCGGAGGCGTTGTGGTCTCTGCTCGACGAGTCCCCTTTTATAGGGGGGACAACGACGGACAGTGAAGGAGGCGACGGTAGCACCATCTACTTCCCTGAGGGGATTCGGACTATGGAACAGAGCAGTCATGCTTTGGCCCTGGTTGGGTTAAGACGGTTTACGATCTTTTGTCTGTTAACCCACCAGGATATCAATGGATTTTACATCTACCCAGGAAGGACTATCTGTCCTCTTTTTCCATCTGATACCGGACCCCGGAAAAACATCTCAGCATAACATCTCAGCTGCTAAAGGGGACATAGTCAGCTGTCGGTCGATTCCATGCGTTATTCGCCACATGAACTCTTGTGCCTGCGAGGTACCCCCGCCTCGCAGGAATGGCCCGCTACATTACCTAGGGCCGGCCTCAATGACGGGTCTTGGGACCCACAGAGGTGGCATGCGTCAAGAAAGAGTCTTTGGGGATTTTTAAATAGGGAATTTTAAGGGGGGGGAGGGTAAGGGCGGGTGTTGGGGGAAACCCGTCGGGGAGGGTATGTCCAATCCCAGCGCACGCTCACGACATTATTTCAGCCGGTCCAAAGACGGGGGGGAGGGGAATGTGCAGAGCAAAGAGTGTTATTCCATCTGTACGGTAAGTGGGAGAGGCAGATATGGCGGAGGCAGGGGGCCGCATCGTTCTTCGGGAGAACATGTTCAATGTTTAAAAGCGATCACATGCTCCAGCCCCTCAGTCCTCACTCGTTCCCTGGATGGTCAAGACCCTCAGAGCTTGGGTCTTTGGCTGATGCTTTGCAATGCCCGGTCCGTGGTCAATAAGGCTCCCCTGATTTGTGACCTTATTCAGAGGGAGTCCGCGGACTTTATGGACATTACGGAGACCTGGTTGGGCACAGAAGGGGGTGTACCCCTGGTTGAACTGTGCCCTCCAGGCTTCTGTGCATTCCATCAGCCGAGGGCCCAAGGTAGGGGTGGCGGGGTGGCGGTTGTGATTAAAGAAAGTCTGGAGCCAAGGGAGTCCACTGTTCCTCAGATAGCTGGCTGTGAATCCCTCCTTGTGAAGTAGGGCCACCGGAATCAGATGGGGCTGTTGATCACGTACCTGGCTCCTTGCTGCGTGACTACAGCCCTACCTGAGCTACTAGAGGTGCTTGCTGGCGTGGCGGTTGAGATTCCCAGACTTTTGGTCTTGGGGGATTTCAACTTGCCATCGGCCGGCGTGTCATCAACGGTGGTTCAGGAGTTCCAGGCCTCCATGACGGCCTTGGACCTGATTCAAGTAACTGATGACCCTACACACATTGGGGGAGGCGCGCTAGACTTGATTTTTATCTCTGGTCAGTGGGTTAATGATCTGGATTTAGGAGATATAGTGAAGGAACCGGTGTCATGGTCAGATCATTTTCTTCTTCGCCTAGACTTTCGGACCGCCGCTCACCACCGCAGGGAGACAGAGCCAATGCGTTGGTTCCGTCCCAGGCGCCTGATGGACCCAGAGAGGTTCCTGACGGAGCTTGGGCCATTTCCTGAGGATCTTACCCACGGCACTACTGAAGAACTGGTAGCGGCCTGGGAACGGGCCGTGGCTGGGGCTTTGGACCGTGTCGTGCCTTTGCGGCCTCTGACCCGGCGTAGATCTCAATTGGCTCCCTGGTTTTCCGAGGAGCTGAGAGAGATGAAACGCCGGAGAAGACGCCTAGAGAGTACTTGGAGGTCCAGCCGTTCCGAGGCTGATCGGACACTAGTGAGGTCTTTTACTAAGACCTACCTAGTGGCAATGAGGTGAGGCGAAACGTTCTTATGTTTCCACCCTCATTGCATCGGCAGATAACCGCCCGGCCACCTTGTTTCGGGTGACCCGTTCCCTCCTCCATCAAGAGGGACGGGATGACCCTTTACAGGGACGAGCTGAGGAGTTTAACGGTTATCTATACAATAAAATCGTTCAGCTTCGGGATAGTTTGGACCAAGATTGCGATGATCCAACCGAGATGACGGAGACACGTCTTGTTGAGGCTATTTGGGATGAGTTTGATTCTGTGGCTCTCGAGGACGTGGACAGGTTGCTGGGGAGGTTACATGCAACTACATGTTTACTGGACCTGTGTCCTTCCTGGTTAGTGCTGGCTGCTCAGGAAGTGACACGAGGCTGGCTCCAGGGGATTATAAATGCTTCTTTGGTGGAAGGAGTTTTCCCCGCTGCCTTGAAAGAGGCGGTGGTGAGACCTCTCCTCAAGAAGCCTTCCCTGGACCCAGCTATTTTGGGAAATTATCGTCCAGTCTCCAACCTTTGCTTTGTGGCAAAGGTTGTAGAGAGTGTGGTTACATGCAGCTCCCCCGGCACCTGGAGGAAGCTGTCTATCTAGACCCATTCCAGTCCGGCTTCCGACCCGGTTACAGCACGGAGACGGCTTTGGTCGCGTTGGTGGATGATCTCTGGAGGGCCAGGGACAGGGGTTGTTCCTCTGCCTTGGTCCTATTAGATCTCTCAGCGGCTTTTGATACCATCGACCATGGTATCCTGCTGCGCCGGCTGGAGGGATTGGGAGTGGGAGGCACCGTTTATCGGTGGTTCTCCTCCTATCTCTCCGACCGATCGCAGACGGTGTTGACAGGGGGGCAGAGGTCGTCCGCGAGACGCCTCACTTGTGGGGTGCCTCAGGGGTCAATTCTCTTGCCTACCCTGTTCAACATCTATATGAAGCCACTGGGTGAGGTCATCAGTGGTTTCGGGGTGAGTTATCATCTGTACGCTGATGATACTCAGCTGTACTTTTCCACCCCGGACCACCCCAACGAAGCGGTCGAAGTGCTGTCCCGGTGCCTGGAAGCTGTACGGGTCTGGATGGGGAGAAACAGACTCAAGCTCAATCCCTCCAAGACGGAGTGGCTGTGGATGCCGGCACCCCGGTACAGTCAGCTGCATCCGCAGCTGACTGTTGGGGGCGAGTTAGTGGCCCCAAAGGAGGTGGTTCGCAACTTGGGCGTCCTCCTGGATGGACGGCTGTCCTTTGATGAACATCTGGCGGCCATCTCCAGGAGGGCTTTTTACCAAGTTCGCTTGGTCCGCCAGTTGCGTCTCTTCCTTGACCGGGATGCCTTATGCACAGTCACCCACGCTCTGGTTACGTCTCGGTTGGATTACTGCAATGCTCTCTACATGGGGCTGCCCTTGAGGTGCACCCGGAGACTGCAGTTAGTCCAGAATGCGGCTGCGCGAGTAGTAACGGGAGCCGTTCGTGGCTCCCATGTAACATCACTGCTCCGTAGTCTGCACTGGCTTCCCGTGGTCTTTCGGGTGCGCTTCAAGATTTTGGTTACCACCTTTAAAGTGCTCCATGGCTTAGGACAAGACCGCCTGCTGTTACCCTATGCCTCCCACCGACCCGTACGCTCTCACAGAGAGGGTCTCCTCAGGGTGCCGTCCGCCAAACAGTGTCGGCTGGCGGCCCCCAGGAGTAGGGCCTTCTCTGTGGGAGCATCGACGCTCTGGAATGAACTTCCCCCTGGCCTACGTCAAGTGCCTGATCTTCGGATCTTCCGTCGTGAGCTAAAAACACATTTATTCAAGCGGGACTGGCATAATAGTTTTGATTTTAATTTGGGGTTTTATTTTTAAAATTTTAAATTCAAATTCTTAAATTATCAGCCTTTTGCAATTTGTTACGTTTTAATTGTTGGTTTTAATTGTATATATTCTGTGTCTTATCTCTGGCTGTACACCGCCCTGAGTCCGTCGGGAGAAGGGCGGTATAAAAATTTAATAAATAAATAAATAAATAAATAAATAAATAAATAAATAAATAAATATTTTGTTTAAATCAATTAAATTAGGGTAGTCCAAGGCTTCCATCGTTGATAGTCATCTTGGAACTTTTGTATAAAAGTTTCTTTTAATCTTCATCCAAGTTTCTAACAATACTTCCCTCACTAGATGTCTCTGGAAGTACTTGTGGGCTTTGCTTTTTCCCTCCCAGATAAAGGCAGGCCAACCCCTCTGTAGATCGTGTCCTTCAATCA
This sequence comes from Ahaetulla prasina, assembly GCF_028640845.1. Classification (NCBI taxonomy): domain Eukaryota; kingdom Metazoa; phylum Chordata; class Lepidosauria; order Squamata; family Colubridae; genus Ahaetulla; species Ahaetulla prasina. The sequence continues at coordinate 68,698,774 of NC_080546.1, read as the reverse complement.
TTAGTATTTTTGCATTTTTTAAATTTATCCATTCTTTAAGCCATGATATTACTGCTGCCTGATGGTAGAGTTCCCTATCTGGGAGGCTGAAGCTACCCTTAGTTCTAGAATCTCTCAAGGGTTTTAATTTAATTCTGAGCTTTTTCCCTAACTATATAAATTTACTAATAATTTTATTCAATTTGTCAAAAAAGTTTTTCCCCAATTTTAAAGGTACCATTTGAAATAAATATAAAATTTTTGGTAGGACATTAGTTTAGTTTAGTTTAGTTTATTAGATTTTATACTTAATAAGAACAAAATATATACAATTTAAAACAACAGTTAAAAAGAGCAAATTTTAAAAGGCTGAATTATTAAAATTTAGATTTAAAATTTAAAAATATAAGAATACCCAATTAAAATTCATCAATAATTATGCCAGTCCCGCTTTAATAAATAAATATGTTTTGAGCTTAATCTTTATAGTGGCAATTCTTCCAATCAATGATATTTGTAATTTTGTCCAACTTTCTAAATCTTTTTGAATTTGTTGCAGTAATTTAACATAATTGTCTTCCTTTATTAAAGACGTTCTTGCTGTTATCCAAATGCCCAGGTATTTACTTTCTTTACAACTTGAATTCCTAATTTCTCCTCTAATTTCTTATTTTGGCCTTGCATAAGGTTTTTGGTAATTATTTTCATTTTGCTTTTATTTATTTTCAAACCAGAAACTATACTGGATTTCTCTATTTACATAATTGTCTTCCTTTATTAAAGACGTTCTTGCTGTTATCCAAATGCCCAGGTATTTACTTTCTTTACAACTTGAATTCCTAATTTCTCCTCTAATTTCTTATTTTGGCCTTGCATAAGGTTTTTGGTAATTATTTTCATTTTGCTTTTATTTATTTTCAAACCAGAAACTATACTGGATTTCTCTATTTACTGCAATAATAATTCTCCCGTTTCCAAAGGGTCCTCTATTATAAAAACCATATATTCCATAAAGGCCTGTGTTTTATACTTCTCTTTTTTAATTTTTAACCCTTTTATTTCCTTATTTCCCCTTACCTGTATCAATAAAATTTCTAATGAAAGAATAAATAAGAGGAGAGATAATGGACAGCCTTATCTAACCCCTTTATTTATATTTAATTTTTCTGTTAAGTCTCCATTTACCAAATTCTTGCAATCTGAGTTGAATAAATTGTCTTAATCATTTCTATAAATTTTTCATCAAATTTCATCCCGATTAATGGAATAATTAGAAACTGCCAATTCAAATTGTCGTACGCTTTCTGTGCATCCACCAATATTAATGCCAATTGTTTTTCGGGGTGGGCCTCATAATACTCTAATATATTCATTATAATTCTTGTATTGTTTTTTATTTATTGTTTTGGTAAAAACCCATTTTTGTCCGAATGAATAATTTTGTTTAATATTTTTTTAGGGGTTGCCACAAAGGGGCTGCCACAAAGAAGAGGGAGTTGGGCTGTTCTCCAAAGCACCTGAGGGTAGAATAAGAAGCAATGGGTGGAAACTGATCAAGGAAAGAAGCAACTTAGAACTAAGGAGAAATTTCCTGACAGTTAGAACAATTAATAAGTGGAACGACTTGCCTGCAGAAGTTGTGAATGCTCCAACACTGGAAATTTTTAAGAAAATGTTGGATAACCATCTGACTGAGATGGTGTAGGATTTCCTGCCTGGGCAGGGGGTTGGACTAGAAGGCCTCCAAGGTCCCTTCCAACTCTGTTGTTATATTATATTATATATTATTTTTAGTCTTTCTGCCATTATTGTTGCCAGGATTTTATAGTCGACATTTAACAGCACGATTGGCCTATAATTTTGGATATGTTGATTGTCTGCGCTTTCTTTTGGGATTAATGTTATATATGCCTCCGTCCACAAGTTTGGCATTTTGGCTAATACCTCATTGTATATTTCCAACATAATTTCTTCTAAAGATTCCTAAAATTTTTATATAGTTCTGCCAGAATTCCATCTGGCCCTGGTGTTTTATTGTTTTTTTGTTTTTTGATTGCCTCTTTCAATTCTGTTAGAGTTGTTTTGTCATTCAACATTTCCCTAACTTCCTCTGATATATTAGGCAAATTTCTCTCCTGTAAATATTTTATGTTTTCTTCTGCAATATTTTCTTGACTATATAGCGTGTGAAAATATTTTTTAATAATGTTTTTTCCCATCAATCTTGTAACGCAAATTTCCTTGTTCATCTTATAAATGTTGTATCAATTTTTTAGCTTTTTTCAGTTTGTGGGCTAAACATCTTCCTGGTTTGTTCGCTGTTTCAAAATAATTTTGTTTTGCCAATTTTATATTCTGTATCATTTCCTCCTGTTGTAATATATTAATTTTATGTTTCATTAACTCTCTTTCCTCTATAATTTTCTTATTCTGGGGTTCTTTCTGTAGGGCTATTTCTATTTTTTTAAGTTTTTCCAATACTGGCGTTTGTTGTTCCCTTTTCTCTTTATTTCTCCTTGCCACGTACACTATAGTTATCCCCCTCATATATGCTTTGGCAGTATCCCATAAGTTCTGTGGTGTTGTATATTCATTCCTATTTTCCTTGAAGAAAATTTTTAATTCACTTTCCATTGACTGTATGTAAGGTTTTTCTTCTATAATTTTTTGATTAAAGTCCATCTCCTTCCCCCCCCCACCTTTCCATTTTAATATTAAGGGACTATGGTCCACCCAGGTATTTGGCATTATATCTATCTCTTCTAAATTGTTAATCAATTCTGGATTCATCCAAGCCATATCTATGCATGACCAAGAATTGTGTGGGTGGGAGAAAAAGGTGTATTGTTTTTTCTCTGGGTTCAGTTGACTCCACTAGTCTCTTAAATTAAACTCTTTTACCATCTCTAAGAACATATTTGGTAATTTCCATTTTTTATATTTGTTTCTTCTCTGTCATATAGTCCAATTTATTATCTATCACTCCACTGAAGTTCCCTATTATGCAAATATTTTCACCCTTAAATTCTGTTATTTTCCTATGTAATTTGTTATAGAATTTTTCTTGTTTTGTGTTTGGTGTGAAGATTATCACTAAAAGGATTTTCTTGAATTTGTATTTATTGCTGTTGTTAAAATTCTTCCATCTTTATCACTAAATGTTTTCCTACAGTTTAGCCAATTTTTTATATATACAGCAATCCCTCTTTTTTTATTTTGTGCCAGTGTCAGCCTTCACTCCAATCTTCATATCTCGTTGTACTCTTTATATTCAGTTGGTAGATAGCATGGGATTTATTTTGTAATGTAAATAGCTCTTAGATTCAGTGTAAGGAGAGAGGGCCCTTTAAGAAATAGCCAACACTCCATAAGATAGGCTCAAATTACAGAAAGATCTTGACAAACTTGAACATTGGGTGCTATCTAACAAAATGAAATTCAACAGTGAAAAAAGTAAGATTCTACATTTAGGCAAAAAAAACAAAATGCACCAGTACCGTATATGTGGTACCTTGCTCAATAGTACTACCTATGAGAGGGATCTTGGAGTCCTAGTGGATAACCATTTAGATATGAGCCAGCAGTGTGCAGCAGCTGCTAAAAAAGCCAACACAGTTCTGGGCTGCATAAACAGAGGGATAAAATCAAGATCACGTGAAGTGTTAGTGCCACTTTATAATGCCTTGGTAAGGCCACACTTGGAATATTGCATCCAGTTTTGGTCGCCACGATGTAAAAAAGATGTTGAGACTCTAGAAAGAGTGCAGAGAAGAGCAACAAAGATGATTAGAGGACTGGAGGCTAAAACATATGAAGAACGGTTGCAGGAACTGGGTATGTCTAGTTTAATAAAAAGAAGGACTAGGGGAGACATGATAGCTGTGTTCCAATATCTCAGGGGTTGCCACAAAGAAGAGGGAGTCGGGCTGTTCTCCAAAGCACCTGAGGGTAGAACAAGAAGCAATGGGTGGAAACTGATCAAAGAAAGAAGCAACTTAGAACTAAGGAGAAATTTCCTGACAGTTAGAACAATTAATAAGTGGAACGACTTGCCTGCAGAAGTTGTGAATGCTCCAACACTGGAAATTTTTAAGAAAATGTTGGATAACCATCTGACTGAGATGGTGTAGGGTTCCTGCCTAGGCAGGGGGTTGGACTAGAAGGCCTCCAAGGTCCCTTCCAACTCTGTTGTTATGTTATGTTAAGAGTGTCGGTCTGACATAATTAAGGGGGGAGGGGAGATTAATGCTTTGAATTCAACAGGAATGTTTGAGCGGGAAATCTCAACGGACATTGCATTCCTGATTTGACTGACAGCAAAAGACCTGCGGAAGAAGATTACCATGGGGCCCCGAGAAGGAGCTGGCATTGGACCAGACCTGATGACCTTTTGGGAAGAGGAGGGAGTAACCGCGGGGGTTTGGAATGTCAGCCATATTTTGTCTCAGATTCAACTTACACTGCTGCTGTCCAGATGTACCTAGTAAAAGTACTTTTCTTTATTTGCAAATGAAGTCAAGGTGTATTCTTTCCTAGATATAATCAGAGGCAGCCTGACAGCCAGTGTGAATGTAGTTCTCCTAATTTAGGACATTTTATAAGATCACTGTGTTTTTCTCTAATGTGTACCTCCTGGAGGCAAATGATATCCATCTTTTCTTTTTGTAATCTTGATAATATCTGTTTACGCTTAATTGATGAGTTGATGCCATTTATATTTAATGATAGCATCTTAATTTCATTCTCCATCTTGTTATTTATCTATTGGTCTTGGTCCTTTCCTTGCTATGTTCTCAGTCTGCACTCTAGTTCTGGCTCTTTCTCTCACCTGATGCTCTACTTCCTTCTGTTCTCTTGTTTCTTGTTCCATAATTTTTTCCTCCAGTAACTGATCTTCCTGGCTTTTACTTTCTCCTTCCTCCCTATTATACTGTTCATCTTCCCCGCTTATGTAGTGATCATAAAATTCCTGAGTCTTTTCCAAGGAATTGATCTGGAATTTCTTCTCCTGCCATGTTATCAACATCCCCTCTGGAACCTCACTATATTTCAACAACTGTGTGGAGAGGAAGTGGTAGCTTCATCTTTGCTCTCTTATTCTTTTTGGAATCTGTTTCAGCACTATGATTTCTTTTCCTTTATATGTCAGGGGTTTTTCTCTTGTTTTACTGTATAATTCATCTCTTTTTTTTTTTTCCTCACAAATTTAACATGGACTTTTCTCAGAAGTTTATTCTTCCGTGCATAATTTGTATGTTCTTGTTTCCAGTTTCCAGTTCTTGTTTGCTTTTTAGTAGTATGTCCACTAGGAGTTCAGCCATTAATTTGGGGATAGCTTCTTCTTTGCTTTCCAAGACATTTTAAAAATGGAGGTAGAACATCAATTTTTCCATTTCCAGATTTATTATAGCTTCTTCTAGTTCCCTATCTTCTGCCGCCATTTTATTTCTTGCCATGTCTAATTTTTTTCCCATATGTTCCGTTTTAACCTCTACCAACTTTATCTTTTGTTTTTATCATCTCTTGCATTGTACCGATTTTATTGTCTAGCCTTCTTATCTCCTCCCTTTACTTCTCTTGCATCATTCTTAATTTCTTCATGGTTGTTTGTCATGACCTCTTGTATTCTTAGCATTGTTTCCTGTATTGCCAGTGGGATTGACTGCATATTTTGTAGATTAACATTAACGCCAAATTTTTCACCTCCCAACACAGCTTCTGCAGATTTTTGATCCTGAGGGGGAAGCTGTTATTGGTTATTTTCCCCCCTATTTTAGTGACTGTGGTAGTTGTGCTTATCATTTTAATATTTTTTAAAAAGTTTTTCCACAGTACCATATGCTCAACCGTATTTCCTATTCTATTCCTCTCTTTCAATCTCTATCCCTCCTTAATTACTCTAAATTCTTTCCATACAATTTTTAAAATCTCTCCCACTAATCTCTTAATATAATCCTTGATTGATTCAATGCCAATTTCTAAGTTAGTTAATCAATAGATAATTATTATTTAATTAATGGTTATTAATAATTAAATATATAAATAGATAATGACAAATAATTCTTAAATATACTTTTTTTCTACAATTCAGTTACAATTTTCAGCCTTAAATAAAATTGTGTATATATATTACTCTGCTATATAAGTATTATATAAAGGGAACCTATAATTATATTCAATCGTTGTATTTCTAACTTAATGTCCCAATACTCTCCAATATTATCTATTTGTCTTACAATTCAATGCAAATATGTTAGTATATAAAACTAAATATATCTATCAGTATCAAAGTATAAAAGTAAACAGCAGCTAATGTAAATAACTATCAATTATAAATTACAAATATTTCAGTAACTATGTATAAATATATAATTATAAATACTTTATAAATACTTCAGTAAGATATAGTTATAAATATATTAATATATATGTCTTAATTATTACTTTTTAATCTTTTCTTCGATTAATTTTTTTTACTGACACCAAAATTTCTTCAAAATTTCTTTTGACAAATATATGTCCATATCTGAGTTCATAGTATCTTCTATTTTACTCTTTTTTTCCTCTCTCAAAGTCCTACAAGATGTCTTCTCTATTCAAAACTGCACAGTCACCTCTGTTGTCAGTAGTGCAAGTTCTAATCAGTCACCTCCAACAAAACTAACAAAAACAACACTTTCTTTTTTTCCCCAGGAAACAATCTTCAACCAAAAACTGTCTACTATTGACCTCACCCCATTCCTAAGAGGACATAAGGGGCGTGCCATAAGAGCAAAAAAGTGCCTACCGTTCCTGTCCTATTGTTTTCTTCATTATAATATTATATGCATACTTTTACTTATACTTTTACGTATATATACTTTTCTCTCATGATGAGTTATTTTATGTTGATGATTGTATATACTGTTGTGACAAAAAATAAAAAATAAAAATCTCAAAAGTTAGAAGTTTCTTTCTAGTACCAGTAGTATAGCAATCTAGCCACAAACCATTCATTTGCTCTGCTCATGTGCTAAATTCTTTTCCTTTTTGAGAGCTCTCGATCTCTGCTCCCACCGCTGCATTGCCACTCAAGTTCCCTCTTGGAGTCTCACTCTGCCACTTCTGTCTCAAGTCATTTTATGATCCCTGAGAGTTTTTCCTTTCTATCACTTTTATTTTCCTCTCTCCAGTTCTTTAAACTGCTTTCCATTGTTCTCTCCCTGTGCAAATCATCGGGCCATCATGCCTTTGGATCTGCCATTCTCTAGCAGATTTCTTCCATGTATATCCAGAGGGTTCCTCTCGCTGAACGGAGCTTGCACTGCTTCCCATTCATGCTCCAAAGAAACCCCTCCATGTTGCCAATCCCTCCAAGATCCAACCTTCCAAAAAAAAAGCCTCAAAAACACAGAAAATCAGGCACAGACAAGTGGAGCCCCGCTCATTCTCATGACATCACTGCCAAAAGCTGCTTCTTTTTAAAGCATTTTTTTAAAAATGCTAAAAAAGTTTAAAAAATAGTTCCGATGATCGCACGTCGCTCAGGTGAACTGGCCCAAACTGGTAGCATTTCACCCCTGATTGACAGCCTTATGAATGAAATATAGACTACCTCCATGACGGTACATCCCAGGCAATGTCCTGTTTTAACAGAGTGACTAAAAATCTATACACACGGTCACCAAGCTGGATATTGCATCCTTCACGGTTAAAAACTACAGAGGCAGCAATTAATTCATTATTGAAATATCAGAAATAACAGTAATGGCGATTTACAAACCTCCTGGCATTAAGTTGCCTAACCCACCACTGCCAACCATCAAGGAGTATATATAGGTGATTTTAACAGTCACCATGCTAACTGAGGTTATAACAACAATAATAAGAATGGGGAAATATCAGCAAACTGGACAGAGCAAAATGAGCTTCACCTAGCTTAAGATACTAAAGATCTGAAAAGCTTCCATTCTGCAGGATGGCAGAATGAAACAAACTCAGATCTTTGCCAAGTAACCACAGACAACTTAAAAATCCCCATCCACTATACAAGGAACATCCTATCGGAATTCCCAAATGCTTAATGATAGTCATAATTATTCTAGGACTACAATTACCTCTCATAAGATCAACCCAGATACCAAAGTGGAATTTCAGGAAAGGAAACCAGGAGCAATACACCAAAGAAGTGATTCTAATATACGGTGGATTCCTTCTTCAGTAAAAAAACAACAGAATTGTAGCAGCTAATGTAGCTTGTTGGTATAATTAGAATACATTCCTTGCTGGAACCACACTACAAAAATCTTATATGAAGAATACCAAAGGACAAGTAACCTCACTCTGGGAGAAGAAATACAATACTCTATTAACAGTGAGCATATAGAAAGATGAATAGAAATAACTGAAAGCTTAGACTTCACCTATAGTAGCCGGAAAGCATGGTCCCTACTATGGAAACATAGGAGCAGCAACTCCATTCTTATTCAGAAAACTCAAATATCATCATCTCAGATAGCTTTACATATAAAGAATCATGCAGACAACATTCCTTTAGATTCACACTTTGTAAAAACTGTACAACAACAAACAAGTAAATAAAATTAATAAATTATAGAAAACTCACTTCTTTAGTCTCAGGATATGAGTTGGAAAGAGCTATAAAAAGCCTCAAAGTAAAGGTTGCTGGGCCTGATGGGATGTTCCCATGGTTTATTAAACATTTAGGACCACATACCAGAACAATGGCTACAACAATTTTATATAAATGCTTTGAACACAGGAAAGATCCTCAGTCAGTTCAAGATATTCCAAATCCTTGCCATCCTAAAATCTGGAAAATCACACAATGATCCAACAAGCTGTATAGTTCTGTTGAGCATTTGCTTTAAACTTCTGGAATGATTACTTTATTACAGAATATACCAACATGTTGATAGAGTTACCCTTTCACTTTTAGGCTGGGTTCCACACCAAGAGAAGCTGCTGCGAGCAAATTCTGGCTCTTACTTCATTCATTGAAGCTGATTTCCAGAAAGGACTAAAAGCTTCCATGGCTTTTATTGATTTGACTGCAGCTTGTGACAAAGTGTGGCTTGATGGTGTGATACACAAGCTAAAGAAAACTATTCTGTGTCTTAAAATAACAAGGCTTCTGAAGAACATGTTTGGTTTTTTATAATTTTTTTATTTTTTAATATAATAATTCCATCTTCAATTAAACAGTGTGTGGTCCGGGTACAAATATCTTTCTAAATGATAATCAACACAATATTCATTACATTAACATTAATTCTATAATATTAAAATGATAATATTAAACATAATAATCATAATACTTGCTTCACTCTCTTGACATATCTTCATTTCACTAATCTTTTTCTTTTGTTTCCCTGTTTCTAACTTCCATTTTTATTATCTAACCATTGATAAAATAAGTCCCATGTCATATAATATTTAGTTTGTTCTTTCTCCAGATCTGCTTTAATTTGTTGCATCAGTTTATAGTAATTATCTTCTTTAATAGTTATACATCTTGCTCTCAGGTGAATCCCTAAGTATTTCACTTTCTTAGTAATCTGAATATCTATTCTCTTCATTAACTCTTTTTTCTGCCCATCTTTAAGATTTTTAACTAATATCTTAGTTTTCTCTTTATTTATTTTCAATCCTGCCACTTCACCATAGTCCTCTATTTTATTTATTAATTTAAGCCCTGTTTCTTATGGATCTTCCAAAACGAAGACTAGATTGTCTGCAAATGCCTGTAGTTTGCATGAGATATATTTATCCTTTTTTATTTTCATATGTTTTATGACTGTATGACTGTAACCTTGTTGCTGGTATCCTTAAAACTTTCTCATTAAGTGTTGTACCTTATGATTCTTGATGAATGTATCTTTTCTTTTATGTACACCAACAGTGTATGCACCAAGACATATTCGTTGTGTGTCCAATCACACTTGGCCAATGAAAAATTCTATTCTATTCTATTCTCCAGTGGTGAAATCCAAATTTTTTACTACCGGTTCTGTGGGGCATGGCTTGGTGGGAGTGGTGTGGCTTGGTGGTCTTGGCAGGGGAAGGATACTGCAAAATTTCCATTCCCACCCCACTCTGGGACCAGCCAGAGGGGACATTTGCCGGTTCTCCAAACTACTCAAAATTTCCGCTACTAGTTCTCCAGAACCTATCAGAACCTGCTGGATTTCACCCCTACTTTTATCTCTGCATCTTGTCTAAAATTTCTATTTAATACTTCCAGTGTCAATATGAATAATAGAGGGGACAAGGGACAAGTACCTTTTTTAATGTTAGCCTTCTCTGTCATATCTCCATTTACCATAACCTTTGCTGTTTGTTTATAATATATCACCTTAATCATGTTAATAAATCTCTCCCAAAATCCATATCTTTTAATTGTACTAGCATAAACTGCCAGTTCATATTATCAAATGCTTTCTGTGCATCTAGGAAAATCGACACCATTTGCTTCCCTGGATGTGCTTCATAGTACTCCACTGTATTTAAAATTATTCTCATATTGTCTTTGTCTCTTAGGTAAAAATCCATTTTGATCTGAGTGTATAAATTGGTTTAAGAACCTTTTTAGTCTTTCTGCAATTATTGAAGCATATATTTTATAGTTAGCATTCAATAAGGATATCGGTCTGTAATTTTTTATCTGTTGTAAGTCTGAATCTTCTTTCAGTAAGAGAGTAATATATGCTTCCATCCATGAATTCGGTACTTTCGCTTCAGGCAGTACTTCATTGAGCACTTCCAACATTGGTATACTTAAAATATTTTGTAAGTCTTTATAGAGTTCTGCTGGTAGACCATCTGGGCCCGGTGTTTTGCCATTCTTTTGTCTCTTAATTGCTTCTGTTAATTTCATCATTGTTATACGTTCCACTAGCATGGCTTTCACTGTTTCAAGTATTTTAGATAATTCTGCTTTTTCTAAATATTGTTTTATTTTATCTTCTGAAACTGTTTCTTGATCGTATAATTTTTCATGATAGTTTTGGATCGCTTTCTTTTTATTATCCTTTTGATGATAAAGGTTTTCTTCCTCATCAATTAATTGGCATATCAGTTTTTTCCTTCTCCTTTTTCAATTTATATGCCAGCCAACTTCCTAGATTATTTGCATTTTCAAAAAAAAATGTTTAGCGCTTTAAATTTTTTGTGCTAATTCTTCATCTATTAAATTCAACTAATGTTTTGTTAATTCTATTTGATTTTTTAGACTCTTTTTTGAGGTTCTTTTTGTAATTCCATCTCTAACCTCTTATATTCTTCTTGTAATATCTTTTGATTTGGCGTCTTATTTTCTTTCCCATGTAAGTTATGACTAAACCTCTAATGTATGCCTTTGCTGTGTCCCATACATTTTGTAATGAGATCTCTTCTTTTCTCTTTAAAAAAAAGTCTAATTCTTTTTCCATGGATTGAATAAATTCCTTGTCTTTTAATATTGATTGATTCAGCATCCATTTTGATTTTCTTTTTTGTCCTTTCCATTTAATTTTTATTGGATAATGGTCTGCCCAATTATTTGTTTCTATGTCTATTTCTTGTACATTAGATCTTAATTTAGCTGTCATCCATATTGTATCTATTCTTGACCAAGACATATGCCAATTTGAATAAAATGAATATTACTTTTCCTTGGGATGTACCTCACGCCATAGGTCTCAAATGCCTAATTCTTCTGCCATTTTAAGAAAAGCTTTTGGGAGTGTCTTCCTAACTTTTACTTTCCTAATTTACTTTCCTAATTTTATAATCCAATTCTGTGTCCACAACTGCATTAAAAACTCCTACTACACATATATTTTCAAACTCCAATTCCATTATTTTCTTATGAAGTTTACCGTAAAAGTCCTTTTGATTGATATTTGGTGCTTAAATTGCTACCAAAAGTATCTGTTTGTGATTCATTATTACAAATGAATCAAAATCCTCCCTTCTTCATCCATGAGAATTTGCTTAACATGTATTATTTCTTTTAAATAAAGAGCCACTCCTCTCTTCTTATGTTGTGATAGAGAGGAATATAATTTCCCAACATTTTTTATGTTGTTTTTTTAATATGAACCTCTTGTAGGCAAATTATATCCAACTTTAATTTTTCTAATTTACTAAAAGACCTTTCCTCTTTATAGCCAAATACTTTATATTTATTGACAGTAATTTTATTTCTTCTTCCATGGTTTAACTTATAGGTGGCTTTTGTTGTTCCATTCATTCTTGTATCTCTCTGGTCTTTTGCCTTTGCTCCTTCTCTCTTTGTTATTTCCTCCAACTCTCTTTCATCTTCTTTTTGTTGCATTTCTCTTTCTTCTATAGCTTCCTCTTGTTGTCTATCCTCTTTTTCCTCTCTTACTCTCCTTTCTCTTGTGGCACAAAATAATGCTCAAAAAATTGTTCTGCTTTTTCTATGGAATCCAACCTATGTCTTTGTTACTTCCAGGACACTAATATTCCCTCTGGTATCAGCCATCTGAAATTTATTCCATTCTTAATTAGCTGTCTTGTCAGAAATTGATATTCCTTTCTTATTTCTTTTACTCTTTTTGGGGATCTGTTTTAAAACTATTACTTTCCCTTTATATTTTAAGGGGTCATCTCTCGCTCTTTGTAATATCTCTGCTTTTATTGCTTTTTTCATAAATCTCAAGTGTACCCCTCTATTTCTTGTATCTAATGTGAACTCTAGATATTTCATCCATCTCAACAAGTATCTTTTCTTTGCTCACTTCTAAAGCATTTACCAGCAGCTCTGTCATTATCTCTGCCAAATTTTCTCCCCTTTCTTCCTCAATATTCTGAAATTGCAGGTAATAATGAGCCCTATCCATCTCAAGTGATATTACTATTCTCTCATGACTTTTGTCTGCTAAGGTAAGTCTGTAATCAACCACTTCCACTCTCTCTGTCTGTTCAACTTTTTCTTCTACCTTCTGAATGATGTTAAAAAAACAATACTTCAAGGCCGAGTGAAACGTAAAATTTGTTACTACCAGTTCTGTGGATGTGGCCAACTTTTTTTTCTTTTTTACTTTTAAAAGCATTTTTTCTACAACCTCTTTGGCCGAGGTTGTATAAAAATGCTTTTAAAAACCTGTGATGATCAGACAACTCAGCTGGGATCGCCAGAGGAAAAAAGTTTTTAAAGGGTTCTGATGATCCCAGCTGAGTTGCCTGATTGTCAAAACCTATAAAAACATTTTTTCTACAACCTCTTTGGCCAAAGAGGTTGTAAAAATATGATTTTAAAAGCCTGTGATGATCAGGCAACTCAGCCGGGCTCACCAGAGGGGAAAAAAGCTTTTAAAGTTTTTTTAAATTTTCTTTATTTTTTAAAAAACAAACATAAAAGCATATTCAATTACAGTGTATCAGTGGTGGTTACGCATCTCTTGTACAATTTCAACATAAAAACATCCTTAATTTCTAATCTTCCGTTAACTCCATTTAACATCTCTCCAAATATCTTACTCAATTAATCTTTTAGTTAACCAATGGCTATAACATTTCATTCTCTCATTTCATATAAGTTTCCCCAAGTTGGTATTTCATCTAGTAACATCATTTATTCCATCATCTTAAATCAATTTAATTCAATTGTTTCTCTTAACAGTAACACTTCTCAAGACTTTTCTATCATATCCTTCTTTCTAATCATTGATAAAATAAATCCAAATCTTATAATATTGCTTATCGTCTTGTTCTCTGATTTCAAATGTCAATTTACTCATTTCTGCACATTCCATTATTTTCCTAATAATTGCATCTTGCAAAGGTATTTTCTCATTTTCCCCATTTTTAGCAAACACAATCCTAGCTGCTGTTATAACATTCACCATCAGATATCTCACTTCTCTACTATATGTTTCAGCTATAATCCCCAATAAAAAACATTCTGGCTTAAAGTCTATATGTTTTTTAATCATTTTTTCCAACCATGTGTGTATTTTAGTCCAATACCTTTTAGTTTCAGCACATGTCCACCACATATGGTAGTATGATCCAGGTATCTGATGACACTTCTAACATTTTTCAGATTTATCCTTGAACATTCTGGCAATTCTTGTCGGGGGTAGATGCCACCTATAAAACATCTTATACAAGTTCTCTTTATATGCTGTAGACATTGTCATTTTGTAATTATGTGTCCATAGTTTTTGCCATGCCTCTAGGTTAAAAAAAAGCTTTTAAAGGGTTCTGACGATCCCAGCTGAGCCGCGTGATCATCAGAGGCTTTTTTTTACTGTTAAAAGCATTTTTTTGGCCGAAGAAAAAAATGCTTTTAAAAGTAAAAAAAAACCCTCTGATGATCATGCGCTCAGCTGCAGCAGGTGGGGGGAGGGATTTTTGCTACCAGTTCTCCAAACCACCTGCCACCATCGCTACCGGATTGGGCGATCCGGTCCAAACTGGGAGCATTTCACCCCTGCTTCAAGGTCACTGTAGTAGGCACCCAGTGGTGGGCTTCAATTTTTTTAACAACTGGTTGTCTGCCCTACTGACAGGCTGGGTGGGCATGGCAAACTCGACATCATGTCTTTGCCTTAAAAAAGATATATAAAAAGCAGTGGTGAGTTGCTCCTGGTTCTGTCTGGTTCTTTAGAACCAGTAGTAAAAGTGGCAGGAGGCTCCACTCACCTGTCCAGACGTCATAATTGATGATCTGCACATGTACAGAAGTGAACCAGTAGTAAAGGTAAATAGAACCCATCCCTGATCAAAAGGTAGTTTATTATTTCTTGCATTTAATACTTAAATAAGAACAATAAAAGAGGTACACAAAACAATAAGAGGTACACAAATACTTACATAAGAACAATAAAAGTGTTATTCAGCTTTAAAGTATTTCCATATTTTTGTGTCATTTGTATCCTCACTTTCATTTTTCTTCAGTCTTAACCCCCCAGTATCATCGGCTGTGTGATGTGCTCGCAACCATTTTTTTTTTGCAAAAATTTTTTATTTTTCCATAATAATTCCCACAATTTGACCAGTGTACAATACAATCACTTATCCAACAATCAGTCCTATACTCAAATTATACTCAGTCAGGGCTGCTCGACTGCCACTCCCCCCTTTAATCCTTTCTTACCTTCTCATCCTTCTTAAACTTCCCCCACCACCTTCTCCTCGCTTTCCTACTTCCCCTCCTCTTTCCCACTTCTCACTACCATCCTTTCTAACCCTCTATCTCCTTCTTCTCCTCCTCCTATCCTTTCTTCTCCCTTCCTTCTTTCCTCCCTACCCACCTACCTACCTACTTTCTTCCTTCTTTACTCCTCTTTCCTTACCCTTTCCCTTGAGTGTTTGCCGAGCAGTCCCGACATTACACCATTCAACTTGTTTAATTCTACCATTATTCCTGTACAATGGCAACCAATCAATTTATAGTCTTCCCTTCCGCCTCCTTCCCCGAGACTTCCCAGAACAGAATACAGGGTATTGTAACTAACAAACATAATCTAAAATATAACATAAAACATATTCCATTTCACACCATCACACTATCAATTCCCTTCTTTCTTAAACTAATACATAATAATTCCTAACTTCACTCAAAAACTAATTGATATTTTTTAATCTGATACTTATTTTGAATATAATCAATCCACTTCCTCCATTCCAATATATATTTTTCTTGTGTACAGTCTTTCAAGTAGGCAGAAATTTGTGCCATTTCTGCTAAATTTGATACTTTACTAATCCATTCTCCAATTGTAGGTAAGTCTTCTTTCTTCCAATATTGTGCAATCAATAATCTTGCAGCAGTTATTAAATTCAGAATCAGTTTTGTCTCTATAACAGTGCAATCTGAGATTATTCCTAATAAAAGAACTGTGGAACAAACTTGATCTTCTTTTTCAAAATGTTCTGCATAATCCACCATATTTTTAATCCAAAAGGCTTTAACTTTTTTGCAAGTCCACCATATATGATAATAGGTAGCATCCTCACAATCACATCTCCAACATTTTGCTTTCACATTTGGATACATACATGACAGTTTTTTAGGATCTAAATGCCATCTATAAAACATTTTATAAAAATTTTCTCTTAAATTTTGTGCTTGCGTGAATTTAACATTCCTCACCCAAATTTTTTCCCATGTTTCTAACATTATAGGTTGTTGAAAATTTTGTGCCCATTTTACCATACAATCTTTAACCAACTCCATTTCTGAATCAATTTCAACCAATACATTATATAATCTCTTTATATGCTGTTGACCTTGATCTTTTATTTGTTTTACCAGATTATCATCACTTTGCCTTATACCAATTTTCTGATCTATTTTCCATCTAGATTGCAATTGTCCATACTGGAACCATGTATAATTTCTTCCTTCATCCTCAATTTCTCTCTAGATTTCAACTGTAATTCCCTTTTTTCCATAGTCAAAAGCTCTGTGTAAGTGATAACTTCCATTTTTTGTAATATATTTATATTCTCTATCATATGTCTGGGGATGGTCCATATTGGTATCTTTCCATCTAACTTATATTGATATTTTTTCCAAATCCTCAACAACGCACTTCTGACCATATTATTCTTAAATGTCTTATCAATTTTCTTGTCATATATTACATATGCCATCCATATAACAAACCATAACCTTCTATATTCAAAATCCTTTCCTCTGTTAAATTAATCCAATCAGAAATTAAAGTTAAAACAACTGCATCATAGTACAATTTCAAATTAGGCATTTTAAACCCCTCTTTCCTAACGTCTTGCATTATTTTTAACTTTATCCTCGGTTTTTACCCTTCCATACAAATTTATTAATCCTTTTGCCATTCTTGTAAATTTGCATCTTTCTTCAAAATTGGAATCATTTGAAACAAAAATAAAAATCTAGGCAAAACATTCATTTTATAGCTGCCACTCTTCCCAACAATGATAATTGTAACTTCTTCCATTTCTCCATTTCTTTAATTACTTTTCCCCACAATACCTCATAATTGTTTTATATAATTTTACATTCGATGCTGTAATGTATACTCCTAAGTATTTAACCTTTTAACTACTTCATATCCAGTTATTCTTTCTAATTCTTCCTCTGATGTGTATTCATATTTTTAATTATCATTTTGTCTTCTGTTGATTCACTTTAAACCCAGATACCTTACTATACTGATCAATTGTCTCCATCAAATATACAGCTGAATGTATTGGTTGAGATAAAGAAACAACCAAATCATCTGCAAACGCTCTTAATTTATAATCTTGATTTTTAATTCTAATTCCTTTTATTCGATCTAAACCACGTATCTTACTCAATAATATTTCCAAAGTTAGAATGAATAATAATGGTGACAAGGGACATCCTTGTCTAGTCCCTTTCTCAATCTTGAAAGATTCTGTTAATCCACCATTTACTATTATTTGAGCTGTTTGCTTTTGATATATAGCCTTAATTGCTTGAATAAAATAATCCCCAAATTGCATTTTTCTATTACTTTAAACAAAACTGCCAATCCAATCTATCAAAAGCTTTTCGGCATCCAAAAAGAGGAATGCTGCTGAAACCTGGCTGTTTCCTTCCAAATATTCAAGTAAATTTACAATTTGTCTCATATTATATCTCATCTGTCTCCCCTTAATAAATCCTGATTGGTCATTATGAATTAATTGATTCATCAGTGGCATCAATCTATTCGCTAGTATCTTAGCAAATATCTTATAATCAGTATTTAAAAGCGATATTGGCCTATAATTCTCTGGTTTAACACCATCTCGATCTTCTTTAGGTATTAATGAAATAAAAGCTGTCCTCCATGAAGGAGGAGCTTCTCCTCCCCTTTGTATTCTGTTAAATAACTCCTTAAGTGGTACAATCATCTCATTTTGTAAATTTTTATAATAAGTAGTTGTCAAGCCATCTGTACCTGGTGCTTTATTCGCTTTAAGCTGCTTAATTGCAAACACTATTTCCTCTGAAGAAATTAATTGATTCAACTCTTCCTTTGATCTACTGTAATTTCTAAAATACCGTGGTCCTGTAAATATCTATCTATATCTTTATCACTAATCACATCTCTAGAATATAACTTAGTATAATATTCTAAAAAAGCTTTTTTAATCAAATTTTGCTGATATACTTCCTTACCTCTATATTCTATTTTATCAATTATCGTCGTTTCTGTTTCTTTCTTAATAAATATGCTAACCACCTTCCAGGTTTATTAGAATTATTAAACAAATTATGTCTTACATATTGTAAATTAGTTGCCACCTGATCTGCCATTAACATATTAAATTGACCTCTTAATATATTTATTGACTCTTTTGTTTTACTATCTCCTGGATTGCCTACCAATAACTGCTCCTTCCTTTTAATTTCCTCTTCTAGTTCTTTTCGCCTTTTGTGCAGTCTATTTCTATATTTATTATTCATCTCTAATAAAATTCCCCTCATATATGCTTTACTGGTGTCCCAAACTATCTCTATAGGTGTCCCTTTATCCATGTTCAAAGAAAAAAATTCCTTCATTAGAGTTTTACATTCATTTACATTTTGTTCATATTTAAACAAATTCTCATTCATCCTCCACGACCTCCTGGCCTCTTTTTCCCGATCTAACTCAATCCATACCGGGCTATGATCAGACAAGGTTCTAGAACAAATTTTTGTCTTCTTCACTCTCGAAAACAAATCATTAGTAATTAAAATGAAATCAATCCTAGAAAAAGATTGATGTCTGTCAGAAAAAAATGTAAAATCTCTCTCTTTTTCATTGCGTTCTCGCCATACATCTCTCAATTCTAAATCTTCCATCAAATCAAAGAATGCCTTTGGCAGTTTTACACGATTGGAAATATTTCTAAGACTTCTTTTATCTTTCTGGGTATCCATCACTCCATTCCAATCACCCATTAATATATAAGTTTTATAATCCCAAGATGTTATTCTTTTATGTAAAAACTTATAAAATTTTTCTTGTTGTTGATTTGGTGCATAAACTCCTATTAAAAGTATTTTCTCCTTCCAATAAAAGTTCAATAGCAATATATCTTCCTTGATTATCCGCTTCAATTAATGTTGCAGATAAATTACTCTTTATATAAACAACTAGTCCATTCTTCTTTTCTGTAGCAGATGCAACAAAATGTATTCCCAATTTCGAATTTATCAAATATTTCTGGTCTAATGTTCTAATATGTGTTTCTTGTAAACATACAATGTCATTTTAAATTGCTTCAAATAATGAAATATCTTTCTTCTCTTTTGTGGTGAGTTTAATCCATTGACATTCCAAGATAAAAGTCTAATTGCCATTATCAGCAATCGAAACTTTTGAAGCACCAGCCGCAAATCATATCTTTCTTTGGGCCTTGCTCCTCCCACTGTTTCCGTCTTGGTAATAGCAGATTGAGCCTGTTGAGCCTTTTCTTCTTGTTCCTTGCGTTTGACAGCTGCTCTTGTCATCCTTGGCTCTTTTGGAATCTCTGATCCCATCTTAGACACATCCAACGCTTGTAAACGGTCTTCTTCCATTACTATCACTTCTTTTTCTTTAATTTCACCTTCCTTTCTCCTACCATCCGGAGATGGTGGACTTCCAGCCTTAAGCACATAAGCATAAAACTCTTGTGCTTTACTGACTGTATTAAGACGATGTGCTTTCCCTTCATAGTAAACTATTATACCAATTGGGATGTCCCATCTATACTCAATCTGACGTTTTTTAAGTTCGTTCACCAAAAAAGCAAACTCCTTCCTACCTCTCAACATTTTGGGGGGAATTTCCTTTAGTATTAAAATATCTTGGCCGGCCGCTTGAATCTTGTCTCCTTTAAAAAAAGCTTGTAAAATCTCATTTCTCACTGTTCTAGTAGTAAAATAAATAACAATGTCTCTGGGAAGATTTCTTTGTCTTGCTATCCAGGAATTCACACGATAAATTTTATCAATATAAAAGGCCACATCTGCTGGCCGAACTGCCAAAATCTCTGCAAAGGCCTCCGAAAAAATTTGCTTCAAATTCTCATTTTTACATTCTTTAAGTCCACGGATTCGTAAAGCAAGTTCCATAGCTCTATATTGTACCAAAACAATTTCATCATCAACTTTATCCATTTTACTTTGAACTGCCTCAATCTCATTTTCCAATTTTAAATTAACTTTCTTTATTTCTTCTACTTCCTGGTCCAATAAAATCACATTTGATGTCAGAGCCTGTACTGCTGACACCTAACCTTCTTTAACTTCTTTAGTTCCAGTCTGAATTTCTAACATCTGTTTTTCATCTCTGACATTTCTTCTGTAATTAATTTAAACTTATCCTCTATCTGGGAAGTTTGCCAATTCATAGCATCGTTAAGAGATTCTTTCATAAATTCTTTCAGGTTATCCTGAAGTGCTTCCAAATTTAATGATTTTGTATCTGCTGTATGTGCTGGAGAGACTCGGTGTTAATGTTCCTGGGGTTTTTGTAACAGTTGACTATAATTGTTTTGCTGCCATCTCTTAAAATTTCTCTTTAACTTAATATTACGTATAAACCTTTTAAGTCTTTTTTTTTTTCCAGTCTCAGTATCTCTTCTCCCTTCTCATTACAATGTTTAAAAAAAAAAAAAAAATTTCCAGCTGGCCTCAGCAATAACCAACAGACAGTGAGACTTGTAACACTTTCGTTTTCAACTGTGTAGCTCATTAAAGAACGATCGGCATTTTCACTTTGAAGTCAGATCCAAAACTTAAAAAAAAAAATAACAGGGAATTGATTGATTACTTGCTTTTATAATTAGAGCTCTCCTGTTTCTGTTCAGTCCGGTATTATCTTCTTTAAGTTAAAATTGGTCCCGGCTAATATTACGTATAAACCTTTTAAGTCTTTTTTTTTTTTTTTTTTAAATCAGTCTCAATATCTCGATTTCTTCTCCCTTCTCATTACAATGTTTTAAAAAAATTTCCAGCTGGCCTTCAGCAATAAACAGTAGACAGAGAATTGTAACACTTTCGTTTTCAACTGCGTAGCTCATTAAAGAACGATCGCCATTTTCACTTTGAAGTCAAATCCAAAACTTAAAAAAAAATAATAACAGGGAATTGATTGATTACTTGCTTTTATAATTAGAGCTCTCCTGTTTCTGTTCAGTCCGGTATTATCTTCTTTAAGTTAAAATTGGTCCCGGAAGTTGGTCGCGGCAATTAGGTCTGCCGGAGCAGGAAAAAAGCCTCAGATCTGGAGCACTTTGAAGTTCTGAGGGGGCTTAACCCTTCGAGCCCCCTGGTATCTTCCAGGAGCTCTAGGGAAGCTCTACCTCTGCTTCCTTTTGCTCACCACCGCTTCTTCTCCCGAAGAGGGGGGTTTCCGAACTGCTGGACAGCTGATTGTCGCTGTCTTAGCAGTCCAACATGATCCAGAGGTTGGTGACCAGAAAGATCACCTCCATTGCCAACGGAGCCAACCAGGAAGCCAACCATTTTTTGACTGTAGGAATAGGGTCCCATTGTTTTAGAGGTAGACCAATTACACTAATGGTCATTAGGTTTGTTATGTTGGAAATAGTTAGGAGACTTCTATTCTCTGAACATATGAACATAAAATGAACATAAGTTCATTTTAGAAAAATCCCTTTCTGCTTCTGCTGAACTTACAGCAATTTTCCTGACAATATTTTTAGCTTTTTGAATACTGACATGAATTGTATATTTCTGGGAAACTTTTAAAACATTTTCCATAAAATATCAATAATCATTAACATTAATTTCATAATTAAAGATATCACTAAATGCAAGCAATTGTTCTTTAGCTGCTTTCTATGGAACTACCACTTCTTCAATATTCCAGTAATCTGCCTCCAAAAAATTGAGGAATTGTAAATTAGTCCTGTCTTGCAAACAGCTACCTTAGACGGTTCACAGTCCATTAGTCTTTTCTTAAAATTTGTTATGATGATTTCAAAAAGTCTTTCCCCAGGAAGACTAACAAATCAATGATTTTGTACAAATTTTATATTTTTGAAGGTTTCTAAAGTAATTAATCTATTTTTTCATATGTGCCCTTTTCCTTTCTAAGCATTTCAAATGCTTTAATTGATCTTATCACAAGTTTTTCAGCCTTTATGATGTCTACGTTTCTTACTTGCAGTGAATTTGAAAGAAGAGAGATTTTGTTTAGAATGTCATTTAAATGAAAATTACCTAAGTATGGCTGCTCATCTTGAAAATATATATTTTATCACTGATCAAGGCCAAATCAGTGATAAAATACAAATTATCAAGATGAGCAGCCATACTTAAGTACTTTTCATTTGAATGAAAATACAGATGTAGCACTAGATAAGTGTGCCAGAAAACCTTAAACTACAGGCAGCCCATCTTGGTCCCAAAACTTTACCAATCTTTATAATTTCAATCCCAAATCGTTTGGGTATTTTAAAAAGTTCAGCTTGGTTCTTATTGGATTGATGAAAAATAGTGTATATCTTATAAATATATATTTTTAATGATTTACTTCAGGGGTGAAATCCTCTCCTCTGAGTCTGCTTGTGCCTGTACAGTGCTAAAAAAGGAACGTTTTGAAGCCTTCTGAGTCTGCAAAGTGAAGTGGGGGGGGGAATCCGCTGTGCCATGCGATTTAGATTAGCTAGAAAGCAGGAAATCTGACAATTCTAGCTAATATAAATCGTGCATCAGTTGATTGTCGCCCAGCTGATCATCAGAAATACCAGTTTGCCTGAATCAGTAGCACATTTTACTACCGGTTCACCTGAACAGGTCCGAACTGGTAGCCTTTCTGTTGTGGCTCCAGCCCCACCCCCAGGCGTGGCCCCCTGCCAGAAAGTGACTCAGGGGGAAGGGCCATCAGGGCTCCCTTCTGCAGGGCCAGCCTCTCTGGCACAGCTCCAGGAGCCAGAGGCAGGCCAGGTGGAGGAGGTGATGAGGCCTCTGTCTCCTGTATCTCCCCCGCCCAGGAAACGCTTCCAGACCCAGCTGTGGACAATCAGCCCTGGTTAGATCCCAGGTTTCGTAGACAATAGAGGCGGGAACAACAGAAGCAGGGTGGGGCAGGCCTAGAAAGTGCTGAGTCATGGAGCCACACTCCACAGGGTATAAAAGCAGGAGGGGCTGCTATACTACTTTGTGACAAACAAATCAACTGACTGGAGAACACTTGAGCTGAACTATCTGACTGAGCATTTGGCCTGAATTGCTGTTTGCTCCTGACTTCCTGGTTGCTCCGGTAACAAGCTCTGCGATGCCAGCATCAAGGAGATAAGAAAACCTTGGCAGATGAACGCTGGTTTGCTGCCAGAGCTGATAGTTGCCGTGGAGTAAATTGCTGGCTAATTGAGTCAGTTCACGTGCCTCCCGGACTGAGGTGGGGGACAGAACAATTTCACCCCAAATTACTTGCTTTATTTCCTTTACTGAATCATCTAAAACAAGTTGGAGCTGATGGTTTAAGCAGTGCCTTATTATGTTTGGAAACTCTTTTGCTATTCTAGTGCTTACTCCAGATTTCATAACACTGGCACCATTGGAGCAAAATCCTATAAAAAAAATTTCCAGGTAGTTCTTAGTAAACCCAACATTATTTAAACTTTCCATAACTGAAGAATATATTGTCTCTGCATCTTGTTTTTCTAATTCAACTAGCTCAACAAAAATTGTTGGTGAGGTAATTGAATCCTCAATTTATAAGAAAAGTATAGCAACTGGTTTGCAAGATATCATTGCGGCTTCGTCAATAATTATATTTTCCAATTATTTTCAATAATTTTAGTAAATAATTTTGTTTTAATTTCTTTCGTAATGAAATAAACTATTTTCACTGCAGTTTTATGTGAATGCAATCCTATTCCCATGTCTACTCCATTTTGGATTGGCAATTCCATCACTTTTTCCATGAATGAAAATGGCCTACATTTTTGTGCCAGGCTGTAAACTGTATTGAATATTCTACAAGTAGTACCTAAATATTTTTCAATCATTCTATCTATTCCTTTTGTTATTGCATCCTGCTCATATTGCTTTAAGTTCTCTGTGCAAAAGTTATGAACTTTTGATGAAAAATGTTCTTTCATTTTTTTTCTTAGAGAAGCTTGTTGTACCTCTTTATTTTTTCCTTGCTGTCTCAATCTGGAAATATTTCCATTCTTTTGATATATGAACATTTTTTTTCTTTTGTGAAGCAAATTTAGCACAATACTTGCAATTTTTTGTTGGAAATTTCGAGTCCCTCATATTTTTCTTTAAAGTTGTTATACTGTTGTAATGTCCAACAGTCAGGAAGATTCTTTTCAATTTTGGAGCCACTAATAATTGACTTGCTGCTTTCTCCAAGTTCAAGTGGTGGTGCTTGTGACTGTTTCACATCATCCAAGGCCAATTCTGTTGTATCTGGTTCTGATCTTGGTTTCTTGCTGAAAAAAGTGGTCAAACTATGTTGCCTTTTCATCCTGTTAAAGGCTACTACTGCAAAAGAAATAAAACAGTGTTGTACTTTGGACTCAATTGTGCTTGCAGGTTAAGGTCTATAGGTAACGGAAGGGATCTGTTTTCACTCAACAATGTATACTCTGTTTTCATCCATTGCTATGGACAATTTGTAATGTACAAATACAAATTGTCTGAAATAGTATAGGACCATGATGGCAAACATATGGCATGAGTGCCCGAAGTGACACATGGAGCCATGTTGCTTGGCATGTGTGACATTGCCCATTCCTCTTCCGCTCACAGTTACTGTCTTTTTGCCAGGTTTCATCTAATCTGTATTTGTACCTTGGTTTTTCCTGCCTAGGTGTAAAACACATGAAATATTAGTAATTAGTAACACCTGAAATACTGCATCCAGTTTTTGCAACCATCTTTTACATAAAAGATGTTGAGACTTTGGAAAAAGTATAGAGAAGAGCAACTAAGATGATTAAAGGCCTGGAGACTAAAACATATGCAGAATAGTTGCATGATTTGGGTATGATTTGTGTAGAGAAAAGAAGGGTGGCATGATAGCAGTGTTCCAGTATTCAAGGGGCTGCCACAAAGAAGAGGGGGTCAATTTATTTTCCAACGCAACAGAGGCAGGACAAGAAGCAATGGATAAAAACTACTGGAGAGAAGCAACCTCGAATTAAGGAGGAACTGCCTAACAGTGAGAACCATTAACCAGTTGGAACAGCTTACCTTCAGAAATTGTGAATGCTTTGTGTCACTTTCAGAAGAGACTGGAGAACAATTTGTATGAAATGGTCTCCTACTTGATCAGGGGGTTGGACTAGAAGACCTCCAAGATCCCTTCTGGCTCTATTCTGAATTTTAATTCTGAAGCTGAATCCAGCTTCTATTTCTATTCTATTCATCTGGATATATTCAATGACAGAAACTGTCAAGCCTGCCTCCATTCAAAACCCAAGAAAGAAAACCCACAACTCCATTAAGATAGAGAAGAGATACTACTTTTACTGAGTTTGAAATGATAGCAGTAAAAGCAATTTCTGATCATATTCCAGTGCTTTTGGTCCTTAGAGAAAAGATTTTGAGTTTTAGATGGAGATTAAATGAATCTATTCTGCAAAAGGAAAAGATTGTAAGAGACTGTAAAAAGAAACTACATTAATACTTAGATAAAAAATTAGGTAAAAGGACAAGTTTAACAACTGTATGGGATGCTAGTAAAGCTATTCTGAGGGGCTATTTTATACAGTACAATTGTTTAGAGAAGAAAAAGTCTCAGGAAAAGGTGCAAAAGATACTGGATAAAATCAGACAGAAAGAAATTGAATTGCAAAAGACACCTACGGATTCTAAAACTTTACATCAAATTAAACTGTTATGACAACTGTCTATGTTAACAATATAGGAAATAGAAACAAAATTGAAGTATGCAAAACAAAGACATTTTGAGTTTGCAAATAAACCAGGAAGATGGCTGGCTTATAAACTAAGAAAGGAAAGGAAAAAGACAATGATTGAGAAAATTTGTGAAGGCAGTAATGTAATAACAGACAATGAACTTATCAAGAAGTCCTTTCATAACTTCTTTTTAAACCTGCATAAAAGACAGGAGTTAGATTTGTCAAAATGGATGAATATCCTTTAAGACAACAGCTACCTAAACTATCATAAACTCAGAGACAAACCTAACGCGCATGTCCAAGATGGCGGCCGCACCGCTGAACAGCTGATGCGGCGACGGGCCTATTTCGGGCCAGACCGGGTGGGGGGGGTCCTTTTGACAGCTTGGACCCCGCCCGGTAGGTGAGAGTCTGGGAGTCAGAGGCTGGGCTAACCGGCGGGCGTCTCGGGTTCCCTTGGGAGGAGTCCCGAGCTCTCCTCCGGCGGCGCGGCCGACGATGGCGGCGGCGGTGACGGCGGCGGCGGCCCGGCCTTTTCCAGCGGCCGGGCCTTTTCCAGCAGCGGCAGCGGTCCGGCAGAGGTCCGGCAGCGGTCCGGCCCTCTCCAGGCCGGGCGGCAGCGGCCTGGCTGGGCGGCAGTGGCCGGGCTTTTCCAGCGGTTTTCCGGCGGCGGTGGTCGACGGCCTGGCTTGGCCCTGCTTTGGGAGGGGCCTAGAGCCTCTCTCCCCTTTGTCCCCCCTCGTCTGCGGTGCCGGTGTGGGAGCAGCCTGGCCCTTATCCAACAGTGGCGGCGGCGGCCGAGTCCTTCGGTGGCGGCGGCGGCCTGGCCTGGAGGCTCTTTCCGGCAGGGGTAGTGTCGGTGTCGGTGTCGGTGACGGCGGTGGCGGCGGCCTGGCTGGACCGGCTTGGCCAGGGCCTAGCCTGTTGGTGGTTGACTGGGTCCGGCGAACTGTGGCATGACCCAGCAAACCTGGCGGGTGAGTGGCCTATTCCAGTTGGAGGCCTGGCTTAGCGGCCACAAAGAGGCCCGACGGTCGCCTTCTTTGTCATCTTGAAGGCTGTCCACGGGTCCAGGGGACGCCCTCGCCACCACCTGGAGGACGTCTATAGACCGTCAGTGGGGGCTTTTTGAGTCCTTTGACCCCCCCCGGACTTTTTGGAGAGAGATGCCTCGTCGGTGGAGCAGCTTGGCCCACTAGGCGCGTGTTTCGTCCTCTGTGTCAACTTGAAGGACGATCACGGGCCATGTAGGCACCTTTTTACCATCTTTGAGGATGCCCATGGGCTGGCTGCAAGGGGATCGTTTGAAGACCTTTGGTCCCCAGTGGGGGAATTGAGGATGGTCCTGGACAATCCTAGCTTGACTATTGTAGGACTATATCCTCTCCCCCCCCCTTTGTGCCCATAGACCACCCCTCGGGACTGGAGAAGAGGGGTTGGAGCTCTGACTTAATCATGGCGGTTTGTTCATCTACCGCCCAAGACCTATATCCCGTCTGTCTTCTACTCGAACTCCTGGTGCGTCAATTTCCATCTTGACAGGTCCAGGATGGGTCCGTTGCGGACTTTACCATGCGGACATTTACAGCGGCTGACCTTCTTGCCCTGCGAGATTCCCCTCTCATGGTCTGGCCTCCACATTATCGAGGTCCATCTTGAGGACGGGTTTTGGAACCCGAGAGATGGCATGCCAAAAATAGGAGACTCAGGGATTTTAATTAATTATTTTAATAGGGTTTTAAAGGAATTTTAATGGGAATTTTAAGGAGGTAGAAACTGACGGGTCTGGGTTGGAGGAGGTAGCGTTGGGTGGGGTGGGAGGTTAGGCGGGTGAGGGGTAGCCCGTCGGGAGGAAACCAGTTCCAACGCATGCTCGTGGCGACTATCAAATGGGTTCGGAGGTTATGGGGAGTGTGTTCCTTTGTGTGAGGTGAGTCTATTTGCACGGTAAGTGGAGGGGCAGATATGGCGGAAGGGGGATCGATCGACATAGGGGTCACGCGTTCGATGTTTACAGGCGATCGCGCCCCGATCCCCTGACTTCTCCCGTTCCCTGGATGGTCAAGACCCTCAGAGCCTGGGCCTGCGCCTGATGTTATGCAACGACGGTCCGTGGTTAACAAGGCCCCCTAATACATGATCTGATTCAGGGGTGCCGCGGATATTATAGGCGCACGGAGACCTGGTTGGGCACTGAAGGTGTGCCCTGGTCGAGATGTGCCCACCGGGTTTCCGTGCATTCCATCAGCCGAGGCCCAGGGTAGGGGTGGAGGGTGGCGGTTGCTATTAAAGAGAGTCTAGAGCCGAGGAGACCACTGTACCTCAGATCGCGGTGTGAATCCCTCTTTGTGAGGTGGGGTCATAGATGTCAGATGGGCTTGCTGGTCGCGTACCTGGCTCCTTGCTGCGTGACAGCTGTCCTGCCCGAGCTCCTGGAGGTGCTTGCCGGGGTGGCAGTGGAGACCCCCAGACTGTTAGTCATGGGGACTTTAACTGCCATCTGCCGGCTCGTCATCGACGGTAGCTCGGGAGTTCTTGGCCTCCATGACGGCCTTGGACCTGACTCAAGTAGTGGATGGCCCCACTCACATCGGGGAGGCACACTGGACCTGATTTTTGTCTCTGGTCAGTGGTTGAGATCTGGACTTAAAGGAAATAGTCATTGAACCTTTGTCATGGTCAGATCACTCTCCTTCGCCTGGACTTTCTGACCGCTACCCAACACCGCAGGGAGACGGAACCACTACGATGGTACCGTCCCAGGCGCCTGATGGACCCAGAGAGGTTTCGGACGGAGCTTGGGCCACTTCCTGAGGGTCTGGCTCACGGCACGGCAGAGGAACTAGCTGCAGCCTGGGAACGGGCTGCGGCTGGGGCTTTAGACCGTGTCGTGCCTTTGCGGCCTCTGACCCGGCGCAGATCCCAACCAGCTCCTTGGTTCTCCGAGGAGCTGAGGGGGATGAAACGCCGGAGAAGACGCCTAGAGAGTTCCTGGAGGTCCAGCCGTTCAGAGGCTGATCGGACACTAGTTAGATCCTATACTAGGACCTACCTAGTGGCACTGAGGGAAGCGAGGCGTTCCTACGCCTCCTCCCTCATTGCGTCGGCAGATAACCGCCCAGCTGCCCTGTTTCGGGTGACCCGCTCCCTCCTTCACCAGGGGGAGCGGGATGACCCGTTGCGGGGACGTGCTGAGGAGTTTAACGGTTATCTATACGATAAAATCGTTCAGCTTAGGGACGGTCTGGACCAAAATTGTGGTGATTCAGACGGGGTATCTGAGGGCGGTCTTGGTGATGTTGTTTGGGATGAGTTTGACCCTGTGACTCCCGAGGACATGGACAGGTTGCTGGGTAGATTGAATGCCACCACGTGTTTACTGGACCCGTGCCCTCCTGGCTGGTGCTGGCCACTCAGGAGGTGACACGAGGCTGGCTCCAGGGGCTTACGAGTGCTTCCTTGTTGGAGGAGTCTTTCCGGCCGCCTTGAAAGAGGCGGTGGTGAGGCCCTCCTCAAGAAGCCTTCCTGACCCGCTGTTTTAGGTAACTATCGTCGGTCTCCAACCCGCCGGCGGCGAAGGTTGTAGAGAGTATGGTGGCATATCAGTTTCCCCTGCACCTGAAGGAACCTGTCTATCTGGACCCGTTCCAGTCCGGCTTGCGACCCGGTTACAGCACTGAGACGGCTTTGGTGGCGTTGGTGGATGATCTCTGGAGGGCCAGGGATAGGGGTTATTCCTCTGCCCTGGTCCTATTAGACCTCTCAGCGGCTTTTGATACCATCGACCATGGTATCCTGCTGCGCCGGTTGGAGGGATTGGGAGTGAGGCACCGCTATCGGTGGTTCTCCTCCCATCTCTCCGACCGGTCGCAGACGGTGTTGACGGGCAGAGGTCCACCGCGGCGCCTCACTTGTGGGGTGCCGCAGGGCCGATTCTCTCGCCTTCTGTTCAACATCTATATGAAGCCGCTGGGTGAGATCATCAGTGGCTTCGTGTGAGGTACCAGCTGTACGCTGATGACACCCAGCTGTACTTTTCCACACCGGCCACCCCAATGAAGCTATCAAGTGCTGTCCCGGTGTTTGGAAGCCGTGACGGGTCTGGATGGGGAGAAACAGGCTCAAGCTCAATCCTCCAAGACGGAGTGGCTGTGGATGCCGGCATCCCGCACAGTCAGCTGAGTCCGCGGCTGACTGTCGGGAGCGAGTCATTGGCCCCGATGGAGAGGGTGCGCAATTTGGGCGTTCTCCTGGATGCACGGCTGCCTTTTGAAGATCATTTGACGGCCGCCTCCAGGAGAGCTTTCCACCAGGTTCGCTTGGTGCGCCAGTTGCGCCTTTCTAGACCGGGATGCCTTGTGCACAGTCACCACGCCCTTGTGACGCCTCGCCTGGACTACTGCAATGCTCTCTACATGGGGCTCCCTTGAAGGGCATCCGAGGCTGCAGTTGGTCCAGAATGCAGCTGGTGATAGAGGAGCCCTCGTGGCTCCAGTGACACCTATCCTGCACAGGCTGCACTGGCTACCTGTGGCCTTCCGGTGCGCTTCAAGGTGTTGGTGAACGCCTTTAAAGCGCCCATGGCATAGGGCCGGGTTACTTACGGGACCGCCTGCTGCTACCGAATACCTCTCACCCACCCGGGCGCCTCACTTGTGGTGCCGCGGGGTCATCTCTCGCCTTCTGTTCAACATCTATATGAAGCCGCTGGGTGAGATCATCAGTGGCTTCGGTGTGAGGTACCAGCTGTCGCTGATGACACCCAGCTGTACTTTTCACACGGGCCACCCCAATGAAGCTATCAAGTGCTGTCCCGGTGTTTGGAAGCCGTGACGGGTCTGGATGGGGAGAAACAGGCTCAAGCTCAATCCCTCCAAGGCGGTGGCTGTGGATGCCGGCATCCCGGTACAGTCAGCTGAGTCCGCGGCTGACTGTCGGGGCAGTCATTGGCCCCGATGGAGAGGGTGCGCAATCTGGGCGTTCTCCTGGATGCACGGCTGTCTTTTGAAGATCATTTGTGGCCGTCTCCAGGAGAGCTTTCCACCAGGTTCGCCTGGTGCGCCAGTTCGCCCTTTCTGACCGGGATGCCTTGTGCACAGTCACTCACGCCCTTGTGACGTCTCGTCTGGACTACTGCAATGCTCTCTACATGGGGCTCCCTTGAAGGGCATCCGGAGGCTGCAGTTGGTCAGAATGCAGCGGCGCGGTGATAGAGGAGCCTCGTGGCTCCCAGTGACACCTATCCTGCAGGCTGCACTGGCTACCTGTGGCCTTCGGGTGCGCTTCAAGGTGTTGGTGAGCGTCTTTAAAGCGCTCCATGGCATAGGGCGGGTTACTTACGGGACCGCCTGCTGCTACCGAATACCTCTCACCGACCCGGCGCCTCACAGAGAGGGACTCCTTGGGGTGCCGTCGGCGCGACAGTGTCGTCTGGCGACACCCAGGGGAAGGGCCTTCTCTGTGGGGGCTCCCGCCCTCTGGAACGAACTCCCCCCAGGACTTCGTCAACTTCCGGACCTCCGAACCTTTCGCCGCGAGCTCAAAACTCATTTATTTATTTGCGCTGGACTGGGTTAGTTTTTTATGGGTTTTTAATGGGTTTTATTATTTGCTAAATTTTAATTGCGGCCAAATTGAATAAGTTTTTTAGTGGTATTTTAATAGTATTTATTTTGTAATAGGACTGTTTATTTTATCTGGCTGTAAACCGCCCTGAGTCCTTCGGGAGAAGGGCGGTATAAAAATTTAAATAATAAATAAATAAATAAATTTATGAATAATCCAATAACTGCCTCTGAGATATCAGAAGCTATTAAAAAATTATAAGGCCCAGATGGGCTTATAAGTCAATATTATAAATGTTTTGAGGATGAACTTCTTCAACCACTAAAGGATACAAAGAATGATATATTATGGGGGGAAAGTTACCTCAGATGTGGAAAGAAGCCAATATCGTGTTGAGGGCCAAGATGTTACAAAGACAAAGAATTATAGATTAATACACACACACACACACACACACACATGAATATATATCAGAGTTGGAAGGGACCTTGGAGGTCTTCTAGTCCAACCCCCTGCCCAGGCAGGAAACCCTACACCATTTCAGACAAATGGCTATCCAACATTTTCTTAAAAATTTCCAGTGTTGGAGCATTTACAACTTCTGCAGGCTGGGAAGTGGCTCAACAGGCTAATGTAGCCTGTTATTAACACACAGCTGCCTGCAATTACAATTACTGCAGGCTCGAGTCCCACCAGGCCCAAGGTTGACTCAGCCTTCCATCCTTTATAAGGTAGGTAAAATGAGGACCCAGATTGTTGGGGGGGCAATAAGTTGACCTTGTATATAAATATACAAATAGAATGAGACTATTGCCTTACACAATGTAAGCCGCCCTGAGTCTTCGGAGAAGGGCAGGATATAAATTCAAATAATAAAATAATAAAAAAGTTGTTCCACTGATTAATTGTTCTAACTGTCAGGAAATTTCTCCTTAATTCTAGGTTGCTTCTCTCCTTGATTAGTTTCCACCCATTACTTCTTGTTCTTCCCTCAGGTGCTTTGGAGAATAATTTGACTCCCTCTTCTTTGTGGCAACCCCTGAGATATTAGAACACTGCTATCATGTCTCCCCTAGTCCTTCTTTTCATTAAACTAAGCATACCGAGTTCCTGCAACCGTTCTTCATATGTTTTAGCCTCCAGTCCCCTAATCATCTTTGTTGCTCTTCTCTGCACTCTTTCTAGAGTCTCAACATCCATATGGATATTGAGACTCTAGAAAGAGTGCAGAGAAGAGCAACAAAGATGATTAGGGGACTGGAGGCTAAAACATATGAAGAACGGTTGCAGGAACTCGGTATATATATATATATATATATGTATATGTAGGTCTTTGGTTATTCGGGTTTTCTCCCGCGTAAAATTGGAAGTGTCTTGGCGACGTTTCGACGAAGTCTCATTCGTCATCTTCAGGCTAGGTGTTTACAGCTTCGTGCTTCTGGGAGCAATGTGTGATTGCAGCTGTTTCTTCCTTTTTAACTGCTAGTGGGGGTTTGAACTGATTGGGTGGGAGCTTGGCTGTGCTCTGATTGGATGGGGGTTTTTTTGTGCTCTGATTGGCTGGAGGTGTGTCCTGTTTGGGTGGGGGCTTGTTTGTGCTCAGATTAGTCTGAGTTGCAGGGGGATTTGAGCTGGTGAGCTGCACTGCTTGGCTTCGTGTTCGTGTTCGTGCTCCATCTTCATAGTTGGTGTCAGTCTGCTGCATGTATGGATTGGAGGGGTTTGAAATGGCTAATGTTGCAGCTGCGGTCTGGCTTCTGGTCCTTGGTCGTGCTTCCTGATCAGTGTAAGTTTGGGTCTGCTTTCTGGGTGGATGTGTGGTGGTGACATCCTGTGTGGACTTCATGAGTGTGGGTCTGGTGTCATTCCTCGTGTTAAGGACTCGTTTGTCAATAAGGGCGGGTTTCCAAATGGCTGGTAGGCGGGAGGTATCATCTCGTTTGTTCATGCTGTGCGGGCGTTTTTCTATCTCGATGGCTTCTCTGATTATTCTGTTGTTAAAGTGTTCAGAAAACCTCAGAAAACAAACAAATATATATATATATATATATATATATATATATATATATATATATATATATATATATATATATATATATATATATATATATATATACACACATACATACATACATACATATATTTGTTTTCTGAGGTTTTCGCAGGTGTTTGTATGTAGGTCTTTGGTTATTCGGGTTTTCTCCCGCGTAAAATTGGAAGTGTCTTGGCGACATTTCGATGAATGAGACTTCGTCGAAACATCGCCAAGACACTTCCAATTTTACGCGGGAGAAAACCCGAATAACCAAAGACCTATATACATATATATGTATGTATGTATGTATGTATGTATGTATGTATGTATGTATGTATGTATGTATATACGATCCAGCATAACTCTGAAACAGCTCAAGCAATTTCAACCAAACTTGGTACACAGATGACTTACTCTCTGGAAACAAGTACTGTGGGGGTAAGACACCCCTGGTGTGTGGATGTGTTTGTGGGTGTGTCTGTGTGTCTGTGTGTGTTCCATCATAACTCTGGAATGGCTCGAGCAATTTCAACCAAACTTGCTACACAGATGACTTTCTCTCTGGAAAAAAAAATACTGTGGGAGTAACATACCCCTAAAACCCATCAGGGTGTGTATGTGTGTTCCAGCATAACTCTGAACAGCTCAAACAATTTCAACAAAACTTGGTACAGATGACTTACCCTCTGGAAACAAATACTGTGGGGGTAAGACACCCCTGGTGAGTGAGTGTGTGTGTGTGTGTGTGTGTGTGTGTGCATGCACGTGTGTGTGTCTGTTTCAGCATAACTCTTGAAATGCCTCAAGCAATTTTAATCAAACTTGCTACACAGATAACTTACTCTCTGGAAAAAAAATACTGTGGGGGTAATACACCCCTAAAACCCCTCAGTGTGTGTGTGTGTTTGTGTGTGTGTTCCAGCATAACTCTGGAATGGCTTGAGCAATTTCAATCAAACTTGGTGCACAGATGACTTACTCTCTGGAAAAAAATACTGTGGGGGTAAGACACCCCTGGTGTGTGTGTTCCACCACAGTGTGTGTGTCTTTGTGTGTGGAACGCCTCGAGCAATTTTAACCAAACTAGCTACACAGATGACTTACTCTCTGGGAAAAAATACAGTGGGGGTAACACATCCCTAAAACCCCTCAGTGTGTGTGTGTGTGTGTGTGTGTGTGTGTTCCAGCATAACTCTGGAATGGCTTAAGCAATTTCAATCAAACTTGATGCACAGATGACTTACTCTCTGGAAAAAAATACTGTGGGGTAACACACCCATAACACCTCCCAGGGTGTGTTTGTGTGTTCCAGCATAACTTGGAATAGCTCAAGCAATTTCAATCAAACTTGGTACACAGATAACTTACTCTCTGGAAAAAAATTCTGTGGGGGTAACACACCCCTAAAACCCTCAGGGTGTGTGTGTATTCCAGCATAACTCTGGAACGGCTCGAGCAATTTCAACTAAACTTGCTACACAGATGACTTACTCTCTGGAAAAAAAATTGAACATTTTTTGAAAAAAAAATTAAGACTTGCATTCTCAATCATGATCAATAAGTCACAGTCAGTCTTTTAAATACGGTGGAGTGGATTTGAGATCATGTTTCTCCCACAGATAACTTTATTTTGTTTGCTCAAGGGTGGATTCACCACAGAATTTATTTATTCTTGCTCCTGGAGGTGAAACTAAAAATGTTGTTTGTAATCAAGTTTTCTCTTAAATTAATATTATTCTTAATTTGAATAATATTTTACTTTATAATTTGTATACTGTGTTTATACTTTTAAAACCCTGTGAATAAAATTGCTTTTATTTGACACTAGAGATATAATTCATTCCTTTTCCTGTCTAATACAAGATTGGGATAAATAAATACCCAGGCAATGCTGGGTAATTATCATCAGCTAGTAATAAATATAAACTCTTTACTGCAATTTTGGCAGAAAGACTAAAAAAGATTCTACATGCATATATACATGACAATGAATCAGGCTTCCTGCCAAAAAGACAGCTAAGAGATAATGTGAGACTATTTTGAATATTATTGAATATTTACAATATCATAACGAGAAACAGGCAGTCTTAATATTTTTAGATGCAGAGAAGGCCTTTGACAATTTAAATTGGGTTTTTATGTTTAAAGTGCTGGCAGAAATGGACTTTGGAGAGAATTTTATTCAAGGAGTCAAAGCAGTTTATATGTTACAGAAAGCAAAAATTGTCATTAATGGTGATTTAACGAACTCATGTGAAATTCAAAAGGGTACGAGACAAGGATGCCCCTTGTCCTCTCTGTTGTTTATTTTGCTGTTGGAAGTTTTGAATAGAGATATTAGGCAAGATGAGAAAATAAGGGATATAAGTATCAAGAAAGAAGTTTAGAAATTGAGGAGGTTCGCTGA
Source organism: Ahaetulla prasina (assembly GCF_028640845.1). Classification (NCBI taxonomy): domain Eukaryota; kingdom Metazoa; phylum Chordata; class Lepidosauria; order Squamata; family Colubridae; genus Ahaetulla; species Ahaetulla prasina. The sequence continues at coordinate 68,662,964 of NC_080546.1, read as the reverse complement.
TGATTTGGTTATATTCTTGCAAAAAAATAATATAAAGCATTTGATGAGGAAATTAAATGAGTTTGGGGCTTTAGCAGACTTTAAAATAAACAGAAAACAACAATGTTGATTAAGAATATGTCACCTCAGGACAGTGATATATTGACTAAAATGTTGGGTTTTATGGTTGAGAAAATGGTGAAATACTTGGGGGTTATTTTGACCAATACAAATATAAAATTGTTTGAAAATAATTATGTGCCTCTTTGGAGGGATATTAAAAAGGACTTACAAAGATGGGACAAACTGCATTTATCACTATAGGGTAGAATTTCAGTAGTTAAGATGAACACTTTACCAAAGATCTTTTTTATTTCAGATATTATCAATATTCACAACTGATAATCTATTCAAACAATGGCATAGGGATATTTCCAGTTTATATGGCTAGGGAAAAACTCAAGAATTACATACAAGCTATTGCAAGAGGCTATGGAAAGAGCGGGGTTGGGTTTTCCAGATTTGAAACTGCATTTTGATGCATGCTGTCTGGCCTGGTTAAAAGAGTGGGTGAACCTCCAGAATAATAGGCTACTCAATTTAGAGAGTTATGATTTAATGTTTGGATGGCACGATTATTTATGGTATGATAAAGTTAAAGTTAATGTTGATTTTAATAATCACTTTGTTAGAAGTGCTTTGTAAGAGTTTGGAATAAATATAAAACAAAATTCTCCATGAAGTGGCCTCTTTGGGTGTCCCCCCAGGATGGCTTTTTTAGAAAGGAAATGGTGGCAAAGCCAGGTTCCAGATATTTCTACAGGGAAGCTGGCATTTTGATGGGAGGAAGAGGGGAGGAACAGAGTGATCTGTATGTGAAGTTTCTGTTTCTGTTTCCTGCATTACTGTGTTAATTTCTATATGAAGTCTCTGTTTCTCTTTCTCTGCAATGATGTAATGTGGGAGGGGTTTAGTTAGCATTGCTTTAAGTAGCTGGTTTTAAGTGAGAAGCTTCAGGTCTTGCCTAGATCTCTTGTTATCACACTTTTCAATAAAAGCTCCTTTTGGAACAACTGCAGTTTCAAGAGTCTTGCTTTCTTGGGAAGATTGGAGAGGCAAGACCTTACAGCCAGACTGGTGGACATATGGTAAAATAATATCTTTCAACTCTGGTGGCCCTATATTAAAGTCGAGGGAAGAGTTTGAATTAGAAGGTTACATTTGCCATTGGTTTGCATATCAACAATTGAAAGAAAGTGTCAATCCCTGAATGGCTTGCCATACCTTCGGGAGGGGGAAAAATGGAAGCCACCACAACGGAGGGAACAACAGCACAGCAATGACCTGGCTGGTGATGAAGTGATCGACTGGGGCACCATCAGCTTCGATCGCAGTGTTTGTGGATGTGAGGCTGATGGTGACATTCTCCCGCAACCTGCACAACTGATTGGCAGCTCTCCAAAGCCAAACTGATTGGCAGTCAGAGGCCAAAGGCTGGAAACTCAGGCACCGGATAGCGGACTGCTAATGAGAAATTGAATGCTGATGCCGGATGCTGGTGGGTGGGATGGGGCGTGGTCCAGATAGAGCACTGGAAGGCGTTAGCTTTCAGTGCTGACTTTGCAACTGTCAAAAGCTCATTTGTGAGACTGGAAGCATCGTGGTGAGACCAGCTGGAAAAATAGCTCTGTGAAAATCCAGCCAGACAAACTGCTGTCGTGGGGGGGGGGGGAGGGGGTCTTCAGACCAGAGATAGCTCTTCGGACCAGCAGGGGGGGGATTTCAAAATGACCGCTCTGAAGTTGGGGCAACCAGACTAAGCTTTTGTGCAGGACCGGTGTGTGAACAGAGTTCTGGAACTGGATGAGTGAGTGGCCAACTCACAGGTAAAAGAAAACTTTGAATTCGGAAATTAAAAGGTGTCCTGGAGCTGAAATTAGTGGCTAATTGGCATTTGGGAAATTCCATGGAGGGAGAAGGACAAAGTGGAGGCTAAAACATTAAAGCCCAAGAAGATTTTTGCTTTTACAAATAGATTTGGAGAAACTAAAATAATAAAAGAAAAGAACCTGGGGAAATGTATTTCTTATGTGTACTTAAAAGTATTTTTGACAGTTTTGACAATTAGTTGGTTTGAGTGTATAGTGGATTTGAGAGAGCCATTGCTGATGGAAAGAGAGTACTGCAATACTTGGTGGAAGATAGAAGCGAAAGTGCAGCTGTGACCATGTCTACTGGAAAAGATAATCTGGAAACTGTGAGAACTTTTAAGGAGTGTTTCTTTTTCTACATTGCTTGGTTTCGATTTTCTACAGCTTTGGAAGATAATAAACTTTCAACTTGGAGTGGATTGGACAAATATTTGAATTGGACATTAGAATTTGAAAATAAAGAGACTATATGGATTTTAAGTTCTAATTAAATATGACATAATTTAAATTTAATTTAAATATAATAATTTAAAAGTCTTAACAATCTGTTAAATTGGTAATATGGTATGAAGAATTATTTGAGATGTTAAAAAATATGTGTGAATCTATAAAAGGTAATAAAAAATCAGAAATTTGCTGGAATGCACAGAGCAGGAAATAGGAGAGAAAGTGATAAAAGAGAGCATAAATAAGCAAGAAAATAATATTGAAATAATATTGAAAGAAAGTAAAAAGCGGTTAGATGATTTCACTGGGATTTACAGTGGCACAAAAAGAGTAGACGAGGGGAACATCCCCCCCAAAAAGAATCAATCAAAGGGTAAAGAGGGAAATAGTGGGAAGAGATTAGGAGAAATCTTGGGGAGAACTACTCAAGTAATATATTCAAAAGTGAGAAAGGGGATTCAGGAAAAAAAGGTACAATACATATAAAAAGAAGAAAAAGAAAAAGAAGGTAACTTTGGCCCCAGACCTGAGCGAAGGCAACTCAGGTCTGGGGCCGCTGCAGGAGCTCAGTTCCTCCGCAGAGTGGTGGCACAGTTCAGCTGTGGCTGGGGGAGCAGTCTGTAGGCCATCTACCCCAGGAGTTCATGATGCCAAGCAGGCTGAGTGGTGGGAGAGACAGCTGACAGACAACAAGGAGATAATGGAGTTATTCGACAGCCCCAGGAAGCTACACCATGGAGGTACTAGAGGAACTGTTTGGAGTGGCCAGCTTCTAGGATGTTCCTACCTGGTCTGTCCCTCCCTGGGACATGTCTCCTGAGGTAGCTAGAAGTTGGCAGGGGCAGTGGTTGGAGTCTCAACTGGGTCTGGTGCCACAGACTCGGTTCCGGTTGGCCAGCCCAAGACTGCGATGAGATGCTGCGCCTCATTATACCTAGGAGGCTCTACAAGTGAGGCATTGGACCAGAGCTCAGGGCTGGTGTTGGCGGGGACTGCAATGGCAGGGGATGCTACATCCAGAGACCGGATGTCAGGTCCAATGGCTAGTTAGTCGGCTAGGCAAGGTCCAGTTCCTGGGGTGCAGGACCCATGCCTGATTGCACAGGCCCAATGGGGTTTTGGTCAGAGATGATGCCCTGGGGTCCTCCAGCCTTACAAGTAACTTTTGATGGGAATCCAGACCATCTGGCATTGTTCTTTAGCCATTCCATCAGCCATTTGGTCCAATACAACTGTTTTTATCCATCACAGTGGGCCATGGTGGCGGCTGTAACGGCGGCACTGGAGGGGGAAGTGGCTGAGTGGGTGGTGACTTGCACACTGAGCCCACCCGGGAGTTGGCAGATGCAGGATTGTTCTTGGAGGCACTACGGATCCATTTCAAAGATGGAACCCGAGCCCAACGTGCAGAAGAACTCCTGGAGCTAACCCAAAGGGCTTGTCCAGCGGTAGAATATTTCTGTGAGTTCCACCAAGTAACTGGTAAACTGCAGGCTTGGCTGGAGTGGTTGCTGGTTCATCAGTTCTAGATGGGCCTTTACCAAGAGTTATGTCAAGCCTGTGTTTACTGGGGTATCCCAGATAGGCTGCGGGATTGGTTCCAGGCAGTCACTGACCTTGATGCAGGATTACCTGAGTTCCGTCCGGGAGCGATGCGGATACTGGGCCTTGGGACTATGTGGAGGGGCCAACTGGAAGACCCCAGGTCACAGCTATCCTGGTTGCAACCCCCTCAAGCAGAACTGGAAAGCAGATGATCTGGTGTTTTCGGTGCAACCAGCTGGATCACCGAGCAGCCGAGGGCCCGGCCCCGCTCCACAGGTAAAAGCAGGAAATCCCGGGAGACTAGTGAACTCAACCCAGTAAAACCAGAAGAAGTCCAGAGCATTGTGCCAAGTGGGATCACCAGGTTGAGAAGGACTTGTGGTGGATGAGGTGCCGGAGGCTGAAAAATATCCATTGCTGCTCTATGATAGCAGTGATGACGCATCAGAAGATCTGATAGTAAGTGGGCCCGTCTGTCCCTTCATAATTCCTGTGGCTGTGATGGGTCCCCAATCAGGCCTGTGCAGGGAATATGAGGCTCTGATTGATATGGGGGGCACAAGGTGCTTAATCAGCTGGGTAGTGGTTACAGGTAAGGGAGTTGGCCAAACCCATAAAGTTCAAGCAGGTTGATGGGTCCCTGTGGGCGGGGAGGCTCTGGCCACCCACGTTACTGAGCCCATGAGATTGGAGATGGGGGAACACTGGGAATTGATTCGTTTTATAATGCTCAAGTCAGGGGAGGAGGAGAGAACAGAGTGAGCGGTGGCGGGAAGGAGGATGTTCCCATAGGGCCCAGGATGAAGGTTTGTTCTTCGTATACCTCGTGTTGTGGCTCCCGTCCCCGAACCTGGCCCCATGCCCGAAAGTGCCTTGGAGCTGGGCCTGCTGCCAGAAAGTGACTCGGAGCCGGGCCTGCTGCCAGAAAGTGACTTGTAAAGTGAGGGGGAAGGGCCGTCAGGACTTACCTCAGAAGCACCGCCCTCTCTGGCTCAGCTCCAGGAGCCAGAAGCAGGCCAGGTGAAAGAGACAACGAGGCCTCCTTCCCCTGACTCTCCCCCCCCAGGCCACACCTGCAGACCCAGCTGACAGCAATCAGGCTTGGCTGAATCCTACGTTTTGTAGGCAGGAGAGAAGGGAACAACAGAAGCAGTGGAGGGGCAGGCCTAGGAAGTGCTGAGTCATGGAGCCACACCCCACAGGATATAAAAGGCAGCAAGAGCGGGTGTGTTTTTTTGTATCAGGCAAATCCACTGATTGACTAGAGCTGAAGGTTGTGACTCACCAGCGTCTTGGCAGCTAACGAGGGCTCTTGGCAGACGCTGGCTCTTTTGCTGCCAGAGCTGATAAGAGCCAGCTAATTAAGCCATCATTCGGACGGAGGCGAAGAGGACAGAACACCTCGGTCTATGCAGTGAGCAAGAGTGAGCCCATTTACACCCTCACCACTCTATCGATTGTGCTATCAAATTCATTCCTGGAGTGAAACTTCCAAAACCCATCATGTATTCCATGATGCCAAAAGAGATAAATGAGTTACGGAACTGCCCTTAGGCAGTTTCCAATACCGTGTTATGCCTTTTGGACTCCAGGGGGCTCCAGCGGTTTTCATGCAACTAATTAATGAAACCCTGCACCCCCATCTCTACAATGGGGTTCTTGTCTACTTAGATGACATGCTTATCTACACGGACAATATCGAACAACACATCAAATTAGTCAGACAAGTCCTTAAAAAACTCTTAGCGGCCAAGCTATATGTGGAACTTTTCAAATGCGAATTCCATAAGGAATCCCTATTTATTTATTTATTTATTAAACTTCTATACCTCACCATCTCCCGCAGGACTCAGGGCGGTTTACAGCCATATTAAAATACAACAATATAATAAATAACACTATAGAAACAATTAAAACCAAATATTTAATGGCCAAATCACTAAAACGGTAAAAACCGATTAAAACCCATTTAAAATTTCGCTAAAATATTTCTTAGGCTAGTCCAGCTCGCTGAAATAATAAAGTCTTCAGTTCACGTCTGAAGGCCCGGAGGTCGGGGAGTTGTAACCCCGGAGGAAGCTCGTTCCACAGGGCCGGTGCTGCCACAGAGAAGGCCCTCCCCCTGGGGGTCGCCAACCTACATTGTTTGGTCAACAACACCCTGAGGAGGCCCGCTCTGTGGGATCGCACAGGTCGTTGGGAGGCAATCGGCAGCAGAAGGTGCTCTCGTAGATATCCCGGTCCTAAGCCATGGAGCACGTTAAAGGTGGTAACCAAAACCTTGAATTGCACCCAGAAGGCCACCGGCAGCCAGTGTAGGCCGCGCAGGATAGGTGTTATGTGGGAGCAGTGCAGTGCTCCCTCTATCACCCGCACGGCCGCATTCTGGACTAGCTGGAGCCTCCTGGTGCTCTTCAAGGGGAGCCCCATGTAGAGAGCATTGCAATAGTCCAGGCGGGAAGTGACGAGGGCGTGAGTGACTGTGCGTAAGGTGTCCTGGTCAAGGAAGAGGCGCAACTGGCGAATCAGGTGGACCTGATAAAATGCTCCCCTGGCGACGGCTGTCAAATGTTCCTTTAAGGACAGCCGATCATCCAGGAGAACGCCTAAGTTGCGCACTCCGCCCCTGGGGGTCAGTACTTTCCCCCCAACAGTCAGCGATGGTGTAAGCTGACTGTACCGGGATGCCGGAACCCAAAGCCACTCTGTCTTGGAAGGGTTGAGTTGGAGCCTGTTCCTCCCCATCCAGACCCGCACGGCCTCAAGACACCAGCCCATCACCTCAACGGCTTCGTTGCGGTGGTTCAGGGTGGAAATTTACAGCTGTGTATCATCAGCGTAAAGATGATAGTCCCCCCCGAAACCACGGATAACCTCACCCAGCGGCTTCATATAGATGTTGAACAGGAGAGGCGAGAGAACAGACCCCTGAGGTACCCCACAAGTGAGGCGCTTTGGGGCCGATCTCTGCTCTCCTGCCAACACCATCTGCAAACGTCAGAGAGATAGGAGGAGAACCACCGATAAACAGTGCCTCCCACCCCCAATCCCTCCAACCGCTGCAGCAGGATACCATGGTCGATGGTATCAAAAGCCGCTGAGAGATCTAACAGAACCAGGACAGAGGAACATCCCCTGTCCCGGGCCCTCCATAGGTCATCCACCAATGCGACCAAAGCCGTCTCGGTGCTGTATCCGGGTCTGAAACCGGACTGGAACGGGTCCAGATAAACAGTTTCCTCCAGGTATTGAGGAAGCTGATATGTCACCACACTCTCAACAACCTTCGCCAAAAAGCGAAGGTTGGAGACTGGACAATAGTTTGCTAATACAGCTGGGTCCAGGGAGGGCTTCTTGAGGAGGGTCCTCACCACCGCCTCTTTCAAGGCAGCGGGAAAAATGCCTCCCATGTGGTCAGTACCATCCAGGAGGGACACAGGTCCAATAAACATGTGGTGGGATTCAACCTACCTAACAACCTGTCCATGTCATCAGGAGTTACAGGATCAAACTCAGCCCAGGTAACACTCTCAAGACTCGTCCCTGCCATCCCACCCGGATCTATTCAATCAGTGTCCAGTCTGTCCCGAATCTGAGCGATTTTATCAGACAGATACTGTACAAAATCCTCAGCACGTCCCTGTAAGGGGTCCTCCCGAGCCTCCTGCTTAAGCAGGGAGCGGGTCACCCTAAACAGGGTGGCTGGGCGATTATCTGCTGATGCAATGAGTGCGGAGAAATAATTATGTTTCGCCACCCTGATTGCCACTAGGTAGGTCCGAATATATAACCTTGCTAGTGTTCGGTCAGGTTCAGAGCGGCTGGACCTCCAAGCGCTCTCTAGGCTTCTTTTCTGGTGCTTCATCTCTCTCAGCTCCTCGTTATACCAAGGAGCTGGTCGAGGTCGTTGCCGGGTCAGGAGCCGCAAAGGCACGACGCGGTCTAAGGCACCAGCCGCCGCCTCCTCCCAGGCGGCCACCAGTTCCTCAGCCGAGCCATGGGCTAAGTCCCTCGGAAATGGCTCAAGCTCTGTGAGAAACCTCTCTGGGTCGATCAGGCGCCTGGGACGGAACCATCGAACCTGCGGTGAGGTGTAGCGGTTCGAAAGTCTAGCTGAAGGAGTAAATGATCTGACCATGACAGGGGTTGGGATATTAACTCCCCTAACTCCAGATCTAGACTACTTAGGTTACCAGATATCAAACAAAGGTATCAAAATGGACCCAGGAAAAGTGAAAGCGGTGTTGGATTGGCAACCGCTACGCACACGTAAACAGCTTCAAAGTTTCCTGGGATTCGCAAATTTTTACCGCAAATTCATTCCTTCTTTCGCAGAAGTAGCTCTACCATTGACAGAATTGCTAAAAACTGGGCCATCACCCACCAAACCCAAACCTAACCAACCCCTACCTTGGACAATGGACTGCCAGCGGTCCTTTGAACACCTAAATCACCTATTCTCAATGGAACCAATTCTTCAACACCCGGATCCAAATAAACCTTTTGTGGTCCAAGCTGACGCAAGTGATGTAGTTTTAGTTTTTTAGCTTTTATTTTTATTTAGATTTTTATACCGCCCTTCTCCCGAAGGATTCAGGGCGGTGTACAGCCAAGTAATAAAATCATACAATACACACATTAAAACAAAAAACTTAAAACCAAGCAGAATTATATAAATGGCCGAAATTTAAAACAGTCAATTTTAAAACCCTAAAATTCCTACATAGCCCCAATAAAATTTAATAAAACTTTTAAGCCAGTCCCGCTTGAATAAATAAATGTGTTTTCAGCTCACGGCGAAAGGTCCGAAGATCAGGCAATTGGCGTAAACCAGGGGGAAGTTCGTTCCAAAGAGTAGGAGCTCCAACAGAGAAGGCCCTATCCCTGGGGGCTGCCAGCCGACATTGTTTGGTGGACGGCACCCTGAGTAGACCCTCTCTGTGTGAGCGTACGGGTCAGTGGGAGGCATAAGGTAACCAGGCCGCCAGATGTAGCGGTAGCAGCTGTCTTATTACAACAGAATACCGACAACAATCTTATGCCCTGTGCATACGTTTCTAAAAAACTGACAGACACTGAACGCAGATGGACAGTTTGGAAAAGGAAGCCTTTGCAGTGCGGTGGGCACTCCTCTCCTGGAGACACTTCCTTGAAGGGGGGAAGGAACCATTCGAGGTGTGGACGGACCACAAAAACCTCGAATACTTAAAAACCCCTCGAAAACTTTCTCCCAAACAAGTTTGATGGGCTCAGTTTTTCAAACGGTTCCATTTCACCCTCAAATACATCCTTGGCGACCAAAATCTACTGGCTGATGCCCTATCTAGGAAACCGCAATTTGACAGCCAACGCGAAGAGGTAGTACACGCGATGATTCCCAATAATGAACCAGCCAGCCAAACACTTACTCGACCGCAATCACGCCGTGGTGCTAACATCCCACCAAATAAACTACTAGCAGAATTAAAATCGCTGACGATGCTTGGTTTAAAGAAAACTTGCCGGATCTCACCTTAAGGGATGGACTACCCTGGAAGGGAACCAAGATTTATGTACCCGTCGCTATGCGGCTGGCTGTACTACAGAGAAGCCACGACTCTCGCCTAGGAGGTCACTTCGGGTTTTTGAAAACTCTCCACTTGGCTAGAAGGCAATTCTGGTGGCCAAAAATGAAATCAGATGTCAAAGACTATGTGCGGAGCTGTGCCACCTGCGCCACAATGAAATCCAGATCAGGGAAACCCCCCGGACTCCTACAAACCGTGGCTGAACCCACGAGACCCTGGGAGGAGATTGCCATGGATTTCATTGTTGAACTCCCACCTAGTGGGGGAAATAAGGTGATATGGACCGTAGTGGATTTGTTCTCTAAATAGGCCCACTTGGATTGCCATCAGCAATAAAATTAGCAAAGCTCTTTGTGAAACACATCTACAGACTACATGGGGTTCCTAAAAGGATAATATCCGACAGGGGTGTTCAATTCAGGCCCAAGTTCTGGAGGGAATTCCTATGGTCCATTGGGTCATCTCAAGGACTTAGTTCTGAGTTCCATCCTGAGACCAATGGTGCGGCTGAGAGATTGAACTCAATGGTGGAACAATACATACAGTGTTATGTAATTTACCAACAAGAGAACTGGTTGGATTTGTTGGCATTTGCAGAGGTCGCATATAATTATTATTATTATTATTATTATTATTTATTCGATTTTTATGCCGCCCTTCTCCCGAAGGACTCAGGGCAGTGTACAGCCAAAAGTAAAAAACAGACAATACAATATACAATTTAAAATACAAGTTAAAAAACTTATTTTATAATTGGCCTAAAAAACTTTAAAATATATAAAACTAAAACCCCATTAAAATTAATAATAGAAAATTTAAAATCGATAAAATTTAAGCCAGCCCCGGGCGAGTGAAAAGATGTGTCTTCAGTTCGCGGCGGAAGGTCCGAAGGTCAGGTATTTGGTGTAAACCCAGGGGAAGCTCTTTCCAGAGTGTGGCAGCCCCCACAGAGAAGGACCTTCCCCTGGGGGCCGCCAGCCAACATTGCTTGGCGGACTGCACCCTGAGAAGTCCCTCTCTGTGGGAGCGTACGGGTCGGTGGGAGGCATGCGGTAACAGCAGGCGGTCCCGTAAGTACCCAGGCCCTAAGCCATGGAGTGCTTTAAAGGTCGTAACCAAAACCTTAAAGTGCACTCGAAAGGCCACAGGTAGCCAGTGTAGTCTGCGCAGGAGCGGTGTTATGTGGGAGCTACGCGTAGCTCCCTCTATCACCCACGCAAGCTGCATTCTGGACTAACTGAAGCCTCCGAGCACACCTCAAGGGGAGCCCCATGTAGAGAGCATTACAATAATCCAAGCGAGAGGTAACGAGCGCATGAGTGACTGTGCACAAGGCATCCCGATCAAGGAAGGGGCGCAACTGCTGAACCAGGCGAACCTGGTGGAAGGCCCTCCTGGAGACGGCCGTCAAATGATCTTCAAACGACAGCCGTTCATCCAGGAGGACACCTAAGTTGCGCATCCTATCCTTTGGGGCCAATAACTCGCCTCCAACAGTCAGCAGCTGCAGCTGACTGAATCGCAGCACGGGGTTAACTCCTTTTCAGATAACCACCGGCATGGACTTCGTTCCAATGCCTGAACTCCCCGTGCAACCCCCCACTTCCGTTTCCCTAACAGACTGGATGAATTTGTTGAAAAAAGGATGGGAATCACAAAAAAGGCCTTAGCTGTAACAGCTCAAAAATACAAAGCCCAAGCTGACAAACTCCGTTGTCTTCAACCCCCTTTTCGTATTGAGGATAAAGTCTTTTTATCTACTAAGTATCTGAGGTTGAGAATACCAACCAAAAAATTCGGTCCAAAATTTTTGGGCCCTTTCCCCATTGTAAAGATTATTAATCCCGTTACCGTCCAAATTAAACTCCCTCGAATATTGGGAAAAATACACCCAGTATTCCATAGCAGCTTATTAAAACCTGCTAGACAATCTGGACTGAGACCTCTACCTCCCGCCCCCCCCCCCTTGATAATCCAAGGTGAGGACTTCCGGGTTGGCTCCACTGCTTTGAAAAGCAGTTTTTTTTAGACTGCTAACTCCGTAGTCTGTAGAGCTGTCAGGACACTGTAAATCAGTTGTCTGACAGCTTGAAAATCTCCCCCTCGGGCAAAGAGGGAGAGATGAGTATTCAGGCTGAAGTTGAGACACCCAAAGAAGCCACAGAAAAAGTTTCTGGAGGCTTGAGGGGAGTGCTCCTTCCATAGCCTGAAAAGCTCCAGACTCGGAGGGCATCTGCCTTTTGGCAGAAAAAAAACCTAGCATCCAGTCTCCATGGCAGAAATTGATTTGTGATGGATTGTAACGTGGAGAGAGAAGAAACTGGAGTTCTAGCATTTGTTTGTAAGAAGACTGCAAGCCCCTGAGGATACATTTGTTGCGAAGATAGGAGAGAAGAAAGCAAATGGCGTTTTGTGGAATGTGTGTATTGGAAACGAAAGTTAAGGAAATGCTTATTAGCAGCTAGTGTGGAACTAGGAGATATACAAGAAGACACTGACTAAATGGAAGAAATGAGAATTTTATGATTTCTATTTTTTCTTCTTTGGGATTATAGTGATTTAGAAGAAAAGTTTTTTGAATTTTTCCTTTTTAACCTCTTTTTGTCCTTTGTTAGGTTATATTTTAAAAAATAGCTTTTAAGCAAATAGTACCAAAAGCCACTAAAAGCTTTGAAATTTCTTCAGCTCAGATTCGAAAATTAAAAGAAGAAATCAAAGAGGAATTAAGAAATTTTTTACAGGAGTTTCTGGAGATTCGTTTTTCAGAAATAGATCAAAAATTTGATGAAATAGAGAAAGAGATGTTGGATTTTAAAAGTGGTGGAAGAGCAGAAGAAGGAAATGAAAATGGTAAAAGATGCAATTTCGCAAATATTAAGCTCTTGTATTCAGATGGAAGATAGTTTTGAAGAGATTAATAAAGCTAATTTAGAGTTGCAAAGGAAAATAGAGGAAATTCAAAAAAATCAAAACAATTGGAACTTAGATAATAAGATGGAAGATATACAGGCAAAGGTAGATAGGGCAGATGAAGAAAGAGTAATATTACAATATAGATTAATGGAATATGCTATAAGGGTGAGGGGGTTGAGGGAAAGTAGGAAGGAAAATTTAAAAGAGATTTTTACGCAAGCCTTTGCTCAGATAAAGGGTATGGAGCCAGAAGATTTTGAGATTAATATAGAAAGAATTTATCGTGTTAATTCTTGGTGGGCAAGACAAAATTGATTACCGAGGGATGTGGTTATTTATTTTACAACTAAAAAGATTAGGTATGAAATCTTGCAAGCCTTTTATAAAAATAAATTTCAAATATTGGGACAAGATATAAAAATGATGAAGGAAATTCCTCCTAAAATGTTAAGAAAGAGAAGAGAATTTGCTTTTTTAGTGGATGAGTTTAAGAAACATCAGATATATTTTAGATGGCAAGTTCCAATGGGTTTGTCAGTGAATTTTAGAGGCAGAAAGTATTTTCTTAGTACAGTTATGAAAGCAAGACACTTCTATATTAATGTTTTAAAGAGTGGGAATCCTTTGTTGTTAGATGCTAAGTTAACTGGTTTGGAAATGATGGAAAATAGAATAGGAGAGGGGAGGAATGTTTAAGATGTGAATATAATGATTATGGTTAATTTCTGGAATTGATTTGTTTAGGATATAAATTATAGGATTTTTGTTATTTGTTATTTGTATGGTATAAACCTATGGGATGATATTATTTAATTGTGAAGGATGGAAAGTAAAATTTATGAATTTAGATAATGTTGTGGATGTAATGATTTTAATTGTTTACTGTTATATTGTGGATGTAACTTAAATGATTATTCGTTTTAATTGACACATTTATAGACAGTAAAAGTTATGAAGTTAAGTTGGAAATATTGTATTTGAGAGACTTTATTCGTAATGATATTTGACTGACGTAAGATCGGACATTAAATGTTATGACAATTGAAGAAATATATAAGTGATGAGAATTTGAGTTCGAGAAGATGGATTGTAATTTAAGAAATGGACTTATGAAATTTGAAGGAATATACAAGTGGAAAAAAACATTGAATTTGAGAAGATGGATTAATTTTAAAAATGGACTGTAAGAAGAAGTAATATGTGAAGTTGATATTGCTTCTTTTCTTTTCTTCTTTTTATTATTCTTTCCTATCTCTTTATTTTTATTGTGAGGGGATCTAAAGTTTCAAATTTTTAAAGGTGGGAGGTCATGTATATTTTGTATACTTTAGCTTGTGATTGTTGGTCATAATACCCGGTATTTGCTCTGGGAAGTCTGGGGGGGAGGGGAGGGGGGAAAGGGGGGGGAAATGATACATGGATTGATTATTAATGTACAGTAATTTTTGAAGATATGAAATTAAAATTTAAAATGATATTGGGGATGCTCGACTGCCATTTCAGAAAGAAAAGGAGAGAGGAGTAGAAGGAGGGAAGAAAGTAGGTAGGAAAGAGTTGAGAAGGAGGAGGGAATAAGAAGGTTAGAAAGGGTGGAAGAAGGGAGGAGTGGAGAAGGAGGAGAGGAAATAGTAAAGTGAAGGAGATGAAGGAGGGGAAAGTAGTAGACGGTAGAGGGAGGTTGTGAAGAAAGGAAGTGGCAGTCGGGCAGGCCCGAATCAGCAATAAATAAAAATTTATTTATTTATTTATTTATTTATTTATTTATTCGTATTTGTATACCGCCCTATCTCCCGAAGGACACAGGCAAGTAAAAACATATATGTACAAATTAAGATAACCATTAAAAAACTTATTCTAAAAGCCAAATTATTAAAAATAGTATAAATATTAAAACCAATTAAAACCACTATAAATTTAAAATCTAGTCCAGTCCTGCGCAGATGAATAAATGTGTTTTAAGCTCGCGACAGAAGGTTCGGAGGTCCGGAAGTTGACGGAGTCCTGGGGGGAGTTCGTTCCAGAGGGTGGGAGCCCCCACAGAGAAGGCCCTTCCCCTGGGCGTCGCCAGACACTGCCTAGCTGACGGCATCCTGAGGAGTCCCTCTCTGTGAGAGCACACGGGTCGGTGAGAGGTATTCGGTAGCAGTAGGCGGTCCCGTAAATAACCCGGCCCTATGCCATGGAGTGCTTTAAAGGTGGTTACCAAAACCTTGAAGCGCACCCGGAAGGCCACAGGTAGCCAGTGCAGTCTGCGCAGGATAGGTGTCATCACAGAGCCACGAGGGCTCCCTCTATAACCCAGCAGCCGCATTCTGAACTAACTGCAGTCTCCGGATGCCCTTCAAGGGAGCCCCATGTAGAGCATTGCAGTAATCCAGGCGAGGCGTCACGAGGCGTGAGTGACCGTGCATAGGGCATCCCGGTCTAGAAAGGCGCAACTGGCGCACCAGGCGAACCTGGTAAAAGCTCTCCTGGAGACGGCCGTCAAATGATCTTCAAAAGACAGCCGTTCATCCAGGAGGGCGCCAAGTTGCACCCTCTCCATCGGGGCCAATGACTCGCCCCAACAGTCAGCCGTGGACTCAGCTGACTGTACCGGGATGCCGGCATCCACAGCCACTCTGTCTTGGAGGATTGAGCTTGAGCCTGTTTCTCCCCATCCAGACCCGTCGGCTTCCAAACACCGGGACAGCACTTGATAGCTTCATTGGGGTGGCCGGTGTGGAAAAGTACAGCTGGGTGTCATCAGCGTACAGCTGGTACCGCACAAACCACTGATGATCTCACCCAGCGGCTTCATATAGATGTTGAACAGAAGGCGAGAGGATCGGCCCTCGGCACCCACAAGTGAGGCGCCTCGGAGCCGACCTCTGCCCCCCTGTCAACACCGTCTGCGACCGATCGGAGAGATAGGAGGAGAACCACCGATAAACGGTGCCTCCCACTCCCAATCCCCCCAACCGGCGCAGCAGGATACCATGGTCGATGGTATCGAAAGCCGCTGAGAGGTCTAATAGGACCAGGGCAGAGGAACAACCCCTATCCCTGGCCCTCCAGAGATCATCCAGCAACGCGACCAAAGCCGTCTCAGTGCTGTAACCGGGCCGGAAACCGGACTGGAACGGGTCTAGATAGACAGTTTCATCCAGTTGTAAGGGAAACTTATATGCCACCATACTCTCTACAACCTTCGCCGCGAAGCGAAGGTTGGAGACCGGACGATAACTACCTAAAACAGCCGGGTCCAGGGAAGGCTTCTTGAGGAGGGGTCTCACCACCGCCTCTTTCAAGGCAGCCGGGAAGACTCCCTCCACCAAAATTAATGATTAATTATGGATAATAGTTTGTCCATAAATATGATGTTGGAAAATGGAAATAAATTTTTTTTTATAGATAATCCAAGGTGAAACCCACTATGAGATCAAGAAAATCTTTGACTCTAGACTATACAGAGGTCAATTACAATATTTAGTCCACTGGAAAGGATATCCATTATCAGAATCTACTTGGGTCAAAAGTTGGAAAGTAAATGCTGACAATTTGATTAAACAATTTCACGACACTTTCCCTGACAAACCTAAAAAACCTCTTGGAGAGGGTAGAGGGGGGTAGAAGGGAAGTGCAGACCACCAACACTCTTCTTTATTAATTCTTTGTTTTCTTTCCTAGGATATAGCTTCCTTTGCAAGGGGGGACACCTGTCAGGCCTGGAAACCATACTAGGCCGTAGGTTTCCAGACGCTGCCACATTTCTCCCCTGAGGGGAAGAAGGGGGGTTGATGGGTATGGTAACATTCTTCAAGCGGTCAAGGTCGGATTGTGTTCGCATCTGCAGAAGGAGTGGCAAGAAGAGGTTTCAAATAAAGTGGAAGAACGTTGGACCATGTGACCGGCAAAGGGGTTAGGGGGGTGGGACTCTTGGGGTTTGTATAACTGGGAAAAGAATCCGGAAGTTTCAGTTTTGGAATTTCACTCATTGTGTGCCAGTTTCCTTATGCTAGTAAAGAACTTTGAAAGACAATGGCTTCAGAGTTTTTCATGCAGAAGAGGTTTTTCTGGAACCTTGACATTAAACAAGTTACGGAAGTATATTGATAAGAACTTGGCCAGGGGTTTTATTCAGCCAGCACGCTCCAAGTACTGTTCAAAGAGAAGAAAGATGGGACCCTGCATTTATGTGTGGATTTCCATGGCATTAATAGGGTTTGCGTGGAACACATGTACCCCCTTCTGCTGATGAAGGAATATTATCATTTAGTGAAGTGTAAGATCTTTACGAAACTAGATCTGAGGGAGGCCTACTATCGGGTTAGAGTGAAGCAGGGGGACGAATGGAAGACAACTTTCAACTGCCCCCCTGGGGAGTTACCAGTTCCAAGTAATGCCATTTGGACTACAGGGAGCCTCCATAGTTTTCATGGAACTAATTAACAATGTATTGCAGGAACATTTATACCATGGGGCGCTGGTATATATGAACAATATTTTGATCTATACCACCACGGCAGAGGATATCCAGCTGGTGCAGCAAGTGCTGAAGAAACTATTGGCAGCAAACCTGTACGTGAAGCACTCCAAGTGCGACTTGGACTACCTGGGATATCGCATCTCGGACACCAGGGCAAAGATGCATCCAAGTAAGGTCCAAGCTGTTATGGAGTGGCAGGCCCCAAAAATTCACTGACAATTACAGTTTCCTGATGTTTGTGAATTTTTATCGGCAATTTATCCTCTTGTTTGCCAAGGTCACCTTACCATTAACTGATCTGTTAAAGACAAAATCTGCTACTGCAAAACCCCGACCTGGCCAGTCACTCCCATGGACGATGGGCTGTCAGTGAGCTTTTGAGGGTTTAAAGGCTCTATTTTCAAGGGAGCCCATCCTGCGACATCCAGACCCTGAACAGCCATTTGTTATCCAGGATGATGCCAATGATGTGGCGGTGGGTGCCATCCTTCTTCAGGGGAACGCACAGGGACAACTGCTACCTTGTGCATACACATCCAAAAAATTGATGAAGACTGAGCAGGCATGGGCGATCTGGGAGAAGGGGGCTTTTGCAGTTTGGTGGGCTTTTGTCATGCCCCTGTCAGAGTCTGAATTCGAAGGGGAAGAGGAACAATTGACAGAGAGTGAGAGAGTGGATCCACTGGCTGTGGAAAAAACTGGGGAAGAGGAAAGTCAGGCTGGGCAGAGCAGGGGAGAGATAAAACAAGGGAGAGTGGGTTCAGTTGAAGGCCAAGGCCGACCCCTCCTCATCCTAGGCAGTGCAGGGAGGAACGGAGAAGAGAGCAACGTGGGTTGCATGGCTTACAAGAGAGAAATGGGATCTGATCTTCTTTACAAGGCATAGCTGATGGAATTTAAAAGGAGAGGCAAATGGGAGGGGCATTTGTCGGGAACAAACACTGAGTTTATTGGGTGTTTCTTTGAATCCTGGCATTCTCCCAACGGGTTTGATTTATTGCCGTGCTACTTTACTTGTGGAATTCCTTATTTTGCTTGCCCTGCCGGATTAATTACCTTGTCTTGCCTTTGGAGTTTATGTTAGAAGTTTTCTGCTTACAACGCTTGGGACTGAAGTATTGCCATCCAAATACTATTACAGGTTGGTGGAAGAGCTCTCTCCAGGCTGGAGAGTTGAAAGGGATGTTGGGGGTACAGTTGGTGATAATAAAGGGACTCATATCGGTTTTCTGGCTGTGTTGCCTTTGTCACGCCCCGGGTCATCATGGCTTTGGAGCCATGGCAACATTTCCTGGAGGGTGCCAGGAACCCGTTCGAGGTTTCGACAGACAATAAAAACCTGGAGGCCCTGCAAACCCCATGTTGATTGTCCCTGAAATGGGTCCAGTGGGCATAGTATTTCCGGCGGTTCCATTTTACCATCAAATATATTTCGATGGGGAAAAACTTCATGGTGGATGCCCTATCCCAGATGCCCCAATATAATAGCTGTCAGGAGGAAATAATCCAGGCCCTAATGCCTCCTCATCCACATCCAGCAGCTTGTGTGCAGAGTCCTGCAGACAAACTAATGCAGGAGCTGAAAATTATGCTACAGGGCAATCCATGGTTACTGGAGCATCAACTGTTACTGACCCAACGGGATGGATTGGTGATAAACTATATGTTCCATCGGTCATGCAGGAGAAGAGGCTTCATAGGTGCCATGACGTTAACCAGGCTGGACATTTCAGATTCCTCAAGACCCTACACCTCGCCAAATGTCCGTTTTGATGGCCTCAAATGAAAGCAGGTATAGAGGTGTATGTGAAAAGCTGTCCCGTCTGTGCGAATCGGGTGGGAAAGCCCCCTGATCTGTTACAGGCGGTAGCGGACCTGACCCGACCTTGGGAGGACATAGCAATAGATTTTATTGTGGAGCTGCTGGAGAGCAACGACCATACCATTATATGGACTATTATCGACCTCTTCTCCAAATAGATGTCATGGTTCCAGAAAAACCTCTTCTGCATAAAAAAAATTCAGAAGCCATTGTCTTTCAGAGTTCTTTACTAGCATGAGGAAACTGGCACACGATGAGTGAAATTCCAAAACTGAACTTCCGGATTCTTTTCCCAGTTATACAAACCCCAAGAGTCCCACCCCCCTGACCCCTTTGCTGGTCACATGGTCCAACGTTCTCCCAGTTCATTCGAATATCTTCTCACCACTCCTTCTGCAGATGCGAACACAATCCGATCTTGACCGCTTGAAGAATGTTACCATACCCATCAACCCCCCTTCTTCCCCTCAGGGGAGAAATGTGGCAACGTCTGGAAACCTACGGCCTAGTATGGTTTCCAGGCCTGACAGGTGTCCCCCCTTGCAAAAGAAGCTATATCCTAGGAAAGAAAACAAAGAATTAATAAAGAAGAGTGTTGGTGGTCTGCACTTCCCTTCTACCCCCCTCTACCCTCTCCAAGAGGTTTTTTAGGTTTGTCTGTTTTCCCCCTCGCTGTTCTACTTACCTTTCTAAGCCTCCTTTTTCCATGTGAAACATGCATTTGGCATGCACTGCACATGCACGGGCAGCGAACTGGTGGCAATCTGTGGAGGATTTCACTACTAAATCAGCACATGGGCACTTCCACACCCCGGACAAGCTTCCCCTATGAAGGTTTGCCACTGTAACCCATTTTTATGCAGCTGCCCCAAAGGTAAACTATTTGTTTTTAGGAATAAATATTTCCTCACAGCTGTCTGGATTTCATTTCTTTTATTGATTTTTAAACAAACAAAAAACAAAAAGAGAAATACAGAAATACAAAAATACAAAAAAGACCATCTTTGTGCAGAACTGTGATCATTTACACGACATATCACCATCAAGTTCTTATACTCTATACATTTTACTTCATCAAATTCTACTATGTCTGAGTCTGTTTTATTTTTCTGTTTTCAATCCATTTGTACCAGGGGTGAAATCTAAAAATTTTCCCTACCGGTTCGGCTTAATTGGTGGGCCCGAAAGAAGCAGCAAGCTGGCAAGTAAGCAAGTGGCAAGTAAGGACTGGGCGATTGGGTGGGCATGGGCAGGGGGGCCAGGGATTTTTGCTACTGGTTCTCTGAACTACCCACCCCCATCGCTACCGGATCGCCTGATCCGGTCTGAACCGGGAGCATTTCACTCCTGATTTGTACCATTACTCCAGGGGTGAAATGCTCCCGGTTTGCACCGGCTCACCCAATTAGGTAGTGATGGCAGCTGCTGGTTCGGAGGACCAGTAGCAAAAATCCCTGGCCCCACCCCCCTGCTTCTGCTGAGCTGCACCATCAGCAGAGGTTGTTTTTTTTTACTTTTAAAAGTTTTTCTTCAGCCTAAACATGCCTTTAAAAGTAAAAAAAAACACTCTGATGATCACAGGGCTGAGCAGAGATCATCAAAACCCTTTAAAAGTTTTTTTAAAAAAAACCTCTTCAGTCGAAAGGAAAAAAAATAAGAAAAAAAATCAGGTTTTAAAAGCCTCCTCTGGCGATCCCAGAGGAGTTTCCTGATCCTCACAGGCTTTTAAACTCACTTTTTAACAGCCCCCACTTACAAAAGCCACCATCCATGCCCAGCCAATTCCCCCTCCTCACTTACCTATAATTACTGCTCTTTCAGGCTGGCAACGCCATGCTTTCTTACTTTCTTTCTACTAAAGAAAAAAGAAGAAGCTTGCTTTGACTTCCTGCTTTGCTGGCTGAGGAACTCTGGGATTTGAAGTCAAATAAATAATAAATAAATAAATAAATAAATAAATAAATAAATAAAATAATAAATAAATAAATAAAATAATAAATAAATAAATAAATAAATAAAATAATAAATAAATAAATAATAAATAAATAAAATAATAAATAAATAAATAAATAAAATAAAATAATAAAATAAATAAAATAAAATAATAAAATAAAATAAAATAATATAAAATAATATAATATAATATAATAAAATAAAATAAAAAATAAAATAAAATAAAATAATAAAATAAAACAAAATAAAATAAAATAAAAAATGTTTGTGCAGCTTTCTGAGATTTGGTGTGTTTCTGTAATGTTTCACTCTAACTACACAAACACAAAACCTCACAAAGCTGTATGTGGATTTTGTGTGTGTGTGTGTGAGAGAGAGAGAGAGAGAGAGAGTTTTGTGTGTGTGTAAAGTGTGAAAGTTGGTTTTTGAGCTTTTTGTGGCTGTGTGAAGTGTGAAGTGCAGCTGCTTTTACGTTGTGTGTGAGTCAGTTGTGTTGTGGTGTGTGTGTGTAAAGTGTGAAAGTTGGTTTTTGATACCTCTTATTGTTTTTTATACTTTATTATTTTTATTATTTATTGTTATTGGCCATGCCCACCAATTAAGCCACACCCATAGAACCGGTAGGGAAAATTTTTAGATTTCACCCCTGCATTACTCCCATGATACATAATACTCCAAGTCTGTCATTCCTCTCAATTCCAATGTTAGTTTGTTCATTTCAGTGCAGTCAAAGATTTTTTTAATTATTAAGTCATCGGAAGGTGTCTTTATGTTCTTCCAACATTGTGTAAAGGCCAATCTTGCCATGGTTGTTATATGTAGAATCATTTGTCTTGATTTCTTACCATAAGTCTTTTTCATTATCCCAGAAGGAACGATCCCGGCGTATGCTCAGTTGAACACCTGTTATTTCCTGCAACCAATTTTTTATTTTTTTCCAATATTTTTAAGATTTTTGAATACAGCCACCATAAGTGGTAGAAGGTACCCTGCTTCTGTCCACATTTTCAACAATTTGGTGTTAAATTTGGATATATTTTTACCAATCTTGAGAGAGCCAAATGCCAGCAGTAGAACATTTTGTATTGGTTTTCTTTATATTTTGTCGATCTTGTTATTTTATAGTTTCTGTTCCAAATTGTTTCCCATTCTTCTAATTCAATATTGTGCCCTACATTTTTTGCCCATGCTATCATCACTCCCTTCATTATTTCTTCTGTTTTATCAAATTCTAAAAAATACTTATACAATTTAGTTATTAATTTTTTATCCGGGCCAATCAGTAATTTGTCTAAGTGTTGTGGAACCAGTTCAATTCCATATTCCTCTTTATCCTTTAAACACCGCAATTTTGCTTGTAGGTAAGGCCACCAATCAATATTAATTCCTTGTTTCTCCAAATCTTGCCTACTTTTTAAATTTCCTTGGGCATCTAAAATTTTGCAATATTTGACCATTTTGTTTATATCCATGACATTTGGATGTATCATTGCCTCCATTGTCGACACCCACCCAGGCATTTTCATATAGTATTTTTTCTTAGTGTCTTGCCATATTAGCATTAAGGCCTCTCGTATTTTATGATGAAAAAATATGAATGGGATTTATTTTCTTTGTCCCATAGAAAGGCACGCCACCCTTTTTGTAAATCATACCCTTCTAATATGAGTAATCTTTTATTTCTTAAGTTTATGCACTCCTTGACCTAGGTTAAAATTGCTGCTTTGTAGCCAATCTAGAAGCCCTAGACCATCTCTGCTTCTGCTATCTTGAAGGTCTGTTAATTTTATTTGTGCTTTTCTGCCTGCCCATATAAATTTTGTTGTGATTTGGTTCAATTCTATAAAAAATTTCTTATCTAATGTTATGGGTATAATATGAAAGAGGAATAACAATTTTGGCAAGACATTCATTTTAATAGTTGCAATTTAGCCCAATATAGATAATTGTAATGCACCTCATCTTTCTAAATCCAATTTTAATTGCTGTATAAGTTTTATGTAATTGCCTTCTTTTATCGAGGAGCATCTCGCCATCAACCATATTCCTAAATATTTAGTTTTCCTTCTAATTCTCTTTCCTGTTGTTTTGTCATGTTTTTAACTGTCGTTTTCATTTTTGTCTTATTAATTTTAAGGCCCGATATTTCTCCATATTTTTCTATCTCCCTTATTAAAATAGGTCCTGTCTCTTTTGGATCCTCAATAAAAAACACTAGGTCATCTGTGAATGACTTTAATTTGTATTCTTCTCTCTTAATTTTGGTCCCCTTAATCTCTGTCTATGCCCTGATTTTTTTTCAATAATGATTCTAATGTCAGACTAAAAAGCAGAGGTGATAATGGGCATCCTTGCCAAACTCCTTTCTTTATCTCAAACAATTTTGTGATTTCCCCGTTGATTATAATATTTGCTTTTTGGGTGGAGTAGATTGTTTCAATCATCTGTTCAAATCTATTACCAAATTTCATTTCTTTAATTTGTTTTATTATATATTTTCAATTTAAGTTATCAAAGGCTTTCTGTGGATCCAGAAAAACAAGGGCTACTTGTTTCTCTGGATGTGCCTCATAGTATTCTAATATATTCAAAACTGTCCTTGTATTGTCTTTAATTTGCCTCAGTGGGAGAAAGCCAGTCTGATCATAGTGGATAATTCCATTTAATATTTTTTTCATCCTTCCTGCCATGATGGTCATAAAAATCTTGTAGTCGGTATTCAAAAGAGAAATTGGTTTATAGTTTTGAATCTGATTTTGGTCAGTACCTTCTTTCATGATGACTGTAATACATGCTTCTCTCCATGAGATGGGCATTTTTGCTTCCAACAATACCTCGTTATATAAATCCAAGAGTATTGGTTCCAATATTTCCCCCATATTTTTATAAAATTCACCTGGTAGACCATCAGGTCCCGGAGTCTTATTGCTTTTTTTTTTTTTTTGTTCAAAAAGTTTTACAAAAATTTTTTCCCCCAACCCCCCTCCCCCCCCCCGACTTCCTGGAACAAACACAAGGTATAGTTAAAAATAAAACAAACATATGCTAAAAAACTTTCATCCCAACTTAATTATACCCCTACAATCATCAATTCCTAACTTCCCCCGAAAACAATCAAAAATAATACATCATAATCATTCAAAAACAGTCTGATAACTCTTAGTCCGATATCTACGTTGAATATAGTCAATCCATTTTTTCCATTCCTTTAAGTATCTTTCTTGCGTATTGTCTTTCAAAAAGGCTGATATCTTCGCCATCTCAGCCAAATTGGCAACTTTCAATATCCATTCTTCTATTGTAGGTACTTCTTTTTCTTCCAGTATTGTCCTATTAGTAATCTTGCTGCTGTTATTAGGTTTAAAATCAATTTAGTCTCAATTACTGTACAGTCCGTAATAATTCCCAACAAGAAAAATTGAGGCAGGAACTTTATCTTCTTTTTCAGAACATTTTGTAAAATCCACCAAATTTTTATCCAAAAGGCCTTTATATCCTTACAAGTCCACCAAATATGAAAATATGTAGCGTCACCACAATTACATCTCCAACATTTTGCTTGCATATCTGGATACATACACGATAATTTCTTAGGATCTAAATGCCATCTATAAAACATTTTATAAAAATTTTCCCTCAGATTCTGTGCCTGCGTGAATTTAACATTTCTAACCCAAATTTTTTCCCAAGTTTCCAATAATATTGGCTCCTGAAAATTTTGTGCCCACTTTATCATACAGTCCTTTACCAAGTCCCTTTCAGAATCTATTTCAAGTAACACATTATACAATCTCTTTATATGCTCCTGAGACTGATTTCTAATTTGCTTTACCAAATTTCCCTCGTTCTGCTCTATACCAATTTTCTGATCTTCCTTCCATCTAGCACGTAGTTGCTCATATTGAAACCAAGTATAATTTTTCCCTTCTTCTTTTAGTACGTGCAGAGATTTTAATTGCAAATTACCTCTTTCAGTATACAAAAGATCTTTATATGTAATCATTTCCTGATTCTGTTCTATATTTATATTCTCTATTGTATGTCTAGGACTTGCCCATATAGGAACCTTATAATTTAGTTTATAAGTATTTTTCCAAACACATGAAGAGCAGTTCTTAGCACATGATTTTTAAAGGCCTTATCCACTTTTTGTCATAAATTAAATATGCATGCCATCCATATAGCAAATCATAACCTTCTATATTCAAAATTCTGTCCTCTGTTAAATTAAAACCAATCACTTATTGCAGAGAGCAGCTGCTTCATAATATAATTTAAAATTAGGCATTTTAAACCTCCCTTTCCGAGAATCTTGAATTATTTTCATTTTAACCCTAGCTTTTTACCTTCCCATATAAATTTATTAATTCCTTCTGCCATTCCTCAAGATTCTTATCTTTCTTAATTATTGGTATCATCTGAAGAGGAATAAAAATCTAGGTAAAACATTCATTTTAATAGCAGCAATTCTCCCAGCAAAGATAATTGCAATTTTTCCAAACAATCAACTCCTTCTGAACTTTTTACCATAAAACCTCATAGTTATTCTTATACAATTTCACATTTGACGATGTAATATAAACCCCTAAGTATTTAACCTTCTTTACAATTTCAAATCCTGTTACTTCCTCTAGTTTTTCTTTCTGTTGTCTGGCCATATTTTTATTATCACTTTTGTCTTTTCTGATTTACCTTAAACCCTGAAACATTCCCATATTGATCAATTATTTCCAACAAAGATTTACTAGAATTTATAGGGTTTGTTAAAGTAATCACCAAATCATCTGCAAAAGCTCTTAACTTATATTCATGTTGTCTAACTCTAATTCCTCTATCTCCTTTACTTCTCGTATTTTATCCAATAATGGTTCTAGAGTTAAAATAAACAATAATGGTGATAAAGGACATCCCTGTCTTGTTCCTTTCGCAATCTTAAAAGGTTCTGTTAAGCTACCATTGATTATAATCTGTGCTGTTTGCTCTCCATAAATTGCCCTAATTATTCTTAAAAACCATCTCCAAATTGCATCTTTTCTATTAATTTTAAATAAAAATCCCAATGCAATCGATCAAAAGCTTTCTCTGCATCGAGAAAATAAATGCTGCTGGAATAAAATTTTCTTTTCTAAGTACTCCAGTAAATTAACAATCTGCCTAACATTATTCCTCATCTGTCTCCCTTTTATAAATCCAGATTGATCATTATGAATTCTTGCTGCAGAATCAACATTAATCTATTAGCTATTATTTTAACAAAATCTTATAATCATTATTTAAAAGTGAGATTGGCCTATAATTCCCAGGTTTAGAACAATCCTGTTCCTCTTTTGGTATCAATGAAATAAAGAGGTTCTCCATGAGAATTCCCCTCCTAGTTGTATCTGATTAAATAATTCCTTAAGTGGACCTAACATCTCATCCTGTAAATTCCTATAATAACTAACTGTGAGCCCATCCGTACCAGGAGTTTTCCCATTTTAATTGTTTAATTACCAAAATATTTTCTTCAGAGGTTATAGGCCGATTCAGTTCATCTGTTTGTTCTAAAGTTAAATTTTTAACCTTATATTCCTTCAAATAATTATCAATATCCCTATTCAATATATTATCTTTAAGATATAAATTTGTATAATATTCTAAAAAGCTTTTTAATTTTATCCTGTTGATATCTCTCTTTACCTTTATATTCTATTTTTCTATAGTACGTTGTTTTTGTCTTTTCCTTAAGTGTATGCTAACCACCTACCAGGTCTATTTGCATTACAAAAGTATTATGTTTGGCATATTGTATATTTGTTGCCACCTGATCAGCCATTATCATATTAAATTGATTCTGTAATAACTTTATTGCATCTTTAAGTTTTTGATCATGGGTTATGTATTAATAATTGTTGTTTCTTATAAATTTCCTCTTCTAAATACCTACGCTGTCTTTGTTGCTTATTTCTCTGTCTATTATTAATATATATTAATACACCTCTCATAAAAGCTTTACTGGAGTCCCAAACCATTTCTATCGATGTTTCATTATTCAAATTATAATCAAAAAATTCTTTCATCTGCTTTTTACATTGATTTACATTATCCTGATATCTAAACAAATTTTCATTTAATCTCCAAGTTCTTCTACCCTCTTTTCCATATTGCAATTCCATCCAAACAGGACTATGATCAGACAAACATCTTGGAAATATCTTAGTTTTCTTCACTCTAAAAAGCAAATCATTAGAGATTAAAATAAAATCAATACGTGAGAAGGATTGATGCCTATCAGAGAAAAAAGTATAGTCTCTTTCCTCCAAATTCCAGTCTCCATACATCTCTCAACTCAAAATCTTCTATCATGTCAAAAAGGATTTAGGCAGCTTTGCATGTGCAGGTATCTTCTTAGAAAAATTCTCTTGTCCTTTCGTGTATCTATTACTCCATTCCAATCTCCCAATATAATACGATTTATAATCCCATAGAATCAACTTATCATACAACATTCTATAAAATTTTTCTTGTTGCTGATTGGGTGCATATATACCAAACAAAGAGTCCTTTTGTTTCTATTGTAAGTTCAATAGCAATATATCTTCCGTGAATATCTGCCTCTATTAACTTGGCTGGTATATCTTTTCTCAAATAAACCACTATGCCATGTTTTTTCTCCAAAGCTGAAGCAACAAAATGTTTAGCTAACTTTGAGTTTATTAAGTACTTTTGGTCTGATAATTTAATATGCTTTCTTGTAAGCAAATCACATCATTTCTAAATTGTTTCAAATAATGAAATATTTTCTTCTCTTCTGAGCTGAATTCAAACCATTGACATTCCAAGTCAAGATTTTATTTGCCATTACTGGCCTGCTGAAGCTTTTGAGCGATCAAGCTGAAGATCGTCCTCCCGTATCTTCGGCCGTGCTCCTCCCACCGCTTCTGTAGCAGAATCCTGAACTTTACTTTGAGTTTGTTGCTCCTTTTCTTTACGCTTAAGGGCTCCCCTCGTCAGTCTTTGTTCTTGTGGTTGTTCCTCAGATGGTAACATCACTGGAATCACCTCAGCTTCCACACCCATTTGAGTCTCTTGAATTCTTTTTTCTATTATTTCTACTTCAAGTTTCAGCACGGTAGAAAGAAAATCTTTGGCCTTAAGCACTGTATCAATCGATATCTCCATCCTTGATAATACACTGTCAAACCAACTGGAACCTCCCATCTAAATTGAATCTGGTATTTCTTAAGTTCTTGTGTAAAAAATGTAAAGTCCTTTCTATCCCTTAACATCTTGGGAGGAATCTCTTTCAAAACCTTCAGCTCCTGTTCTCCTATTTTCAAGTTTTTCTGAAAAGCAACTTGCAAAATTTGATTCCTCACTGTTCTATTCAAAAAATAAACCACAATGTCTCTAGGAAGTTTCTTTTGCCTAGCAATCCAGGAATTCACAAGGATAATTTTTCTTGTTATTTCTGTTGTACAGTTATAAATTGATTTTTAAATCAATAACTGCAAGATTACTAATAGGACATGTAAGAAAAAATTTCCAACAATAGAAGAATGGATCAGTTCATTTTAGATAAGATATCAGCCTTTTGAAGACAATCTGAGATACTTAGAATGGAAAATGGATTGACTATATTCAACAGATATCATAATTATCAGACTGTTTTAATATTATGATGTATATTTTGATTTGCTTATTGGAATTGATGATTCTTTATAATCAAGTTCAAATTTTTAGCATATTTGTTTTAACTATACCTTGTATGTTCCAATAATTCAAAAAAAAGTTTTTCAAATCAATAATGGTGATAAAGGACATCCCTGTCTTGTTCTTTTCATAATCTTAAAAGGTTCTGTTAAGCTACCATTGATTATAATCTGTGCTGTTTGCTCTCCATAAATTGCCTAATTATTCTTGTAAAACCATCTCCAAATTGCATCTTTTCTATTAATTTAAATAAAAATCCCAATGCATCGATCAAAAGCTTTCTCTGCATGAAAATAAATGCTGCTGGAATAAAATTTTCTTTTCTAAATACTCCAGTAAATTAACAATCTGCCTAACATTATTCCTCATCTGTCTCCTTTTATAAATCCAGATTGATCATTATGAATTCTTGCTGCAAAATCAACATTAATCTATTAGCTATTATTTTAACAAAATCTTATAATCATTATTTAAAAGTGAGATTGGCCTATAGTTCCCAGGTTTAGAACAATCCTGTTCCTCTTTGGTATCAATGAAATAAAGAGGTTCTCCATGAGAATTCCTCCTAATTATATCTGATTAAATAATTCCTTAAGTGGACCTAACATCTCATCCTGTAAATTCCTATAATAACTAACTGTGAGCCCATCCCACCAGGAGTTTTCCCCATTTTAATTGTTTAATTACCAAAATAATTTCTTCAGAGGTTATAGGCCGATTCAGTTCATCCGTTTGTTCTAAAGTTAAATTTTTAACCTTATATTCCTTCAAATAATTATCAATATCCCTGTTCAATATATTATCTTTAAGATATAAATTTGTATAATATTCTAAAAAAGCTTTTTTAATTTTATCCTGTTGATATCTCTCTTTGCCTTTATATTCTATTTTTTCTATAGTACGTTGTTTTTTGTCTTTTCCTTAAGGTGTATGCTAACAACCTACCAGGTCTATTTGCATTACAAAAAGTATTATGTTTGGCATATTGTATATTTGTTGCCACCTGATCAGCCATTATCATATTAAATTGATTCTGTAATAACTTTATTGCATCTTTAAGTTTTTGATCATGCGGGTTATGTATTAATAATTGTTGTTTCTTGTAAATTTCCTCTTCTAGATACCCATGCTGTCTTTGTTACTTATTTCTCTGTCTATTATTAATATATATTAATACACCTCTCATAAAAGCTTTACTGGCGTCCCAAATCATTTCTATCGATGTTTCGTTATTCAAATTATAATCAAAAAATTCTTTCATCTGCTTTTTACATTGATTTACATTATCCTGATATCTAAACAAATTTTCATTTAATCTCCAAGTTCTTCTACCCTCTTTTCCATATTGCAATTCCATCCAAACAGGACTATGATCAGACAAACATCTTGGAAATATCTTAGTTTTCTTCACCCTAAAAAGCAAATCATTAGAAATTAAAATAAAATCAATACGTGAGAAGGATTGATGCCTATCAGAGAAAAAAGTATAGTCTCTTTCCTCCAAATTCCGCAGTCTCCATACATCTCTCAACTCGAAATCTTCTATCATGTCAAAAAAGGATTTAGGCAGCTTTGCATGTGCAGGTATCTTCTTAGAAAAAATTCTCTTGTCCTTTTGTGTATCAATTACTCCATTCCAATCTCCCAATATAATACACGATTTATAATCCCTTAGAATCAACTTATCATACAACATTCTATAAAAATTTTCTTGTTGCTGATTGGGTGCATATATAGCAAACAAGAGGGTCCTTTTTGTTTCTATTGTAAGTTCAATAGCAATATATCTTCCGTGAATATCTGCCTCTATTAACTTGGCTGGTATATCTTTTCTCAAATAAACCACTATGCCAGGTTTTTTCTCCAAAGCTGAAGCAACAAAATGTTTACCTAACTTTGAGTTTATTAAGTACTTTTGATCTGATAGTTTAATATGCGTTTCTTGTAAGCAAATCACATCATTTCTAAATTGTTTCAAATAATGAAATATTTTTCTTCTCTTCTGAGCTGAATTCAAACCATTGACATTCCAGGTCAAGATTTTATTTGCCATTACTGGCCTGCTAAAGCTTTTGAGCGATCAGCTGAAGATCGTTCTCCCGTATCTTCGGCCGTGCTCCTCCCACCGCTTCTGTAGCAGAATCCTGAACTTTACTTTGAGTTTGTTGCTCCTTTTCTTTACGCTTAAGGGCTCCCCTCGTCAGTCTTTGTTCTTGTGGTTGTTCCTCAGATGGTAACATCACTGGAATCACCTCAGCTTCCACACACATTTGAGTCTCTTGAATTCTTTTTTCTATTATTTCTACTTCAAGTTTCAGCACGGTAGAAAGAAAATCTTTGGCCTTAAGCACTGTATCAATACGATATCTCCTTCCTTGATGATACACTGTCAAACCAACTGGAACCTCCCATCTAAATTGAATCTGGTATTTCTTAAGTTCTTGTGTAAAAAATGTAAAGTCCTTTCTATCCCTTAACATCTTGGGAGGAATCTCTTTCAAAACCTTCAGCTCCTGTTCTCCTATTTTCAAGTTTTTCTGAAAAGCAACCTGCAAAATTTGATTCCTCACTGTTCTTTTCAAAAAATAAACCACAATGTCTCTAGGAAGTTTCTTCTGCCTAGCAATCCAGGAATTAACTCTATAAATTTTATCAATTTGATAAGCAACCTCTTGTGGATCAAGTTCAATAAGTTCAGCCAGAGCTTCTGATAAATTTTTTTTTAAATCTTCCCCTTTCTCCTCATTCAAACCCCTAATTCTCAGAGCTCCTTCCATCATTCTATACTGCATCACCACCACTTGATCTTCATTTTTGTCCAATTTGATTTGCATTCCCCCCATTCTATTTTCTATTTGCTGATTTGACTGAGCAATTTCTTGCACCTCCTCCTCCACCACCTCCAGTCTTTTTGCCAAACCTTGAAAAGCCATCAAAATATCTTCTCTTATTTTTTTATTATTCTCTTTTATTTCTTCTCTTATTTTCTCATTATTATCCATAATCTCCTTAAACCTTTCTTCAAACACTTTCCCTTGCTCTTTAATCAAATCTTCTAAAGCTGGTTCAGAACCCCTTCTACCCCCAGTCTTAGGTGGTTTAGTAGCCATTTCAGTTTTTAAGAGTCACAAAATATAAGTCTAGAAACTTCTCTTTTCCCCTTTAAGTATAGGAGAGCTCACTTCACTTCATTAGAATCCACACATAACATTTCTTATCTTCTTAGTTACACAGGCTGTTTAAAATTCCATTCTTTACTTTCACTCCCTTTCAGGCGCCATCTTAAAGAGTCAATTGAAACAAAGAAAAAAAAGTTTCTCTTTTTAAAAGGGTAGAAGTCAGGAAATCAAAAATACTTGTAATCCAATAGTTGTTCACTCGTGCTCATTCCGTCTGCTTATAGAGATCCATAAAGATAAGACAATTAGCAGAGATGGACACTTTCTTCTTTTCCTGCTTTTGCAGGAGCACACTGAAGTCGGAGCTTATGGCAGGATGATTTATGGGACTCGACCCTCAGGGCTCTGTTTAATAAAAAACAAAGCCCCTGGGGAGATCTACCACCACACCCCCGCAGCTCTTATCTTTTCCCTTTCATCCAGGGAAAGAGATTAAAGCCGGCTTTTCCTGGCTTTTACGATGTTCAGTACGGAGCCCCTTAATTAGGAACTCAGCGAAGAAGGTGGCGCCACTGGAAGTCCCCGGAGTCTTATTGCTTTTTGTCTATGGATCGCTTCCTTTAATTGTTCCAAAGAAATCTTTCTATTTAAGCTCATCCTTTCCTCTTCCTCTAACCAGGGCATACTTTCCTCTTTTAAGTAACCATTTATCTTTTCCATCTCCACTTCCTCTTGATTGTACAAGTACTCAAAGTATTCTAATGTAATCCTTTTAATTTCTGCTTCATTATTTTGTAGGTTGCCCACATCATCCTGTAATTGGTAATCCTACTTTCTTTTTCTTTTTTTTAATTTATATGCTAGCCACCTCACTGGTTTATTTGCATTTTCAAACTGATAATGTTTCACATATTTAATATTTTTAATATGCTCTGTTTGTTCAATTAAATTTAGTTTATGTTTAACTGATGTTCTTAATTTGGAGGTCACCTGGGGTTAGTTGAAGTTTGTTTTCTAGATACTCTAGTTTTTTCAATAGTGTATCCTGCTGTTGCCTTTTTTTCTTGTTCCTCACTGATGTATATGCTAATGTTATTTCTCATAAATGCCTTTAATGTATCCCACAGGTTCTGCAATGATGTACGGTGTTTTTTATTTATGTCAACGAACAAAATCAGCTCTTTTTCTATCTTCTCTAAGTATTCCTTTTCCTGCAATATTTGCGTGTTTAGAGTCCATCTCCTAGATTCCCTTTTTTGGCCTTTCCAGGTTATTCTCAGGGGATTATGATCTGCCCAGTCATTGGGGAGAATTTCTATATTTTCGATTTCTTTGATTATTTCTCCATTTGCCCATACCATGTTGATTCTTGAAAAGGAATCGTGTGGGTTAGAACAGAAAGTGATTTTTTTTCCCCTCTGGGATTTAAGTCTCCATACATCCTTCAAGTTCAATTCTTCAACCATATTAAAAAAATGTTTTCGGTAATACATTCCTCTTTTTTTGTTTTTTTATTACAAATATAATCATTTTTTTATATCGTTTATTCCATTATAGTCACCCACTATACATATATTTTGGTAATCCGCCTCAATGATCGTATCATGCATTTTCCTGTAAAATTCTTTCTGTTTTTTGTTGGGAGTGTATATATTAATTAATAACATTTTAGTATCCCCTCTTATCAATTCAATAAAAGTACTCTTCCTTTAGGGTCCTCATAGATTACTTTATTATTTCTTTTCTGATATATATCACTACCCGTCTTTTTCTTTTTCCTGATAGTGCTGCAAATAAATTTCCTGATTTGTTGTATTCCAGGTATTTCCTATCTTGTTTTCTAATGTATGCCTCCTAGAGACATGTTATATCTACATTCTGCTTTGCTAATTTTGAAAACATCTTTTTCCTTTTTATTTGATTTTTCAGTCCATTTACATTTATTGATAGTAATTGGGTTCTTTTCTCTGTTTTCTTATTTATTTGATGGTCTCTGATTCCAGGTTGTTCTAGTAGTTCTTTGTGGTCTGATCCTAATTTCCTTTCCTTCATCTCGATTTTCCATTGTCACCTTAGTTCCTTCTTCCATCTCTTCACTTCCAGATTCTTGTATTTGTTCTTCTGTGCTAACTCTCTCCAATTGCTCTCTACTGCTTGAACTTTCTTCCGCCCCTGTCAATTGGTCAAATAATTCTTGGGCTTTGTCCAAGTTGTCAATTTTAATTTTTTTTTGCCCTGCCAAGTTATTAACATTCCTTCCGGAGTGATCCACCTAAATAGAATTTTCTTTGTGTTCAATAGAGATGCCAGGAATCTATAGTCCCTCCTTTGTTCTCGTATCCGTCTAGGAATCTGCTTTAGTGTTATGATTTGTGTCCCTTTATAGAATATTGGTTCCTCTCTTGTAGTTTTATATATATCATCACAGATCTTTTTACGTGCAAATCTAATATGTACCTCTTTTGGAAGATGATGATGCCTTGCATAATTAGTTTGAACTCGATATATTTCATCAAGCTCATTCTTAATCTCTCTTTTATCTCTCTGTAGGGCTTTGGCAATCAGTTCTGCCATTATCTCCCCTAAATTCTCTTCTTTTGTTTCTACTACATTTTGAAACTAGAAAGAGGCCCGATCCATTTTGAGGTCTATCAGAGAGTTTTCCAAATCCTTATTTACCGCCAATAATTTTTTGGTCTACCTGTTCTAAGTTCTTTTCAGTTTGTTCTGTTTTCATTTCGACCAATTTAATTCTTTGTTCATTTTTTTGTATCGCCTGTTCAATTGAGTCCATTTTATTATCCAGAGTTTGTATATCAGTTTTCAGGTCACCATGATTTTTAACCATCATCTCTTGAAGTTTCATCATGGTGTCCTGTAATGTTACAATGTTAGATTGCAACGTCTGAACAGATGAGTTGGTACTCGATTTTCCTACAGAGAGCATCATGTCAATTGTTTTCTAGATTGACGGAGAGGCCATCGCCACCATCGGGTTTGATGCTGCCTTTTTCCCTGCTCTTAAAGTTGTGATAGTAATGCTAGTAATTTCTTTTAGGATTCTGTTTTGTTCTCCCAAGATTTTATAAATTCTTGCCCAGATTACCATCCACTGTTATCACTGAGTTGTTTATCTATTATTTATCATCTGTATTTATTTTACATTCCAGTTTCTATTTCTATTCTATTATCCTTAATTACTTATCCAAGAATTTACAATTATATACCAATAGCAAAAGGTAGACTACAATACAATTACAATACAATTACAAATCATTCTATATTTAATCCATTCCTTTAATTAATTATACTAAGGTAAACTAAATTAAATATAATAGATATAATAGGTGTCTCTACTCTTGCACATTTATGAAAATGTATAAATATTTGTTTATTAAATATAATCTCTTCGCTATGAACTAATTAATCAATGATTACTGGTAATACTTGATCTATATATTTTTAAGTGTGATCTTACTACAAGAACAATATCAAATATCAAAATAATACCAAAAGAACTATTCAAAAGAAGGGAAAGCTTCTATTTCCAAGATATTAGTCACTGTCTATAATATATCAGCCTTATTGATATTCCACATGAGACAAAGCCTCTGTTGTATCTTTTAAATTTTTCAGATGTTTCAACTCCTTTACTAATCCCAACTTCGTTTCCGCAACCCCACTATCCTCTTTTCCACTTAGTCACTCAATATTGGCCTGGCCTCCTGGAGAAGGATGACTCAAAGAGTGAGGAGCAGGAGCTGGCAAGGCCTCATTCCCCTGGGCCCTCTTCCTCCCTGGCACCGCCCCAGGAGGAGGAGGAGGGGCTGACAAGGCCTGATTCCCCTGGGTCCTCTTCCTCCTTGGCAACGCCCCAAGACCCAGTTGTTGAGGATCAATCCTGGCTTGATGCGAGACTGCGAAGACGTGAAAGGCACGCACAGCAGTGGAAGAGGTGGGGCAGGCCCAGGGAGTGCTGAGTCACGGAGCGACACCCCATAGGGGATAAAAGCAGGAAGAGGAGCTCCGTGGCTCTTTGTGTTGGACAAAGCTGCAAACTCCTCGGGCAATCTGTTTCATGGATTGAAGACTGAAGCATGAGTGACCGTGCATAGGGCATCCCGGTCAAGGAAGGGGCGCAACTGGCAAATCAGGCGAACCTGACAAAAAGCTCTCCTGGAGACGGCTGTCAGGTGACCTACAAAGGACAGCCGCCCATCCAGGAGAACGCCCAAGTTGTGCACCCTTTCCATTGGGGCCAATGACTCGCCCCCAACAGTCAGCCGCGGCTGCAGCTGACTGTACCGGGGTGCCGGCATCCACAGCCACTCCGTCTTGGAGGGATTGAGCTTGAGCCTGTTTCTCCCCATCCAGACCCGTACGGCTTCCAGACACTAGGACAGTACTTCGATAGCTTCGTTGGGGTGGCCCGGGGTGGAAAAGTACAGCTGCGTATCATCAGCGTACAGTTGGTACCTCACCCCAAAACCACTGATGATCTCACCCAACAGCTTCATATAGATGTTGAACAGGAGAGGCGAGAGAATCGACCCCTGCGGCACCCCACAAGTGAGGCGCCTCGGGATCGACCTCTGCCCCTCTGCCAACACCCTCTGCGACTGGTCAGAAAGATAGGAAGAGAACCACCAATAAACGGTGCCTCCCACTCCCAATCCCTCCAACCGGTGCAGCAAGATACCATGGTCGATGGTATCGAAAGCCGCTGAGAGGTCTAATAGGACCAGAGCAGAGGAATAACCCCTATCCCTGGCCCTCCAGAGATCATCAACCAACGCGACCAAAGCCGTCTCCGTAGAGAATTATAGTGTATGGTAAAGAAATATATTTTAAATATAGAAAAGAATAAAGAAATTAATTGAAATTAAGATATAAAACTGAAAAGAAGTAAAAAAAGAAGTATATTGTTTAAGAAAAATAAAAAAAATAGTCCAGCAGTTGAAATGTGAAAGGTAGTATGGTTTATAAGTGAAAACAATTGAAACTGAGATGTAAAATGGAATAAAATTGAAATGTTAGTAAATGATGTATCCTAATGGAAGAGAAAAATAATTATTGAATCGTAAATAAGAATTTAAAGAAAACAAGAGGTGGAAGCTTGTATTAATTAAATGGTTGTAAGGTAAAAATGGAATAAGATGAAGACAATGTTAATAATTAAAACATATGAGGAGAATTCTGAGAAATATATTCAATAAATGGGAAAATCGGGATTGTCTGTTAAAAATATTGAAATGAAAATGAATACAGCAATAGAGAGAGATAAGAAGGAGGAGAGAGATGGAAAGGGAGAAGGAGGGAGAGAGAAAGAAGAAAGAGAAGAGGAGAGGAAGAAAGGGAAGGAAAATAAGAGTAGGAGAGAAGCTTAGACAGGGAGGAAGTGTCAGCCTCCGCTTTAATTAAGTGTATTTCTCTTACTAGACTGTTTTACTGTTTTATTACTTCGTTAAAGATTTGCTTCTTCCTGAATGTCTTGCATGATTTATGGAGGAGAGGGGAGGTTTGTACTGTGCTAGCGTTAGGCTGACATTGCATTGTGTGGGGGAGGGAGATAGCCTTTTTAAACAGACGTTTGAACTGTTTTGGCGCATGAATGTAACGGCAGCTGCCTGCTTCACATTCCATCCAGAAGATTGACAGAAGGAGAATATCGGAAGTGAAACTACACGTGGCCAAGGAGGAAGATGACATTGGATAATAACTGTATGACCTCTAGTGGGGGGAGGGTTCAGGAGAGGATATGACTCTGTGGTTTTAATATACTTTCAGTTCTGGCTTTGCTTTCATTGCATTCAGACTTGTTTAGTAAAAATTATCAATTTCTTCAAAATGATGGAGTTGGGTCTTTATTTTCTTAAACATTGATCTGAGGAAAGCTTACAGGAAGAATGGAGGAGAGGGAGAAAGGAAGGGAAGTAGAGAAGGAGTAGGAGAGGAGAGAAGAGAAGAGAAGAAAGTAGGGAGGATAAAAGAAGGGAGAGAGAGGAATGAGAAGGAGAAGAAAGATTGCTGTAAAATGGGAAAGATGAAATGGAAGAAAGACAACCCCGAATATGTTTGAATATATCAGGATAAAAATTGAAATACATAAAAAAAATAATAAAAGAGAATAAATATTAGTAAAAATGGAGAAATTAGAACTGGGGGGCGAAGGAAGATGTGATTTATATAAATGAGCATGGAAATATGTATTTGGATATGTTAAATTGTATAAGATATGATATGGCCAATACTATGTTTGTAAATTATGTATGTGTGCAGGGGGGAAATTAAAAAATCAGTAAAAACTTGTTAAAAAAAGATTTCTGCAAAAGAAATTCAGAGATGATGGAATTGATGAATGATGGACTGGATTTTCTTGAAAAGATGGATGGACTTGGAGAATGGTTTTATTATATTTAATCAGAAAACAATTAACAAGAGATGCTGTGTTTTTCTTTACAGAGAGATTTTCTGAATAACAGACACCACAGAGATATTTACAACAGAGGCTTATGACTCTGCTGGGGAATGAGATGCAATTGTTGGGAGAGATCCCAAATAAAATTTTAAGGACAAGTTTTATTATTAAGATTCAGATAAGGATACTTGATCCTGAACAGGTCAGAGATAATGACTACAGTGATTTTGGTAGATAAAAAAATGTTGTTGGCTTTCTATGTTAAATACAATAATGGATTGTTAACAGAGGGCTTTGAAATATAACTATGCTGTTGGCTGTCAATTACTTTTTCTTATATATAGTAGATAGTTGACAGTTTAAATTGGTCGCAAATAGATATATAGAATTTTATAGAATCATATAATTAAACCTGCTTTGCAACAGGGGAAAGCAACCAATCTGGATTGGTTTCCTCACACCTATCATTCAGTTTTTTAAAAACCCTTGTGTGCACTTTAGTTACTAAGCCAAAATTTCAAAAAATAGTTGTTGTTTTTTTATTTACATTTATATCCCGCCCTTCTCTGAAGACTCAGGCAATTACAGACAATTATACACTATTACAGTGTATAAGGCAATAGTCTCATTCTATTTGTATATTTACAAAGTCAACTTATTGCCCCCCCAACAATCTGGGTCCTCATTTTACCTACCTTATAAAGGATGGAAGGCTGAGTCAACTTTGGGCCAGGCTTGAACCTGCAGTAATTGCAGGCTGCTGTGTTCTAATAACAGGCTTCTTTACAGCCCGAGCTACCACGGCCCTGTTTTTACCAAACATCTCCCTGTTGCACAGAACTCATATTGCTATGCTTTTTCACTTTATGTCTTTCTTTAAACCTATTCTTTTTTTTTATCTTGTTTAAAGCACGCCACTTATTAAAAAGACCGCTTAGTAAATTATGTTAATCTATACAATTATTTTACATGCATTCATTCTGGGAAGCTGGATTCTAAAATAGGGAGAATGCTGGAAAATGCAATGGGTGAAATGAATATGTTCTATGTAGTTATTTTTGTATTTCTGAGACAGATTGTGTCATGCAAGAGGTCTGTTCCCATGGCAACAGTTGGTGACTCATAATAGTTATGAAGAGACCCAGTAAGTGGTTCATCTTGGTTGTTTAAATGATGGCTACATACATTTTAGATTTCTTTTTTTTTTTATTCTCAAGAGGTGGAGGTTTAATATAAGTGAACCAGAATCACTTAGAACACAAATGAATATTATAATCCTCCTTTCAGAAAATAGCATGTTTCTATGTAGAAAAGAGTTGCTGAGTACAACATGGACAGAGGTGGGTTTCACATAATTTTACCACCGGTTTGCTGTGCACCAAAAATGTGTTCCACTTTAAAATTAGAATTAATTTTAATTACTTCTAATTAATTACTTCTAATTAATTAATTCTAAAATTAATTAGAATTCCGCTTTGAAAATGTGGCTAAATAGGATGGCATAGCGCAGGGGCAGGTGGGCCCACCAGCAGGTCGCCATACCGGCTCACCCAAACTCGTCCGAACCAGCTGAATACCACCTCTGAACATAGAATTTTGCTGTCTGTCCCTTTATAAAGATTATCAAAAAGATGTCTTTGCTGATAAGATAAGGTAGAGAGATAGCATTGAAAAAGACTGACCATGTATATGGGGAATAAATTATTTATTTGTGCATAAGGACAGTTCTGAATCAAATTAAAATCAACAAATCTACTAAATGCACTTTTAAAAAGTGAAGGGATCCACAAGTGGATGAATTTGTATTCAGAAATGCAAAAACAGTTATATAAATTCATTATAATTATGAAGAGGTAACAAGCCTGATTTACGTTTTTTGAAGAAAGAGTAAGATTACATTTTTGAAAATCCCAAATCCAGCTTTCTTGAGCAGAAGGACTCCAGCTTCCATTAGTATCAGTCAACATCATTACTAGCAAGGAAGTTGTAATTTAAAATATCTGGTTTGCACCACATTTCTTTCTTGCTCCAGCCTTTCCAATCATCTCCCTCTTTTCTTCTGATACAATAAACAGGTGGTTCTCAACTTATAACAGTTCGTTTAGTGACCTTTAAAATTACAATGGCAGTGAAAAAAGTGAGTTATGACCATTTTTCACACTTTTGACCATTGCTCCATGGTAACATGATCAAAATTCAGATGCTTGGCAATTGACTCACATTTATAACATTTGCAGTGTCCTGGGGTCATTGATCACCTTTTATGACCTGACAAAGTCAATGGGGAAGCCAGATTTACTTACCAACTATGTCATTAACTTAACAACTGGAATGATTCACTTAACAACTATGTCAAGAAAGGTTGTAAAATGAGTCAAAATTTTGAACAAAATTAGTTCACTTATTAAAACATTTGTTATGTCTTAAGTGACATTTGTCACTTATTAGTTCATTTATTAAGACATTTGTTATGTCTCACTTAGCAACATAAATTTTGGGCTCAATTGTGGTAGTAAGTCAAGGATTACCCGTACTTCTCAGATATTATTAGTCTCTCAATCAATAACTTTATATCCTACCATATTTCATCCTGAAACTCAAAGCAGCATAAATAGTATTTCCATATAATCTCTTATCCAAACATTGAACAAAGCCAGACCTTAAACCAAAGGGCCTTCATCACTCACATCAAATCCCCACAAATGATAAATGGATATACATTTATCACCTCTCATTAATAAAGCAATTTATTCCATTGGCATTACGATTGGGCAAGAAATACAGATACCAATTGCCTAAAGAAATGCAACTTTCATCATAATTTTCAAGGCCTAGGCTGAGAATATAGGATAATTTTCAAGGCCTAGGTGTGCAACCCACTGCTGGAGCTCCTGCCATAATGTATTTGGGGAATAAACGATAAGGAAACTTGAAAAGTTGAAACATTCCCCCCCCCCGTCCTTTCTTTGCTGTGCTTGTTGAACATTAATCTTAGGAGAGGTTCTAGTCTGAGACAAAACCCTTCTCCTGGATGCCATTGTTGAACCTGTCCTACTTCCAGGGCTCCATAGTTTTAGAGGGGTACTAAATAGTTCCATTTTTATCTATTCTGCATTTTAAAAACTCTTTATCAAAAGCAAAATGTTCCTGTATCAAGGAGAAAAAGAGATCCTTTCAAATTACTTTGATAGTATTTAAAGATCAAAACAGAGTGCATCAACCTTCAAAAGGTTGTATTTGAAACTGGCCTTCAAATCAGCTTGATTTTGAAACATTTTGGACACTCAGTTATCTCTGAATCACTCTAAGGTTCAGAGTTCAGTCTCATACTTCTCTCTTTGGTATCAGTTAGTATGATTTATGGGTTGGAGAAGAAGATGTGTAGTGAATATAAGAATACAGCCTAGAGAAAATTCCAGGATGGAATGAAACTTGCCTTATGCCAAAGTGGCATAGCCTTTAAGATGTTGGACTAATATGAGGGAGGGCCAGTTTCAAGCGTACATTTAGCCATTAAGCTCACTAGATTGTAAATAGGTAAACTAAGTGAACTAGGTAGGTCTTTGACCAGCATGTATACTGTACATATAACAATGTTCTACAGTACATACACCATAGAAAAATAATAACAACAATGTTTTAAAAGTTCAAAAGAAAGGAAAGAATTGGCTAAGATTTTGAAGGTTTAAAGAAATGCAATTTTATTGGCCAACAATTGCTGCTTAACTCAAATTTGGCTACATTATGGATAATCGTAGTCTTATGATCTGCTAGAAGATAGGTCCTGATAGGAGACATATTGGTGGTTGTCTCTCCCTGAGAGTTTCTTTACCAGTGACTGAGTTGGTGCATCACACAAGTTCAAATAGAAATTATAGCGCAACAAGATGTGATCCACATCTCCTATGTTCCAATAGTATTCCAATATTTGAGGGGCTGCCACAACGAAGAAGGGGTTAACCTATTTTCCAAAGCACCTGTTCTGTCCTCCTCCCCCTCCATCCGAATGATGGCTTAATTAGCCGGCTCTTATCAGCTCTGGTAACAAAAGAGCCAGCGTCTGCCAAGAGCCCTCGTTATCTTCCACGACGCTGATGAGTCACAAACTTCAGCTCTAGTCAATCAGTGGATTTGCCTGTTACAAAGAGACACACCAGCTCTTGCTGCCTTTTATATCCTGTGAGGTGTGGCTCCATGACTCAGCACTTCCTATGCCTGCCCCACCCTTGCTTCTGTTATTCCCTCCTAGGTTTCAACCATGCCTGATTGCTGTCAGCTGGGTCTGCAGGCGTGGCCTGGGGGGGAAAGAGTCAGGGGATGGAGGCCTCGTTATCTTTCACCTGGCCTGCTTCTGGCTCCTGGAACTGAGCCAGGGGAGCCAGTGCTCCCAAGGGAAGTCCTGACGGCCCTTCCCCCTCACTGTCCAAGTCACTTTCTGGCAGCAGGCCTGGCTTCGAGTCACTTTCTGGCAGCAGGGCCAGCTCGGGGGGCACAGACACAACACCTGGCCAAGGTGCACAACCACATACAAGATTGGGGTGAAGGTTACTGGTCAGAAGCAGCTAAAGTATGGGGAGTGACCCAAGTTTTAAGTGGAAGGGTGGCTACCTGGTATGTGTCCCTGCACAATGAAGATTCCCCCCTCTTGAGGAACTTTGACCACTTCATGGCGGCCCTGAGAATGAGATTTGAGGATCCGCTGGCAGAACAGAAAGCCAAAATTCACATGAGGTCTATCCGACAAGGGAGGAGACCAATAGCTGACTACAATCAAGAGTTCAGCGATCTGGTGCCTCTCGTGAGAGGGTGGTCTGAGGTGGCTCTTTTGGATATATATAAAGATGGTTTAAACGGCAATTTGTATAAGCTGTGCAGAGCGCGAGCATCCCTGATCACCCTTCAAGGGTGGTACACCCTGGCAGCGGAGATGGAGATTGATTTAGCCAAGGACTGTCTCCGAAGTGACCGCGCCTGGAAGCAAACCAAAACTCAGTTCCAGAGAGGGCCACCGAAGGGTTTTGCCGCAGCTGAAGATGGGAAGCAGAAAACCACAGGCTGTTTCAGATGTGGAAAGGAAGGCCACCGAGTGGCTGATTGTCGGACAAAATTGGCACCTAAGACGACCTGTATGGCAGAAAAGCAATGGCGCAGGTGGAAACCAAGACGCGAGAGGTCGCAAAGAGGGGAGTGGATGATGCCAAGAGTGCTCCTCCCGCCGAGGAGGAACTAGGGATTCCTTCCGGTCCAGATGACAGCGAGCCATCTTCCAAACCTGAAGAGGATCTATTGGTGAATTGGAAAGGGGGGGCCCTTACCGTCCCAGTGAAACTGTATGTCCCATCTTCGGGAATGCAGGATGAAATGCTAGCCCTTTTAGACTCAGGATGCACCCGGTGTGCAATCAGCCCGGAGGTGGTGGAGAAAATGGAACTAAAGCTAAAAACTTTGAGCAGGCCCATAGCATTTTGCCAGCTAGATGGGTCAGTGGCGGGGGGAGGCCCAACCCACTTTGTGACAGAACCCATAGAGATGACCATAGGAGAACACCGAGAAACCATAAACTTTATTGTGGCACCAGGAATGGACCAGCCAGTCCTACTGGGCCTCTCGTGGCTCTGGAAATGGAACCCGCGAATAAACTGGAGAACAGGGGTGCTGCGATTCCGCTCAAGGGCGCAAAAGAAGAGAAGATAACCTCAAAACCCCCTGACCCTGAACCCGCTGAGATACTAGGGTCGATGTTGGAATGGCTGGAGGGGGAGGAAAAAATTCCTAGAATATTGGGACCTATGAGAGGTTTTTAGTGAAAAGGCCTCTGGCGTGCTACCTCCCCATAGGCCTACAGACTGTGCAATAGACATCCTTCCAGGGGTGAAACTCCCGAAACTGAAATCTTACCCCATGACCCAGAAAGAATTGGGAGAATCGCGAAACTTTATAGATAAAAATTTGGAGCGAGGATTCAAAGGGCCTCTGGTAGCTCAGACTGCTAAGACAGTCTGTTATTAACACAGCTGCTTGCAATTACTGCAGGTTCAAGTCCCACCAGGCCCAAGGTTGACTCAGCTTTCCATCCTTTATAAGGTAGGTAAAATGAGGACCCAGATTGTTGGGGGCAATAAGTTGACTTTGTATATAATATACAAATGGATGAAGACTATTGCTTAATATAGTGTAAGCCGCCCTGAGTCTTTGGAGAAGGGCGAGATATAAATGCAAATTTAAAAAAAAATTCATTCAACCGGCCAGGCCTCGGGTTGCAGCGCCAGTGATGTTCCGGGAAAAGAAAGATGGCACTTACCGCTTAATTGTGGACTATAGAAATTTGAATTGTGTGTGCCTCATGCCTCTTAGGATGTGCTTGCCCACTTAGCCAAAGGAAAGTTCTTCACTAAGCTGGACTTACGGGAAGCGTATTACAGAGTGCACATAAAAGAAGGGATGAATGGAAAACGGCGTTCAATTGT
The DNA here is from genome assembly GCF_028640845.1 of Ahaetulla prasina. Taxonomy (NCBI): domain Eukaryota; kingdom Metazoa; phylum Chordata; class Lepidosauria; order Squamata; family Colubridae; genus Ahaetulla; species Ahaetulla prasina. The sequence continues at coordinate 68,618,643 of NC_080546.1, read as the reverse complement.
CCCCTTGGTTGCTTCCAATTCCGAGTTCTTACATTTGGATTGCAAGGGTCCCCTGCAGTTTTCATGCAACTGATAAATGAAGTGCTCCATAAACATTTGTTTAAAGGTGTCCTTGTTTATCTTAATGACATCCTTATCTACACAGAGACAATGGATGAGCACATAAAACTACTAAGAGCAGTACATAAAAAATTACTAGCCGCAGAACTGTATGCAAAACTGTCCAAATGTGAGTTTCATCAAACTAAAATCGATTATTTGGGATTCCGTATATCCTCTGATGGATTGGAGATGGACCCTGCTAAGGTCCAAGCAGTACTAGAATGGGCTCCCCCTCACACCCGCAAACAGCTGCAGAGTTTCTTTTTTGCAAATTTTTATCGACAATTCATTCCCGTGTTTGCTGAACTTGGCATGCCAATAACCAATCTCCTGAAAACAAAGGGAAATATAAAACCCAAACCATCTTTACCCCTCGAATGGTCTATGGAGTGTCAAGCGGCTTTTGAAAAGTTGAAACGGCTATTTGCCTCCGAACCAATCCTGAAGCATCCCGACATGGACTCCCCATTTGTAGTGTAAGCAGACACCAGTGATGTAGCAGTGGGGGCCATTCTACTCCAAAACAATGCTGAAGGAAAGCTACAACCTTGTGCCTTCACCTCTCGGAAACTGACTGAAACTGAAAGAAGATGGGCAATTTGGGAAAAAGAAGCATTTGCAGTCCACTGGACCCTCAAAACATGGAGACAATTCCTGGAGGGAGCCAACCACCCCTTTGAGGTTTGGACTGATCACAAAAACCCTTAAGACTCCCAGAAAACTTTCCCCAAAGCAAGCTCGATGAGCCCAATATTTTAACCGTTTTAACTTTTTCTTGCAATTCATTCTGGGGGGCAAGAACTTCCTGGCTGACGCCCTTTCCCGTTTACCTCAGTACAATAGTGCTCGCAAGGAAGTGGCACGCCCTATACTCCCAGTTCAACAACTAGCTGCCCCGGCAATTATCCGTACCCAAGCACAAACCGATGCAGCACTACCAGATGATCTCACCAAGTTGCTGAAGGAAGCCTTAAACATGGACGACTGGTTCTTAGACCATTCACATGAGTGTACTCTTCGCGATGGACTGGCTTGGGTGGGGACAAAGTTGTATGTCCCTGCGTCTCTGAGGGAGGCCATACTTCAACGCTGCCATGATGCTAAAATGGCTGGACATTTTGGGTTCGTGAAAACATTACACCTCCTGAAAAGGCAATTTTTTTTTAAATTTTGTCACAACAGTATACACAAACAATTGTCATAGATAAAACAACACGTATTGAAGAAAATATATAAGTAAAAATATGCATCAATAATATTAATTTGATATAATGAAGGGAACAATAGGACAGGAACGGTAGGCACTATTGTGCTCTTATGCACGCCCCTTATAGTCCTCTTAGGAATGGGGTGAGGTCAATAGTAGACAGTTTCTGGTTGAAGATTTTGGGATTTTGAGTAGAGACTATGGAGTCAGGTAGTGAGTTCCAAGCATTAACAACTCTGTTACAGAAGTCATATTTTCTGCAATCAAGTTTGAAGCGGTTGACATTTAGCTTGAATCTATTTTTTGCTCTTGTAATATTGCGATTGAAGCTGAAGTAGTCTTTTATAGGAAGGATATTGCAATAGATGATTTTGTGTGTTAAACACAGGTCATGTCGGAGTCGACAGAGTTGTAAGTTTTCTAATCCCAGGATTTCAAGTCTGTTGGTGTAAGGTATTTTGTTGTTTTCGGAGGAGTGAAGAACTCTTCTAGTGAAATATTTCTGGACTCGTTCTATTGTATTTATGTCAGAGATGAGGTATGGGTTCCAGACGGATGAGCTGTATTCAAGAATAGGTCTGGCAAATGTTTTGTATGCTCTGGTTAGTAGTGTAGAGTTTTTAGAAAAGAAGCTGCGTAGAATTAGGTTTACAACTCTTAGGGCCTTTTTTGCTATGTAGTTGCAGTGGGCTTTGGCATTAAGGTCATTTGATATGTGAACTCAAGATCTTTGACAGGGTGGGGTTGTCAGTTAGGTAATGTCCATTAAGTTTGTACTTGATGTTAGGTTCTTTTTCCAATATGTAAGACTGAGCATTTGCTGGTTGAGATTTGGAGTTGCCAAGTTTTAGACCAATCGGAAATTAAGTCGAGATCTTCTTGAAGGGTAGAAGTATTATTAGTTGTATTAAATAGTTTGACATCATCAGCAAAGAGAACACAATAACTTGAGATGAGGTCACAGAGATCATTTATGTATAGTATGAAGAGTGTTGGTCCAAGAACACTACCTTGGGGAACGCCACTTTTGACAGGAACAGGATTTAATATAGCGTTGCCAATTTTGACCACTTGTTGTCTATTTGACAGGAAGGCATTTATCCAATTGTGAAGAGGTCCCGAAATGCCGTAGGATTTTAGTTTGAGGAGTAGTTTATCATGTACTACTGAATCAAAAGCTTTGCAGAAGTCTATGTAGATTGCATCTATTGTTTTTCCTTGATCAAGGTTGGTAGTCCATGTGTTTTTGCAGTGGAGGAGTTGTAGGTTACAAGACAATTTTTTTCTGAAACCAAATTGTTTATTAGAGAGAAGGTTGTTTGTTTCGAGATGGAGTATAATGGATTGGTTTATGATGGATTCCATTACTTTGCAAGAGACACAACATAGAGAGATAGGTCTGTAATTTTCAACAAGGATTGGATCTCCTTTTTTGAAGATATTTTTTTGAAGATAGGGATGACTGTGGCTAGATTTTTTTTTGGTGGCCAGGGCTTAAAAAAGACATTGAATCTTATATAGTGAGTTGGCACTGTCTGTGCAGCACCTAAGAGACCACCAGGGAAGCCTCCTGGTTTATTTCAAACAGTAGCCCAGCCAGGAGCCCCATGGAAAGAAATATCCATGGATTTCATAGTAGAATTTCCCGAAAGTGGAGGCAATACAGTGATCTGGATAGTCATGGACTTGTTCTCCAAACAAGTGCACTTCATCCCATGCACTAAAATACCTTCTTCAAAAACTTTGGCGAAGCTGTTTGTTCTACAAACATCTACATCTACATCTACATCTACATCTACATCTACATCTACATCTACATCTACAGACTACATGGAGTTCCAGAACGGATAATCTCAGACCGGGGGTGCAGTTCACTTCTCAATTTTGGGAAGAGTTTTTGCAACTGATAGGCTCCGCCCAAGGACTAAACTCCACCCACCATCCTCAAACTAACGGATCTTGTGAATGCTCGAACTCGGTACTGGAACAATATCTAAGATGTTACATTAATTATCAACAAGATAATTGGGCGGACCTACTATCTTTTGCTGAAGTAGCCTACAATAATTCTGTTCATAGCAGCACTGGGTTCACCCCATTCAAAGTGGCTTCAGGTCAAGAATTTGTCCCCATTCCTGAACTCCCTGAAGAAAAACCATCGATTCCATCACTGGCTGAATGGATAGAACAATTGCAAAGTACATGGAAAATAACACGCAAAGCAATAGATGATGCACATTGCGCGCACTAGAAACAAGCAGATAAAAAGAAAGCTCTAGAGAAAAAATTCCAAGTAGGAGATAAAGTTTACTTGTCCTCTAAATATTTGCAAACTACACAGAAATCAATGAAGCTTGGACCCAAATATGTGGGACTGTTCCCCATTGTGAAAATCATTAATCCAGTGACTGTCCAGCTAGAACTACCAAAAACCTTGAGAAGAATTCACCCGGTTTTCCATGTTAGCTTGGTGAAACCTGAACACACATCCCCCCTTAGAGCAAACCCTACTAAGCCCCCAGTACCGATCCTCATAGAAGGGGAACAACATTTTGAAGTTAAGGAAAATCCTAGACTCTAGAAAATATAGAAATAAAATCCAATATTTGGTAGCTTGGAAACATTTTCCTCTATCACAAGCAGAATGGGTTAACAAAGAAGATGTTCGCGTCCCCAAAAAGCTAGCACAATTTTATAACAAATATCCTGATAAACCCTAACATTTCTCTTTTCCTTTTCCAGGGCTAACGTCCTTTTTTCAAAAGAGGGCCGAATGTCAGCCTCCACTTTTATTTTAAGTGTATATTTACTTATTGGAGTGTTTTACTGTTTTATTACTTTGTTAAAGGTTTTCTTCTTACTGAATGTCTTACATGATATATGGGGGAGGGGGAGGTTTATACTGCTGCCAGCGTCGGCTGTCATTTCAGGTGGAGGAGGAGATAGTTTTTCAAACAGACGTGCAGAGTTTGAACGGGAGTTGCCTGCTTCGCATTCCATCCAGAAGATTGACAGAAGGAGAACATCGGAAGTGAAGCAACACGTGGCCAAGGAAGGAAAGGACATTGGACTAACACTGTTTGAACTCTGGTGGGAGGAGGGCTCTCGGGAGGATAAAATTCTGTACAATTACAATTAGTTTCAGTTCTAGCTTTGCTTCTCTTGCAATCTGACATGTTTAGTAAAAATTACCAATTTCTTCAAACTGATGGAGTTGGGACTTTATTTTCTTAAACATTGATCAGAGGCAAGCTGACAAGCTGGCTGGGAGTGCTCCTTTAAAAGAGGGCTGTCAGCTGTTAGTCAATCAGTTTAAACTATTTTCCTGTGCTGATTGCAGACTGGAGGGAAAATTCTCTCCTACATATTTGCATATCTAACAGTATAGGACAGGGGTCTGTAACCTTAAACACTGAAAGAGCCATTTGGACCCATTTCCCACAAAAAAGAAAATGCCAGGAGCCACTAAACCTGGGTGGGCGTGACCAACTCCACCCCCCCGGTGTCTCTCCCTCTCTTTCCCTCCCTCTCCTTCTCTCTCTCTCTTTCCCTCCTCCCTCTTTCTCTCTCTCTTTCCCTCCCCGCTCTATCACTCTGTCTCTCTCTCTTCCCCCTTTCTCTCTATCTATCTCTCTTTCTCTAGTCTCTCTTTCCCTCCCTCTCTCTTTCCCCCTTTTTCTCTCTATCTCTCTTTCCCTCCCTCCCTCCCTGTCTATGTCTCGTGCTCTCTCTGTCTCTCTTTCTCTCCCCCCTTTCTCTGTCTCTCTTTCTCTCTTTTTTCCTTCCTTTCTCTTTCCTCCTCCCTCCCTCCCCCCCATTTCCCACCCCCACTTCCCAACCCACACATCCAGGGAATAACTGTAAGGAAATTCGGCCACATTCTCTCAGACTCTGGAAAGATACAAAAATAAAGCTTGTGTTGGAAAAGGAATGACTATCAGGCTGTTATATCACAGCACCACGAGGTTGCCACCTTAGATCTTCACACGCATTTCAGAGAAGCATCATCCCAAGCAGCAGCACACTCACACAGGCACGCATACACATCCTATAACTTGGTCCAAAGTGGCCAGAAAATATAGTCCCTAAGTGCTCCAAAGATGCTTGGCAAGCAAAGTATGGGACGACACCACCACCCCATCACCAAGGCAGTGTCCACTGAATCCTTGCAAAACTGGGCAAAGGCAGAGAGAGAGGAGCAGATGGAGCCGAATCTCTGAATCTGCCTCTCTCTCTGTGTCTTTCTCTTGCTGCCTGATTGCAGCAGGAAACGGTGGGTGGCTTCTTCCGCACTTGGTTGGTGCTGGATGCATGACCTGCTCTCTGTCTCAAGACACTGGCCCGCCCTGTGCTGCGCCACAGCCAATGCTGCTGCTGTTGCCAGGGCCGAGTGGGGAGGATCACATTGTAGCTCCGCATCATAATGGGCTCCAGGAGAAGGAGGAGACGCAGTCTCCCCCATTGTGAAGCACACTAAGTTTCACTGTGCTGCACATGGCAGGCAGGCCATGGAGATGGTGGCAGCAGCAGTATCGGGAGCCACAACAGAGGGCTGAAAGAGCCGCATGCGGCTCCAGAGCCACGGGTTGAGGGCACCTGGTATAGGATCTCCTGCTTGAGCAGGGGGTTGGACTAGAATATCTTCCAGGTCCCTTCCAACTCTGTCATTCTGATTCTGATTTTTATTTTACTTCCAAGTCTACGCTATAGCACTGGGATGTCATCTGTGGTTCATCATTACCCAGCATTACCCAGGTCTGACTCTGATTATCTGATTGACACACTATTATTCCCATGCTCATTTTTTAATTTGGTTTTCTGTAGTACAAACACAAAAGACCTGGATGTGTTCTCAAGGTTTAGGCTGCTAGCTGGAGTTCATGAAGTTGCTGACTGATGGAAAACTGGTTTTACCTCATTTATAGGGTATCCAATTTTTTAGTGTTCTTTGCAATTTTTGTGTTAAATGCTGTTAACTGCCCAGAGCCACTATGATTTGATGGTGGCCCATAAACATCAATTTTATTCAATTAAAAAATAAATTTGCATATGAAATAAATTTGCATTGAATTAAAAATGAATAGACTTCCAGTCGGTGCCACCTTTCTCGCTGGGTGCCTAATTAAGGCACTCCGCACTGGATATCGTAAAAGCCGGTGAAAACAGCGAAGAACAGCTGTTCCCGGCTTCAATTTCCCTCTCTGGTTGAAAGAGAGAGAACAGAACAGCGGGGGGGGGGGAGTGGTAGATTCCCCTAGGGGCTTTGTTTTTGTTATGCAGAGTTCCGAAGGGTTGAATCCCATTGAATCCTGCTTTAATCTCCGGTCTTCAGCGCGCTCCTGCAAAAGCAGGAAAAGAGGAAGGTGTCCACCTCTGCTCAATTGATTTCTTTTTGTGGATTTCTATATGCAGACAGAAGAAACACGAGTGAACAATTATTGGATTGCAAGTATTTTTGATTTCTTGACTTCCACCTTTTAAAAAGAGAAACTTTTTTTCCCCTTGCTTTAACTGACTGTTTAAAATGGCGAGAGGAAATGAAAATGAAAGTAAAGTGAAGTAAAGTGGAAAGGAGCAAGCTGCGTAACTAAGAAGCTAGGAAACATTATTTGTGGATTGTAATGAATTGAGCTCTCCTATATTTAAAGGAAAAATCGTGTTTACTTGCTGAGAAAGTGAAAGTGAATGGAGACTTTATCTTATTGTGCTGGACTGTGGACTGTTGGATTATATTAGTTTGTTTAAGTATTTCATAAGGGGATTCTCAAGAACTTTGCCATGGAGGTTCTTTCAGAAGAATGGATTTGTGACTTTATACAGGATTATACAGAAAGAATGTATTTAATTATTCAAAAATACGAATTGATAAAAAATGGGGATGTTTTGGATGAGAGCTTGGAGGAAATTAACCAGTGTAATCAGTACTTGGAATATGGAATGGACGTGCAAGCAAAAACGGATAAAAATGAAAATTTGATTGTGAATAAACAAGATGATGTAAAGAGGCTTTTTTAAAAAAAGTTTAGATGAAATGCCTGAATCTGTGTTACAAGAGGCTGCCTCCCGAACCGGAAAAATTCACAGGATTAATGCTTTCCAAGAGTTCTCTTTCCAGACTGATGGAATATATAGCAGTAACCTGTGGATTGTTGGACATAAGGAACTATTAGGAAATATTGTGATTGACTTTTTAAAAGGAGTAATGAAGGAAAGACAGAGACTAATGTATCAAAAAAAATGGCAAGAGATAAAAGTATTATCCTTGAAAGCTTTTTTTGAAATATTAACAGATAAAAATATTAGCGTTCCTGAAAGGCTATATGTGAGAAAGATCTGGAAGGAATGGGTTGATTATATGTTTTACATTTATCATAAAAGACTAAATATTTGGATTTATATTGGATTTAGACGAGGAAGGACTAAAGTTGAATAGATACTGTAATTTCTTGTATTGAAATTATATAATGTGTTGTACTGAATTGTAAATAGAATACTCTCGAAAGATCTTATGTAAGAAAGATTGGGGGGGGAAATTATATGGTTATAGAAACTATAAGGGAGATATTTTCTGAATTGGATTGGATTTTTATGCATTAGCTGGTTTTAAATACTTTAGGATTAATCTGCTTTATTGATTTATATATTTTATTACTGTTAATTCTTAATTATTTTTTTTGAAGTATTTTGGTTAGGTAAGGAGGAAGTCAGAGCTAGAGAGGGAAAATTGGTATAATAGTTTTGGGTTATAGTTTAAATTTTTTTAGCATATGTTTGTTTTATTTTTAACTATACCTTGTGTTTGTTCCGGGAAGTCAGGGGGGAGGGGGGTTTGTGAAGGGAGAGAGGAGGGGGGCTGGGGGAAAGGGGGAGAAAATTTTGTAAAACTTTTTGAATAAAAAAAAATTGAATAAAATAAAATTACATTTATTGTAAAATAAAACAGTTGATTTAGGGGTGATTTTTAAACTAGTACAAGCTAATTTCAAATAATCACATCTATACAATTTTCCTATACTAACTCCCTTCTCTTTAGCTCCATTTTTATTAGTATATCAAGTAACCCCATCCCTTCATCAAATACTTCCTCTATATACATTAACATACTTTATATCACATTCATGCTAGAGGATTCTCTTCCTCAGATTGTGGTAGGGAGCAGAGATTAGGGAAACCTTAATAAATAATAGTGTTCAGCAATTAATGCAGATAATTTTAATTCAGTTAAATTAATATTAACTTACGATGTGCCAAAATATGATTTTGGAGGATTGAAAGATACCTTTTTAGTTCCAGGATGCATGAACAATGGAGTCCTAATTATATATTTTACGTAATTTTACATAAAAGTTTTTAATTTTACAATGGGTCAGGATGGCAGTACAGGCCATAAAAGCAGAAACTTCTGCCGTTTTCATGAATTGGGTTAGAATTTTAAAATTACTTTTTGCATTACAAGATAGAACATGTCTGTGCAGAAGGATTTCTTTTTTTCAAGTTTCATATTCAATAATGAGGGCTCAATACTTCATTTGAACAAGTGGACCCATATTACCTGCAGTTTACATTACAAGCATCAACATGGTTGCTGAAAGAAAGCATGCAGAATACTCACAAAAGGGATATCTTCTCATAATTTTCAAATATACACCACATATGTGAAGTGCGATGTACACAAATAAGGAAAACTGTTTTGGACTCTCACTTCTTCATACCCATATAGAGTTGTCTGAGAATACCACTAACTCAGTTAATGAAAAGTTAACAATGAAAAGTTAGTATGTTTGCAGGATTTGACAAGCCCTCAGATTTTACATCAAGATACTGCTGTGCCGAGGAGCCCTACAGGCAGAAAGTCAACATACAAAACAGAACATTATTTCCAAAGCATAAAAATTCTCCTTGTTTGTGGATTTTTGTTAACTATTCATAGAGTCAGAGAATGGAAAAGTTGAAAGGAGTTGGTGATCATTTACTGCAACTCCCCGCCCATGCAGGAATTAACTGCATCTCTAATTTATGCATATAATTTAATTACCAGGCTAGGATATGCAATAGAGATGTTCTCAGTCAGTTTCACTTTCTCCATTTCCAAAGATACAACATCTTTAGTTCTGTCTACTCTGTTAAAAAATGCATACACTTAAGTAAGGACTTACCAAAAATAATTTTGGTAAGTTATTTGGTAAATTCTTACAGATCAGTAATATTAACCTGCCATGGGGGTTCAGTGGCGTTTGGCCTTCAAGAGCATATGATTTCTGCCTGTCATATTGCTATTAAAGATTATGGGCCCTTCAGAAAAAAAGGGGCATTTCTAATTCACAACCATAAGGAGCTTGATTCCTTAAAGATCTAAACCAGGCATTGATGAGCTAAGCATTCAAAGCCCAGATAGAACATCTATCAAGTTTGCTTTCTCCATTTCTGGGGTCAGACCTTAGAGAAGAGTCTTAGATTGAGAAAAAGAATTCTTAATCTTTTTCCAAGTAAGCTGTCTGAATTTCTGATAAAAACTGTTCTTTAACTAAATCTGCTAACTATGGCAAGAAAATTAGGCATGGGCACCATTGGTTCTTAAACATTTTTCTGGTGTTCATAGTTTATCTTGTAGCATCAGCTTGCTCCACAAATTCAATGCAAATTAAGAGTTACCTCCTAGTAGCTTTCAAAATTTAGCTTCTGTTTAAGGAGGAAAAACAATCACAGTATTTTGAACATTTTGAACATCACCTCCATTTTAACCTTAAATATATTCTTAAGAATTTAATGTATATTTCAATATCTTTTTATTGGGTTTTTCAGATGCATTCAAGAAAATGTATTTCACATACACAATTCACTGTTGCTCTGTTTCCTTGGCATCTGCTTTTACCCTGCTAATTTCAGTTACAAGTCAGCAAATACATTCTCGCTTGAATAAAACTCCTGGAGGTTTTTAAAGCTCTTGTGGGAACCATTATGCCCTTTAAAAAAACAGTTCTTACAGTGGCAATGTTCTTTATATTTTGAAAAGGAGTTGCAAGGTAATGTTTCAAGTACTAGTGGAAAAACATACCAAAACCAAGATTGGGAGGGCATGGAAAATACTGTACATTTAAGTAATGACAATGCTTTTAATGTTAACACCATAGCATCACCACAGTTGTTATGTCATGTTGAGTCTAAGATAAAAAGGGAATTTCTTTGCACAGAGATGAATTTTTATGGATTTACCCTCTAAAAGTAGATGTGGAGATCAGAATGAAGATGTACAGAGGCTGCAGATGATATGGAACGGATGATAAAAATTCAAAATTAAGTCCAAGTGAGATGTAAACTGGAATGGATCAGAATATATTAAGCTACATCCCACCAAACTGGACAAATAATTTACATCATTTTCATGATGTGAGGATTTCATTCCTCACATCTCCCTTTATATTTAGGGTGGGTCCTAAATCTCCACCTGCCTATTTACTCATGATGAGAACAAAAATATAACAGTTATTATGACCAAATAAAATATTCATTTTATTTTTCACTTCCAATTATCAACCATAAACATGAGTAGATCCACAAGACAGATCTTTTACACTATGCACTCTGCCCCTTATATTTGTCAGCACTGTAAGTAAAATATAGCCCAAATGACAGCTATAAACGTTCTTAACGACCTTATCCTCCATGAATTTATGAAAACTTCAAATTGACAGCCATGCCCACATAGAATATATTATTAAAACTTAGTTGTACAAAAAAAAATTCCTGTTAACATTGCACAACAACCATTCAGATTTATAGAATTATCCTAATTCCAAACATGAAAGAAAAAGAATATACTTTCCTCTCGCCATATGCCTTCTTTCAATTATAATTTTTGCATCTCTATTTTGTCTCCCTAATGTTTTTCTAAGCTAAAGAGCCTGATACTTTGTGGAATTGTTTCAGTTCTTAGACAATTTCTGTTGTCTTTTCTGGGCCTTCTCCACCTATACCACATTATAATTCCCTTCACTCACATCTCAAATTCCTGCTGAATTAGTAGCAATTGGGGGGAATAAAAACAAAACAAAACAGAAAGCGGACATCTTCCTTCCCTTCTCCAGCAACTGTACAATGCTGCATAATTCTGCTAGATGTAGGTAGGCTTGGCCAACATTGTTTTTCTAAGGCGAGGTTCTAGACAGGAGAAGAAAAACACAGTTATCCTTCATATGCTGCTACAGCAAGACAACTACCAAGAAACCAGGAAAGTGAGGTGGAGAAAAGGGATTAAGAGATCATTGGTATGAAGGGAAATGGAAGATAAAAGCAGTGAAGTTCTTCACATCTTGGGCTGAAGAAAAGTTAAATGGCTGTGATGATCATCATGTATTTCAGGCAAACATTACATGTTATCACATCTCTCTGTGTAATTAAAGTTCTTCTCTTCTCGTTCCTTCCCATTCTACCACATTTTTTTTCTTTTAGGCTAAGCACTTGATGAAATTGATTCCCTAGCCTAGCGCATAGATTGCTCTAAAGGCTATACATGTTAATGGGATTAAGTTAAATAGTGTGGACGACAAGATAATGATGGGGAGAAGATACAATTCAAAAAGAGTAGAACTGATGAGTGGTTAACAAAAAATGGCTAATTAAAGCTGGAGCTTCAAAAAAAATCCAGTTAAAAATAAGCATGGCATAGCCAGTATGGCTACTTAAGGGTTAGGCAGATTTTAACCAGATTAAAAGGCATAAGCAACTCAAATAATAAAAAAAGATTTGGAATTTATGAGGAATATGGTGAAGAAATATAGTTGAAGAATGGATTGGATGTCCAGAAAGTTAGTTAGTGCAGGCAAGTTCAATTGCCTTATATAAATGATACTTAAGTGTGTCAATACCTTTTTATAGAAATGCATCTTCATAGAAGCAGAAGAAAGGAATATGCTAGTACCATGTGGATTATTTGCAATTACCAGGTTGATACATCATACATTACAGCAGAATGGTTGAACGTATGGGTCATCCTACAGGTCATAGCAAGGTTAAAAGGGTTATCTACTATGTTGTAAACTACATACCATGTTTCCCCAAAAATAAGACCAGGTCTTATATTAATTTTTGCTCCAAAAGACACATTAGGGCTTATTTTCTGGTTAGGTCTTATTTTGGGGGAAATACGGTACTAAATGTACCCATCTGGCTGACTATCTTAACTGGGGCTTATTTTGGGGGTAGGGCTTATATTATGAGCATCCTGAAAAATCATGCTAGGGCTTATTTTCTGGTTGGGTCTTATTTTAGGGGGGAAAGGGCAATAAATAATTAAATAAAACATATCTGAGAGAGATTCTTTAATCATGTTGTGGCAAAGAGATTGTCATTCCACAAATTCTTTCACCCTTGCCTTTTGGATAAGATCCCTACATTTTCCATCCCTCTGATCAGAAATCTAGAAAGAATTTTCCAGAAGGAATTCCTTTTCACTGAAACACTACTACAGTATGGCAACTATTAAACATAGGTGTCCATAATTTTAGATGCCACCACTCTCGGATGGGAGTGATGCCAATTTTACTGTAATTTGGCTGGTTATTGCTGCAAAATCTGATTGATTCATCAATGGAAGCTCAGTGTGGCTTTCTGTTTCATTCCTGCACAAGTTTTGTGTTATACATATCCAGAACATGCTATAGAAATACAGGCTAGATACAAAGCCTTTTCATTATAGTGGAGCAATTTCAGGGGGAAAGGGGGCACTCTCAGCAATATTAATGCAACCTATCCCAACCAGGTATCCTTCAGATATGATGGTCATACATACATACTTGACAACTGGATAGATTGGAATTATAGCAATGTGTCAGAACTATTAAAAACATTCTTGCATCTCATGGTATAAAGCAATGTCTTCATACTTTGATTAAGGTATGGATGAGCAATTAAGGGAGGAAAAATGATCTTGTAATCTTAGAAAAGAGGAAAGTTTGAGAAAGAAACTAAAATAATCCCAGTTTGGTGTAAGAGGGGGCAGAAGAAATCTCTATCAAACTTTGAAGATGCTGTTATTATACCCCACAAAAATACAGTAGACTTCCTAAAATCATTAAGTGTCTATTTCTATTGCTAGCTTATCTCAAAAGGCTATCTTCCTTTCTTGAAGATATGTACATCTACCAGTAGTATCTTTAACCTTTAAGCTCTATCTTTGAAGAATATAAAATATTAAAGAGAGGTGCATACTTTGGATGTATCTTGTAACAAAGGCAGGTATATTTAAAGTAATATCAGAATGCTTCTGCAATATATAAAAGCAAAGAAAGAAAAAAAATTGGTTGAAAGTAAGAAAAATAATGTTTTTTTCTCACTCACATCACACTGAATCTAACTTTAGCAGAAGTGGCACTCTTTAAAGATCTGCAATAAATCCAGTATGCTGATAGCTGCAGGATTATGGGCCATTTAGACCAATTCAACCACCATAGGATAGGAACTCATTATGTATATTGGTTTCACCTTATCAAGGCTGGAAAAAATGGGAACGCATGGTACAGATTAGACAATTTATGACTCATATTCTCAAGATCTAGATAAAATATTGCTGGGACAACAATGCAAACAAATCCGATAAAGCTCTTAAGAATCACATAATAAAATTCTGGGTACACACCAATTCTTAGTCAGATTAATAAAAACTTCAAAGCTTCTAGATATTCATAGACCTCATTTGTAACAAGGCCTTTAACTCTGCTAGGGCCTACAGTAATTTAATTTGCAATCACATGTTCAGGCAAGGAAAATAAAACAAAATCATGTTAGACTAAACCAAACATTATTGGTCTATCTAAAGAACAGATCGTCCAATTTGTCATTTCTGCACTTTGTAATTAAATTATTGTTTTCACCCTGGGTAAGCAGGCATTTTAAGTATGGTCCTTGGATAATCATAATTCTATTGAGGAGAATAAATATTTCACTGTAACTATTTCTCTCTTAATCAGTTCATCAACGTAAAAACACTGGAAGTTACTGCAGCACAGATAATAAAATAAGCCAATTATTACAGCACTCTGGCCTGAAGCCAATAATCTTTGAATTATTTCAAAAGCTTGCTTGTGATTTAAGAAGTTGGTGCTGTGGAATTATGCAGGAAACAGCATATATCTTACATGTTTGTGGACATAAAAGAAGAGGCTAAAGCAAAAATTTGCTATAGCAATAACTTTCAAAAATGTAGCAATCCTATAGTAAAAGGTTCCTGTTCCAATATTATCTTTCTGCATATGGAATCTGGAAACCCAGAGCAAAGAAAAGATGGAAAGTCTGAATGGATAAAAGGAAAGTGGAAGGGAAGAGTATCTTTGCATTTGCAACCATGAACACTAAAGATCATCTTGACCATCTATTTATTTTTAAAATTTAGAAACTGCCCAGCTCCCCTCCAAAGGGATTCTGTGCAATGTACAAATAAACTATAAAAACTGTAAGTAAATATATGCGGAGGCAAAGATGGATAAATGCAAAGTTAAGAAGGCAAGGGGAGGGTTTTCAGGGCACTAACCAAGCCCATGGCTGTGTGCTCCTTTGTGAGCCCCCCAAGCAAGATGGCAGAATCAGGTTTTCAGACATCTCTGAAAAGCCAAAAGAGTGAGGAGTTCGCCTCACCTCTGGAGGGAGGATGTTATAAAGGGTGGAGGCAATGGCTGACAGTTCTCTTTCTGAACCTTTCTGGAGATGTGCTGAGATGCTTTTGTTCTCAGTAGCCTTAGTTCCTTAGATATTATTTCTTACTGTGGTTTTGATACTTTAGGATGACACTTATTTATTTTAATTTAATTTATTTTTTTATTTTATATTTATTTCTGTTTTTTAAAAAAATCCTGGAGCACCAGGGAAGTACCTGAGGATTGGAAAAGAACTGATGTGCTTCCCATCTTCAAGAAAAACGGAAAAACAGACCCAGGAAATTACAGACCAATGAATAACATCAATACCTGGAAAGATCATAGAAAAGATAAAAATAATAAAAAAAGATCTGCAAACAATTAGAAGCAAATAAAGTTATAACTAGTAGCCAGCACAGGTTTGTTAAAAACAGATCAATGCAAAGCAATCTTATTTCATTCTTTAAACCAGATAAATGCTGTGGACATAGTATACTTAGATTTTAGAATAGAATAGACTAGAATAGATTTTTTTTTTTATTGGCCAAGTGTGATTGGACACACAAGGGATTTGTCTTGGTGCATATGCTCTCAGTGTACATAAAAGAAAAGATACGTTCATCGAGGTACAACATTTACAACACAATTGATGGTCAATATATCAATATAAACCATAAGGATTGCCAGCAACAAGTTATAGTCATACAGTCATAAGTAGAAAGAGATTGGTGATGGGAACTATGAAACAATTAATAGTAGTGCAGATTCAGTAAATAGTCTGACAGTGTTGATGGAATTATTTGTTTAGCAGAGTGATGGCCTTCGGGAAAAAACTGTTCTTGTGTCTAGTTGTTCTGGTGTGCAGTGCTCTATAGCGTCGTTTTGAGGGTAGGAGTTGAAACAGTTTATGTCCAGGATGCGAGTGATCTGCAAATATTTTCATGGCCCTCTTCTTGATTCGTGCAGTATACAGGTCCTCAATGGAAGGCAGGTTGGTAGCAATTATTTTTTCTGCAGTTCTAATTATCCTCTGAAGTCTGTGTTTTTCTTGTTGGGTTGCAGAACCGAACCAGACAGTTATAGAGGTGCAAATGACAGACTCAATAATTCCTCTGTAGAATTGGATCAGCAGCTCCTTGGGCAGTTTGTGCTTACTGAGTTGGCGCAGAAAGAACATTCTTTGTTGTCCTTTTTTAATGATGTTTTTGATGTTAGCTGTCCATTTGAGATCTTGCGATATGATAGAACCTAGAAATTTGAAGGTTTCTACTGTTGATACTGTGTTGTCAAGTATTGTGAGAGGTGGAAGTATGGAAGGGTTTCTCCTAAAGTCTACCACCATTTCTACGGTTTTGAGTGTGTTCAGTTCCAGATTGTTTTGGTTGCACCACAAGGCTAGTCGTTCGACCTCTCGTCTATATGCGGATTCGTCATTGTCTCGAATGAGACCAATCACTGTTGTGTCATCTGCGAACTTCAGTAGCTTAACAGATGGATCATTGGAGATGCAGTCATTGGTATACAGAGAGAAGAGAAGTGGGGAGAGCACACAGCCTTGCGGGGCCCTGTGCTAATTGTACAGGTATTTGATGTGATCTTGCTTAGCTTCACCTGCTGCTTCCTGTTTGTTAGGAAGCTTGTGATCCACTTACAAGTCTGTTCCGGTACCTGTAGCTGGTTTAGCTTAGTTAGAAGAATGTCTGGAATGATGGTATTGAATGCTGAACTAAAGTCTACAAAAAGGACCCTTGCATAGGTCTTTGGAGACTCAAGATGTTGTAGGATGTAGTGCAGAGCCATATTAACAGCATCATCTGTTGATCTATTTGCTCGGTATGCAAATTGCAAGGGGTCTAACAGCGGATCCGTGATGGTTTTCAGGTAGGAAAGCACTAGCCTTTCAAAGGTTTTCATGACTACAGATGTTAAAGCAACTGGTCTGTAGTCATTCAGTTCCTTGATGGTGGGCTTCTTCGGCACTGGGATGATGGTAGAGTGTTTGAAGCAAGAAGGAACATAGCACATCTCTAGTGATTTATTGAAAATATGGGTGAAGATGGGGGCCAATTGGTCAGCACAGACTTTTAAGCAAGAAGGAGTTATCTTGTCTGGGCCTGGAGCTTTTCCTGGCTTTTGTCTGTGAAATAGGTCCTGCACTTCCTTTTCTGTGATCACTAGGGGTTGTGAACCCAATGAAATGGGGTCAGTTGTAGGAGGCTTGACTGTTGTTGGTGTGTCTGAGATGGGGGTTGTGGAGACAGGTGGCTGTAGTTTCCTTTCAAACCTGCAGTAAAACTCATTCAGGTCATCTGCCAGTTGTTGATTACCTTCAGCCTGGGAAGGAGGTTTGCCATAGCCGGTGATTTTAGCAAGGCATTTGACAAAGTAAACCACAACCCACTTCTTGATAAGCTAGAAAAACGTGGACTAGACAACTTCAGTACCAGATAGATTTATATCTTGCTGACAAACCATACTCAACAAGTGGTCCTTAATGGTACTACATCCACATGGAGAGAAGTAACCAGTGGGGTACTACAAGGCTCCATCTTAGTCCTAGTACTCTTCAATATCGTCATAAATAATTTTGATTAGGGAATAGAAGGGGAACTCATCATATTTGCCAATGACACCAAGTTGGCAGGAATAGGTTAGTAAAACTACCCCAGAAGATAGGTTCAAGATACAGACCTGAACACTGGGCCCTATCTAACAAAATGAAATTCAATGTAAAGAAAAGTAAGTTTTTACACTCAGGCAAGAAAAACTAAATGTACAGGTATAGATTAGGTGAAATTTGGCTCAATAGCAGTAACTGCGAGAAAGATTTTGGAGCCCTAGGGAACAATCACTTAAATATGACCCATCAGTGTGCTGCAGCTGCCAAAAAAGCCAATGCAATGCTAGGCTGCATTAACAGAGAGATGAAATCACGATCACATGAAGTATTAATTAGTACCACTTTATAAGGCTTTGGTAACACCATACTTGGAATACTGCATCCATCTTCGGTCATCATAATATAAAAAATATGTTGAAAATTTGGAAAGAGTGCAGAGAAGAGCAACAAAGATTATTAGGGGGTAGAGGCTAAAACATAAACAGTATGGTTGCAGGAACTAGGTTATGTCCAGTCTAGTGAAAAGAAGGGCCATTATAGCAGTGTTCCAATATTTGAGGGGCTGCCACAGAGAAGAGAAAGTCCACCTATTTTACAAAGCACCAGAATGTGAGACAAGAAGCAATGGATGGAAACTAATCAAAGAGAGAACAAACCTAGAACTAAGGAGAAATTCAAAGGCAGGTATCTTGAAGAATGTGCAAGAAGTCATGTTTAATTCCTGATGTTATTTTAAATTTCTTGGGAAAGTTCCTTTTGTTAGCACAGATATTCAGCATAAGCAGTCCTCAATTACTGCATCTGCATAAGAGGCAGTCAAAACACAGACAAGCAGAAGTTGGGGATGGGAGGGATCAACATAGTTCAGTAAGAGGCAGCAATGCAACTGATAGACTGATAGATATAACTGTAGATATATTATACAATATACAGACTCCACTACTTAGCCTCTCAGTGAATGATGACAGGAATTAATTATCTAAAACATATGAACCCAGTCTTACAACTGAAATAAAATTCATATGAATTCTTAAACATCCCCATCTCACCCTAAATCTTATCTGGATATTAATAACTAGATTGCTGCAAAGGCTGTAGTAGCAGGAATAATGTACAGAGAGCCTAACATACATTCCTAACCATATGACAGTTGTGCCCCTACTCTTTTTTCCATTTTCCTATGTATTTCTTGGATTTTTATCTTGCGATTGTACCATAATTTCTAGCCATTCCCAGATAGACCCGGACGATTCCAGAAAGCACGAGTGTGATCTGGTCGCTGTCAATTGTTCTGAAACTCCACTACTGAGCCATGGTAGTCTGCAGATGGCACTCTCCTGCATGTTGACAGAATCCAAGCTACCTCCCCGCACCCCCTCCCTCACATAGGCAGATGGATTTCTTCAGCACCCAAACAAACAGGATCTTTCAGTGTTGGACTAGAAAATTTTTGTGCTTTTGTAGAATGCTTTCTGCCATGGGCCTTCCTTGCCCCTTTAGCTCATCCTTCCCTTTTTCAAAGAAGTACTCACCATGTTGACTTCAGAGACCATGTCTATACTGGCGATCTCTATTCTCATCCCAACATCAACAGGAGAACCTGGAAACCGACATGGGTGATTTGTTGTGTGTGTTTTTTAATGATCAGCTAAGGAAATGAATTGGAATCTTCATTTCCACTTCTTGTTGGGGTTTGGTGTTTTGTTTTTGTTTTTTTGAGAAAGAGAGAGAGAGAGGGAGGGAGGGACGGAAAGAAATGGCATTCTTCTGCCCATATGTTGCACTCAGAGAGCTGTGTTTGATTTGTTTAAGACTTTTGTGAAAGCCAAAAGCTAACAAATCTGACTGCTGGTATGAATACTGGCAACA
Source organism: Ahaetulla prasina (assembly GCF_028640845.1). Taxonomy (NCBI): domain Eukaryota; kingdom Metazoa; phylum Chordata; class Lepidosauria; order Squamata; family Colubridae; genus Ahaetulla; species Ahaetulla prasina. Next base: position 68,599,217 of record NC_080546.1, on the reverse strand, counting down.
GTCAATCTTTGTCCAACATGTGTGCTTGTAAACTTGCATACCTTAGTATGTGTGTGTGTGTGTGTGTGTGTAAGAAAGAGAGGGGGAAACAAACAAAAAAAGATATCTTTGGGATAATATGCAGCAGCCCTCACCAGTCTTAGCTGGTTTAACAAATCTAAGCAGAATCCTGTCTGGACAAGCGTGTAAACTAGATTAAGTAATTTTAAAAATCCCAGAAGACGACAATGGCAAATCACTCTTCCAAATGGTTGTTAAATAACAGTGTCACATAAAGACACATAGATGATAGACACATCTATATATATAGATGAGTTCGATTCGAGGAGTCTTTCCCTTCTACTCCCGAGACTGGACGTGCCACTTAGCAGGCAGGCTGATTAACATTCTTATCAGCCTTCTGCCTCCGAATGAAAGGCAGCGCACCGCGTTGTCTCCTGTTGTAAACAAATCAGGGGAGAATTACCTCCAAAATCCGGCCTTAAGCGAATATCGTATCCTTTGAGCAATCGGTCCACCGTCTCTTTCACGTAGGACATGTTGCTAGGCTCGTTCACGCTAAACAAGGTAGAAAGAGAGAAAGTGATTCAGGACGAGGAGGGAGACACCCTCGCATTCCCGGCCATAATCTATTTATCCTTGCCTCCCGTGTGTGGGGGGGGGGTATAGAAATCAATGAGGAGACTCAGAAAGGAAGGCGATGCATTCTGTACCACACACGGGCGCTCCGATACACGGGGGACAGGGGAGAGAGAGAGAGAAGGACAGACAAGACACGCACGCATACACACGGATACCCACCCCACACATGCGCCTTCTTGCGCCCAAGCGCCCATCCTCACCTCTTAGCATAAGAGACCACAGCTATCATCACCGGGAAGACAAAAATCCCCGCGCCCTCTCGGAGCTGAACTGCCCACATTCCTTCCTCCTGGTGAACAGCGGATGCCTCTTTTTTATCCCCACCCCCACTTCTCACTCTCCGCCCCACCCGCGAAGATTCAAGGAATGCAACTTTCAAGTCACAGGCAGGGCGCCGCCGAGAAGAGTGCCACGCATGCGTGGCACTGGTTCAATATCTGAAGAACCCGGTCAGTGTTGGCCACTAGGCCTGTCAAGTGAGCCGGGCAGAAGGGCCCTGCTCGCTCTGCGGAGCGCGACCCGCTGAAAGTCGAAAGTTCTTCGGCCCGGCAAAAGGTGAAGGTGAAGCTCATTGCAGCTGGGCTGCAACACCTCCCTCCCTCCCTCCGTTGGTGCCTCCCCTTCCCTACCGCTGGTTGGTAAAAAGGGAGCCAGTTTAGAGCACAGTCAGCTGCGTTTATGGCCACAGCTACGCCTGGGTGACACAACCCCCATTTCCTCGCTGCTGGTTTATATAGCCCTAGATAGGACCAGAGTCTACCATTAGCTTATTTCAAGCTACTTTTCTCTAGGGGATGGCTCTGGTGTCAGTTGTCTCCTATCCATCTATATATCAAATCCACTGCTCAAGTTTGGAGACTTGATGAGAAAGGGCTAAGGCAGGAGGCAAAGCAGTCCTAAATAACAACATCTCTTTCTTCCCAAGTTTCCTTTTTAAAAAAAGGATGAGGGGACATATAGTAATTTGACTTCTACCAGATTGGAGTCCCATAAGCAACAGGAAGGTTTGCATCTACAACAAGAGATGATACCCTATATATTCACACATTGTTGCTGTGGGTAATACAGTAGTACTTAAGGATTCTGGTCCTTTCCCCTCTAGTCCTTTCCCCTCTGGTGATTTATAGCATCTTCCAGCACCACCAAGCCACCACTGTGGCATATGTTGCTAAGAAAGATGGACTTTATTTTGCCATCACAAAAGTTGGAAGGTGCCATAAGATGCTATGAATCATTAGTGTGAAAAAGGTCTTCCCCTGCACTTCTCTTCCGAATAATAGGGTGGTGAAATCAGGACATGTATTCAGCTCACCACCTAGGAAAATACAGGAAGCACCATTCATTCATTCATGACTTGTTCCCTCCCACTGCTTTGCATCATTCAGTGCAGAAGGACTCCAAGCATAGGCTCCTGGTAGCCACAGTCTTCATTACTCAGTCTGTCTTGCAACATCTCTTGAAAGATATGAAGGAGTAGAAAATGCAAAGGAACAGGGTAGGTACACCCCTAACATTATTGGCTAATCCATGCTGTTAGGAAGAGAAGAAAACAGAAGGGACACTGGGGGATCTCCAGGAATGAATCGAAAAGGTTAAACTGATATCTATGCACTACATTATTGAGGCCATCTATTTTACATCTTGACTTTTTCAATCCCCAGCTCCTTCAACAATCCTGGAAGGGTCCAGCTGATTTGCTTCCTGGTTAACCCATTATTATACAATTTAAAGACAATTCAGGAAAGCACATGAGAACTTCTTTCACAATCTGCCTTGTCTGTTGCACTAGGGCAGGAGTCTGTAACCTTAAACATTCAAAAAGCCATTTGGACCCATTTCCCACAGAAAACAAAACACTGGGTGTCACAAAACCTGGGTGGGCATGGCCAACTCAACGTCACTCCCACCCAGTCACATGACACACACCCCAGCCACGTCTACCCAGGTTTTGTGGCTCCCAGTGTTTTTTGTGGGAAATGGGTCCCTCCCTCCCTCTCTCCCTCCCTCTCATTTCTGTTTTTCTCTCTTTTTCCCCTCCCTCTCTCTCTCTCTCTCTCTCTCCCCTTCTCTCTCTCATTTATTTCCCTCTCTTTTCCCTCTCTCTCATTCTCTCCCTCCAGCTCTCATTTCTTTCTCACTTTCTCTTTCCCCCTTTTCTTGCTCTCATTGGTTTCTCTCTCTTTTTCCTCTGTCTCATTCTCTCACTCCATTATTTTCTCATTTCTCTCTTTCTTTTTCTCCCCTTCTCTCTCTCTCTCTCTCTCTCCTCTCTCTCTTTGTTTCTTGTCTCTCTCAGAAAGCCGAGGCTGGGCCGACCTGGGAAACTCTCCTTGGAGCTCTTCGCTACTCCTTTTCTTTCTTCTTGGCAACTTTTCAGAAATCTGGGCTGGCTGAGGAGTGAGCACAAGCTAAATAAAAAGAGCTTCTTGAATAAAATAATCTATTCTTCTTTCTTCAAGTGATTTCAGAGAAAGAACAGGGAAGTTCTTGGTTAAAGGAAAACACTGTTACCCTTTTTTTCACACAGTTCATATTCCATGGAGTTCTACAAAAAGTTGTAGAACTTTTTGAGATTCTTCACCCTCCAGCACACCAACCCTTTGGTTTCTGTCTAATACAAGTCAAATATTTGGGAACTCTAGAAAGCCTAAAGTTTAGATATTATTTAAAAAATGTTATATGTTTAGGGATAAAGATTCAGACACGGTTTACCCTAAGGTGTAGATATAGTAAGATTTCAAGTTATGAAGGTTTTCATAGTTTGTAGGAAACAGGAAAAATCATGTATTCTTGGTTCAATTCTATTGAAAAGAAGGGAGAATACTAGTTTGAAATGCATACTGGGTCCAAAACACAAATGCCCAGGAGGAAAAATGAGAAATGAGTAATATTATTTGCATTTTTATATAGGCAAGTGTGTTAAAGTGCCTCCATGGAAATCTGTTACTATGTCAGTGATGGTTGGCCCAGAACTCAAAGAGGATGAAGAATCAGATGTTTTTATTTCATGCCGTTACTCTGTAGTATTCATGCATTCTCAGCTCATTTATTTAAATACAAACCTGACGAAATCAGTGGTGGATTTAGCCGGTTCACACCTATTCGGGAGAAACATTTGTTAACTTTCTGAACAGTTCAGAGAACCGATTGTTGGAAGAAATCTTCCAATAGCCTTTTGTTTTTTTCCTTTACAGGGCTATTGTCAGGAAGGCAGGCAGGAAACATTCTGGTGTTGTTTCTAGCCTAATCCTTATCTTTATTAGCTTACAGGAACCGCCTTATTACATTGTAACAGTTAATAGTCCTTGACAGTAGCCCAGACTTTCTGTCACTTCTCCTGAATTTTCTTTTCTTTTCTGGAATTAGGGGCTTGACTTTCTTAAAGGGGGAGGGTTGTTTTAAGCTTTTTACACTGCTTTAGTGGTTCCTGGCACTGTCCTTTTGGGGTGTACTTCCAAGAGGCAGGATGCAAGATCGGCACTCTGTCTGATTTTTTTACTGCCTTTCTTGGGGCATGTGATTGTTCCTTAAATCTGGATGGTTTCCTTAGGATATCTTGTGAGGTGTGTGAGACCAGCTGGTATCTTTAAGGGATGCAAATGGATCTAAGGATTGCTTCTCCTGGGTGGGAAAGGGTTCTTTGTCAGTTCACTGAGCACAGGAGTCTTTTGTCTAAGGTATTCTTCAGTCATCCAGGCCATGGTTGTCCCAAAGGTGCTTTTTTCAAGAGACATCTAGACTTTCTTGGTTTCCAGAAAGTCCAGCTGCCTCTTGAAAAAGCACCTTTAGGACAGGAGTCTCTTGAATTGCTTTGGAGTGGGCAAGGCACATGATCACTCACTGATAGTAAGATTTTTAAAAAAGGAGGTAGCGCTGCCAATTTGTTTTAGTTTTCACTCATGATAATAAGGCTTAGTAACATGGCACCAGGCTTGACGTTTATTTAGATATCTGTGTCATGTACTTAATTTTATTGTGGTCCTGACAGGTTTGGGAGGCTTGAAGCTGGGTCCCCTGTATAATTTGTTAATTTTTAGTTTGGCATTTTGTAGCCCAAATATGCCCACCCATTTTCTGAAGAGCTTAAATGACCCCTCTGCTAAAGGGTTTCACTTTATGAGCAAGAGTTGACTGCTGATAGTTACCATTGCATTTTAACTATTTTAATTCCTCAAGGTACTCTGGCACCCAGCCTGATTTGTAACTCCAGCTTGCAGGTATTTCTAATATAATGACTGGTATTTAGGGCAGCTTTTTGCAAGCAAAGAAGTTTTTTGTATTTTTGCACAGGTAATCTTTGACTTACAACAGCTCATTTAGTGACCATTCAAAGTTACAATGGCACTGAAAAAAGTGATCTATGACTGTTTTTCTCACATGAGCATCGTCACAGTCACAAGAGACTGGGTGAGTGAGTGACATCGAATTGGCCACACCTATGAAGTCACATGACCACCCAGCCATGCCTAGCTTGTTGATCATTAGGGCAGAGAACTGGTTGTTATTTGAATCCCACCACCGATCAAAGGGATAGTATCATGTGAAGTGTTAATACTACTTTGTACTGCTTTGGTAAGGCCGCATTTGGAATGCTATGTACAGTTTTAGCCACCATGATACAAAAAAGTTGAGACCAGAGGTGAAATCCAACCGGTTTGGATGAACCAGTAGTTGACATTTGGCTTGGGTCACTGAACTGGTAGCAGCCTCTGGCTGGCCATGCTCCTGACCTGGTCGCCTGGTCACCTGCCTGAAGCACTGCACCACAACTAAGCGGCCCTGATCTGCCTGCCAGGTAAGCCTAGGAGTCATGGCCTAGCTAGCTGCCCCTGACCCCCATCCCAGCTTGCCTCCCCTACTCCCTTCCCCACAGCCTGTGGCTCTGCCACACTTCCCTGTCTTCCATGTGGCCTTCCCGGCGGTCCTTGTGGCCAGGCCCCCTACTCCATTCCCCATGGCCTGAGTGTCAGTTTTGGAAGATAATTTTCTTTTTTGCTTCTTAACTGCCACATATTTTAGCTGGGGAAGTTGGGAGGGGATTGTTGATTGTTGATTGTTGTTACTCATAGCAACATTCCGTGTTCAAGGACTTCTGTCAGTGTCTGATGAGACTGCCTGAAGATTATATCCAATTGAGTGTGAAGAGTTGATTGGACAATGTGATGAACTTGTGGGTGTGGGGCAAGGCTGTGAACTGTCAACTTAGTGTAGAAAACCTGGAAGCTTTCAGATTTGGGTTTTCCCAGCTGTGCCAACATGATATCTCTAATAAATTGGAACTTTGAGGAACCTCAAGCCTCAGAGCTTTATTTTGTTGGGGGTGTTCCTTGGAACCCTGACATTAACCCAAATCCCCTAAATAACTAAGCAGCACCCTGGAAGGTGGCTGAGTGGGGCACCAACCTAAAGCTTGGGTGGTGCAAAGTCTAAGTGAAGATGGAAGAGAAAGAGGAGATTACAGAGGGAGCTATGGGAGCACATACTGGAAGGTTTATTGAGACCCAGTATTCTCCTTCTGAAGGCATGGTACAAGGCCTTGAAGCTGCAGACATGATGCAAAGCCTAGGTGCTCGGCCCACGGAGATGGATTCCAGGAAAAGTTGCCAGCATGATCCAACTCCAGAGAAGGGACCGAAAGAGCAATCGCCTGGATGTCATCCCGTATCCAGCCCTCATCAACCTGCCATCATGCTATCCCCTGCGGAATTTATCCCCCCAGGCTGGGGATTCTATCCTAGCCAGGGGTGGGTCCAGTGCCAGTGGACGCCAATGCCATCTGCTCCCCCCACTTACAGGATCACCATGGGCCCACTTTGCCCTGACAATCCCAGCACTGCCGTGGGGTCTGATCCAGCAACCAGTAGTGCTGCTGCCACAGGTTCCAGTTCAGCTGCCAGCATTTACCCCACCGCCCAGTGCAGCACCCCAACAGATCCCTGCCTCACCTCCAATCAACGTGGCAATTCTGCTAGAATAGGCACCACCACCACAGTTTAGAGCGACGTTTGACAGTAAGCCTACCAAACTGGCCTATTTCCTCAGCCTAGTATGGGCTCATATAGATCAGTATGGAAAGCAATACGAAACAGATCGCATCTTACTATCTGCGATCTCAGAGGGGATGAATGAGGGAAATGCTGCTGAATGGATAGCCCAGCTGCATAATGAGGGGGTTGCTGAATTAAATGATGCTGAAGATTTTGTTGAGCTGCTCCGGGCCAGATTCGAAGACCAAGACTGAATCAACAAAAGTGAAGCCAAGATGAAGGTGATGAGTCAAGGGAATCGATCCATAAAGGAATTCATATGGGACTTTAGACAGGTCATGGGGAACCTTGGACATTGGCTGGACAGAATACTTCTGCATTATTTTAAAGAAGCCATTGATCAAGAAGTCAGAACCGCCTGTGGAATCTGGGGGGTGCCAGAGCGACTGCAAGACTGATATAATATGTCAATAACTCTTGATAGAGAAGTTCACTCATGCCACAACCCCTCAGCTGGGAGATCCCCAGGGATAACTTTTGCTAGACATCCTCCAACAAACCCTACTGAAACCCCTTCTGCTCATCTACAAAGGTAATCAAATGCTACCGTTGTAAACAAGTGGGTCATTGAGCTGCGGAGTGTCTGGCACCTGCACCAGTTCCACAACCATGCCCCACCACGTCAGCCTGAGGCAGAAGGGACCCATGAAAGCCCTCGGATGCCAGCAGAATTTCCCGGTAGGCAATCAAGACTTCTCCTCCCCGTGAAGAGAGTGAAGAGACCTTGACCAAAGACCTGCTGCCTGCGCTGGCCAGCAGTAGCAGCGGCAAAGACAACCCAATGGTAAGTGGGACCATCCACCCCTTTGCGGTCAAAGTCAAGCTGACAGTGCCAGAGACAGGAGTGCATGGAGAGGTAGCAGCAATAATAGACACTGGCTACACACGTTGCTTGATTGGCATCCCCATTGTTGAACAGCTAGGCATAAAGACACACCTCTTAAGCCACCCCATACGCTTTCAGCAAGTAGATGGGACTTTAATAGGTGGCACCCCTGCTACAGGGTCATTGAGCTTGTCAGATTGGAACTAGGGATCCACACAGAACTCATTCGATTCGTAGTAGCCCCAAAAATGGCAGAATCAATCATCCTGGGACTTGCCTGGCTAGACAAATGGGGCCCTACAATCAAATGGGAGGACGGCTACTGAAAAGTAAGGATAGGGGTGGGCCCCTTGCCACCCGTCCCTCCTGAAGCCGAACTCACTGAGACGAGCCCTCAGGGGCCCCACTAATGAGAGTCAGCCATGGCAGCCATCGAAGCCCTATCTGGGACTTCCCAGGTCTTCAAGGAATACAAGGACCTGACTGAAGCATTCAGTGAGGAGGAATGCAACAGCCTTCCCCCTCATCGCCACACTGACTCTGCAATCGAGATCGAGCCCAGAGCCAAACTCCCTAAACCAAAGATATACTCAATGACCCCAAAAGAGATGTCTGAACTGAGGAAGTACATCAATACTTTTTTTTTTAATTTACATTTATATCCCGCCCTTCTCCGAAGACTCAGGGCGGCTTACATTGTGTAAGGCAAAAATGGGAGGATGAGGCTGTGCATACTAACCTAGCCCGAGGGTTCATCCAACCTGCAAAATCCAGAGTAGCCGCCCCGGTGCTATTTAAGGAAAAGAAAAATGGGAGGATGAGGCTGTGCATGGATTTTCGTGGAATAAATGCGGTATGCATGGAAAACACCTACCCCCTTCCCCTCATGAAAGACCTACTAAACTACCTTTCAAAACGCAAAATGTTTACTAAACTTGATTTGAGTGAAGCCTACTACAGGGTGTGCATAAAGGAAGGGGATGAATGGAAGACTGCTTTCAACTGCCCATTAGGTAGCTTCCAATTCAAAGTCATGCCCTTTGGTCTCCAAGAAGCCTCTGCAGTATTTATGCAATTGATTAACGAAGTGCTGCATGAACATTTATACAAGAGGGTTCTCGTCTTCTTGTACAACATTCTCATATTCAGTGAGACATTAGAAGAACATGTGAAACTAGTCCAAGTGTTAAAGAAACTGTTAGCTGAAAGCTTTATGCAAAGCTGTCCAAATGTGTGTTTCACAAAACTTCTCTGGACTATCTGGGCTACTGAGTGTCGAACAAAGGCATAGAGATGGATCCCGGGAAGGTGCGAGCCATACTTGACTGGCAGCCCCCTCACACTAGGAAACAGCTGCAAAGTTCCCTGGGGTTTGCCAACTTCTATCAACAATTCAGCCCAGCCTTCACAGAAATGGCTCTGCTGCTTACTTAACTGCTAAAGACGGAACCCTTCCCTGCAAAGCTGCGGCCGACGCAGCCACTAGCCTGGACGTTAAGCTGTCGAAAAGCGTTTGAAAACTTGAAACTGTTGTGTCTCGTCTGATCTCACCTCAGCCGGGGTCTTCTTATCTGCTTCCGAACATGGAGGAATGTTCTAGTATGCCTCCCGGCCCCAGCCCTGGCTCCATGCCCAGACAGGCTGAAGAGGAAGAAATACCTTCAGAAAGAAGAAATACCTTCTAGTATTCAGAAATACTAGACCCCTCCCCCTCCTCCACAGCATGTGAGCCTGAGGGAGGTCAATTACCAACAGCTGCCGACTGGAGTGACCTCGCATCAGAAGACTTGATAGGCGGAGGCAACAGAAGGAAGGGAGGGGCAGGCCTGGATAAGTGCTGAGTCATGGAGCCACACCCCATGGCCTATATAAAGGATCTGCTTTCTGGCATTCTCTGAGTCAGGCAAAGTCTAAACATATCTTGCTGAAGTCACTTTCTGGTCTCCTGCCTGCCCTGAGGACTTTGCTAGGACTTTGGCAGAGCTGCAGAGGCACACCTGATTCGGATTTCCCTGACCCGGCCGTCAGCGGAGGAGTGGGACACGACAGAAACAGCGCTTTGCAGAGGAGCCCATCCTTCAGCACCCAGACCCAGATAGACAGTTCATTGTCCAGGCTGACGCCAGCGACATTCCAGTGGCAGCAGTGCTCCTCCAGGAAGACCCCCAAGGACAGCTGCTTCCTTGTGCATATGTATCCAAAAAACTTAAGGACACTGAGCGAAGATGGGCAGTATGGAAGAAGGAAGCCTTTGCTGTTCGTCGGGCTCTTCTATCATGGCAGCACTTCCTAGAGGGAGCCAAGATCCCCTTTGAGTTATGGTCAGACCATAGAAACCTCGAAGTCTTAAAGACCCCACGAAGGCTCTCCCCCAAAAGTCCGCTGGGCACAGTACTTCAAGCAGTTTGATTTCAAGCTGAAATACATCCCGGGGGGGGGGAAGAACCTGCATGCAGATGCCCTGTCAAGCAAACCCCTCTGACAGCCAGAGGGAGGATGTTGTCCATGCCATCTTCCCAGGCACGCAGAGTGCGGTGCAAGTCACTACCTGGAGTCAGGCCAGCAGGCGGACTGACCCCATCGATGGGAAGCAAGCGTCGACTTGAAGGCAGCACTATCTACTGATCCATGGCTAGCTGACAATCAAGACATGTTGATGACCCGTGACGGACTAGCTTGGAAAGGTTTGAAAATTTACATCCCCAACAGCATGAGACTCCTGGTGCTCCAGCGTAGCCATGATTCTTGATTGGCTGGTCACTTTGGATTTCTAAAGACCCTTCATCTGATTAGATGGCAGTTTTGGTGGCCAAAGATGAAAGCTGATGTGGAGGACTATGTAAAAAGTTGTGCCACCTGTGCCAGCAATAAGACAAGACCGGGAAAGCCTCCCAGTTTGCTTCAACAGGTAGCTGAGCCCAGCCGCCCATGGGAAGAAATAGCTATGGACTTTATCGTAGAGCTCCCGGAAAGTGACGGAAATATGGTAATATGGACTGTGATAGACCTGTTCTCCAAACAGACCCATTTTATTCCTTGTTCTGGACTTCCCTTTGCTAAGAAATTAGCCAGGATGTTTGTCAAACAGATCTACCAGCTGCATGGAGTTCCACGATGGGTGATCTCCGATCGAGGAGTTCAGTTCACCGCTAAGTTCTGGAGGGAGTTCCTCAGGTCCATTGGGTTGTCTCAGGGGCTTAGCTCAGCTTTCCATCTGAGTACGAACAGAGCCGCAGAACATGCTAATGCCATGGTGGAACAATACATAAGATGTTAAGTGGATTACTAGCAAGATAATTGGGCTGACTTGCTTCCTTTCGCAGAAGTGGCGTACAATAATCCGGTGCATAGTAGTACGGGACTGACGCCTTTTCAGATTACGAGTGGCATGGAATTTGTCCCTATGCCAGAACTGCCGAGAGAAATGAATGGATGGATGGAGTCAATAAAGAAAGACTGGGAGAATACCAAAAAAGCCGTGAATGAAGCGGTCGAAGCATACAAAAATCAAGCAGACAAACACCAATCTCTCCTTTCGGGTGGGAGATCGCGTGTATCTTTCCACCAAATACATACGTTTGAGTTTGAAGAGTAAGAAGTTGGGACCGAAATATTTAGGCCCCCATAGTGAAAGTGATTAATCCAGTGACTGTACAATTAAATCTTCCTCGCATACTGGGAAAAATTCATCCTGTTTTCCATTGCAGCCTGTTAAAGCCGGCTGTGAGATCCAAATTAAGACCTCAACCTGCTGCTCCCCCAAAGCCGATTGTGGTGCAGGGTGAGACTCATTATGAGGTGAAGAAGATTTTGGACTCCAGATTGCAGAGGGGAAGTTTGCAATATTTGGTTCATTGGAAGGGATACTCCTTGTCTGAAGCCACATGGGTGAAGAGTTGGGATGTTCAGGCAGATACCTTAGTTAGGCAATTTCATGATAAATTCCCTGATAAGCCTAAGGGTCTCCTGGTGGTGGGGAGGTGGTTAATGTGCTAATTGTGTTAACCTCTGATTTCAGTCTTGTTCCAGGATGCGTTATTTTCCTGAGGGGGAGAAGCCAAAAGACAATTTTCTTTTTTGCTTCTTAACTGCCACATATTTGAGCTGGGGAAGTTGGGAGGGGGTTGTTGTTGGAGCAGTAGAAAGTTAGTTATAACATTCATAACATAACAACAGGACTTTTGCCTGCGTCTGATGAGACTTCCTGAAGATTGTATCTAATTGAGTGTGAAGAGTTGATTGGACAATGTGATGAACTTGTGGGTGTGGGGCAGGGATTTGAACTGTCAACTGGTTGTGGAAAACCTGGAAGCTTTCAGATTCGGGTTTTCCCAGCTGTGCCAACATGACAATTCTAATAAATTGGAACTTTGAGGAACCTCAGGTCTCAAAGCTTAATTTCATTGGGGGTGTTTCTTGGAACCCTGACACTGAGCTTGCAAAGGCAGGCAAGCAGGCCTGGCCACAGGGATTGCATGGAAGGCCGCATGGAAGGCAGGCAAGCATGTCAGGGCTGCCTGGCCAAGGGGAATGGAGCTAGCAGCCTACTCCCTTCCCTACAGCCCTGCCATGCTTGCTTGTCTTCCTGTTCAGTCCCCTCCTGGCCTCAGCCATGCGAGCTGACTAAACGAGCAAGTAATTGAGTTCACGGCTGCTATCAGTCCTGGCAGGAAATCTGCAGCTGCCTGCCAAAGTCTCCCTTTTATCTTGGGGTTGCCAGGCAACCAGGAAGTCAGCAGTCCAGGCCGAATGTTCAGCTCATTTCTCCGAGTCAAAGAGTTCAGCTCAATTTTTGCTCGTCATGGAGCAGCAGAGCAGCCAGGACTGCTTTTATACTCTGTGGGGTGTGGCTCCGTGATTCAGCACTTCCTAGGCCTGCCCCACCCCTGCTTCTGTTATTCCCGCCTCTCCTGCCTACGAAACCTAGGGTCCAGCCAAGCCTGATTGCCATCAGCTGGGTCTGGAGGCGTGGCCTGGGGGTCAGGGGATGGAGGCCTCGTTATCTCCTCCACCTGGCCTGCCTCTGGCTCCTGGAGCTGAGCCACAGAAGCCGGTGCTCCAGAGGTAAGTCCTGATGGCCCTTCCCCCTCACTTTCCAAGTCACTTTCTGGCAGGGGGCCCGGCTTGGGGGGCGCAGACACAACACTTCCATGCGGCCTTCCTGGAGGTTCCCCACACCTGCTTGCCTCCCAAGGTCGGCATCCAGCCCATGTTGGGAGATTGTCACTTTTGGCTCTGCCCGGCCAGCGGGTGGATGGGTGGCCATTGGGGGAAATGCAGTTGCTGGACTGGGGCTGAGAGGGGTGGCAGTGGCACTGAGAGGGGTTGCTCAGTTTCTTCCTTCTCCTGCCGCTGCCTCTGGGGCCAAGACTGCTGCTCCGCTGCAGTGCACATGGGTGCTGTGGCTCGGTTGGGATGGGCATGCTGAGGTGTGAGGAAGATTAGAAGGTAAGGCCAATGCTGGTGGTGGGGGAGGAAGACCCACTGCACTCAGCCAAAGAAGTGTCACCTCGAGGGGACATGGTGAGGCTTGCTCACCTTTTGGGCCTGACACGCTCAGCTTCCCAGGGCCTTTGGGTAATGGTCACCCGCTTGCCTTCCCCTCCACCTCAGGTCCCGCTGCCCAAATCCAGTCCATGATGGGGGATGCCCAATTTCTGGGCCAGGCCGCCCGCCCTCCTGGAGCACTTTCTTCCTTCTCCTGCTGCCACCGCTGCTCAGACCAGGGGTGTGTGTGTGTGAGAGAGAGAGAGAGAGAGAGAGGGAGGGAGAGAGAAAGAAAGAAAGAAAGGGAGAGAGGGAGGGAGAGAGAGAAAAAAGAGAAAATAAAGAAAGAAACAGAAGGAAAGAGAAAGAGAGAAAGAAAGAGAAAGAAATAAAGTGGAAGGGAGAGAGAGAGAGAAGAAAGTGAGAGAGAGAGAGTCAAGAAGAAAGGGAGGGAGGAAGAGAGAAAGAGAAGAAAGAAAGAGAAGGAAAGAGAAAGAAAGAAAGAGGAAGGGAGAGAGAGAGAAAGTAAAGAAAGAAAGAAAAAGACAAGTAAGAGAGAAAGAAAGAGAAAGGAAGGGGAGAGAGAGAAAAGAGAGAGAGAGAGAGAGAAGAAAGAAAGAAAGAAAAAGAAAGAAAGAAAGAAAGAAAAAGGAAGTGAGAGAGAGAAAAGTGAGAGCAAGAGAGTCTACACTACACTACTAACCAGAGCATATAAAACATTTGCTAGACCAATTCTAGAATACAGCTCGCCTGTTTGGAACCCTCACCACATCTCTGACATCAATGCAATTGAACGTGTCCAGAAATATTTTACAAGAAGAATTCTCCATTCCTCTGAAAACAACAAAATACCTTATCCCACCAGACTTGAAATCCTAGGCGTAGAAAACTTGGAACTCCGTCGCCTTCAACAAGACCTAAGTTTAACTCATAAAATCATCTATTGTAATGTCCTTCCTGTTAAAGACTACTTCAGTTTTAATTGCAATAATACAAGAGCAACCAACAGATTTAAACTTAATATTAACCGCTTTAATCTAGATTGCAGAAAATATGACTTCTGTAACAGAATCATCAGTGCTTGGAATACTTTACCTGACTCTGTGGTCTCTTCCCATAATCCTAAAAGTTTTATCCAAAAACTTTCTACTATTGACCTCACCCCATTCCTAAGAGGACCATAAGGGGCGTGCATAAGCGCACAAACGTGCCTACCGTTCCTGTCCTATTGTTTTTCTTTTCTTTTTCCTATATAGCACTTCGACAGCTTCGTTGGGGTGGCCCGGGGTGGAAAAGTACAGCTGAGCGTCCCGAAGCCACTGATGACCTCACACAACGTCTTCATGTAGATGTTGAACAGGAGAGGCGAGAGAATCGACCCCTGAGGCACCCCACAAGTAAGGCGCCTCGCGGTCGATCTCTGCCCTCCTGTCAACACCGTCTGCGACCGGTCAGAGAGATAGGAGGAGAACCACCGATAAACGGTGCCTCCCACTCCCAAACTCCCCAACCGGCGCAGCAGGATACCATGGTCGATGGTATCAAAAGCCGATGAAAGATCTAACAGGACCAGGGCAGAGGAACAACCCCTATCCCTGGCCCTCCAGAGGTCATCCACCAACGCGACCAAAGCTGTCTCCGTGCTATACCCGGACCGGAAGCCAGACTGGAACGGGTCCAGATAGACAGCTTCATCCAGGTACTGGGAAAGCTGCCATGCCACCACACTCTCTACAACCTTCGCCACAAAGCGAAGGTTGGAGACTGGACGGTAATTACCCAAAATAGCTGGGTCCAGGGAAGGCTTCTTAAGGAGGGGTCTCACCACCGCCTCTTTCAAGGCAGCGGGAAAGACCCCCTCCAACAAAGAAGCATTTATAATTCCCCGGAGCCAGCCTCGTGTCACCTCCTGAGTGGCCAGCACCAGCCAGGAGGGACACGGGTCCAGTAAACATGTAGTGGCATGTAACCTCCCCAGCAGCCTGTCCATGTCCTCGGGAGCCACAGAATCAAACTCATCCCAAATAACATCAACAAGACGTGTCTCAGTCATCTCATCCGGATCATCACAATCTCGGTCCAAACTATCCCGAAGCTGAGCGATTTTATCGTATAAATGTAACGATTTTAAATGTAAATTGATGAATGCAAGAAGTATTGTTAACAAATTACCGGGAATTTATCCTCCTGCTAAACAGTGGTACATTTGATATTATATTTATTTGTGAAACATGGCTAATCTCATCCATCCCTGACTCCATCATTTTAAACAAAGAATATCAAGTTCACCGTTCAGATCGTGAAAACCGAAGAGGTGGTGGAGTGGCTATTTTCTATAAAAAGTCACTGAATCTAAAAAACATTCAAGTTGCACACAAACTTTCTCTTCCTGAAACTATTGTATGCGACCTATCATCTAATACCATACTTCGATTCATTCTATGCTACAGAGCCCCTGACTATGACATTACTCATGCTAATATTTTAACCTCACTACTAACATGGGCTGCCTCTTGCCCATATCCACTCATCTTCCTGGGTGACCTAAATTTACCTCTCATCAACTGGATAACAAATGAATGTACAACTGATCCAATCCATACTACAATATTTTTAGTTTATTATATATTTTAAACTTTTTAGGCTAATTATAAAATAAGTTTTTTAATTTGCATTTTAAATTGTACACTGTATTGCCTGTTTTATTTTGCTTCCAACAGTGATCATTGCATGATTGACTTCCGTCTTAATATACGTCATCACTTAAATCGTCATATCAATAGCATTTCCATCTACAACTTCAAAAAAGCCAATTATGACCTTATAAACAATGATCTTTCATCTCTGGACTGGCAAAATCTGTTCTCAACCTGTATAACTGCTGAAGACCACTATAGAGTTTTCCTACTCGAAATCAATAGAGTCATCAAACTATACGTACCACAAACTACCACCAAGATCAGGAAAAGCAAACTACCCATATCAATAAAAAAGCTTCAATCTAAAAAAAAATCCCTCTGGAAAAGAAACAAAAAGGGCTATGTAGCAAATTTTAAAAATCGCTACAGAACTATATGCAACCAAATAAAAACCGAATGCACAAATTACCACACCAAGCAAGAAGAGGATCTTCTGCGCACTAATTCCAGTTGTGCCTTCTATAATTTTGTCAACAAGCTTAAAGACTCTAGATCCATGCCACCACTAAAAGATTCTAACGGCAATGAATACAAAAACGAAGTAACTAAAGCAAACCTCTTTAACAAATTCTTTGGCTCAGTTTTTGTCAACAGTGATGGCACATATCCCATATTCCCAAATCGTACAAGCAATGAGTATGACGACTTAACAAATATAGATTTTACAGAAGAAAATGTTGGAAAAGCTCTTTGTAACTTGAAACCATCTCTATCCATTGGACCTGACAGACTTTGTGCTTACTTCTTAAAAAAACTCTCTAGTAATTTAGCAGAACCCCTAAGTATAATCTTTAATAAAACTTTCACAACCAGTTCCCTTCCCAATCTCTGGTCACTAGCCACAGTCATTCCAGTTTTCAAAAAAGGCGACCCCAGCTTAGTTGATAATTATAGACCAATCTCCTATGTTATGTAACTGCAAAGTAATGGAATCCATCATCAACCAATCCATTACCTTGCACTTAGAAATACACAACCTTCTCTCAAATAAACAATTTGGCTTCAGAAAAAAATTATCATGCAATTTACAACTTCTCCACTGTAAAAACCTATGGACTACAAATCTTGATCTAGGTAAATCAATAGATGCAATATACATAGACTTCTGTAAAGCTTTTGACTCAGTAGTACATGATAAACTTCTCCTAAAATTAAAATCCTATGGCATTTCAGGACCCTTACACAACTGGATATCTGCTTTTCTGTCAAACAGACAATAAGTAGTTAAAATTGGTAATGCTCTAATCCTGTTCCTGTCAAGAGTGGTGTTCCTCAAGGTAGCGTTCTTGGACCAACTCTCTTTATAATATACATAAATGATCTTTGTGATCATATCTCAAGTAACTGTGTTCTCTTTGCTGACAATGTCAAACTTTTCAACACCACTGACAATACATCCACAATTCAAAAGGACCTTGATCATCTAACTACTTGGTCTAAAATTGGCAACTACAAATCTCAACCAGTAAATGCTCAGTCTTGCATATTGGAAGAAAGAACCAATCACAAAGTACATGCTTGATGGACATTACCTCACAGATGACCCCCACCCTGTCAAAGACCTTGGAGTTTTTATATCTAACAATCTAAGTGCCAAAGCCCACTGCAACTATATAGCAAAAAAGGCTCTAAGAGTTGTTAACTTAATTCTACGTAGCTTCTTTTCAAAAAACACCATGCTACTGACCAGAGCATATAAAACATTTGCTAGGCCAATTCTTGATTACTGCTCGCCTGTCTGGAACCCATACCATATATCTGATATCAATACAGTTGAGCGTGTCCAAAGGTATTTTACGAGAAGAGTTCTCCATTCCTCCGAAACGAATAAAATACCAGACTTGATATCCTGGGTCTAGAAAACTTGGAACTTTGTCGCCTTTGACAGGACCTGGATTTGTGTAACAGAATTGTATATGCTTGGAATGCATTACCTGACTCTGCGGTTTCTTCTCATAACCCCAAAAGCTTTACTCAAAATCTATCCACGGTTGACCTCACCACTTTCCTAAGAGGACTCTAAGGGGCGTGCATAAGAGCACAAAAGTGCCTACCGTTCCTGTCCTATTGTTTCTTCCCCTATATATATATATATATGTTTATATTACCTTGTTTCTCCTCATATATATGTTTATATATTATATAATCCTTTATGTAATGCTTATATATATTGTTACAACAAAAATAAATAAATAAAAAAATAAAAATAAATAAATAAAAATTTGTTGCTTCAATATCTTTTCCAGAATCTTCCCAGGTATTGATGTCAGGCTGAGTGGTTTACCAGATCTGTTTTTTCCTCTTTTTTGAGGAAATTGATTTTTGAAGATTGATCAGGCAATAGATGCAATCTACATAGACTTCTGCAAAGCTTTTGATTCAGTAGTACATGATAAACTACTCCTCAAACTAATATCCTATGGCATTTCGGGACCTCTTCACAATTGGATAAACGCCTTCCTGTCAAACAGACAAGTGGTCAAAATTGGCAACGCTATATCAAATCCTGTTCCTGTCAAAAGTGGCGTTCCCCAAGGTAGTGTTCTTGGTCCAACGCTCTTCATACTATACATAAATGATCTCTGTGACCTCATCTCAAGTTATTGTGTTCTCTTTGCTGACTATGTCAAACTATTTAATACCACTAACAATACTTCTACCCTTCAAGAAGACCTCGACTTAGTTTCCGATTGGTCTAAAACTTGGCAACTCCAAATCTCTACCAGCAAATGCTCAGTCTTACATATTGGAAAAAAGAATCCTATCAACAAGTACAAACTCGATGGTCATTACCTTACTGACGACCCCCACCCTGTCAAAGATCTTGGAGTTCTCATATCAAATGACCTTAATGCCAAAGCCCACTGCAACTACGTAGCAAAAAAGGCTCTAAAAGTTGTAAACCTAATTTTATGCAGTTTCTTTTCCAAAAACTCTACACTACTAACTAGAGCATACAAAACATTTGCCAGACCTATTCTTGAATACAGCTCATCCGTCTGGAACCCATACCACATCTCTGACATAAATACAATAGAACACATCCAGAAATATTTTACTAGAAGAGTTCTTCGCTCCTCCGAAAACAACAAAATACCTTATACCACCAGGCTTGAAATCCTGGGATTAGAAAACTTACAACTCTGTCGACTTCGACATGACCTGTGTTTAACACACAAAATCATCTATTGCAATATCCTTCCTGTAAAAGACTACTTCAGCTTCAATCGCAATATTACAAGAGCAAAAAATAGATTCAAGCTTAATGTCAACCGCTTCAAACTTGATTGCAGAAAATATGATGTCAACCGCTTCAAACTTGATTGCAGAAAATATGACTTCTGTAACAGAGTTGTTAATGCTTGGAACTCGTTATGTGACTCCATAGTCTCTACTCAAAATCCCAAAATCTTCAACCAAAAACTGTCTACTATTGACCTCGCCCCATTCCTAAGAGGACTATAAGGGGCATGCATAAGAGCACAAAAGTGCCTACCGTTCCTGTCCTATTGTTCCCTTCATTATATCAAATTAGTATAGCTGATGCATATTCTTTACTTGTGTATATATATATATATATATTCTTCATGATACTTTTTTTTATGACAATGTTTGTGTATACTGTTGTGACAAAATGAAATTATTATTATTATTATTATTATTATTATTATTATTAATAATAATAATAATAATAATAATAATAATAATAATAATAATAATAATAAAAAGATGGGAACCACATCAGCTCTTTTCCAGTTCTCTGGTAGATCCTTGGTGCTCAAGGATCTTTGAAAGATATTGTCAGATCCACCAGTTTTGGCTTGGCACCTTGCCAGTATTTTACCATCAGTCGAGGATGGGAGGGGAACAAATGGGCAATAAAGCTGTATACTTTTACTATGGGAAATTGGGAGGGAGGAATTGACAGCTGAGGAAGAACAGAGCATTTTGGAATCCAGTTTGTGCTTGCACACTGGCATCTTTTTTTTAATTTTTTTAATTTTTTAAACAAACAAATAAACAATACATCTTTGATCAATTCAGTGTTTCATCTGAGTACATATTTTGTGTCCTCTACTCCCTCCTCCATCTTTTTCATGCTGTGTTTCTGTCATACCTTTACATTTTGATTTCATTTGGTACAACATTCTTCCAATATTTCATATATACTTCTTTTCTAACCATTGATATAATTTCCCCATACTTTAAAATACTCTGATTCTTCCTTTTCTTTAATTACCAATATTAATGTATTCATTTCTGCACATTCCAAAATTTTCTTAATTACTTCTCTCTCTATAGGGATTTTCTCTGCTTTCCAATGTTGTGCAAATACAATCCTTGCTGCTGTTGAACTTCCGGTGGTGCCACCTTCTTCGATGAGTTCCTAATTAAGGAGCTCCGTACTGAACTTCGTAAAAGCCAGGAAAATGCCGGCTTTAATCTTTTTCCCTGGATGAAAGGGAAAGATAAGAGCTGCGGGGGTGTGGTAGACCTCCCCAGGGGCTTTGTTTTTTATTAAGCAGAGCCCTGAGGGTCGAGTCCCATCAATCATCCTGCCAAGCTCCGACCTTCAGTGCGTGCCTGTAAAAGCAGGAAAAGAAGAAAGTGTCCATCTCTGCTAATTGTCTTATCTTTATGGATTTCTATAAGCAGACGGAATGAGCACGAGTGAACAACTACTGGATTGCAAGTATTTTTGATTTCCTGACTTCTACCCTTTTAAAAAGAGAAACTTTTTTTTCTTTGTTTTAACTGACTCTTTAAGATGGCGCCTGAAAGGGAGTGAAAGTGAAGAATGGAATTCTAAACAGCCTGTGTAACTAAGAAGCTAAGAAATGTTATCTGTGGATTCTAATGAAGTGAAGTGAGCTCTCCTATACTTAAAGGGGAAAAGAGAAGTTTCTAGACTTATATTTTGTGAATCTTAAAAACTGAAATGGCTACTAAACCACCTAAGACTGGGGGTAGAAGGGGTTCTGAACCAGCTTTAGAAGATTTGATTAAAGAACAAGGGAAAGTTTTTGAAGAAAAGTTTAAGGAGATGATGGATAATAATGAGAAAATAAGAGAAGAAATAAAAGAGAATAATAAAAAAATAAGAGAAGATATTCTGATGGCTTTCCAAGGTTTGGCAAAAAGACTGGAGGTGGTGGAGGAGGAGGTGCAAGAAATTGCTCAGTCAAATCAGCAAATAGAAAATAGAATGCGGGGAATGCAAATTAAATTGGACAAAAATGAAGATCAAGTGGTGGTGATGCAGTATAGAATGATGGAAGGAGCTCTGAGAATTAGGGGCTTGAATGAGGAGAAAGGGGAAGATTTAAAAAAATTTTTATCAGAAGCTCTGGCTGAATTTATTGAACTTGATCCACAAGAGGTTGCTTATCAAATTGACAAAATTTATAGAGTTAATTCCTGGATTGCTGGGCAGAAGAAACTTCCTAGAGACATTGTGGTTTATTTTTTGAAAAGAATAGTGAGAAATCAAATTTTGCAAGTTGCATTTCAGAAAACCTTGAAAATAGGAGAACAGGAGCTGAAGGTTTTGAAAGAGATTCCTCCCAAGATGTTAAGGGATAGAAAGGACTTTACATTTTTTACACAAGAGCTTAAGAAATACCAGATTCAATTTAGATGGGAGGTTCCAGTTGGTTTGACAGTGTATTATCAAGGAAAGAGATATCGTATTGATACAGTGCTTAAGGCCAAAGATTTTCTTTCCACCGTGCTGAAACTTGAAGTAGAAATAATAGAGAAAAGAATTCAAGAGACTCAAATGGGTGTGGAAGCTGAGGTGATTCCAGTGATGTTACCATCTGAGGAACAACCACAAGAACAAAGACTGACGAGGGGAGCCCTTAAGCATAAAGAAAAGGAGCAACAAACTCAAAGTAAAATTCAGGATTCATGAAGGGTGGAGCACGGCCGAAGATACGGGAGGACGATCTTCAGCTGATCACTCAAAAGCTTCAGCAGGCCAGTAATGGCAAATAAAATCTTGACCTGGAATGTCAATGGTTTGAATTCAGCTCAGAAGAGAAGAAAAATATTTCATTATTTGAAACAATTTAGAAATGATGTAATTTGCTTACAAGAAACACATATTAAACTATCAGATCAAAAGTACTTAATAAACTCAAAGTTAGGTAAACATTTTATTGCCTCTGCTTTGGACAAAAAACATGGCATAGTGGTTTATTTGAGAAAAGATATACCAGCGAAGTTAATAGAGGCAGATATTCACAGAAGATATATTGCTATTGAACTTACAATAGAAACAAAAAAGACCCTTTTGTTTGCTATATATGCACCCAATCAGCAACAAGAAAATTTTTATAGAATGTTGTATGATAAATTGATTTTATGGGATTACAAATCGTGTATTATATTGGGAGATTGTAATGGAGTAATAGATACATGAAAGGACAAGAGAACGTTTTCTAAGAAGATACCTGCACATGCAAAGCTGCCTAAATCCTTTTTTGACATGATAGAAGATTTTGAGTTGAGAGATGTATGGAGACTGCGGAATTTGGAGGAAAGAGACTATACCTTTTTCTCTGATAGGCATCAATCCTTCTCACGTATTGATTTTATTTTAATTTCTAATGATTTGCTTTTTAAGGTGAAGAAAACTAAGATATTTCCAAGATGTTTGTCTGATCATAGTCCTGTTTGGATGGAATTGCAATATGGAAAAGAAGGTAGAAGAACTTGGAGATTAAATGAAAATTTGTTTAGATATCTGGATAATGTAAATCAATGTAAAAAGCAGGAAAGAAGAAAGTGTCCATCTCTGCTAATTGTCTTATCTTTATGGATTTCTATAAGCAGACGGAATGAGCAGTGAACAACTACTGGATTGCAAGTATTTTTGATTTCCTGACTTCTACCCTTTTAAAAAGAGAAACTTTTTTTTCTTTGTTTTAACTGACTCTTTAAGATGGCGCCTGAAAGGGAGTGAAAGTGAAGAATGGAATTCTAAACAGCCTGTGTAACTAAGAAGCTAAGAAATGTTATCTGTGGATTCTAATGAAGTGAAGTGAGCTCTCCTATACTTAAAGGGGAAAAGAGAAGTTTCTAGATTTATATTTTGTGAATCTTAAAAACTGAAATGGCTACTAAACCACCTAAGACTGGGGGTAGAAGGGGTTCTGAACCAGCTTTAGAAGATTTGATTAAAGAACAAGGGAAAGTTTTTGAAGAAAAGTTTAAGGAGATGATGGATAATAATGAGAAAATAAGAGAAGAAATAAAAGAGAATAATAAAAAAATAAGAGAAGATATTCTGATGGCTTTCCAAGGTTTGGCAAAAAGACTGGAGGTGGTGGAGGAGGAGGTGTAAGAAATTGCTCAGTCAAATCAGCAAATAGAAAATAGAATGCGGGGAATTAAATTGGACAAAAATGAAGATCAAGTGGTGGTGATGCAGTATAGAATGATGGAAGGAGCTCTGAGAATTAGGGGCTTGAATGAGGAGAAAGGGGAAGATTTAAAAAATTTTTTATCAGAAGCTCTGGCTGAATTTATTGAACTTGATCCACAAGAGGTTGCTTATCAAATTGACAAAATTTATAGAGTTAATTCCTGGATTGCTAGGCAGAAGAAACTTCCTAGAGACATTGTGGTTTATTTTTTGAAAAGAACAGTGAGAAATCAAATTTTGCAAGTTGCATTTCAGAAAACCTTGAAAATAGGAGAACAGGAGCTGAAGGTTTGAAAGAGATTCCTCCCAAGATGTTAAGGGATAGAAAGGACTTTACATTTTTTACACAAGAGCTTAAGAAATACCAGATTCAATTTAGATGGGAGGTTCCAGTTGGTTTGACAGTGTATTATCAAGGAAAGAGATATCGTATTGATACAGTGCTTAAGGCCAAAGATTTTCTTTCCACCGTACTGAAACTTGAAGTAGAAATAATAGAGAAAAGAATTCAAGAGACTCAAATGGGTGTGGAAGCTGAGGTGATTCCAGTGATGTTACCATCTGAGGAACAACCACAAGAACAAAGACTGACGAGGGGAGCCCTTAAGCATAAAGAAAAGGAGCAACAAACTCAAAGTAAAATTCAGGATTCATGAAGGGTGGAGCACGGCCGAAGATACGGGAGGACGATCTTCAGCTGATCACTCAAAAGCTTCAGCAGGCCAGTAATGGCAAATAAAATCTTGACCTGGAATGTCAATGGTTTGAATTCAGCTCAGAAGAGAAGAAAAATATTTCATTATTTGAAACAATTTAGAAATGATGTAATTTGCTTACAAGAAACACATATTAAACTATCAGATCAAAAGTACTTAATAAACTCAAAGTTAGGTAAACATTTTATTGCCTCTGCTTTGGACAAAAAACATGGCATAGTGGTTTATTTGAGAAAAGATATACCAGCGAAGTTAATAGAGGCAGATATTCACGGAAGATATATTGCTATTGAACTTACAATAGAAACAAAAAAGACCCTTTTGTTTGCTATATATGCACCCAATCAGCAACAAGAAAAATTTTATAGAATGTTGTATGATAAATTGATTCTATGGGATTACAAATCGTGTATTATATTGGGAGATTGGAATGGAGTAATAGATACATGAAAGGACAAGAGAACGTTTTCTAAGAAGATACCTGCACATGCAAAGCTGCCTAAATCCTTTTTTGACATGATAGAAGATTTTGAGTTAAGAGACGTATGGAGACTGCGGAATTTGGAGGAAAGAGACTATACCTTTTTCTCTGATAGGCATCAATCCTTCTCACGTATTGATTTTATTTTAATTTCTAATGATTTGCTTTTTAAGGTGAAGAAAACTAAGATATTTCCAAGATGTTTGTCTGATCATAGTCCTGTTTGGATGGAATTGCAATATGGAAAAGAAGGTAGAAGAACTTGGAGATTAAATGAAAATTTGTTTAGATATCTGGATAATGTAAATCAATGTAAAAAGCAGATGAAAGAATTTTTTGATCATAATTTGAATAACGAAACATCGATAGAAATGGTTTGGGACACCAGTAAAGCTTTTATGAGAGGTGTATTAATATATATTAATAATAGACAGAGAAATAAGCAACAAAGACAGCGTAGGTATCTAGAAGAGGAAATTTATAAGAAGCAATAACCCGCATGATCAAAAACTTAAAGATGCAATAAAGTTATTACAGAATCAATTTAATATGATAATAGCTGATCAGGTGGCAACAAATATACAATATGCTAAACATAATACTTTTTGTAATGCAAATAGACCTGGTAGGTGGTTAGCATATACCTTAAGGAAAAGACAAAAACAACGTACTATAGAAAAAATAGAATATAAAGGTAAAGAGAGATACCAACAGGATAAAATTAAAAAAGCTTTTTTAGAATATTATACAAATTTATATCTTAAAGATAATATATTGAACAGGGATATTGATAATTATTTGAAGGAATATAAGGTTAAAAATTTAACTTTAGAACAAATGGATGAACTGAATCGGCCTATAACTTCTGAAGAAATTATTTTGGTAATTAAACAATTAAAAATGGGGAAAACTCCTGGTATGGATGGGCTTACAGTTAGTTATTATAGGAATTTACAGGATGAGATGTTAGGTCCACTTAAGGAATTATTTAATCAGATACAATTAGGAGGGGGAATTCCCCCCTCATGGAGAACCTCTTTTATTTCATTGATACCAAAAGAGGAACAGGATTGTTCCAAACCTGGGAACTATAGGCCAATCTCGCTTTTAAATAATGATTATAAGATTTTTGTTAAAATAATAGCTAATAGATTAATGTTGATTTTGCAGCGAAGAATTCATAATGATCAATCTGGATTTATAAAAGGGAGACAGATGAGGAATAATGTTAGGCAGATTGTCAATTTACTGGAGTATTTAGAAAAGAAAATTTTTATTCCAGCAGCATTTATTTTTCTTGATGCAGAGAAAGCTTTTGATCGATTGCATTGGGATTTTTTATTTAAATTAATAGAAAAGATGCAATTTGGAGATGGTTTTACAAGAATAATTAGGGCAATTTATGGAGAGCAAACAGCACAGATTATAATTAATGGTAGCTTAACAGAACCTTTTAAGATTGCGAAAGGAACAAGACAGGGATGTCCTTTATCACCATTATTGTTTATTCTAACTCTAGAACCATTATTGGATAAAATACGAGAAGTAAAGGAGATAGAGGGAATTAAAGTTAGACAACATGAATATAAGCTGAGAGCTTTTGCAGATGACTTGGTGATTACTTTAACAAACCCTATAAATTCTAGTAAATCTTTGTTGGAAATAATTGATCAATATGGGAAGGTTTCAGGGTTTAAGGTAAATCAGAAAAAGACAAAAGTGATAATAAAAAATATGGTCAGACAACAGAAAGAAAAACTAGAGGAAATAACAGGATTTGAAATTGTAAAGAAGGTTAAATACTTAGGGGTCTATATTACATCGTCAAATGTGAAATTGCATAAGAATAACTATGAGGTTTTATGGCAAAAAGTTCAGAAGGAGTTGACTGTTTGGAAAAAATTGCAATTATCCTTGCTGGGGAGAATAGCTGCTATTAAAATGAATGTTTTACCTAGATTTTTATTCCTCTCAGATGATACCAATAATTAAGAAAGATAAGAATATTGAGGAATGGCAGAAGGGAATTAATAAATTTATATGGGAAGGTAAAAAAGCAAGGGTTAAAATGAAAATAATTCAAGATTCTCGGAAAGGGAGGTTTAAAATGCCTAATTTTAAATTATATTATGAAGCAGCTGCTCTCTCTGCAATAAGTGATTGGTTTAATTTAACGGAGGAAAGAATTTTGAATATAGAAGGTTATGACTTGCTATATGGATGGCATGCATATTTAATTTATGACAAAAAGTGGATAAGGCCTTTAAAAATCATGTGTTAAGAACTGCTTTTCATGCGTGTTTGGAAAATTACTCTTACAAACTAAATTATAAGGTTCCTATATGGGCAAGCCCTAGACATACAATAGAGAATATAAATATAGAACAGAATCAGGAAATGATTACATATAAAGATCTTTTGTATACTGAAAGAGGTAATTTGCAATTAAAATCTCTGCACGTACTAAAGAAGAAGGAAAAATTATACTTGGTTTCAATATGAGCAACTACGTGCTAGATGGAAGGAAGATCAGAAAATTGGTATAGAGCAGAACGAGGAAATTTGGTAAAGCAAATTAGAAATCAGTCTCAGGAGCATATAAAGAGATTGTATAATGTGTTACGTGAAATAGATTCTGAAAGGGACTTGGTATGATAAAGTGGGCACAAAATTTTGAGGAGCCAATATTATTGGAAACTTGGGAAAAAATTGGGTTAGAAATGTTAAATTCATGAGCACAGAATCTGAGGAAATTTTTATAAAATGTTTTATAGATGGCATCTAGATCCTAAAAATTATCGTGTATGTACCAGATATGCAAGCAAAATGTTGGAGATGTAATTGTGATGGCTACATATTTTCATATTTGGTGGACTTGTAAGGATATAAAGGCCTTTTGGATAAAATACGAAGTAAAGGAGATAGAGGGAATTAGAGTTAGACAACATGAATATAAGCTGAGAGCTTTTGCAGATGATTTGGTGATTACTTTAACAAACCCTATAAATTCTAGTAAATCTTTGTTGGAAATAATTGATCAATATGGGAAGGTTTCAGGGTTTAAGGTAAATCAGAAAAGACAAAAAGTGATAATAAAAATATGGCCAGACAACAGAAAGAAAAACTAGAGGAAATAACAGGATTTGAAATTGTAAAGAAGGTTAAATACTTAGGGTTTATATTACATCGTCAAATGTGAAATTGTATAAGAATAACTATGAGGTTTTATGGCAAAAGTTCAGAAGGAGTTGATTGTTTGGAAAAATTGCAATTATCTTTGCTGGGAGAATTGCTGCTATTAAAATGAATGTTTTACCTAGATTTTATTCCTCTCAGATGATACCAATAATTAAGAAAGATAAGAATCTTGAGGAATGGCAGAAGGAATTAATAAATTTATATGGGAAGGTAAAAAGGGTTAAAATGAAAATAATTCAAGATTCTCGGAAAGGGAGGTTTAAAATGCCCAATTTTAAATTATACTATGAAGCAGCTGCTCTCTCTGCAATAAGTGATTGGTTTAATTTAACAGGAGGAAAGAATTTTGAATATAGAAGGTTATGATTGCTATATGGATGGCATGCATATTTAATTTATGACAAAAAGTGGATAAGGCCTTTAAAAATCATGTGCTAAGAAATGCTTCATGCGTGTTTGGAAAAATACTTATAAACTAAATTATAAGGTTCCTATATGGGCAAGTCCTAGACATACAATAGAGAATATAAATATAGAACAGAATCAGGAAATGATTACATATAAAGATCTTTTGTATACTGAAAGAGGTAATTTGCAATTAAAATCTCTGCAAGTATTAAGAGAGAAGGAAAAATTATACTTGGTTTCAATATGAGCAACTACGTGCTAGATGGAAGGAAGATCAGAAAATTGGTATAGAACAGAACGAGGAAATTTGGTAAAGCAAATTAGAAATCAGTCTCAGGAGCATATAAAGAGATTGTATAATGTGTTACTTGAAATAGATTCTGAAAGGGACTTGGTAAAGGACTGTATGATAAAGTGGGCACAAAATTTTCAGGAGCCAATATTATTGGAAACTTGGGAAAAATTTGGGTTAGAAATGTTAAATTCACGCAGGCACAGAATCTGAGGGAAAATTTTTATAAAATGTTTTATAGATGGCATTTAGATCCTAAAAAATTATCGTGTATGTATCCAGATATGCAAGCAAAATGTAATTGTGATGACGCTACATATTTTCACATTTGGTGGACTTGTAAGGACATAAAGGCCTTTTGGATAAAAATTTGGTGGATTTTACAAAAGGTTTTGAAAAAGAAGATAAAGTTCCTGCCGCAATATTTATTGTTGGGAATTATTACGGATTGTACAGTAATTGAGACTAAATTGATTTTAAACCTAATAACAGCAGCAAGATTACTAATAGGACAATACTGGAAGAAAAAAGAAGTACCTACAATAGAAGAATGGATATTGAAGGTTGCCAATTTGGCTGAGATGGCGAAGATTTCAGCCTTTTTGAAGGACAATACGCAAGAAAGATACTTAAAGGAATGGGAAAAATGGATTGACTATATTCAAAGTAGATATCAGACTAAGAGTTATCAGACTGTTTTTGAATGATTATGATGTATTATTTTTGACTGTTTTCGGGGGAAGTTAGGAATTGATGATTGTAGGGGTATAATTAAGTTGGGATGAAAAATTTTTAGCATATGTTTGTTTTATTTTTAACTATACCTTGTGCTCGTTCCGGGAAGTCGGGGGAGGGACGGGGGTTGTGAAGGGAGGGGGGAGGGGAGGTGGGGGGAAAAGGGGGAAAAATTTTCTGTAAAACTTTTTGAATTAAAAAAAAAATCCTTGCTGCTGTTATAACATGTGTAATCAAATAAATATTTTCTTTACTGTATTTCTCTGGTAAGATACCCAATTAGGAACAGTTCTGGTTTTAAATCAATGTGTTGTTGTATCATTTCCTCTAACCATATTCAAATTTTAATCCAATAATTTCTCACTTCTGGGCATGTTCACCACATATGATAATACGATCCTGGTATCTGATAGCATTTCCAGCATTTTGCTGATTTATCTTTAAACATTTTTGTCAATTTTTCAGGTGCCATTGCCAGCTATAAAATATTTTGTATTGATTTTTCTTATATGCTGTGGACATGGTTAATTTATAATTTCTTTCCCATATTTGCTGCCATTTATCTAACTCAATTGTATATCCAAAATTTTTAGCCCAAGCTATCATTGGTTCTTTAACTGTTCTTCTAGCTTAATATTCATTAAGTAATTGTATAATTTTTTAATATTTTTTTCATCTGTTCCTGTGAGTATGTCATCCATCTCTGTCATTTCCAAATAAAAACCATATAATTTAGCATCTTTTTCATCTCTTGTTTGTATTTGCAATTGTGTATACCCGTCCATTTCAATCCCTTGTGCTTCTATTTCTTGTTTCTTTTTCAATTCCCCCTTATCTGTTAATATATCTTTACATCTAAGAATTTTCCCCATGTTAATAATATTTGGATGCATTAACGCTTCCATTGTTGATAACCATGTTAGTATTTTCAAATAATATTTATCTCTAACATTCTTACATACTAAAAGTAATGCATTTCTTACATAATGTCTTTGAAAATAACTATGCATCTTATTTTTGCCATACCGTAAAAAAACATGCCATCCCAGTTGTAAATCATGTCCTTCCAAAGTTAATAATCTTGTATTTCTTAATTCAATCCATTCTTTCATCCATGACAATGCTGCTGCCTGGTAGTATAGTTCCTAGTTAGGTAGTCCAAATCCTCCTCGAAGACTCACATCTTGTAACATTCTTATATTAATTCTCGCTTTTTTCCCTTGCCATATAAATTTCATTACTATTTTATTAAAATGTTCAAACTATTTCTTTTCCACTTTTATCGGTATTGCTTGAAATAAAAATAACAGTCTCTGTAATACATTCATCTTTATTATTTCAATCCTTCTCATTAATGATAACTGTACATTTTTCCATTTCTCCAGATCCTTCTCAATTTTATTTTTCGATTTATAATAATTAACCTATTTAATTGTTACGCATCTTAAAGTTAATTGAATTCCTAAGTACTTTACTTTCTTGACAATCTGAATATCTAGTTTCCCCATTAAGTCTCTCTTCTGTTTTTCTGTAGTATTTTTCACCAATTTTTTGTTTTTTCTTTGTTTATTTTCAATCCTGTCACTTTTCCATATTCTTCTATTTGATCTATTAGTTTGGGTCCTGTTTTGAGGATCATCCAGAATGAATATTAAGTCATCTGCGAAGGCTTGCAATTTATATTCTTCTTTTTTAATTTTCAATCCCTTTATTACTTCATTTTATCTTACATTTCTGTTTAATACTTCTAATGTCAATACAAATAGTAATGGGGATAAAGGGCATCTGTCAGGCTGCCTCTGATCATAATTAGGAAAGAATACACCTTGACTTCATTTGCAAATAAAGAAAAGTACTTTTACTAATTACATCTGGATTGCAGCAGGGTTTAAGTTGAATCTGAGACAGAATATGGCTGACAATCTGTATCACCCCATTCCTCCCTCCTCTGTCCCAAAAGGTCATCAAGTCTGGTCCAATGCCAGCTCCTTCCCGGGGTCCCGTGGTAATCTTCTTCCGCAGGTCTCTGGTAGTCAATCAAATCAGGAATGCAATGTCCATTAGCGTTCGCGCCCAAACATTCCTGTGAATTCAAAACATTAATCTCTCCTCCCACCTTAATTATGTCAGACCGACACTCTTAAAGGCCCCTCTCTTCTTAACTAGAATCCAATAGCTAATTACATTAGAAATGCAATCCCATTCTATCTAACAACTGAAATACAATCCCCTTCTATCTAACAACTGAATATAAGGAGTACAAAGAGATACGAAGTTTGGAGTGGAGGCTGACAGCATCCTTGTCTTGTTCCTTTCATTATATTAAACTTTTCTGTCACATCTCTGTTCATCATTACCTTTGCTTACTGTTTATTATAGATTGTTTTTATCATATTTACAAATCTTCCCCCCAAAGTCCATGACCTGTAGTTGCTTTATCATAAATTGCCAATTTACGTTGTCAAACACCTTCTGCGCATCCAAAAATATCATTGCCATTTGTTTATCTGAATGCACTTCATAATATTCCAAAATATTCAAGATTGTCCTCATGTTGTCTCTAATCTGTCTTTTGGGTAAAAAACCATTTTGATCCATATGTATAATTTAATTTAACAACCTTTTTAGTCTATTCGGCATTATTAATGCAAATCTTTTATAGTCTGTGTTCGACAATGAAATCGGTCTTTAATTTTTAATCTGTTGCAAATCTGTATTTTCTTTAGATATAAGGTTAATATATGCCTCCATCCATGAGTTTGGTATTTTTGCCTTTACTAAGAATTCATTAAATATTTCCAACATTACATTGCTTAGTACCTCTTGTAGTATCATGTATGGTTCTGCTGGTAGTCAATCCGGACCTGGTGTTTTCCCATTCTGTTGTTTTTAAATTGTTTCTGTTAGTTCCATCATTATTATTCTTTCTTCTAGCGCTTTTCCCCCTCAGATATTTTAGGTAGGTCGGATTTTTCTAGATATTGTTCTATCTTTTTTCCAGATATTGACTCTTGTTTATATAATCTTCATAATAATTTTGAATTATTGTTTTCTTTTCTTCATTTCTATAACATATAGTTCTTTTCTCATCTATTAACTGGTTGATTAATTTTTCCTCCTTCACTTTTTTCATTTTATAGCCCAACCATCTGCCTGGTTTATTTGCATTTTCAAAAAAATTCTGTTTGGAAGCCCTTAATTTATTTGCCAGAACCTCTTGTTCAATTAAGTTCATTTCATGTTTTTCCAAGTCCATTTGTTTTTTAATTTTTAAATTTTGTGTATCTTTTTGTAGCTCCTTCTCCAGCTTTTTATACTCCTCTTCTAACTTTTTTTGGTGTTTGTCTTTTCATTCTTTTTTCCCAAATATGTCATTAAAGGTAAAGGTAAAGGTTCCCCTCGCACATACATGCTAGTCATTCCTGACTCTAAGGAGCAGTGCTCATCTCTATTTCAAAGCCGAAGAGCCAGTGCTGTCTGAAGACATCTCCGTGATCATGTGGCCGGCATGACTCAATGCCAAAGGCGCACAGAACGCTGTTACCTTCCCACCAAAGAAGGTCCCTATTTTTTCTACTTGCTTTTTTTATGTGCTTTCGAACTGCTAGGTTGGCAGAAGCTGGGACAAGTAACGGGAGCTCACCCCTTTACATGGCAGCACCAGGGATTCGAACTGCTGAACTGCCGACCTTTCGATCGACAAGCTCAGCGTCTTAGCCCCTTGAGCCACTGCGTCCCTAAATATGTCATTACCAGCCCTCTGATATATGCTTTCACTGTATCCCATGCATTTTGGAGTGATGTATCCTCTTTTTTGTTTACTTTAAAGAAAAGGTCCAACTCCTTTTCCATAAATTGTTGAAATTCTTTTTCCTGTAAGATTGTCTGGTTCAAAGTCCATCTCAACCTTTTCTTTTAACCTTTCCATAGAATTGTAATCAGATTGTGGTCTGCCCATATATTTGTTTCAATATTAACTTCTTGTATATTAACTAATAAATCTGCTGACATCCACATCATGTCTATCCTAGACCACGTCATATGCCTATTTGAATACAAGTTATATTGTTTTTCTTTCAGATCGGGGTGAAATCTAAAAATTTTCCCTACTGTTTCTGTGGGCGTGGCTTAATTGGTGGGCGTGGCTTGGTGGTCAGATGACTGGGTGGGCATGGCCAATAACAATAAATAATAAAAATAATAAACAAAGTATACAAAACAATAAGAGGTACTGAAAACCAACTTTCACACTTTACACACACACAACACAACACAACACAACACAAGTGACTCACACATAATGTAAAAGCAGCTGCACTTCACCCAAAATGGCCCTTGCAACAAACAGGAACCTCACACAGTCACAAAAAGTTCAAAAACCAACTTTCACACTTTACACACACACACACAACACAACACAACTGACTCACACACACACAGAAAATGCCACATACAGCTTTGTGAGATTTTGTGTGTTTGTGTAGTTAGAGTGAAACACTACAGAAACATACCAAATCTCAGAAAGCTGCACAAATATTTTATTTTATTATTTTATTTTATTTATATTTTTTAGATCAGGGGTCTCCAACCTTAGTAACTTTAAGGTTTGTGGACTTCAATTCCCAAAGTTCCTCAGCCAGCAAAGTAGGCAGATTCAGTTGCTCATTGAGGAGATGGATTTTAGACAGGCAGATTCAGTTGCTAGTTGATGCAACTGATGTAAAGCATGGCTTTGCCAGCCTGAAAGGAATAGCAATAAGGTAAGTGGGGAGAAGGCAATTGGATGGGCATGGGCTGTTGTAAGAGGTTGTTAAAAATGATTTTAAAAGCCTGTGATGATCAGGCAACTCATCTGGGATCACCAGAGGGGAAAAAGATTTTAAAAGCTCCTCTGGTGATCCCAGCTGAAGTTCCCTCATTGCAGCCCAGAACCTCTTAAAATAATTGTTTTAGCAAGCTCTTCGGCTGAAGAGCTTGTAGAAAACATGTTTTTTAAGGTTCTGGTGATGAGGAAATCAGCTGGGATTGCCAGCCTTTTAAAACCTTTTTTAACAACCTCTTAAGATAGTTAATCCTGTAAAAAAAAGAGTTTAAAGAGTTCTGACAATCCCAGCTGAGCCACGAGATCATTGAAAACTTTTTTTTTTACTTTTCAAGGCATTTTTTCGGCTGAAGAAAAACTGTTTTTAAAAGAAAAGAAAAAAAAACCTCTGATGATGGCGCAGCTCAGCAGGGGCAGGCGGGCCAGGATTTTGCTACCGGTTCTCAAACCACCAGCCACCATCACTACGGATTGGGAGAGCGGTCCGAACCGAGCATTTCACCCTGTTTCAGATGTCCTTTTCTCCACACATCTTTACTTAATTCCTCAACCATCATGAAAAAAGTCCTTGGAAGTGTTTTCCTAGATTTCTTATTTATCTTTGTTGCTTTATAGTTCAAATCTGTGTCTATCACCACATTGAAATCACCCATTATACAAATATTTTCATATTCAAATTCTAGTATTTTTCTGTGTAATTTCCCATAAAATTCTTCTTGATTATCATTTGGTGCATATAACACTATCAACAGCATTTGTTTATAGTTCATTGTTACCTCCACCATAAGTATCCTCCCTTTTTTATCAAGAAATATTTGCTTGGGTTCTAGTTTTTCTTTAATATATAATGCTACCCCTCTCTTTGATCTATCAACAAAGTAAATAATACTCCCAATTTTGAATGTTCTAATAGTTTTTATTTGTTTTCTGATAAGAACTTCTTGCAAACATATACCGTATTTTTTGGAGTATAAGACAAACTTTTTTCCCCCAAAAAAGAGGGTGAAAATCTGGGTGCATCTTATACTCTGAATGTTGCCCTGCCCAGCTTCCCAAACTGAGGTTTCAGAGGCAGAAAAAAGCCCCAAATGGAGCTTCAGAAAAAAGCTCCAAATGGAGTTTAGAAAGCCCCAAACAGAGCTTAGAAAAAACAAACAAGTTTAGAAAAAAAGCCCCAAATGTAAAGTGACCAGATTTCAGCGATGGCAAAGGGGGACACCATTGACTATGCTCGCTGAGCCTTGCCACCTGGCTGAAGGAGGAGGAGGCTGCTGCTTCTCCGCTCTTCCAGGCAGGCTCGGCTCTCCTCTCAGCTCTTCCAGGCAGGTTTGGCTCTCCTCGGCTCTCCGCTCCGCTCTTTTCTTCCTCTCGGGTGAAGTCAAGCAGCGTCTCTCCTCCCTCTTGCGCCCTCCGCCACTTTCTCTGCCTCCTCCTCTTGCAGCCCTCCATTTTCAGAATGGGAGTGAAACCAAAAATTGGGACTTTTGGAATTGCTGCGGACGATGGGACAAATTATTAAAAGCGGACTGTTCCCAAAAGTGGGACGTCTGGTCACTATACCCAAATGAAGCTTCAGAAAGCCCCAAACGGAGCTTAGAAAAAAACCCAAACAAGTTTAGAAAAAGCCCCAAACAAGTTTAGAAAAAAGCCCCAAATGGAGCTTCAGAAAAATCCCAAACAGAGCTTAGAAAAAGCCCCAAATGGAGTTTAAAAGCCCCAAACAGAACTTCAGGGAAAAAAAGTCCCAAATGGACCTTCAGAAAAAAGCCCCAAACGGAGCTTCAGAAAAAGCCCCAAAGGAGCTTCAGAAAAAAGCCCCAAATGGAGTTTCAGAAAAAAGCCAGGGGTGAAATGCTCCTGGTTCAGACTGATCACCCGATCTGGTAATGATGGTTTTAACTAGCAAAAACTAACTGAAAGCAATCATCAGAGGTTTTTTTAACTTTTAAAGCATTTTTCTTTAGCTGAAAAATGCTTTAAAAGTAAAACTCTGATGATCTGCAGCTCAGCTATAAATGATCTTTAAGCATTTTTCTACAATTCTTTGGCTGAAGAATAGCTTTAAAGCTCCTCTGGTGATCCCAGCTGAAGTTCCCTCATTGCAGCCCAGAACCTCTTAAAATAATTGTTTTAGCAAGCTCTTCGGCTGAAGAGCTTGTAGAAAACATGTTTTTTAAGGTTCTGGTGATGAGGAAATCAGCTGGG
The DNA here is from genome assembly GCF_028640845.1 of Ahaetulla prasina. NCBI lineage: Eukaryota > Metazoa > Chordata > Lepidosauria > Squamata > Colubridae > Ahaetulla > Ahaetulla prasina. Next base: position 68,563,230 of record NC_080546.1, on the reverse strand, counting down.
ATTGCCAAAGGAGCCTTTTAAAACCTTTTTTTTAACAACCTCTTCGGCCAAGATAGTTAAACCTGTAAAAAAAAGAGTTTAAAGAGTTCTGACAATCCCAGCTGAGCCACGAGATCATTGAAAACTTTTTTTTTTACTTTTCAAGGCATTTTTTCGGCTGAAGAAAAACTGTTTTTAAAAGAAAAGAAAAAAAAACCTCTGATGATGGCGCAGCTCAGCAGGGGCAGGGGGCGGGGCCAGGGATTTTTGCTACCGGTTCTCCAAACCACCAGCCACCATCACTACCGGATTGGGAGAGCCGGTCCGAACCGGGAGCATTTCACCCCTGTTTCAGATGTCCTTTTCTCCACACATCTTGTTTACTTAATTCCTCAACCATTATGAAAAAAGTCCTTGGAAGTGTTTTCCTAGATTTCTTATTTATCTTTGTTGCTTTATAGTTCAAATCTGTGTCTATCACCACATTGAAATCACCCATTATACAAATATTTTCATATTCAAATTCTAGTATTTTTCTGTGTAATTTCCCATAAAATTCTTCTTGATTATCATTTGGTGCATATAACACTATCAACAGCATTTGTTTATAGTTCATTGTTACCTCCACCATAAGTATCCTCCCTTTTTTATCAAGAAATATTTGCTTGGGTTCTAGTTTTTCTTTAATATATAATGCTACCCCTCTCTTGCTTTGATCTATCAACAAAGTAAATAATACTCCCAATTTTGAATGTTCTAATAGTTTTTTGTGTTGTTTTCTGATATGAACTTCTTGCAAACATATACCGTATTTTTTGGAGTATAAGACAAACTTTTTTCCCCCAAAAAAGAGGGTGAAAATCTGGGTGCATCTTATACTTGAATGTTGCCCTGCCCAGCTTCCCAAACTGAGGTTTCAGAGGCAGAAAAAAGCCCCAAATGGAGCTTCAGAAAAAAAAAGCTCCAAATGGAGTTTAGAAAGAAAGCCCCAAACAGAGCTTAGAAAAAAAAGCCCCAAACAAGTTTAGAAAAAAAAGCCCCAAATGTAAAGTGACCAGATTTCAGCGATGGCAAAGTGGGACACCATTGACTGGGGGCTGCGATGCTCGCTGAGCCTTGCCACCTGGCTGAAGGAGGAGGAGAGGCTGCTGCTTCTCGCTCTTCCAGGCAGGCTCGGCTCTCCTCTCAGCTCTTCCAGGCAGGTTTGGCTCTCCTCGGCTCTCCGCTCCGCTCTTTTCTTCCTCTCGGGTGAAGTCAAGCAGCGTCTCTCCTCCCTCTTGCGCCCCCTTCTCCGCCACTCCCCCTTCTCTGCCTCCTCCTCTTGCGTTGCCGCCTCCCATTTTCAGAATGGGAGTGAAACCAAAAAAAATTGGGACTTTTTGGAATTGCTGCGGGACGTGGGACAAATTATTAAAAAGCGGGACTGTCCCGCCAAAAGTGGGACGTCTGGTCACTATACCCAAATGAAGCTTCAGAAAAAAAGCCCCAAACGGAGCTTAGAAAAAAAAACCCAAACAAGTTTAGAAAAAAAAAGCCCCAAACAAGTTTAGAAAAAAAAGCCCCAAATGGAGCTTCAGAAAAAAATCCCCAAACAGAGCTTAGAAAAAGCCCCAAATGGAGTTTAAAAGCCCCAAACAGAACTTCAGGGGAAAGTCCCAAATGGACCTTCAGAAAAAAAGCTAAACGGAGCTTCAGAAAAAAGCCCCAAAGGAGCTTCAGAAAAAAGCCCCAAATGGAGTTTCAGAAAAAAGCCAGGGTGAAATGCTCCTGGTTGAGACTGGATCACCCGATCTGGTAATGATGGTGGTGGGTTGGAGAAGTGCAAACTCCAAGAGCCAGAATCATCAGAAGGTTTTTACTTTTAAGCATTTCTTTAGCTGAAAAATGCTTTTAAAAGTAAAAAAGACTCTGATGATCGTGCAGCTCAGCTGATCGTCAGATCCTTTAAAGCATTTTTCTACAACTTCTTTGGCTGAAGAGTTGTAAAAAAGCTTTTAAAAGCCTCTGGTGATCCCAGCTGAGTTGCCTGATTGCCAGAATCTTTTAAAGCATGTTTTCTACAAGCTCTTCAAAGAGGAAAAAATATTTTAAAATTCCAACTCAAGGATCTCAAACCATTAATTTTTCCTTTGGCCAAGAGGTTGTTTTCTTCAAAGTTATAAAAAAATGCTTTTAAAAGTAAAAAAAGTTTAAAAGTTCCTCTGGCTGAAGAGGTTGTTTTTCTTCGGCCGAAGAGGTTGTAGAAAAAATGTTTTTAAAAGTAAAAAATCACTCAGTCACATTACCCCCTCCCAAGCCACACAGACCCAGTAGTAACAAATTACATTTCACCCTGAAAAAAAAGAAGCAGACTTCAGAAAAAAAGCTCCCAAACAGAACATCAGAATTTTTCTGAAGCTCTATTTTCAGAGCAGAAACCCAAAAAGAGCACACCACAGAGCTCACAACCAAGGAACCTGTTGCTAAAATTCACCTCTGGGAACAGCTGATTGGATATTCCGAGCCAATCCACCTGCCAATCAGCTTTTTCTTATTTTCCTAAAAATTAAGGTGTCTTATACTCTGATGTCTTATACTATGAAAAATACGATAATATCTTTAATCTGTTTAATTTATTTAGTTCTATTCTTTTTATTATGAATTTAGTTCATTTATATTTATTGATATTGCTTTTATTTCTTCTTCCATGATTTACTTGTTAGTAGTTTTTTGTCCTCTTGTCGCTCTTACTCTCTCTCTGTTCTGCATCTTTTTGCCTTGCTTCTTCTCTTATTGCTCTCTTCCTGTTCCTGTATTTGTTCCTTTGTTTCTCTTTCTCTTTACAGTCTTCTTGACTAACTCTCTTGCTTTCAATTTTCCATCTTTGATTGGTCCCCAAAATTGCTCATAAAATATTTCTACTTTTCTATTGAATCATCTGTGTCTTTGTTCTTGCCAGATCACCAATATTAAACTGAAAACTCACTCCTTTTTGATTAACAACTTTGTCAAGAAATGATAATCTTCTCAGATTTCACTCTTCTGGGTATTTGTCTCAGCATTACTATCTCTTTATCCTTATACTTTATTGGAGTATTCAGCTATTTAGTATTTCTGTTTTTATCGCTTTCTTTATAAATCTTACATGTACTTTTCTTGGTAGATTTCTCACTCTTCTGGGTATTTGTCTCAGCATTACTATCTCTTTATCCTTATACTTTATTGGAGTATTCCTTGCTATTTGTATATTTCTGTTTTTATCGTTCTTTGTAAATCTTACATGTACTTTTCTTGGTAGCTTATTTCTCACTGCATATCTTGTATGTACCTAAATATTTATTGATCCCATTTAATATCTTCTCTTTAGGTTCCTCATCATTTCTGCCAGCATCTCTGCATAATCTGGGGTTTCTTCTCTTCCTCTACATTTTGAAATCTTAAATAATAATCAGAATGGTCCAGTTCTAAAGCAATAATTGTCCTTTCATGATTTTTGTCAACTGATGTCATTCTTTCCTAGTTCTCCACTTTTTTCCTGTCATATCTGTATTCCTCTACTTTTTGGATTCTTTCTTCATTTCATCATCTCCTTGACCTCTTTTAGATCATCTCTTTTCCATCTTCTCATCAAGTTTCACTATCTTTCTTCATGAAACATCTAACATATTTTGATCCATAGTCTCTTATGTTTTTGTGATTCTGCAGTAGAGGAACTTATTGAATACAGATGTGATTAATTTCTTCATTTCTTAATTTTTATAGCTCAATTTGTAATCCACATATGGTTCAATTTGTAATCAAATATCTAATCCAGTTGATTGATTAGAAAAAATATAAACAAATATAAGACCCAAAAACCACCCAAAAGAAAGAAAAAGCAAAACCTAAAAGAAAATAATTCTGAAAGAAAAGCCAATGAAAAAACAGAAAAACAGAAAAGAAAATCTTCAGGCTCTTCTTGCCTTAATCAAGTTCTCTTTATAGTTATGAAATCAAAAATACCTCTTTGTCAAGGCCAAAAAGAACAGGCGAGCAAGAAAGAGAGAAAAACCAAGTCCAAGTCTTATATTACCAATCTGGTAAACAAGCAATAAGATCAAAAGTTCAAAAAATATTTTAAAAATAGCTTATAAAACAAGCTGAAAAGTAAAGAAAAAAAATAGAGATTCAAAATTAAAACAAAATCAACCAATTTGTTACTTCAATCTTTCAAGGTTCACTATTACTTTAAAAACAGGACTCCCAGTATTCTCTTTCTTTAACATCTGACTTTAACATTTGACTTTGTGGAATGGTCAAAAATTTGGCAACTCCAAATCTCAACCAACAAATGCTTTGTTTTACACATTGGAAAAAAGAATCAGAATACTAAATACATTAAAGACCTTGGAGTTTTCATATCAAATGATCTAAGAAAAACAATCAAGAAAATCAAGAAAAACAAATTACCATATCAATAAAAAAGCTTCAATCCAAAAAAAAAAAATCCCTTTGGAGAAAAAACAAAAAGGGACATGTAGCAAATTTCAAAAACCGATACAGAGATATATGCAACCAAATAAAAACTGAATGCACCAATTACCACACCAAGCAAGAAGAAGACCTTCTAGGCACAAATTCCAATCGTGCTTTTTTGTAATTTTTGAACAACAAACTTAATGACTCAAGATCTATCCACCACTAAAAGAATCTAACGCAAGAAAATAATGATGAAACAGTTAAAGCAAACCTCTTTAACACATTCTTGACTCAGTCTTTGTTAACAGTAATGGCTCATAGACATTAAGAAACAACATCTAACAAATATAGATTTCACTGAAGAAAATGTTGAAAAGCTCTTCACAAACTGAAACCATCCCTATCTATGGACCTGATGGACTATATGCATTCTTAAAAAAGCTTTCCATATAGCAGAACCCCTAAGCATAATCTTTCGAAAAGCCTTCACGACCAGTTCCCTTCCCAAACTTTGGTCACTAGCCACGGTCATCCCAGTCTTCAAAAAAGGAGACCCCAGCTTAGTTGAAAATTACAGACCAATCTCTCTATGCTGTGTCACCTGTAAAGTTATGGAATCTATCATCAACCAATCCATTATCCTCTACCTAGAAACAGACAATCTACTCTCTAATAAACAATTTGGTTTCAGAAAAAAAATTATCATGTAACTTACAACTTCTTCACTGCAAAAACATATGGACTACAAATCTTGATCAAGGCAAAACAATAGATGCAATTTACATAGACTTTTGATACATAGACTGTAAAGCTTTTGACTCAGTGGTACATGACAAACTTCTCCTAAAACTAAAATTCTACGGCATCTCCAGACCCCTCCACAATTGGATAACAGCGTTCCTGTCAAACAGACAAGAAGTGGTCAAAATAGGCAGTGCCCTATCAAATCCTGTTCCTGTCAATAGCGGCATTCCCCAAGGCAGTGTTCTTTTTTTTATTATTATTTGAATTTATATCCCGCCCTTCTCCGAAGACTCAGGGCGGCTTACACAGTGTTAAGCAATAGTCTTCATCCATTTGTATATTATATACAAAGTCAACTTTTATTGCCCCCAACAATCTGGGTCCTCATTTTACCTACCTTATCAAGGATGGAAGGTTGAGTCAACCTTGGGCCTAGTGGGACTTGAACTTGCAGTAATTGCAAGCAGCTGTGTTAATAACAGACAGACTTAGTCTGCAACAGCTAAGATTGGACCAACACTCTTCATATTATACATTAATGATCTGTGACCATATTAAAAGTATTGTGTTCTTTTGCTGATGATGTCAAACTATTTAACACTACCAATAATACAGCTACCCTTAAAAAGACCTTGACTTGTCAAATGGTCAAAAACTTGGCAACTCAAATCTCAACCAGCAAATGCTCTGTCTTACATTGGAAAAAGAATCAAACATAAATACAAACTTGATGGACATTACCTTACAGATGTCAAAGAACTGGGTTTTCTATCAATGATCTAAGTGCCAAAGCTGCAACTACATGCAAAAAGGCTTTAAGAGTTGTAAACCTAATCTTATATACCTTCTTCTCCAGAAACACTCACTACTACAGAGCTTATAAAACATTTGCTAGACCAATTCTTGAATACAGCTCTGTCTGGAACCCACACATTTCAGACATCAATACAATTGAGCGTGTCCAGAAATATTTTACAAGAAGAGTTCTCCACTCCTCTGAATACAACAAAATACCTTATGCCACAGACTTGAAATCTTGGTTTAGAAAACTTAGAACTCTGCTGCCTTGACAGGACCTGTGTTTAACTCATAGAATCATCTATTGCAATGTCCTTCCTGTTAAAGACTACTTCAGCTTCAATCACAACAATACAGAGCAAACAATAGATTTAAACTTAATGTTAACGCTTCAATCTTGATTGCAGAAAATATGACTTAACAGAGTTGTTAATGCTTGGAATACACTACCTGACTCTGTGGTCTCTTCTCAAAATCCCCAAAGCTTTAACCAAAAACTATCTACTATTGACCTCACCCCATTCCTAAGAGGTCCGTAAAGTGCATAAGCACAACGTGCCTACCGTTCCTGTCCTATGTTTCTTTCATTATATCCAATTAATATAGTTATTATGCATATATATATATATATATATATATATATATATATATATATATAGGTCTTTGGTTGTTTACTCCCGTGTAAAATTGGAAGTGTCTTGGCGACGTTTAGAAGTCTCATTCGTCATCTTCAGGCTTCAGCTTGTGCTTCTGGAGCAATGTGTGATGCTGTTTCTTCCTTTTAACTGCTAGTGGGGTTTGAACTGATTGGGTGGGAGCTTGGCTGTGCTCTGATTGGATGGGGTTTTCTGTGCTCTGATTGGCTGTGTGTCCTGTGTTGGTCTTGGTTGTGCTCAGTCTAGTCTGTGCTGCAGATTTGAGCTGGTGAGCTGCATAGCTGTTGTTTGGCTTTGTGGTATGCTACATCTTCATAGTGGGTGTCAGTCTGCTGCATGAATGGATTGGAGGTTTGAAATGGCTAATGTTGCAGCTGCGGTCTGGCTTCTGGTCCTTGGTGTGCTTCATGATCAGTGTGGGTTTGGGTCTGCTGGGTGGATGTTGGTGACATCCTGTGTGGACCTGTAGTGTGGGTCTGGTGTCATTCCTCGTGTTAGGGACTCGTTTGTCAATAATTTCAAATGGCTGGTAGGCGGGAGGTCATCTCTTTGTTCATGCTGTGTCTTTTTCTATCTCAATGGCTTCTCTGATTATTCTGTTGTTAAAGTGTTCAGTTTTGCGATAGTTCTGGTCTTTTAAAGTCAATATCATGTCCTGTGACTTTAAAGTGTTGGACCAGGAAAAGTTAGTTCCTCTTTTGAATGAGTTCTTGTGTTCTTCAATCGTGCACTTATTCTTCTGTTGGTTTGTCAATGTATGTGGTGGGGCAGGCGGTGCATGGGTTCATATACTCCTTGATTTTCTAACTCAATTTTGTCTTTGGGGTTTCTTAGGATGGTGGATATTTTCTGTTTGTGCAGAATGCTGTCTTGATGTTGTGTTTGTGGAGGATCTTGCTGATTCTGTCTGTGGTGCCTTTTATATATGGGAGGAGGGCTGTGCGTTTTCTTGTTCTCTGTCTTGGATTTTAGTGGGGTTCTTTTTGGATTAGCTTGGTAATCTTATTTGTTTGGAATCCATTGGATGTTAGTACGTTAGTGAGAGTGTCAGTTCGGTTTTAGGTGTTGTTCATCAGCTAAGCATTTTGTTCTGGAGATGAGTGTCTTAGCTACGGAGTTGATCTGTGCTGGGTGGTGGTGTGAGTGCGTGCAGATAGCGGTTTGTGTGTGTTTTCTTCTGGTAGATGGTGTGTCCTAGGAGCCATTGGGTTTCTGTAGACTAAGACATCCAGGAAGGAAGTTGGTTATTAACTTCTGTTTCCATGGTGAACTGTATTTTGGGGTGTAGGCTATTGAGGTGTGTGAGTTGTCAAGTTTTTCTTTCCCGTGTGGCCAGATTATGAAGGTGTCGTCTACATATCTGAGCCAGAGTTTGGGTTTGTGATCAGATTTTTCTAGAGCTTGGGTTTCTTGTTATAAAAAGTTTTTATTGGTCAAAAAAAATTTATGCAAATACATATCAGGTATGGTAAATTTTCATTTTTCTTATACATGATAAGAATTTTACTCAAAATTTTAAACACATACAACAGCCATATGGCAAGCAGGTGATCAGTAGCTAAGTTTCAATCTTACACAATAAGGAAGGTCAAGAATAATCAGAATATCATACGAAAGAGAATAAGGAAAACCAACACAATACCAAATATCTTTGTCACTTCCTAGTTTTGGATCTCAGAACTGGGTTCAGTGACCCAACTAGGGCAACAGCGGCAGCCGCCTCATGGTCTATAACCTTTCTTCAATTCCTGGGTCATCTAAATCCAGGAGCTGTGTTCCTGTGGGAGCCTCATAATTGTACTAATTTTTTTTTAATAATGCCCTGATCATCAATCCTCTGGCATCAGCCATCTGACCCACTCCTTCTGGTACAATTTGCTTGATAAAAGTAATATTTCTTTCTCATTTCACGTACCTGTCTGGGAATCTGCCTCAGAATGGCTATCTCCTGCCCCTATAAGTCAGTGCCCCACTCCTATGTTTTCTAAGAATTTCATCTCGTCTCTCTTTTCACAAATTTGACATGAACCTCTCTAGGAACTGCATGCGTGCGTGCATATTGTGAATTAACTCTATAAACTCGATCCACATCCCAATTCATAAAATCAACACCTCTCCCAAGAAATTCTCCCAACAGTTAGTCACAACATCTCTCAAGTCTTCTTGGTCCACTTCTTCAAATTTTGAAACCTAAGGAAATAAGACATTTTATCCATCTGTGGTCCAAGCACAGCATTGCTTGTCGTCTCCCTCTTTCTGCACTGCCGCATCTCACCCTCAGACCTTCCACTTTCTGCTTATTTTCTGCTGAGACTTGTTGAGTATCCTTTAAATCCTTTTGGATAGTCACAATTTCTACTCTTATTTCATCCAGTTTCTTGTCCATATTAGATAACTTTTCCAGAATTCTCTCCATTTCTCCAGCAGTTGGTCTCTGACCTTTTGCCATTTAAAAAATTTTTAAATCCTCAGGCAAGCACAGTATCCTTATAATTTCCTCCGGATCCACCAGGGGCACTCACAGGAACATGAGTCCAGGTACAGTTAGTCAACCAGGAAGAAGTGATGTCATCAAGATTCTCATAGTGAAGGCGGGCTGGGCGCCACCATTGTTCCCCAGAGGAGGGCCTCAAACCCTCCCTCCTAAATTCTCCATCACCTCTTTCTCCAGAGCTCCACAAACCGGTAATCTTGTTATTTGTCCTTCTGAAGTGATTCGCTCTTCCAGTCTGGGAGAAAACCCCCGCTGGAGTACCCACCACATTTGATATCTTCTTCATTCCTCAATTCTTCTGTGTTCACCACCAGGCTGCTGCAATTATTCCAGTGTGTCACACAGCGGCCCAGGTCACCAGTAATGGCAGCCTGTGGCCTGAATCTGCCGAGGGACGCCAGCATGTAGTCCTGTATAGCTGGGAGATCACAGCCGTCGACGGCAGGTGTCCTTTTAAACACCTGGTGAGTCTGCGGCAGCCATGGACAATGGAGGCAGGAGAAGTTTCCAGACGTGTTCACAGGAAGTGAGATTTGGGTCTGTGCTTCCATGTAGATTGGCAATGACAGGTGAGAGGGGTGATCCCATGGGTGCTCCTTCTACTTGTTTGTATTTTGTCCATTGTAGATGAAGTATGTGTTGGATAGGCAGTGGTTGGTCAGATCTAGGATGTGTGGTTATATTTGTTTTGGATAGCTGTCAAGGCTTCTTTGATTGGCACTTGGGTGAAGAGGATATGACATCAAGCTCACGGTAGGTCGCTGGGCTGTAAGTTTTGTTTCTTTATGATCTCTATGAACTGGAATGAGTTTTTATGTGAGGAGATGGTCTTGGGCTGTAGTTTGGCAGATCTGGCTATTGTAGCTGTGAGCCCATGGGAGCTGACTGAGTGGGTTCCTTCTTTGTGTATCTTACCATGAGCTTAGGGCATCTGGATGATTTTCTCTGGGAATGATTCTTTGTTGGTTCTTCGCTGATGGGGGAGGCTTTTATTTTGGATCTAGTGGTTTTTTCTAGGTAGGTGGTGGGGTCTGTGTTTAGGGGCTTGTATGCAGGGTCTTGGAGTAGGTTGGTTAATTTGATTTGGTAGTCAGATGTGTTCATAACCACCGTGGCGTTGCCCTTGTCTGCTGGTAGGATTATTATGCTGGTATCTTTTTTCAGGTTAAGTAGTGCTGTCTGTTCCTCTTTGGGTAAGTTGCTTTTGGGTGGCTTGCTGGTGCAGAGGATGTTGGAGATCTCGAGTCTGATTTTGTTAGCATCATCTACAATGGACAAAAATACAAACAAGTAGAAGGAGCACCCATGGGATCACCCCTCTCACCTGTCATTGCCAATCTCTACATGGAACACTTTGAAACCCAAGCTCTAGAAAATCATCACTAAACTCTGGCTCAGATATGACGACACCTTCATAATCTGGCCACGGGAAAGAAACTTGACAACTTCCTCACACCTCAATAGCCTACACAAAATACAGTTCTTGGAAACGAAGTTAATAACCAACTTCCTTGGATGTCTTAGTCTACAAAACAATGGCTAGGACACCATCTACCAGAAAACACACACAAACCGCTATCTGGCACTCTCACACCACCACCCAGCACAGATCAACTCCGTAGCCAAGACACTCATCTGAACAAAATGTAGCTGATGAACAACACCTAAGAACTGGACACTCTCACTACGTACTAACATCCAATGGATTCAAACAAATAAGATTACCAAACTAATCCAAAAGAACCCCCACTAAAATCCAAGACAGAGAACAAGAAACCAGCCCTCCTCCCATATATAAAGGCACCACAGACAGAATCAACAAGATCCTCCACAAACACAACATCAAGACAGCATCTGCACAAACAGAAAAATATATCCTAAGAAACCCCAAAGACAAAATTGAGTTAGAAAATCAAGGAGTATATGAAATCCATGCACCGCCTGCCCACCACATACATTGGACAAACCAACAGAAGAATAAGTGCACATTGAAGAACACAAGAACTCATTCAAAAGAGGAACCAACTTCTTCCTGGTCCAACACTTTAAAGTCACAGGACATGATATTGACTTTAAAAGACCAGAACTATCGCCAAAACTGAACACTTTAACAACAGAATAATCAGAGAAGCCATTGAGATAGAAACGCCCACAGCATGAACAAACGAGATGACACCTCCGCCTACCAGCCATTTGAAACCCGCCTTATTGACAAACAGTCCCTAACACGAGGAATGACACCAGACCCACACTCACAAGGTCCACAGGATGTCACCACCGCACATCCACCCAGAAAGCAGACCCAAACCCACACTGATCAGGGAAGCACGACCAAGGACCAGAAGCCAGACCGCAGCTGCAACATTAGCCATTCAAACCTCCAACCATTCATGCAGCAGACTGACACCCACTATGAAGATGTAGCACGACCACAAAGCCAAACAACAGCTATGCAGCTCACCAGCTCAAATCCCCTGCAGCACAGATTAGACTGAGCACAACCAAGCCCCCACCAACACAGGACACACCCCAGCCAATCAGAGCACAGAAAACCCCATCCAATCAGAGCACAGCCAAGCTCCCACCCAATCAGTTCAAACCCCACTAGCAGTTAAAGGAAGAAACAGCTGCGATCACACATTGCTCCCAGAAGCACGGTTGAAGCCTGAAGATGACGAATGAGACTTCGTCGAAACGTCGCCAAGACACTTCAATTTTACACGGAGAAAACCGAACAACCAAAGACCTATATACAAACACCGTGAAAACCTCAGAAAACAAATATTGCACCTCACGGGAGGAAATCCACCATCTGACCAGGACCTATGAAAACTAGAAGTCCAAAGAGCTTCCATTTTATGTGACCTCGCATTCCTACGAAACTGCATGATCAAAATTTAATCCCCAAATGCTTCCAATTGAAATTCCACTCCAACTCTGCAGCCACCAAACGATCCTAAAAGAACAGAATTGGCCTTAATCAGAAATGAACTTCACACAAAAGATTCCTCCTAGATCAAATCAACAAAGATCTCCTCACACTTCACCTCAAACTCAGCAACAAGATGCACCCTGCACTTTGGGACAAATCCAAAACAACTTGCCGTCTGGAGGCGAAACACAGACCACCCTCAAGACAGACACGCACACCAACAAACTCAAGACTACAAGAACGCCAGAAACAAACCCCTCCACCCTCACAGCAACACATGAAACAAACAGTGCATAACATCTCAGATAGGATCCTCACCAAAGCTGAAACCGATGTCCTTTCCAAAGGATTCAACTTTGCAGTCACTCCCAAATACATCCCCACTGAGACCATTATATGCGGAGTTGAAACCAGCCTGACCAAAATCAACCCGATGACGCTAACAAAATCAGACTCGAGATCTCCAACATCCTCTGCAGCAGCAAGCCACCCAAAAGCAACTTACCCAAGAGGAACAGACAGCACTACTAAACCTGACAAAAGATACCAGCATAATAATCCTACCAGCAGACAAGGGCAACGCCACGGTGGTTATGAACACATCTGACTACCAAACCAAATTAACCAACCTACTCCAAGACCCTGCATACAAGCCCCTAAACACAGACCCCACCACCTACCTAGAAAAACCACTAGATCCAAAATAAAAGCCTCCCCATCAGCGAAGAAATCCAACAAAGAATCATTCCCAGAGAAAATCATCCAGATGCCCTAAGCTCTATGGCCTCCCAAGATACACAAAGAAGGAACCCCCACTCAGACCCATAGTCAGCTCCATAGGCTCACCTCTACAAAACCTAGCCAAATTTCTCGCCAAACAACTACAGCCCTATGCAGAATCCATCACCTCACACGTAAAAACTCATTCCAGTTCATAGAGATCATAAAGAAACAAAACTTACAGCCCAGCGACCTACTCGTGAGCTTTGATGTCATATCCTCTTCACCCAAGTGCCAATCAAAGAAGCCTTGACAGCTATCCAAAACAAATATAACCCCCAAGCACATCCTAGATCTGACCAACCACTGCCTATCCAACACATACTTCATCTATAATGGACAAAAATACAAACAATAGAAGGAGCACCCATGGGATCACCCTCTCACCTGTCATTGCCAATCTCTACATGGAACACTTTGAAACCCAAGCTCTAGAAAAATCTGATCACAACCCAAACTCTGGCTCAGATATGTGACGACACCTTCATAATCTGGCCACACGGAAAGAAAAACTTGACAACTTCCTCACACACCTCAATAGCCTACACCCCAAAATACAGTTCACCATGGAAACAGAAGTTAATAACCAACTTCCTTCCTAGATGTCTTAGTCTACAGAAAACCCAATGGCTCCCTAGGACACACCATCTACCAGAAGAAAACACACACAAACCGCTATCTGCACGCACTCTCACACCACCACCCAGCACAGATCAACTCCGTAGCCAAGACACTCATCTCCAGAACAAAATGCTTAGCTGATGAACAACACCTAAAACCGAACTACACTCTCACTAACGTACTAACATCCAATGGATTCCAAAGAAATAAGATTACCAAACTAATCCAAAAGAACCCCCACTAAAATCCAAGACAGAGAACAAGAAAATGGCACAGCCCTCCTCCCATATATAAAAGGCACCACAGACAGAATCAGCAAGATCCTCCACAAACACAACATCAAGACAGCATTCTGCACAAACCAAAAATATCCACCATCCTAAGAAACCCCAAAGACAAAATTGAGTTAGAAAATCAAGGAGTATATGAAATCCCATGCACCGCCTGCCCACCACATACATTGGACAAACCAACAGAAGAATAAGTGCACGCATTGAAGAACACAAGAACTCATTCAAAGAGGAACCAACTTCTTCCCTGGTCCAACACTTTAAAGTCACAGGACATGATATTGACTTTAAAAGACCAGAACTATCGCCAAAACTGAACACTTTAACAACAGAATAATCAGAGAAGCCATTGAGATAAACGCCCACACAGCATGAACAAACGAGATGATACCTCCGCCTACCAGCCATTTGAAACCCGCCCTTATTGACAAACGAGTCCCTAACACGAGGAATGACACCAGACCCACACTCACAAGGTCCACACAGGATGTCACCACCACATCCACCCAGAAAGCAGACCCAAACCCACACTGATCATGAAGCACGACCAAGGACCAGAAGCCAGACCGCAGCTGCAACATTAGCCATTTCAAACCCTCCAATCCATACATGCAGACTGACACCCACTGAAGATGTGACAACAAAGCCAAACAACAGCATGCAGCTCACCAGCTCAAATCCCCTGCAGCACAGACTAGACTGAGCACAACCAAGCCCCACCAACACAGGACACACCCCAGCCAATCAGAGCACAGAAAAACCCCATCCAATCAGAGCACAGCCAAGCTCCCACCCAATCAGTTCAAACCCCACTAGCAGTTAAAAGGAAGAAACAGCTGCGATCACACATTGCTCCCAGAAGCACGGCTGAAGCCTGAAGATGAATGAGACTGAGCGTCAGACACCAATTTTACACGGAGAAAACCCGAACAACCAAAGACCTATATATATATATATATATATATATATATATATATATATATATATATATATATATATATATATATATATATATATATATATATATATATATATATATGCATACAGTAACTATATTAATTGGATATAATGAAAGAAAACAATAGGACAGGAACGGTAAATTTTGTGCTCTTATACATAGACCTCTTAGGAATGGGGTGAGGTCAATAGTAGATAGTTTTTGGTTAAAGCTTTGGGGATTTTGAGAAGAGACCACAGAGTCAGGTAGTGTATTCCAAGCATTAACAACTCTGTTACAGAAGTCATATTTTCTGCAATCAAGATTGAAGCAGTTAACATTAAGTTTAAAACTATTGTTTGCTCTTGTATTGTTGTGATTGAAGCTGAGGTAGTCTTTAACAGGAAGGACATTGCAATAGATGATTCTATGAGTTAAACACAGGTCCTGTCGAAGGCAGCAGAGTTCTAAGTTTTCTAAACCCAAGATTTCAAGTCTCGTGGCATAAGGTATTTTGTTGTATTCAGAGGAGTGGAGAACTCTTCTTGTAAAATATTTCTGGACACGTTCAATTGTATTGATGTCTGAAATGTGCTATGGGTTCCAGACAAGCGAGCTGTATTCAATAATTGGTCTAGCAAATGTTTTATAAGCTCTGGTAAGTAGTGTAGTGTTTCTGGAGAAGAAGGTATATAAGATTAGGTTTACAACTCTTAAAGCCTTTTTTGCGATGTAGTTGCAGTGGGCTTTGGCACTTAGATCATTGCATATGAAAACTCCAAGTTCTTTGACATCTGTAAGGTAATGTCCATCAAGTTTGTATTTAGTGTTTGGATTCTTTTTTCCAATGTGTAAGACAGAGCATTTGCTGGTTGAGATTTGGAGTTGCCAAGTTTTTGACCATTCTGACACAAAGTCAAGGTCTTTTTGAAGGGTAGCTGTATTGTTGGTAGTGTTAAATAGTTTGACATCATCAGCGAAAAGAACACAATTACTTTTAATATGGTCACAGAGATCATTAATGTATAATATGAAGAGTGTTGGTCCAAGGGCCTCTGGTAGCTCAGCAGACTAAGTCTGTCTGTTATTAACACAGCTGCTTGCAATTACTGCAAGTTCAAGTTGGGCCCATTGACTCAACATCCTTGATAAGGTAGGTAAAATGAGGACCCAGATTGTTGGGCAATAAAGTTGACTGTATAATATGTGGATAAAGACTATTGCTTAACACTGTGTAAAGCCAAGTCTTGGAGAAGGATATAAATTCAAATAATAAAAAGAACACTGCCAATGGCTATTGGGAACAATTTGATACACTATGACCACTTCTTGTCTGTTTGACAGGACGCTGTTATCATGTGGATCTGAGATGGAAATTTTAGTTTTAGGAGAAGTTTGTCATGTACCACTGAGTCAAAAGCTTTACAGTCTATGTATCAAAAGTCTATGTAAATTGCATCTATTGTTGTGATCAAGATTTGTAGTCCATATGTTTTTGCAGTGAAGTTATGTTACATGATAATTTTTTTTCTGAAACCAAATTGTTTATTAGAGAGTAGATTGTCTGTTTCTAGGTAGAGGATAATGGATTGGTTGATGATAGATTCCATAACTTTACAGGTGACACAGCATAGAGAGATTGGTCTGTAATTTTCAACTAAGCTGGGGTCTCCTTTTTTGAAGACTGGGATGACCGTGGCTAGTGACCAAAGTTTGGGAAGGGAACTGGTCGTGAAGGCTTTTCGAAAGATTATGCTTAGGGGTTCTGCTATATGGAAAGCTTTTTTAAGAAGTATGCACATAGTCCATCAGGTCCTATAGATAGGGATGGTTTCAGTTTGTGAAGAGCTTTTTCAACATTTTCTTCAGTGAAATCTATATTTGTTAGGATGTTGTTGGTGCGGTTGGGGAATGTCGGGTATGAGCCATTACTGTTAACAAAGACTGAGCCGAAGAATGTGTTAAAGAGGTTTGCTTTAACTGTTTCATCATTATTTTCTTTGCCGTTAGATTC
Organism: Ahaetulla prasina; assembly: GCF_028640845.1. Classification (NCBI taxonomy): domain Eukaryota; kingdom Metazoa; phylum Chordata; class Lepidosauria; order Squamata; family Colubridae; genus Ahaetulla; species Ahaetulla prasina. Next base: position 68,546,548 of record NC_080546.1, on the reverse strand, counting down.
TTTTAGTGGTGGGATAGATCTTGAGTCATTAAGTTTGTTGTTCACAAAATTATAAAAAGCACGATTGGAATTTGTGCCTAGAAGGTCTTCTTCTTGCTTGGTGTGGTAATTGGTGCATTCAGTTTTTATTTGGTTGCATATATCTCTGTATCGGTTTTTGAAATTTGCTACATGTCCCTTTTTGTTTTTTCTCCAAAGGGATTTTTTTTTTTTGGATTGAAGCTTTTTTATTGATATGGTAATTTGTTTTTCTTGATTTTCTTGATTGTTTTTCTTAGATCATTTGATATGAAAACTCCAAGGTCTTTAATGTATTTAGTATTCTGATTCTTTTTTCCAATGTGTAAAACAAAGCATTTGTTGGTTGAGATTTGGAGTTGCCAAATTTTTGACCATTCCAACACAAAGTCAAATGTTAAAGTCAGATGTTAAAGAAAGAGAGATACTTTGGGAGTCCTGTTTTTAAAGTAATAGTGAACCTTCTGAAAGATTGAAGTAACAAACTAGCTGGTTGATTTTGTTTTAATTTTTGAATCTCTATTTTTCTTTTTTTCTTTACTTTTCAGCTTGCTCTTTTATAAGCTATTTTTGAAATATTTTTTGGAACTTTTGATCTTACTTGCTTGTTTACCACGTATTGGTGGGAACATAAGACTTTTGGACTTGGTTTTTTCTCTCTTTCTTGCTCGCTCTGTTCTTTTTGGCGGCTTGACAAAGAGGTATTTTTGATTTGGTATAACTATAAAGAGAACTTGGATTAAGGCAAGAAGAGCCTGAAGATTTTCTTTTTCTGTTTTTTCTGTTTTTTCTCATTGGCTTTTCTTTCAGAATTATTTTTCTTTTTAGGTTTTGCTTTTTTCTTTCTTTTTTGGGTGGTTTTTTGGGTCTTATATTTGTTTATATTTTTTCTAATCAACCCAACGGGGTGGATTAGATATTTAGATTACAAATTGAACCATATGTGGATTACAAATTGAGCAGCTATAAAAATTAAGAAATGAAGAAATTAACTGCACATCTGCATTCAACGGTAAGTTCCTCTACTGCAGAATCACAAAAAACATAAGAGACTATGGATCTTAAAAATATGTTACAGATGTTTCATGAAGAAAGATAGTGAAACTTGATGAGAAGATGGAAAAAGTAGATGATCTAAAAGAGGTCAAGGAGATGATGGGGGAAATGAAGAAAGAATCCAAAAAGTAGAGGAATAAGCAGATATGACAGGAAAAAAAGTGGGAGAACTTGAGGAAAGAATGACATCAGTTGACAAAAATCATGAAAGGACAATTATTGCTTTAGAACTGGACCATTCTGATTATTATTTAAGATTTCAAAATGTAGAGGAAGAGAAGGGGGAAACCCTGGCAGAAGTTATGGCAGAGATGCTGGCAGAAATGATGGAGGAACCTAAAGAGAAGATATTAAATGGGATCAACGAAATATTTAGGGTACATACAAGATATGCAGTGAGAAATAAGCTACCAAGAAAAGTACATGTAAGATTTACAAAGAAAGCGATAAAAACAGAAATACTACAAATAGCAAGGAATACTCCAATAAAGTATAAGGATAAAGAGATAGTAATGCTGAGACAAATACCCAGAAGAGTGAGAAATCTGAGGAAAGATTATCATTTCTTGACAAAGTTGTTAATCAAAAAAGGAGTGAGTTTTCAGTGCTTAATATTGGTGATCTGGCAAGAACAAAGACACAGATTAGATTCAATAGAAAAAGTAGAAATATTTTATGAGCAATTTTGGGGACCAATCAAAGATGGAAAATTGGGGAAAGCAAGAGAGATTAGAGACCAAGAAGAAACTGTAAAGGAGAAAGAAGAGAAAACAAAGGAACGAACACAGGAACAGGAAGAGAGAGCAATAAGAGAAGAAGCAAGGGCAAAAGATGCAAAAGAACAGAGAGAGATAAGAGCGACAAGAGCGACAAAAACTACTAACAAGTAAATCATGGAAGAAGAAATAAAAGCAATATCAATAAATATAAATGAACTAAATTCAGCAATAAAAAGGAATAGAACTTTAAATAAATTAAACAGATTAAAGATGGTTATTATCGTATTTTTCATAGTATAAGACACATCAGAGTATAAGACACACCTTAATTTTTGGGGAGGAAAATAAGAAAAAAGCTGATTGGCAGGTGGATTGGCTTCCCGGAATATCCCCAATCAGCTGTTCCCAGAGGTGAATTTTAGCAACAGGTTCCTTGGTTGTGAGCTCTGTGGTGTGCTCTTTTTTTGGGTTTTTTTTCTGCCTCTGAAAGCCTCCAAAACAGAGCTTCAGAAAAAAAGCCTCTGATGTTCTGTTTGGGAGCTTCTTTTCTGAAGCTCCGTTTGGGGCTTTTTTCAGGGGTGAAATGTAAAATTTGTTACTACTGGGTCTGTGGGTGTGGCTTGGTGGAGGGGGTAATGTGACTGGGTGAGTGTGGCCAACTTTTTTTTACTTTTAAAAACATTTTTTCTACAACCTCTTCGGCCGAAGAAAAACAACCTCTTCAGCCAGAGGAACTTTTAAACTTTTTTTACTTTTAAAAGCATTTTTTCTACAACCTCTTTGGCCGAAGAAAAACAACCTCTTCGGCCAAAGGGAAAAAAAGCTTTTAATGGGTTCTGACGATCCCAGCTGAGTTGCCTGATCGCCAGAACCTTTTAAAAACATTTTTTCTACAACCTCTTTGGCCGAAGAGCTTGTAGAAAACATGCTTTTAAAAGATTCTGGCAATCAGGCAACTCAGCTGGGATCACCAGAGGAGCCTTTTAAAAGCTTTTTTTTACAACCTCTTCAGCCAAAGAAGTTGTAGAAAAAATGCTTTTAAAGGGATCTGACGATCCCAGCTGAGCTGCACGATCATCAGAGTCTTTTTTTACTTTTAAAAGCATTTTTTCAGCTAAAGAAAAAATGCTTTTAAAAGTTAAAAAAAACCTTCTCTGATGATTGCGTGGCTCAGTTGGGGTGGAGGGGGGTTTTTGCTACCGGTTCTCCGAACCCACCACCATCATTACCAGATCGGGTGATCCAGTCTGAACCAGGAGCATTTCACCCCTGGCTTTTTTTTCTGAAACTCCATTTGGGGCTTTTTTTCTGAAGCTCCCTTTGGGGCTTTTTTTCTGAAGCTCCGTTTGGGGCTTTTTTTTTTTCTGAAGGTCCATTTGGGACTTTTTTTTCCCCCTGAAGTTCTGTTTGGGGCTTTTTTCCTAAACTCCATTTGGGGCTTTTTTTCTAAGCTCTGTTTGGGGATTTTTTTCTGAAGCTCCATTTGGGGCTTTTTTTTCTAAACTTGTTTGGGGCTTTTTTTTTCTAAACTTGTTTGGGTTTTTTTTTCTAAGCTCCGTTTGGGGCTTTTTTTCTGAAGCTTCATTTGGGTATAGTGACCAGACGTCCCACTTTTGGCGGAACAGTCCCGCTTTTTAATAATTTGTCCCACGTCCCGCGGCAATTCCAAAAAGTCCCAATTTTTTTTGGTTTCACTCCCATTCTGAAAATGGGAGGCGGCAACGCAAGAGGAGGAGGCAGAGAAGGGGGAGTGGCGGAGAAGGGGGCGCAAGAGGGAGGAGAGACGCTGCTTGACTTCACCCGAGAGGAAGAAAAGAGCGGAGCGGAGAGCCGAGGAGAGCCAAACCTGCCTGGAAGAGCTGAGAGGAGAGCCGAGCCTGCCTGGAAGAGCGGAGAAGCAGCAGCCTCTCCTCCTCCTTCAGCCAGGTGGCAAGGCTCAGCGAGCATGCGCAGCCCCCCACCCCCGGTCAATGGTGTCCCACTTTGCCATCGCTGAAATCTGGTCACTTTACATTTGGGGCTTTTTTTTCTAAACTTGTTTGGGGCTTTTTTTTCTAAGCTCTGTTTGGGGCTTTCTTTCTAAACTCCATTTGGAGCTTTTTTTTTCTGAAGCTCCATTTGGGGCTTTTTTCTGCCTCTGAAACCTCAGTTTGGGAAGCTGGGCAGGGCAACATTCAAGTATAAGATGCACCCAGATTTTCACCCTCTTTTTTGGGGGAAAAAAGTTTGTCTTATACTCCAAAAAATACGGTATATGTTTGCAAGAAGTTCATATCAGAAAACAACACAAAAAACTATTAGAACATTCAAAATTGGGAGTATTATTTACTTTGTTGATAGATCAAAGCAAGAGAGGGGTAGCATTATATATTAAAGAAAAACTAGAACCCAAGCAAATATTTCTTGATAAAAAAGGGAGGATACTTATGGTGGAGGTAACAATGAACTATAAACAAATGCTGTTGATAGTGTTATATGCACCAAATGATAATCAAGAAGAATTTTATGGGAAATTACACAGAAAAATACTAGAATTTGAATATGAAAATATTTGTATAATGGGTGATTTCAATGTGGTGATAGACACAGATTTGAACTATAAAGCAACAAAGATAAATAAGAAATCTAGGAAAACACTTCCAAGGACTTTTTTCATGATGGTTGAGGAATTAAGTAAACAAGATGTGTGGAGAAAAGGACATCTGAAACAGGGGTGAAATGCTCCCGGTTCGGACCGGCTCTCCCAATCCGGTAGTGATGGTGGCTGGTGGTTTGGAGAACATTGTTTCAACATTGTTTGGCTGACGGCACCCTGAGGAGTCCCTCTCTGTGGGAACGCACCGGACGCTGGGAGATAGAGGCCGGCAGTAGGCGGTCCCGTAAGTAACCCGGTCCTAAGCCATGGAGCGCTTTAAAGGTGGTAACCAATACCTTGAAGTGCACCCGGAAAACAACAGGTAGCCAGTGCAGTCTGCGCAGGATAGGTGTTACGTGGGAGCTCTGAACCGCTCCCTCAATAACCCGCGCAGCCGCATTCTGGACTAGCTGAAGTCTCTGGGTGCTCTTCAAGGGGAGCCCCATGTAGAGAGCATTGCAGTAGTCCAGACGAGAGGTAACGAGAGCATGAGTGACCGTGCATAGGGCATCCCGGTCCAGGAAGGGACGCAACTGGCGGATCAGGCAAACCTGATAAAAAGCTCTCCTGGAGACGGTCGCCAAATGATCTTCAAAGGACAACCGACCATCCAGGAGCACGCCCAAGTTGTGTACCTTCTCCATCGGGGCCAACAACTCGCCCCCGATGGACAGCCGCATCTGCAGCTGACTGTACCGAGGTGCCGGCATCCACAGCCACTCCGTCTTGGAGGGATTAAGTTTGAGCCTGTTTCTCCCCATCCAGACCCGTACGGCTTCCAAACACCGGGACAGCACTTCGACAGCTTCGCTGGGGTGGCCCGGGGTGGAAAAGTACAGCTGAGTATCATCAGCGTACAGTTGGTATCTCACCCCAAAGCCACTGATGATCTCACCTAGCGGCTTCATATAGATGTTGAACAGGAGGGGTGAGAGAATCGACCCCTGTGGCACCCCACACATGAGGCGCCTCGGAGTTGATCTCTGCCCCCCTGTCAACACCGTCTGCATCCGGTCAGCGAGGTAGGAGGAGAACCATCGATAAACAGTGCCTCCCACTCCCAACCCCTCCAACCAGCGCAGCAGGATACCATGGTCGATGGTATCGAAAGCTGCTGAGAGATCTAATAGGACCAGGGCAGAGGAATAACCCCTATCCCTGGCCCTCCAGAGATCATCCACCAGCACGACCAAAGCTGTCTCCGTACTGTATCCGGGCCGAAAGCCGGACTAGAATGGGTCTAGATAAACAGATTCCTCCAGGTACTGGGATAACTGACATGCCACCACACTCTCTACAACCTTCGCCGTAAAGCGAAGATTGGAGACTGGCCAGTAATTCCCTAAAACAGCTGGGTCCAGGGAAGGCTTCTTGAGGAGGGGTCTCACCACCGCCTCTTTCAAGGCAGCGGGAAAGACCCCCTCCCGCAAAGAAGCATTTGCAATCCCCTGGAGCCAGCCTCGTGTCACCTCCTGTGTAGCCAGTACTAACCAGGAGGGGCACGGATCCAGTAAACATGTGGTGGCATTCAGCCTACCCAGCAACCTGTCCATGTCCTCAGGAGTCACAGGGTCAAAGTTATCCCAAACCACCTCAACAAGACGGGTCTCGGAACTCTCATCTGGATCTACCCAATTTTGATCCAACCCGTCCCGAAGCTGAACGATTTTATCATATAGATAACCGTTAAACTCCTCGGCACGCCCTTGTAGGGGGTCCTCCTGCCCCTCCTCTTGAAGGAGAGAACGGGTCACCTGAAACAGGGCGGCCGGGCGGTTATCTGCCGACGCAATGAAGGAGGAAACGTAGGAACGTTTCGCATCCCTCAGTGCCACTAGGTAGGTCCTGCTATAGGACCTAACTAGTGTCCGGTCAGCCTCAGAACGGCTGGATCTCCAGACACTCTCTAGGCGTCTTCTCCGGCGTTTCATCTCCCTCAGCTCCTCGGAGAACCAAGGAGCTGGTTGAGACCGACGCTGGATCAGAGGCCGCAAAGGCACGACACGGTCCAAAGCTCCAGCCGTGGCCTGTTCCCAGGCCGTCACCAGCTCTTCAGTCGTGCCGTGGGCCAGATTCTCGGGAAGCGGCCCAAGCTCCATCAGGAACCTCTCAGGGTCCATCAGGCGCCTGGGACGGAACCAACGCATTGGTTCCATCTCCCTGCGGCAGTGGGTAGCGGTCTGAAAGTCCAGACGAAGGAGAAAATGATCTGACCATGACAAAGGATCGATAACTAAATCTTTTAAAATCAGATCATTCAACCACTGGCCAGAGATAAAAACCAAGTCCAGGGTGCCTCCCCCAATGTGAGTAGGGCCATCAATTAATTGAGTCAGGTCCATGGCCGTCATGGAAGCCATGAACTCCCGAGCGGTCGAGGATGCCGTGCCAGTTGATGGCAAGTTGAAATCCCCCATGACCAACAGTCTAGGGGTCTCAACTGCCAACCCAGCTAGCAACTCCAACAGCTCAGGCAGTGCTGTTGTCACGCAGCAAGGAGCCAGATACATGATCAACAGGCCCACCTGAGTCCTACGACCCCACTTCACATAGAGGGTTTCACACCAAGCTATCTGAGGCACAGTGGTCTCCCTCGGTTCCAGACTCTCCCTAATAATAACTGCCACCCCGCCACCCCTATCTTGGCCCTCGGCTGATGGAATGCTCGGAAACCTGGTGGGCACATCTCTACTAGGGGAACCCCCCCTTCTGTGCCCAACCAGGTTTCCGTAATGCCCATAACGTCCGTGGTCCCTTCCTGAATTAGATCTAAAATCAGGGGAGCTTTATTAACCACGGATCTTGCATTACATAACATCAGCCAAAGGCCCAAGTCCCGGGTATTCTGGCCACTCGGGGAACGGGAAAATTCTGGGGGTCCGGAGCACGCAATCACTCTTAAATAGCGAGGGTGTGCCCCCAAAACCTGATATGTCCCCCCTTCCACCATATCTGCCTCTCCCACATACCGTATTGATCGCAAAACCCTGACGAACTGGAATGAGATCCTCCCCCACCACCTTTGGACCTATTAAATTACCACCGCGAACACTTGCTGGACTCGTCACTCCCCCGATGGGTTTTTCCCCCTCCCCACCCTCCCAACCCGAACTCATCAGTTCCCACCCTCCTCTTAAAATTCCCATTAAAACTCCCCTTAAAAAGCCAATTAAAACAGTTAATTAAAAATCCCCTGAGTCTCCTATTTTTGGCATGCCACCTCTCGGGGTTCCAAAACCCGTCCTCAAGATGGGCCCTCGATAATGTGGAGGGCCAAACCCGCGAGAGAGGGGAATCTCGCAGGGCAAGAAGGTCGGCCGCTGTAAATGTTCGCATAACAATAGTCTGGTAAACCAAAGGGTTGCGTCCACAAATATGTCATATCATAGAAATCACGAGAAATGATGGAAAAGCAGTCCTGGTCGGTCAAGTTGTTCAAAAAGATGGTATAGTACACGAGACAGAAATCGGCTGAAAGGAATCCTTGATGACAAAAAAGGTAGACAACGGCCCAGGTGGTGGGGGAAGGGCCAGATGATTCAATGTTTATGTGGAGGTAGAGGGTCATCCCCGCAGTCGTCGCCCTCATTACAACGTCAACTGCTGTCGGGAAACCATCACCCCCAGAAAGCTGTCCAAAGAGACCCGTGGGCCGGCAAGCTATCTGTTCCACCGAAGAGGGGGCGATGACATCGAAATGCCTCCCCCCGCTGGCTGCCGTCATCTGCTGGTCGCTTCTGGTCAGTTCTGCTGTTTCAATTCGGCTGAAAGGAGGGCGAGAGGAGGGCGAGAGTGACAAACGCCCCCTCTGCCCCCTCCGAGGGTGAGAGGAGGGCGAGTGAGAGGAGGGTGAGTGTGTCAAACGCCAAGGGGCGAAAGGAGGGTGAGAATGTCAACCGCCCCCTCCGCCAACCGCCCCCTCCGCCGACCACCGCCGCCGCCGTCAAAAAAAAAAAAACGGCGAAAGAAAACGCTGGCGGCCAGCTGCCGCCCCAAAATGAGCCGGCCGAGCTGGCAGAACATGTCGGCAGCATTTGGGCTCGTCCTGCTGGCCCAGCTCTTCCCGAGGGCAAAAAACCCTCTCCCTGGGTCGGCAGGAAATCAGTTCAACCAGGAAGGGGGGGGCAGCGATATCAAAACGCCCCCCCTTCTGTCCAGACCGCCGGACAAGAGAGACCACCATCGCCCCGTGAAATCAACGCGGCGCCATCTTGCGCATGCTCAATTTAGTTTTGTATTGGTGTGCAGGAATTTTAGATTCCCTTTGACTTTACTGCAATCAGCATCTCTTAGTAAAAGTACTTTTTCACTTCAACCACATGGAGTCAAGAGTTTTATAACTCACCTTTATGTGAAAGGTGGATAGGTGTTTCCTTATCATTTTCTTGCCTACTTAATTTGTATTCCTAATCTGTCTTTTACAGTTCTCCTTTAGTAGGTTAGGCTATTTTTTCTTTTTGTGTATAGGCAGATGCAAAGAAGGAATTAAGCAACTCTGCTTTCTCTTTGCTGCCCATCGTTGCCATTAGTGGACCAATTGTTTCCTTGACCTTTTCCTTGCTTTTCATATGTTTAAAGAAACATTTTATATTATTTTTGACATTTGTTGTAAGTCTTAGTCATACTGAGTCTTAGCTTTCCTGACTTCATTTTTGCAGATTTGGGCTATATGTTGGCGTTGTGCCTTTATTATATGTGCCTTCCAGTGCTTTGGAAAATAGGTTGGCCCCCTATTCTTTGTGGCAGCTCCTCAAATATTGGAACACTGCTATTATTTTTATTGTTTTCCGTGGACCTCACTCCCTTCTTAAGAGGGGGCATGCATAAGCACACCAGCATGCCTACCATCCCTGTCTTACTGTCCCCATTTATTTGTATTACTTCCTTTTTTATGTTTATGTTCATACCTATACTTGTTATGTTGTACATGTTTGACAAACAAATAAACAGACAAATAAATAAATAAATAAATTATTTTCATTAAGCTGGACATACCCAATTCCTGCAATAGTTCTTTAGTCCTCTAATCATGTTTGTTGCTCTTCTCTGCACTCTTTCCAGAGTCTCAACATGTTTTCTATATCATGGCGACCAAAACTAGATGCAGTATTCCAAGAAGTGTGGTCTTACCAAGGCCTTAAAAAGCAGTACTAACACTTCATGTGAGCTTGATTTTATCCCTCTGTTAATGCAGCCTAGGCTGCATTGGCTTTTTTGGCAGCTGTAGCATACTACTGACTCAGTTTTAAGTGATTTGCCACTTGGATTCCATGATTCCTCTTACTGTTACTACTATTGAGCCCATTACCATCTATTCCCAACTTGTTGTAGAACCGTACTTTTCTCACCACTGAATTTCATCTTGTTAGACAGGGTTCAGTGTTCAAACCTGTCACGGGCCTTCTGTATTTTGAGCCTATCATTTGGAGTATTGCCTGTTACTATCAGCTTGGTCTCACCTTCAAATCTGATGAGTTCCTCTTCTATTCCCTCATGTAAATCATTGATAATGGTATTGAAGTATGGTTGGTCAGCCAGTTATGAATCTATCTGGTGGTGATGCTATCCCTCATTTTTCTATTTTATTAAGTAGTAGGTTGTGGTCTACTTTATCAAATGCCCTATTGAAGTCTAAGTAAACTATATTCACAACATTCTGCTAGTCATTAATTTTGTCACTTTATGAAAGAATACAATAAGATTTTTTTGGAATGATCTTTGGCTTTTGGTTATGACTTTGTTTGCCTCTAAGAATTCACAGGTTTATTTCTTGATTCTTCTCCAGAATCTTTCCAGGTATTGTTGTGAGGTTGATAGATCGGTAGTTTCTGGATTCATTTTTCCCCATTTTTGAAGATGGGAACTACATCAGCCCTTTTCCAGTCATCTTGTAGTTCACCGGTGATCCAGTATATATGAAAGGTATGGTTCAATGGTTCTGACATCATGTCTGCCAAGTTTCACCTAATTTGTACCTATACATTTGGGTTTTTTGCCTAAGTATAAAACCTTAATTTTCTCTCCATTGAATTTCATTTTATTAGATAGGGCCCAGTAATCAAGTCTGAGGAGATCCATCTGGATCTTCAGCCTATCTTGTAGGGTGTTGGCTATTCCTGCCAGCTTGGTATCATCTACAAATTGGATTATTTCCCCTTCTATTCTATTCCCTCATATAAATCATGTACGAAGATATTGAAGAGTGCTGAACCCAAAACAAAATCTTGGGATACCCCACTGTTTATTTTCCTCCATGTAGATGTGGTCCTATTAATTATTAAACATTGAGAGAAGTTTGTCAGCCAGTAATGAATCCATCTTGTAGTGTTGCTGTCTATCCCACATTTTTCAATCTTACCTAGAAATAGGTTGTGGTCTTTGTCAAATGCCTTACTGAAATCCAGTATACTATGTCCACAGCATTTTACTGGTCCACTAATTTAGTCACTTTGTCAAAGACTGAAATAAGATTTGTTAGGCATGTTCTGTTTTTGACAAATCCATGTTGACTTTGGTTATAACTTTGCTTGCTTCTAGGTGTTCACACATCTGTTGTTTGATGAACATTTCCAGGATTACCTCAGGTATTAATGTCAGGCTGATTGCTCTGCATTTTCTTGGATTCCCCCTTGATGGGAAACACATCAGCTCCTTTCCTGTCCTCTGGTAGTTCCTTGGTGCCCCAGGATCTTTGAAACATGTGGTTCAATGGTTCTGAAATTTCATCTACTATGTCCTTTGTTAGGTCTGTTTCTTTGGACAGTTTATATTCTTCTATCAGTACATTCCAATCATTACAGATTAACAGAATTGGAAGGGACCTTGTAGGTCATCTAGTCCAACCCCCACCCAAGCAGGAGACCCTTTCTGACAAATGGCAGTCCATTCTCTTCTTGAAAGCTACAGTGATGAAGCTCCCACAACTTCTGAAGGCAAGCTGTTCCATTGGTTGATTGTTCTCACTGTCAGAAAATTTATCTTTATCCAGGTTAAATTTCTCCTTGATCAGTTTCCATTCATTATTCCTTATCTGGCCTTCAGGTGCCTTGGAAAATAGCTTGATCTCTTCCTTTCCGTGGTAGCCCCTCAAATATTGGAACACTGTGAGGGGTGTGTGGCCAGCATTGTGACAGTACAGCATGGAATTCAGAGCTCTGGGAAAATGCCAATATCCCAGCTGTTCCAGGGGATCCCAGGGATCATAACTGTCCTGTAGGGACAGTGAAGAATGGAGATGCAGGCTGGCACAAGCAGAGAAGTCACAAGTTCCCTGAAGTGCCAGCATCAGCCTCCAACCCAGCGGTGAGGGAAGACAGCCATTAGGAGCTGTCAAAACCCAGGGTGACCACATGAAAGAAGAAAAGAAAAAAGGTTGTTGTGCCTCGTCCTCCCTCCTCTCCTCAGCCGGGCCCCTCCCGTCTCCTCCTGGGCCTGCTATCTGAGTCTGATAACGAAGATGAACAGCCTGTCATGCCCGGACAGGATGTCAGGAATGAACAAACAAACCTCACTGATGCAGCATGTGTTCCTTTGACTCAGCCATCAGAGGAAGACAGCCACGGATTGGAATTTCTCGGGCCTACGCCTTCTGACCCCTCCCTTTCTCAAACAGCAGAAAACAATTCAAAGTGGGAAGATCCTCGCTTCCGGAGATCTGAGAGGAGACGTCAGCAGAAGGAAGGGAGGGGCAGGCCTGGATAAGTGCTGAGTCATGGAGCCACACCCCACAGCCTATATAAAGGACCTGCTTGAGTCAAGCAACTTTGAGTCAAGCAAAGTCTCATTTAGTTTGCTGAAGTCACAACATGGATTCCTGCCTGCCCTGAGAAATCTGAAAGGAATTTGGCAAGGCTGAAAAGGCTTTGTGGCCACGCTTGATACAAACTTCCTAGACCTGGTCGTCGGAGGGGGAGGGGGACACGACAGAGGTGATCATCTGGGTGAGGTCTTGGAAACAAGATTCCTTTTACATATTTAATTCTTGAACTTTTAAAAATATTTCTTTGAGAGACTTGGCAAAGAGGAGAGGGGAGGGAGTGGAATAAGGCTACCCCCCACTTCCAGAACAGCGGCGAAGAAGCAGAAGCTATTAATAAAGACTAATTACTGAAAATTGAAAAATCAATTTAATGAATTGAAAGCAGATTGGACAAAGAGGTTTTGATTGGCTAATGAATTGTATTTTTAAAATTTGTAGCTGGGAGCGCAAAATTGAAAGAAGAAAATTATATTGATATTTTTAAGATTATTTTAAGTGAATTGCAGTGCCATCTAGTGGTGACAGAGAAAAATTAAATAGACATACTGAATAAAGGAGAAGATGAGAGTGGAATGTCCTTGGACAATGTTTTGGAAACTGGCGAGAAGATTTTGATAAGAAGTAGTCTTGTAATTTTGTAACAGAAGGAAGGGGAAAAAAAGAAGAACAAAAGCATTTGTAAACTACTAGAATTGAGCTGTCTGGTTTTTTCCCCCTTTCGCTTGATGGAATTATAAATTTTGGAAGACTTTGGAATAGTGGTATTTTGGAATATTTTTTCCCCTCTCTTTCTGCTTTTCCCTTTTCCCTTTTTGTTTTTTTCCTTCTGGTTCTTTCTTCCTGGATTTAAATTTTCATGATTGGTATGGTTTTTGTCTCCCCCCCCCCATTTTTGTTAATTTTTCTTAGGAGATCATATTTTACACATATTTTACATTTTTTATTATTTGATTGGATATTTTGAGTGAATATCTCAACTTTGGAATTTTTTATTGGTGAATTTTTATTTTTGTTCTGATCGGGTTTTTTCTTTTCTCCTTTATCTATTTTTTCCTCTTCAGCTTTTTGGGTTGTTGTTAGTTTGTTTTTGGTTTTTGGTTTCTCTCTGACATAGCCATCCTACCTTTTTCTTATATGGATTAAACCTATGTGGATAAGGGTATCAAGAACCTGAAGAGTTTGATTGATTTGGGAGCAGATCTAGAATTCGAATTTGGAATTTAAATAAAGAGATAGCTGGAACCTAAGAATTGGATTTTTTGGATTACAAATTGGGTGGTGTGATTTGAAGAAACAAGATGAAGAAAACAACACATCACCATCAATATCAACAGCATTGGGTGTCATAGGACAAAAGACAACTGAAACTGCATCACATCAAGAGAAAATCAACACAGAATTAAACAATATGTTACAGACTATATATGAAGATCTTAAGACAAGATTAGGCAAGGTAGATGGGAGAATGGAAAAATGGAAGGAAACATGAAAAAAATGGAAGGAGAATTGAAAGAAGTAAAAAAAATGATAGGGGAAAATGAAAAACAGTTGTAGCAAATGGAAGAAAAAGCAGAGGCAACAGAGAAAGAAGTTGAAGAGATGGACTATAGATTACCAACCACTGATAAAAATCAGGAAAAAAAATTATAACTCAGGAAATGGATAAAGCTGATTATTATTATTCAAAATATTGAGGAAGAAAAGGGAGAAAATCTAGCAGAGAAAATTGCAGAGATATTAGCAGAAGTAATGGAAGAAAGCAAGGAAAGGATTTTAAATGGGATCAACGAGATATATAGAGTGCACACAAGATATGCGATGAGAAACAACTTACCTAGAGAAATCCACATCAGATTCACTAAGAAATCATTGAGAACAGAGATATTGCAAATGACGAGAAATGCAACGATAAAGCACAAAAGGAGAGAAGTAGTGGCACTGAAACAAATTCCAAGAAGAATGAGAGACCTGAGAAAAGAATATCAATTCCTCATGAAATGTTTGATAAAAAGAGGAATAAATTTTAGATGGCTGATTCCAGAAGGAATATTGGTGAATTGGCAAGAGCAAAGATACAGATTAGCTTCAATAGAAAAAACAGAGTTATTTTATGATCAACACAAAGGTTTTCAAGAGGAAGAAAGACTGAGAGATAAAAAGGAGATGGAATAGAATAGAATATAATTTTTTATTGGCCAAGTGTGATTGGACACACAAGGAATTTGACTTGGTGCATATGCTCTCAGTACAGATAAAAGAAAAGATACCTTCATCAAAGTACAATACTTACAACACTTAATGATAGTCATAGGGTACAAATTTAACACTTAATGATAGTCATAGGCTACAATTAAGCAATCAGAAAACAATCAATTACAGTATAAATCGTAAGGATACAAGCAATTTTAAAAAGGAGATGCACGACAGGAGAAGAAGAAAGAGCAGCCAAGGGAGATGACTAAAGAACAAGAAGAGAGATTGATAGGAGAAGGAGCAAGAGCGAAAGAGGTTAAAGCACAAAGAAAGATAAGAATCTAGATTCTTATCTCTAGATTGACAAAACAAGTACCGTATATACTCGAGTATAAGCCGAGTTTTTCAGCACGTTTTTTGTGCTGAAAAACGTCCCCTCGGCTTATACTCGGGTCTATACGGCTTATACTCGTGTTTTTTTTTTTTTTAAGCCCCTCGGCTTATACTCGAGTATATACGGCTTATACTCGAGTTTTTTTTTTTTTTTTCACATTTTACCGGACGGGAAGCCCTGCGGTGCAGTGAGAGGCGGGCGGGGGAGCCAGCCTTCTCAGCTGAGGAGGAGGTTTCAACCGTAGGTGCCTCATTCCCACCTCGGCTTATACTCGAGTCCCCAGTTTACCCCAGTTTTTGGGGTAAAATTGGGGACCTCGGCTTATACTCGGATCGGCTTATATTCGAGTATATACGGTATATAAATAAGAACTGGAAGAAGAAATTAAAGTACTATCTTTGAATATAAATGGATTAAATTCGACAACAAAAAGAACAAAAATATTTAACAAATTAGAGAAGCTAAAATTAGAAATTATATGCTTACAAGAAGTTCATATTAGAAAGCAACATAAAAAACTTTTGGAGTGAATAAAATTGGGGACATTGTATACAACATTGGCTTCTCAAAGTAAAAGAGGAGTAGTATTTTATATTAAACAGACAATTCAATCCAAACAAATATTTGAGGATGAGGAAGGAAGAGTGTTAAAAGTAGAAATTGTAATGAACTATAAAAAACATTACTTGTGGGTATACATGCTCCAAATGAAAAACAAGGAGAATTTTTTTGCAGAAAAAATACTAGAATAGGAATATGAAGATATTTGCATAATAGGAGACTTTAACATAATAGTTGATAATGAGTTAGACTATAAATCTACAAAAGTGAACAAACAGCCAAGGAAGACACTTCCAAGAGCATTTTATACAATGGTAGATGAATTAAGTCTACAAGATTCTTGGAGAAAAAGAAACCTAAAGGAAAAACAGTATACATTTTATTCAAACAGGCATATGTCATGGTCAAGAATAGATGTGGATGTCTACAGATTTAATACCTAAGATAGACAAAATTGATAAAGAGGCAAATATATGGGCAGACCACAATCTGATAATGATGGTATGGAAAGGACAAAGAAAAAGAATGAGATGGACATTAAATCAAAGCTTATTTAATGAGAAAGACTTTATACAATATATGGAAAAAGAATTGACTTTTTTCTTCAAAGAGAACAACAAATAATTATAGACCAATTTCATTATTAAATGTTTAAATTAAATGTTATTAAAAGTTAATAACATTTAATTAATACAATTAATTAATTAATACAATTAAATGTATTAAATGTTAATTACAAAATATTTGCATCAATCATGACGGAAAGATTGAAGAGGTTGCTAAATGAATTTATACAGATCAAAATGGTTTTTTGCCTAAAAGACAAATTAGAGACAATATACAAATTATATTGGATACATTGGAATATTATGAAGCACATTCAGAGAAACAAATGGCATTATTTTTAGATGCGCAGAAGGAATTTGATTGAGTCACATTGAATTGGCAATTTATGACCACACAATTACAAAAGATGGACTTTGGGGGAAAGATTTATTAATATGGTTAAGACTATATATAAAGACCAATCGGCAAAGGTAATAATAAATGGTGAAATGACAAAGAAAGTAGATATCAGAAAAGGAACTAGACAAGGTTGTCTGTAACTCCATTGTTATTCATCGATGCTAGAAATTTTAAACAGAAAAATAAGACAAGATAAAGAAATAAAAGGAATGAAAATTAAAAGAGAAGAATATAAGCCACAAGCATTTGTGGATGGTTTAGTATTCATTATGGAAGAACCAATAGAAACGGGCCCAAAGCTAATGGAGCAAATAGATGAATATGGAGAAGTAGCTGGATTGAAAATAAATAAAGACAAGACAAAAATTATAGTTAAAAATATGAGAAGAAAAGAAGAAAGCATCCACCTCAAGTGATTTTTCTTTGGATTTCTGGATGCAGACGGAACAAACACAAGTGATTGATCATTGGGATTGCAAGTAATGAACCTGACTTCTACCCTTTAAGAAAAGAAACTTTCTATTGTTTCAATTAAGATTGCTGAAAATGGCGTCTGAGAGGAAATGAAAGTTGGAAGTTGTTTGTGTAATCAAGTGGAGAGGGTATTTATGGATTGTAATAAAGTGGAGGCTCTCCTATATTGAAAGGAAGATAGAAGACAGAAAAAGTTTTTTTTTATTTTACATCTTTGATTCTGACTTTATAACTAAACTTTAATTTGGAATTTGAAATGGCTTCTAAACCACCTAAGCCTACAACAAGAAGGGGATCTGAAGTGGGTATGGAAGATATGTTTAATATCTTAAAGTGGGTATTTAATATCTTAAAGTGGGTATGGAAGATATGTTTACAAGGAACTTGCGAATATACAGTAACAACAAAACTTGGTTCACACCTAAACTTAAGCAGCTACGACATTCCAAAGAGGAAGCCTACAGAAAAGGTGATAAAATGCTGTACAATCAGGCCAGAAATGCACTAACAAGGGAGATCAAAGCAGCAAAAAGAAGCTACTCTGAAAAGCTAAAAAATCAGTTTTCAGCAAATGAACCAGCAAACATGTGGAAAACTCTTAAAAATATCACCGGCTATGGCAAACCTCCCTCCCAGGCTGAAGGTAATCAACAACTGGCAGATGACCTGAATGAGTTTTACTGCAGGTTTGAAAGGAAACTACAGCCACCTATCTCCACAACCCCCATCTCAGACACACCAACAACAGCCAAGCCTCCTACAACTGACCCCATCCCATTGGGTTCACAACCCCTAGTGATCACAGAAAAGGAAGTGCAGGACCTATTTCACAGACAAAAGTCAGGAAAAGCTCCAGGCCCAGACAAGATAACTCCTTCTTGCTTACTGTGCTGACCAATTGGCCCCCATCTTCACCCATATTTTCAATAAATCACTAGAGATGTGCTATGTTCCTTCTTGCTTCAAACACTCTACCATCATCCCAGTGCCGAAGAAGCCCACCATCAAGGAACTGAATGACTACAGACCAGTTGCTTTAATATCTGTAGTCATGAAAACCTTTGAAAGGCTAGTGCTTTCCTACTTGAAAACCATCACGGATCTGCTGTTAGACCCCTTGCAATTTGCATACTGAGCAAATAGATCAACAGATGATGCTGTTAATATGGCTCTGCACTACATCCTACAGCATCTTGAGTCTCCAAAGACCTATGCAAGGGTCCTCTTTGTAGACTTTAGTTCAGCATTCAATACCATCATTCCAGACACCCTTCTAACTAAGCTAAACCAGCTACAGGTACCGGAACAGACTTGTAAGTGGATCACAAGCTTCCTAACAAACAGGAAGCAGCAGGTGAAGCTAAGCAAGATCACATCAATTACCTGTACAATTAGCACAGGGGGCCCCCAAGGCTTTGTGCTCTCCCCACTTCTCTTCTCTCTGTATACCAATGACTGCATCTCCAACAATCCATCTGTTAAGCTACTGAAGTTCGCAGATGACACAACAGCGATTGGTCTCATTCGAGACAATGACGAATCCGCATATAGACGAGAGGTCGAACGACTAGCCTTGTGGTGCAACCAAAACAATCTGGAACTGAACACACTCAAAACCGTAGAAATGGTGGTAGACTTTAGGAGAAACCCTTCCATACTTCCACCTCTCACAATACTAGACAATACAGTATCAACAGTAGAAACCTTTAAATTTCTAGGTTCTATCATATCGCAAGATCTAAAATGGACAGCTAACATCAAAAACATCATCAAAAAAGGACAACAAAGAATGTTCTTTCTGCGCCAACTCAGTAAGCTCAAACTGCCCAAGGAGCTGCTGATTCAGTTCTACAGAGGAATTATTGAGTCTGTCATTTGCACCTCTATAACTGTCTGGTTCGGTTCTGCAACCCAACAAGAAAAACACAGACCTCAGAGGATAATTAGAACTGCAGAAAAAATAATTGCTACCAACCTGCCTTCCATTGAGGACCTGTATACTGCACGAATCAAGAAGAGGGCCATGAAAATATTTACAGATCCCTCACATCCAGGACATAAACTGTTTCAACTCCTACCCTCAAAAACGACGCTATAGAGCACTGCACAACAGAACAACTAGACACAAGAACAGTTTTTTCCCGAAAGCCATCACGCTGCTAAACAAATAATTCCCTCAACACTGTCAAAAACTATTTGCTAAATCTGCACTACTATTAATCTTCTTATTATTCCCATCACCAATCTCTTTCCACTTATGACTGTATGACTGTAACTTTGTTGCTGGCAATCCTTATGATTTATATTGATATTGTTGTGACCCAGGTTCCTGGACCCGGACTCCTGGACTCGGATGATTCAGAAAGTGAGGGAGAAGACCTGGCCAGCCCTGCTTCTCTTGAGCCCTTTCCCTCCCTGGCACCCACTCAAAGGGAGGAGGAGGGGCCGGCAAAGCCTGATTCCATGGAGCCTCCTTCTGATTTGGCAACGCCCCAAGAACAGTTTTGGAGTGATGCAAGGTTACGTAGACGTGATCGGCGTGCGCAGCAGCGGAAGAGTTGGGACAAAGCCAAGTCATAATTGTCATGCAGTGACATCTGCAGAGACTATAAATAGGAGGCGGGACTTCCTGGTTTTTTTTTTTTCGGTTTTTTTTTATTCAAAAAGTTTTACAGAAAAATTTTTTTCCCCTTTCCCCCCAACCCCCCTCCCTTCACTAATACCCTCCCCCCTCCCCCCTGGCTTCCTGGAACAAGCACAAGGTATAGTTAAAAATAAAACAAACATATGCTAAGAAAATTTTCTCCCAAAACTATTATACCAATTTTCCCTCTCTAGCTCTGACTTCCTCCTAACATAACCAAAATCCTTCAAAAAAAATAAAAAATAAAAATAAAAATTAAGAATAACAATAGTAAGATATATAAATCAATAGAACAAATTAATCCTAAAGTATTTAAAACCAACTAAAGCATAAAAATCCAATCCAATTCAAAAAATATGTCCCTTATAACTTCTGTAACCATATAATTTCCCCCCCATGTCTTTCTTACATAAGATCTTTTGAAAATATTCTATTTAAAATTTAGTGCAACACCTTATAAAATTTCAATACAGAAAATTACAATATCTATTCAACTTTAGTCCTTCCTCATCAAAATCCAGTATAGATCCAAACCAGATTCCTCACAAATTGTCTTTCCGGGACACTAATATTTTTGTCTATTAATATTTTAAAAAAACCTTGTTTCAAGAATAATACTTTTGTCTCTTGCCATTTTTTTTGGTGTATTAATCTCTGTCTTTCCTTCGTAACTCCTTTTAAAAAGTCAATCACAATATTTCCTAGTAATTCCTTATGTCCAAAAATCCAAAAATTACTGCCGTATATTCCATCAGTCCAAAAAGAGAAATCTTGGGAAACATTAAGCTTGTGAGTCTTTTCCATTTGAGGGACAATCTCCTGTAGCACAAATTCAGGCAGTTCATCCAAACTATTTAAAGAAAACTTCTTTACAACACCTTGTTTCTTCACGATCAAATCTTCATATTTATCCACTTTTATTTGTATATCCTCCATTCCATTTTCCGAATAATTGCACTGATTAATTTGCTCCAAGCTCTCATCCAAAACGTCCCCATTTTTTATCAATTCGTATTTTTGAATGATTAAATACATACTTTCTGTGTAGTCCTGTATAAAGTCACAAATCCATTCTTCTGAAAGAACCTCCATGACAAAGTTCCTGCTGAGAATCCCCTTGTAAAATACTTAAACAACGTAATATAATCCAACAGTCCACAGTCAAACACAATAAGATAAAATCTCCATTCAGTTTCGATTCAACAGCAAAGCTTCCTTTGATGTATCGCTCTGCTTTCAGTTTCTCTAAACGGAACTGAAGGGGGCAAAATTTTCTCTTTTTTTTTTTTTAAAAAAAAAGGGTAGAAGTCAGAAAATCAAAAATACTTGCAAACCAATAATTGTTCACTCACACTTGTTCCGCCTGCTTTAGTAACCACAAAAAGAAATCAATTGCTAGCAGAAGTGGACACCTTCCTCTTTTCCTGCTTTTTCAGGAGCGCAGTGAATACTGGAGGTTGGGGGAGGGGTAAGGGGATTCAACCTTTGCAGGACTTTGCATTACAAAAACAAAGCCCCTAGGGGAATCTACCACATTTCCCCCCCCTTGCTCTTTCTCTCTCTTTCAACCAGAGAGGGAAATCAAGCCGGGATCAGTTGTTATGTCCTGCTTTTACCATATTCAATGCGGAGTGCCATAAATTAGCACCCAGCGAGAAAGGTGGCGCCACCCAGAAGCCGACTTCCTGGTTTTTTGTCTTGGACAAAGTAATGAATTTGGGCGGGCAATCTGTATCAACGGAGGGAAGAATATATTCGTGAGTAATTCTGGCCTTATCTGTAATTTCCTTGTTACCTCCAGAAACTTGGCAGGCCCGTGGGTAGATGTAGCCAGGACATTTATATATATGTAAATAAATCAGAAAAGGAGGCCTCTGACTGACTCTTTGCTGGGAGTATTGGGGGAAGGGAAACAGAACAGATATATTGACCATCATTTGTGTTTAAATGTTGTACCTTGATGAAGGTATCTTTTCTTTTATGTACACTGAGAGCATATGCACCAAGATAAATTCCTTGTGTGTCCAATCACACTTGGCCAATAAAAAATTCTATTCTATTCTATTCTATTCTATTCTATTCTATTCTATTCTATTCTATTATTTTTAAAGTTATGAATCATATTGAACTGACAAGAGAGGAAATGAAAGGTATTGTGGGGAAAAGTAATTAAAGAAATGGAAGGATTAAAGGGGGGAGTGGCAGTCGAGCAGCCCTGACTGAGTATAATTTGAGTATAGGACTGATTGATGACAAATGAATTATGGAAACAAGAGAGGAAATGAAAGAAAATAATAAAAAAATAAGAGATGATATTTTGATGGCTTTTCAAGGTTTGGAAAAGAATTTGGAGGTTTTGGAAGAGAAAGTGGAAGAAATTAATCAATCTAATCAGCATTTGGAAAATAAAATTGGACAATTGCAAATAAAAGTGGACAAAAATGAAGATCAGGTGGTGGTGTTACAATACAGGGCGATGGAAGGGGCTTTGAGAATCAGAGGCTTGCAGGAAGTAAAAATGAGGACCTTAAGAAAATTTTATCAGAAGCTTTGGCTGAAAGGTTAGGACTTGATCCACAAGAGGTTGCTTTTCAAATTGACAAAGTATATAGGGTTAATTCATGGATTGCTAGACAAAAAAATTGCCAAGAGACATTGTGGTTTATTTCTTGACAAGAACAATGAGAAATCAAATTCTGCAAGCCACGTATCAGAAAAAGTTGCAAATAGCAGAACAAGAGGTGATGGTTCTGAAAGAGATTCCCCCTAAGATGTTAAAAGACAGGAAAGAGTTTATATTTTTTACACAAGAGCTCAAGAATCGTCAGATTCAATTTAGATGGGAGGTTCCAGCTGGTCTCACAGTGTTTTTTCAGGGAAGGAGATATCATATTGAAACTGTGTTGAAAGCGAAAGATTTCCTTTTTAATGTGCTGAAAGTTAATCCCGAAGCAACAGATAAAAGCCCACAAGAGAGGCAAATGAGTATGAAAGCTGACGTGGCCCCTTTGATGTTATTATCCCAAGAACAGCCACAAAAACAAAGGATGACAAGGGCGGCTACTAAGTGTAAAGAAAAGGAGGATCAACTTCAAAGTAAAAGTCAGGATTCTACTACAGAAGCAGAAGCAGTGGGAGGAGCAAGGCCGAAGACAAAGGGGAGTGAGGATCTTCAGCTGATTGCTCAAAAGCTTTGTGAGGCCATAGATGGCAAATAAATTCCTGACTTGGAATGTTAATGGTTTGAACTCAGCACAGAAAAGAAGAAAAATATTTCATTATTTGAGACAATTTAAAAATGATGTGATTTGCTTACAAGAGACACATATTAAACTATCAGATCAAAAATACCTAATAAACTCAAAATTAGGTAAACACTTTGTTGATTCAGCTTTGGATAAGAAAAATGGTATAGTGGTATATTTGAGAAAAGATATACCAGCCAAATTAATTGAAGCAGATATCCAAGGGAGATATATTGCTATTGAACTAGAAGGAAAAAAGACACTCTTGATTGGTATATATGCACCTAACCAGCAACAAGAAAAATTCTATAGGATGTTGCATGATAAACTGACTCTTTGGGATTATAAATCGTTTATTATACTAGGGGATTGGAATGGTGTAACAAATACCCAAAAGGATAAGAGAATTCTCTCTAAGAAAATTCCTACACATGCAAAGCTGCCCAAATCTTTTTTTGAGATGATGGAAGATTTTGAGTTGAGAGATGTATGGAGAATGCAGAATCTTGAAGATAGAGATTTTACTTTTTTTTCTGATAGGCATCAATCTTTTTCACTTTTGAATAATGATTATAAGATTTTTGCTAAAATAATAGCAAATAGATTAATGTTAGTTCTGCAACAAAGAATTCATACTGATCAATCTGGATTTATAAAGGGGAGGCAGATGAGGAATAATGTTAGACAGATTGTAAATTTATTGGAATATTTAGAAAAGAACAATCAGATTTCTGCAGCATTTATTTTTTTGGATGCAGAGAAAGCCTTTGATCGACTGCATTGGGAATTTTTATTTAAATTAATAGATAAAATGCAATTTGGAGATTGTTTTATGAGAATAATTAGAACGATTTATGGAGAGCAAACAGCCCAGATAATAGTTAATGGTAGTTTGACAGAAGTTTTTAAGATTGCGAAAGGAACAAGACAGGGGTGCCCTCTATCACCATTATTGTTTATTTTAATTCTGGAGCCATTACTGGATAAAATAAGAGAGGTAAAGGAGATAGAGGAAAATAAAATAAGACAACATGAGTATAAAGTGAGAGCATTTGCTGATGATTTGGTGATTATTTTGTCAAATCCTATAAACTCAAGTGTATGTTTGTTGGAAATAATTGATCAATATGGAAAAGTTTCAGGGTTTAAAGTAAATCAGAATAAAACAAAAGTGATAACAAAAAATATGACTAGACAACAGAAAGAAAAATTAGAGGAAACAACAGGATTTGAAATTGTAAAAAAGGTCAAGTACCTAGGGGTTTATAGTACTTCTTCAAATGTGAAATTGTATAAGAATAACTTTGAGGTATTATGGCAAAAAGTTCAGAAGGAAATGTTCAGTTGGAAAAAATTACAATTATCATTATTGGGGAGAATAGCAGCCATTAAAATGAATGTTTTACCTAGGTTTTTATTTTTGTTTCAGATGATACCAATAATTAAGAAAGATAAAAATTTGGAAGAATGGCAGATTGGAATTAATAAATTTATATGGGAAGGTAAAAAAGCGAGAGTTAAAATGAAAATAATTCAAGACGTACAGGAAAGAGGAGGTTTAAAAATGCCCAACTTTAAATTATATTATGAAGCAGCTGCTCTTTTGGTAATAAGTGATTGGTTTAATTTAACGGAAGAAAGGATTTTGAATATAGAAGGTTATGATTTACTATATGGCTGGCATGCATATTTATTGTATGATAAAAAACTGGATAGAGCCTTTAAGAACCATCTGTCAAGAATTGCTCTTCTGCGTGTCTGGAAGAAATACTATTACAAGTTGAATTATAAAATTCCTATTTGGGCAAACCCCAGGCATGCAATAGAGAATATAAATATAGAACAGAAATGGGAAATGATTACTTATAAAGATCTTTTATTTTTTGAGAGAGGTAATTTACAATTAAAATCTTTGCAACAATTAAAAGAAGAAGGGAGAAATTATACTTGGTTCCAATATGGGCAATTACGAGCTACGTGGAAAGAAGATCAGAAAATTGGTATCATGCAGAATGAAGAAAACTTGGTAAAACAAATTATAAATCAAACTCAGGTGCATATAAAGAGATTGTATAATGTGTTGATAGAAATAGACTCTAAAAGGGATTTAAATGATAAAATGGGCACAAAATATTCAAGAACCAATATTTTTGGAAACTTGGGAAAAAATTTGGGTTAGAAATGTTAAATTTACGCAAGCACAGAACTTGAGGGAAATTTTTTATAAAATGTTTAATAGGTGGCACTTAGACCCTAAGAAATTATCATGTATGTATCCAGATATGCAAGCGAAATGTTGGAGATGTAATTGTGATGATGCTACATATTTTCATATTTGGTGGACTTGTAAGAAGATTAAGGCTTTTTGGATAAGGATCTGGTGGATTATACAAAATGTTTTGAAAAGGAAGATAAAGTTCCTACCGCAATTTTTCTTATTGGGAATTATTACGGACTGTACAGTAATTGAGACTAAGTTGATTTTAAACTTAATAACAGCAGCAAGACTACTGATAGGACAATACTGGAAGAAAAAAGAGTTACCTACAATAGAAGAATGGATATTGAAAGTTGCTAATTTGGCTGAGATGGCTAAAATCTCAGCCTTTTTGAAAGACACTACACAAGAAAAATATCTAACTGAATGGAAAAAATGGATTGAATATATGCGAAATAGATATCAGATTAAGAGATATCAGATTGCTTTTGAATGATTAGGATGTATTTATCTTTGATTTGTATGGGAGAAGTTAGGATTTGAGAAGAAGGGAAGGATTATAATTTGTGTTAGGGAAAAATTAGCAAATGATTGTTTTTTCTTTTGAACTATACCTTGTGTTTGTTCTGGGAAGTCGGGGGGGAAGGGAGGAGGGTGGTTTTGGAGGGAGGGGGAGGGGATGAAGGGGGGAGGAGGAAAAGGGGGTGTGAATTTTTTTGTAAAAACTTTTTCAATAAAAAAAATATGAGAGAAAAACAAAAGAAGCAATTAATGGAGAAATTAGATATTCAAATAGTGAAGAAGGTGAAATATTTGGGCATCCAATTAACCTCAAGATGTATTACAATGAAGGAAGATAACTATTATAAACTGAGAAAACAAATTGAAATAGACTTGGAAAAATGGAAAAAATTGCAATTATCATTAATGGGAAGAATAGCATTAATCAAAATGAATATATTGCTGAGAATCTTGGGGTTTTTTAAAAAACAATTCTGATAAAGCTGGAGAAGAAATATTTTGAGAGTCTGAATAAAATGATGTGGAAATATATATGGCAAGGGAAGAAAGCAAGAATTAAATTGCTTCTAGATTCTAGGACTATTTGGTCTACCAAATTGGGAACTTTATCACCAAGCAGCAATGTTAACTTGGGTTAAAGAATGGATTCTACTGAGAAATACTATTGACTTTGGAAGGACATGATTTGCCACTAGGCTGGCATGCCTTCTTATGGTATGGAAAAAATTGGGGCTTCCAGTGACGTCACTGCTCCTGTTGGGCGCTCGAACAGGGCGCTCCGCATTAGAAGATCGTAAAAGCTGGCGAAACAGCAGAAATCAGCTGTCCGCAGGCCTCAGCATACCCCCTGGGTGAAAAGGGGTTTGCAGAGCTGCGGGGGAGTGGTAGATCTCCCCAGGGGCTTTGCTCTGTGGAGTGAAATTCCTGGAGGTCCCACCAAGCCCCGCTGTCCTCCGACTTCAGATGCGCTCCTGCTTTGTCAGGAAAAGGGAGTAGGGACCACTTCTGCTCAAAAGGACTTGTCAAATGGACTGACTTCTTAAGCAGATGGGGAGAATCACAAGTGTTCGATCTTTGAAGTCGAAACAGCACGCAAGTATCCTGTCTTTTCCCCTTTTGAAATTGGAAACCTTTCTTTGTCTCTGCTTAATTGACGCTTTAAAATGGTGTCTGAAAGCAAAAGTGTGAAGTTCTCAGTCTAACAAAGTAGCGCTATTTGTCGATTGTTACAAATGGAGCTCTCCTATACTGAAGGGGGCAAAGAAAAGCTTTTAAGTTTAAATTCTTGACTTTATTGAAGATTGAAATGGCTGCTAAGCCATCAAAACCCTCTGGAAGAAGGGGATCTGAAGCAAATCTTGAGAATATACTTAAAGAACAATTAAAACTCTCTGAAGAGAGGCAAAAGGAGATGATGTAAAAATTTAATAGAGAAATAAGGGAAGAAATGAAGGAGAATAATGAAAAAATAAGACAAGATATTATGTTGGCTTTTCAATGCTTGTCTAAAAAAGTTGAGGGAATGGAAGAAGAGATGCAACAGATTTCTCAGTCAAATAAGCACTTAGAAGATAAAATGGAAGGTATTCAGACAAAAGTGGATGAAAACAAAGATCAGGTTGTGATATTGCAGTACAAGCTTATGGAAGGAGCTCTTAGAATTCGCGGTTTACAAGAAGAGAGAGGAGAGGACCTAAGAAAAATCATATCAGAAGCACTGGCTGAATTTATTGAAGTGGAATCCCAAGAGGTAGCTTATCAAATTGATAAAATATATAGAGTTAATTATTGGATCGCAAGACAGAGAAAGCTACCTCGGGACATTGTGGTTTATTTTGTGAAAAGAACTATGAGAAATCAGATTTTGCAAGTTGCATATCAGAAAACTTTGAAAATTGGAGAACAGGAGTTGAAGGTCCTGAAAGAGATTCCTTCCAAGATGTTAAGAGATAGGAAGGAATTTGTTTTTTTTACACAAGAACTTAAAAAACACCAGATTCAATTTAGATGGGAGGTGCCAGTTGGTCTGACAGTATTTTATCAAGGAAGGAGATACTGAATTGACACTGTGTTAAAGGCAAATGATTTTCTTTCTACAGTTTTGAAAGTTGAAATAGAAGTGATAGAAAAACTTCAAGAGATCCAAGAAGGCGTGGTGATCCAAGAGGCTTCATTGCTGCCAGCACCAGAGGAGCCACAAGAGCAAAGGGTGACAAGAGGAGCTCTTAAGCATAAAGAAGAGCAACAGCTTCAAAGTAAAAGTCAGGACCCGAGAATGGAAGCTGTGGGAGGAGCTAGACGGAAGATACCGGAGGAGGATCTTCTGTTGTCTGCTTCAAAGCTTCAGGAGGCAAGTAATGGCAAATAGAATTTTGTCATGGAATGTTAATGGCTTGAATTCAGCTCAGAAAAGAAGGAAAATATTTCAATATTTGAAACAATTTAAAAATGATGTGATTTGCTTGCAAGAGATTATCAGACCAAAAATACTCAATAAACTCAAAATTAGGTAAACATTTTGTTGCATCAGCTTTGGATAAAAAGAAAAATGGTATAGTTGTATATATCAGGAAGGATATACCAGCTAAGTTAATTGAGGCAGATACTCAAGGAAGATTTATTGCTATTGAACTGGTGATAGATGCAAAAAAGACATTACTGATAGGTATTTATACACCTAATCAGCAACGAAAAGTTTTATAAAATGTTACACGACAGGTTGATCCTCTGGGATTACAGTTCGTTTATTTTATTAGGAGACTGGAATGGAGTAATTGATACAAGAAATGATAAGAGAACCTCTTCTAAGAAGATACCTATACATGCAAAACATAATACCTTTTGTAATGCAAATAAACCTGGGAGGTGGCTGGCATATAACTTAAGGGAAAAAAAGAAAGCATGTATCATAGAAAAAATAGAATATAAAGGTAAAGAGATATATCAACAGGACAAAATTAAAAAGGCCTTCTCAGAATTTTGCACTACTTTATATGTGAAAGATAAAATATTGAATAGGGACATTTATGATTATTTAAAAGATTACAAGGTTAATACTCTAACATTAGAACAAAGGGAAGAGTTGAATCGGCCAATAGCTACTGGAGAAATAGTGGAGGCAATTAAACAATTAAAAACGGGGAAAAACCCCAGTACAGATGGATTCACAGCAAGTTATTATAAAAAGTTACAGGATGAAATACTAGGTCCACTTAAAGAATTATTTAATCAGATACAATCAGGAGGGGGAATACCCCCGTCATGGAAAACATCTTTTATTTCATTGATACCGAAAGAGGAACAAGATTCCTCTAAACCCGGGAATTATAGGCCGATCTCATTTTTAAATAATGACTATAAGATTTTTGTTAAAATAATAGCGAATAGATTAATGTTAGTTTTACAACAAGGAATTCATACTGATCAATCTGGATTTATAAAAGGGAGGCAGGTGAGGAATAATGTTAGACAGATTATTAATATATTGCAATATTTGGAAAAGAAGAATATTTTAGCAGCACTTATTTTTTTGGATGTGGAGAAGGCCTTTGATCGATTGCATTGGGATTTTTTATTTAAATTAATAGAGAAAATGCAATTTGGAGACTGCTTTGTTAGAATAATTAAAGCGATTTATGGAGAGCAAATAGCTCAGATTATAATAAATGGTAGTTTGACAGAAGTTATTAAGATTGCGAAAGGAACGAGACAGGGATGTCCTTTATCACCACTATTGTTTGTTTTAACTCTGGAACCATTATTGGATAAAATATGAGAGTGGAAGAAGATAGAGGGAATCAAAATTAGACAATATGAGTATAAAGTTAGAGCTTTTGCAGACGACTTAGTGGTTACTTTAACAAATCCTATAAATTCAAGTATATCTCTGTTGGAAACAATTGATAAATACGGAAAGGTATCAGGATTTAAAATAAATCAGAATAAAACAAAAGTGATAATTAAAAATATCTCAAATAACAGAAACAAAAATTAGAGGAAATAACAGGATTTGAGGTGGTAAAAAAAGGTTAAATACTTAGGGGTTTATATTAGCTCATTGAACAGGAAACTGTATAAGAATAATTATGAGTTGCTATGGCAAAAAGTTCAGAAAGACATGAATGCTTGGAAAAAACTGCAGCTATCGTTATTGGGGAGGATAGCGGCTATTAAAATGAATGTGTTACCTAGATTTTTGTTTCTGTTCCAGATGATACCAATAATCAAGAAAGATAAAAATTTGGAGGAATGGCAGATTGGGATTAATAAATTTATATGGCAAGATAAAAAAGCGAGGGTTAAAATGAAAATAATTCAGGACTCACGGGAAAGAGGAGGCCTAAAAATGCCTAATTTTAAACTATAATATGAAGCAGTAGCCTTTTCAGTAATAAGTGACTGGTTTAATTTAACGGAGGAAAGAATTTTGAATATAGAAGGTTATGACTTATTATATGGATGGCATGCATATTTATTTTATGAAAAAAAAGTGGATAGGGCTTTTAAGAATCGTGTTGAGAAGTGCTCTTTTGCGTGTCTGGAAAAAATATTCCTACAAACTAGACTATAAGATTCCTATATGGGCAAGCCCCAGACATGCAATAGAGAATATAAATATAGAACAGAAACAGGAAATGATTACTTATAAAGAATGTTTGTATGTTGAAAGAGGTAGCTTGCAATTAAAATCTTTACAGGTATTAAATAAAGAAGGGAGGAAATATACTTGGTTTCAATATGGGCAACTAAGTGCTAGATGGAAAGAAGATCAAAAAATTGGTATAATGCAAAGGGAGGAAAATTTAATAAAGCAAATTAGAAATCAGACCCAGGAGCATATAAAGAGATTGTACAATGTGTTGCTTGAAATAGATTCGGAAAAGGATTTGGTAAAGGACTGTATGATAAAATGGGCACAGAATATTCAGGAACCAATAATGTTGGCAACATGGGAGAAAATCTGGGTTAGAAATGTTAACTTTACACAAGCACAGAATCTAAGGGAAAATTTTTATAAGATGTTTTATAGATGGCATTTAGATCCCAAAAAATTATCATGTATGTATCCTGCTATCCAAGCAATGTTGGAGATGTGAGTGTGATGATGCTACATATTTTCATATTTGGTGGACTTGCAAGAAAATTAAGGCCTTTTGGATAAGAATTTGGTGGATTATTCAAAATGTCTTGAAGAAGAAGATAAAGTTCCTGCCACAATTTTTCCTTTTGGGAATTATAACGGATTGTAATAGTGACTGAGACTAAATTGATTTTGAACTTAATAATAGCAGCAAGGCTGCTGATTGGACAATATTGGAAGAAAAAAGAATTACCTACAATAGAAGAATGGATACTGAAAGTTACTAACTTGGCTGAGATGGCAAAAATCTCAGCCTTTTTGAAAGACAATATGCAGGAAAGATATTTAATTGAATGGAAAAAATGGATTGATTATTTACAAAATAGATATCAGATTAAGAGATATCAGATTGCCTTTGAATAATTAGGATGTATTATTTTAGAATGTAATGGGGGAGGTTAGGAAATGAAAAGACTCGGATGAGGCTAATTGGATTAGAAGGGAAAATCTTACTCTATGTTTGCTTTATGTATAACAATACCTTGTGATTGACCCGGGAAGCCGGGGGGAGGTGAAGGGAGGGGGGAAGAGGGTTTTGAGGGGAGGGGGAAAAGGGGAAAATGTTTTTGTTTTTTAAAACTTTTTCAATTAAAAAAAAAGAAAAAATAGGATACATTGATACTTCCAGAGACATTGTGTAAGAAATGGTTTATTTATTTATTTATTTATTTATTTATTATTATTATTATTATTATTATTATTATTATTATTATTATTATTATTATTATTTTATTTTGAACATACAACATACAAGACAAACATACAACATTTATATACGTATCACTGTTTCTTATCAGCTATTCAAAGCGGTCCTTTCTTACTATTTATACATATTTTAATTCTATCTTATTCTACTTTTATATTATCTATCTTCCTTTATTTCAACTACATTTCATCTACATTCATCTACATTTTCTTTATTTCATCTACATACAGATTTTACCCTGTTGTTCAATTTTCATTATCTTTCCTATTTTCTAACCATTCATACCATCTACACCAGACCGTATAATATTCTGTATCCTCTTTTTCTTTGATTTCTTTTGTGAGTTTATCCATTAATTATATTAATTAATTAAGAAAATCATAGAATGTGCAGAGATGAATAAACTCAAAAAAAATGGTTTATTATTATTTCTTTCTTTTATGTACACTGAGAGCATATGCACCAAGACAAATTCCTTGTGTGTCCAATCACACTTGGCCAATAAATTCTATTCTATTCTATTCTATTCTATTCTATTCTATTCTATTCTATTCTATTCTATTCTATTCTATTCTATTCTATTCTATTCTATTCTATTCTATTAATGGTATGGGAGAGAGTGAAACAAAACATTATATGGAAATACCAATGTGGCTTTCAACAATAGAAGCATTGACACATCCAAATATGATTAACATGGACAATATTGTAAGGTATAAGGACATTTTAACAGAGAAGGAAGAACTAAAACAGAAACAAGATCTAGAAAAACAAGGGATTGAGACTGATTGGTATACAAGACTGCAGATACAATCAAGATACGCTAAAGATTTGAAACGATATGGTTTTAATTTGGGGAAATCAAAGTTGGATCAGATAATGACTGGAAAGGATGAAAAAATGATTAAAAGATTGTATAATTACTTATTGCAAATTAGATTAGAAGATAAAGAAGTAAAAGAGACAATAATAGCATGGGCGAAAAAATTTGGTCATGCAATAGAATTAGAGAACTGGCAACAACTATGGGAAAGGAATTATAAATTGACAATGGCAACTGCATATAAAGAAAATTTATATAAAATGTTTTATAGATGGCACATGCCACCAGAAAGACTAGCAAAAATATTTAAAGATAAATCAGCTACATGTTGGAAATGTTCGCATTTGCCAGGATCATATTATCATACGTGGTGGTCATATACAGAAGTAAAAAAAAATACTGGTTTAGAACACAGACATGGTTAGAGGAAATGTTATATAAACCTATAGAATTAAAGCCAGAGATTTTTTTATTGAGTATTTTGCCAGAGAGATATAGCAAAGAAGATATGTATTTAATTATACACATAATAGCAGCAGGAATTGTATATGCGCAAAATTGGAAGACAGAGAGAATCCCATCCGAAGGTGAAATAAAAATTTTTTAGACTGTGCGGAAATGAATAGATTAACTTTAAGAATAAAAGATAAAGAGGAATCGGTGTATTTTAAGACATGAGAAAGATTCTATATATGATTGGAAAAGAGATATGAATAAAAGATAGATAAACGATTTAAATAATAGAAAGCTAAATGAGGGAAATGACAAAAAAGAAATAAAAACCCATCGCGCAGGACTGGCCTAATGGTTTTTTAAATGGGGTTTTTATGGGTTTTATAGTGTTTAGCCAACCTTAAATTTTCTCTTTTTAAACTGGTTTTAATTTTTGTATCAATTGTTTTATCTTTGTCTGTAAACCGCCCTGAGTCCTTTGGGAGAAGGGCGGTATAGAAATTTAAACAATAAATAAATAAATAATGCCAGAGTAAATGGAAAAGGGGCATGGGGGGGAAGAAAGAAGATTATAAATATAAATGTACAATTATGAAATGATAGATTGGATAAAATGGAAAAGAAGTTGAAAAGAAAGTATATATTATTAGAAAACTGAAGTTGCTCGGATACCAAATAAGGGAAATATTGTACAACAAAGAAGAAAGAAAGGAGAGAGGAGTAGAGGGTAAGATAGAGGAGAAGAGGGAAAGAGAAGAATGGAAGAAAGGGGAAGGAGAGGAAGAGAGGATGGGGACAAGAGTAGGAGAGAAGGTGAGAAAGGGGAAAAGAGGGGAGGAGTGGGGGAGAGGAAGGGGAAGTAGAAAAGAGGAAGAAGAGGAGGAGGAAGAAAGTAGGAGAGGAGAGGAGGGAGGGAAAGAGGAGAAGAAGGTTTGTTGTGAAAGGAGGGAAAAGAAAGGGTAGAAGAGCAACCCCAAATGTAATTAAAATGTCTTATTTTTCTGCTTTCTTCAGAAAAACTATGTATATGTATGATTAATTATGGACAAGAGAATGTACATTTACAATATGTGTATAAGAAATAAAAATAAAAAAACTTTTAAAAAAAATATTGGAACATTGCTATTATGGTCCTTCACTTCATAAGACTGGCCATGCCCAGTACCTGTTCTTCGTATGTTTAGTCTCCAGTCTGCTAATCATCCTGGTTGCTCTTTTCTGCACTTTTTCTAGAGTTTCAACATCTTTTTTATAGTGTGCTAACTAAAATTGGATGCAATATTCTAGTTGTGTTCTTATTAAGGCTTTATAGAGTGGTATTAGTACTTCACTTGATCTTGATTGTATCCCTCTGTCAATGCAATTTAGGATTGCATTGGCTTTTTTGGCTGCTGCTGCACACTGCTGGCTCATATTTAACTGGTTGTCCACTAAAACTTCAAGATCCCTCTCACAGTTACTGCTATTAAGTCTGGTTTCACCCAGTCTATTTGTACATATTAAATTCTGTGGGTTCCGTAATAATTGAGGCTGCACAGATGTTCACACATAACGTTTATTTTTAATTCACAGAGACCAGCAACAACACAAGAACAGCGCGCCTGCTTTGACAGCCCTTTTATACTCGGCTGTCAAAGCGGGAGCCAATCAGAACAGAACAAGAAACCATCTCTACCACTAGGGGCCGCCACTGCCGGTGCAGGACATAACACTTGTTTCCCCCAGCTTGCGCAATCGTAATCCTGGAGATACGCTGGGCGCCGCTTGATTCGGCTGGACCTTCGT
The DNA here is from genome assembly GCF_028640845.1 of Ahaetulla prasina. Taxonomy (NCBI): domain Eukaryota; kingdom Metazoa; phylum Chordata; class Lepidosauria; order Squamata; family Colubridae; genus Ahaetulla; species Ahaetulla prasina. The sequence goes on along the minus strand of NC_080546.1, from coordinate 68,512,237 downwards.
GGCTCCGTTGTAGCTATGTAGGAGTCGGCTGGCCCAACTCCTCAGCCTCTTCTGTGGGGGACTTCTCCGGCCCAGGGACCCCTAGCCAGGGGCTTCCTCTCGGTTATCAGGTACAGGGGCTGGGCGTCTTATTCCCTTGGAGCTTAGCTCCTCTGCCCGGGATGATTGGGTTGGGCTACCTCCTGGCTCTTCCTGAATGCCCCACTCTGGCAGCTGCCAGTCCCCGACCTGACGCCGGGCCCTGAGCTGGTCACAATGTCTGCACCACTCAATACCCTCATCCAACTCGACCCTGTATGAGCACGGGCCGGTGATTCCCACGATCTTTCCTGGGAACCATAGGGGTGGCCGCTGTAATTCCGGGCATACACCGCCTCCCCCAAATCAAATCTCCTGTTTGCCCCCATGGAGTCCAATGGCTGACTAGGTGAGTATTGGGGGTGCAATCTATCAAGTGTGGTCCTCAAACGCCTGCCCATGAGTAACTCTGCTGGGCTCTTATTCGTACGTGGGCACGGCGTGGAATGCTGCCCCAGGAGGTACTCATCCAACCTCTCCTGCCAGCCCCCTGGGCCCGACCTGGCCAATGCCTCTTTCACTGACCGGACTGCTCGTTCTGCCTGGCCATTACTGGCCAGATGAAACGGGGAAATGAGAGCATGGCGTATTCCTAGGCCCGCTAAGAACGACTCAAACTGGGCGGACGTTAGCTGTGGCCCGTTGTCCGAGACCACAAGGTCGGGCAACCCATGAGTTACAAACAACCATTGCAAAGTTCTAATGACGGCTTCTGAAGTGGTGGAATGCATTAGTGCGATTTCCACCCACTTCGAGAAAGCATCGACGACCACTAAGAATACTTGCCCCTGGTACGGCACCGCAAAATCTATATGGATGCAGGACCAAGGACCCCTAAGCTCCTCCCACTCTCTAGGGGGAGACTTAGGTGGCAGCGGTCTTGTCTCCTGACACCGGTGACAGGCCGACACACAGGCCTCTATGTCTTTATCTAGTCCTGTCCACCCCAGGTAGCTCCTACCCAGGGCCTTCATCCTAACAATGCCCGGGTGATCCCGGTGAAGTGTCCCTAGAATGGACTGTCGGAGGGGGGGCGGAACTACAACCCTATGCCCCCAGAGGAGGCAACCCTGTTGGGTAGAGAGCTCGTGCTGCCTTCGCTTATAAGGCTGCAATTCAGGGCTGACAGGACCCTGGGGCTATCCACGGAGAACCCAATCAAGAACTTTTGAGATGACTCTGTCCAAGCCAGACATTCTAGCAATGTCACAAGCAGTAACGGGAAAGGAGGAACCGTCAATCAGAAAAGCATGGGATGCTGGAGCCGGGTCTTCCACCTTGGTCATCAATGGGCAACGGCTCAGCGTGTCAGCATGGCCCAAATGTTTCTCAGGCCTATAGACCAGGGAATAGGAATAAGCCACCAGGAACACCGACCATCTGGTCATTCTTGGTGATAGTACTTGCGGAGTCTGTCTCTCCCCGGCCAAAGCCCCAACAGCGGCTTGTGATCGGTAACAAGTTCAAACGGGCGACCGTAGAGATATTCATGGAACCTCTTGACCCCCGCGACCAACGCCAATGCTTCTTTATCCAACTGCGAGTAGTTGCGTTCCGTGGCGGCCAAGGTTCAAGAAAAGAATGCAATCGGGGCTTCTGACCTGTTGGGCAGCCGATGACTCAACACAGCGCCAACCCCATACTGAGACGCATCGCAGGAGAGGACAAGCGGCAGGTTTTCGTTGAACTGTGTAAGAACTGCGTTAGACACCAAGAGATGCTTGACAGCCTGGAAAGCAGCAGCAGCATTCGCACTCCAAACCCAAGGGGACCTGCTATCCAACAGGCGGTGGAGAGGCTCTGCAACCGAAGCCTTGTGTGGCAGAAAGATTGCGTAAAAGTTTAAGAGTCCCAGGAATGCCTGTAACTCTGACTTGCTGCGGGGTGTCGGCGCATCAAGGATTGCCTTGGTCTTGGCCGTAGTGGGGTGTAAACCCGACCTATCCACTAGGAACCCTAGGAATTCTACCTGGGGCACAGCAACTACACACTTGCTTTTCTTAACTTTGAGCCCCACATCCCTGAACTTAACTAGCACCTGGCGTAGTCTGGACATCAGTTCCGGAGTGCTTGCTGCCGAAACCAACACGTCGTCGAAATACAGCACTACCCTGGGTATTCCGTGGAGTAGGCGTTCCATGAGGCATTGGAACAACCCCGGGGCCACACTGACACCAAATTGGAGGCGGCGCACTTGAACACCCCTCGGTGAGTGACAATAGTCTCTGCTGCCGCTGTGGACTCATCCACAGGCAATTGTTGGTAGGCCTGTGCTAAGTCAAGCCTCGCGAAGATGGATCCTTGCCCCAAGGAGTGCAGCAGATGCTGCACCACTGGCACTGGATATGCATGGGCTTGTAATGCTCGATTAATGGTTGCCCTATAGTCCGTGCAGATGCGGATTGAACCATCCGCCTTAATGGGAGTCACAATGGGGGTCTCCCATTGGGCATAATCTACTGGTTCTAAAACGCCCTGGGCAATGAGTTTGTCCAATTCTGCATCCACCCTAGGCTTCAGGGCAAATGGCACCCGGCGCGGTTTTAATCTGCGCGGCACCACCCTAGGGTCTAAGTTAAATGAAACAGGCATTCCGGTATATTTTCCCATCGAACACAGTGGGAAATTCCCTGACCAGTGTATCCAGCTGACTAGCTCCAATCGAGTTAACACCCTGAATAGTCAAACCCAGGGCTTTGAACCAATTAAGCCCCAGAAGACTAGGCAATGAGCCATCTACAACTACCAGTGATAGGCGGCCTACAAATTTCTTGAATTGTACCCTGAATTTCCCACTACCCACAATGGGAATTGGCCGTCCCTGATAGTCTTTTAATAACAGCACACAAGGCTTCAGACGCTTCTTAGCGACAGTAGGCACCAGATGCTTTATCGTGCTCCAGGAGACAATGGAAGTTGCAGATCCGGTATCAACTTCCATCAGGCATGGCTGCCCTTCGATCAGGACAGAAATTCAGATTTTCTGCTGGACCGGTTCCTCAGATCGCCACCTGATCCCTGTCCCTCCCACCTCATCACGGAAAATGGCATAGCAGTCATCCTGCGGCCTCCTGGATCTCAGGTGAGGTCGTCTTCCAAGAGAAGGGCTGATGGACCCTTTTGTGGAACCCTCTCAGGCTGGACCGATCGGCAAACCCGGGCAATATGGCCCCGTCGGCCGCAACAGCGGCAAATTGCATCTTTGAAATTATAGGTGGCTCGCATATGATTTCCCCCACACCCAAAACAGCCAGTCAGAGGGAGGCTATCTCCCGCATGAGTATTTGGTTTCTTAACCTCTTTAAGGCGATGGACAGCGTCTTCCTCCTCATCCTCCTCATATAGTGGATCAGCTTCGCTGAAATAAGTTGCTCCTTTTGCTATCTGCGGGCTCTGCCCTCGAGGCATATCAGCTAATGAGAGGGTGGCCAGCTCTGAGGCACATGCCTCATCTAATGCTATCTGAAATGTGAGGTCCTGCTTAGTGATGAGACGCTGCTTGTGGGGTTCATCCCAGACACCGCTGATGAGCCGGTCCAAAAGGTAATCATCCAGATCAACAAATTCGCAATGGCGCACCACTTTCCGTAAAGCGGCTACATACTGGTTTATCGATTCCCCCTCAGCCTGATCCCTATGGTAAAACAGCTGCCGCCGGGCGATTCTGGAGGGTGTCAGGGTGTAATGTCTTTTTAATTTAGCCATGAAGTCATCCCAAGTCCCTGCATGAATTGACTGGGGGGCCATCAATGTCATGGCTGTCTCGAACATTTCTGCCCCACAGAAACCCAGGAAATAAGCATGCTTCCTTTCACTAGATAGGTTTGTATACTCATTGGCAATAAGAAAGCATTCAAAACGGGCTACAAACGCCTCCCATGATTCGGTCACTGGGTTAAAAGGCACAAAGTTCTGAGGCGATGCCATGGTTTGCTCTGTAGGACAGGGATCTGAATAGCTCTGAGGAGAAATTCACACTTTGGCTCGCTCAGCAGCTCAGCAACTCACGTACTTTCCTCAGTCCTCGTCGCCAGTATTAAATTCTGTGGGTTCCGTAATAATTGAGGCTCCACAGATGTTCACACATAACGTTTATTTTTAACTCACAGAGACCAGCAACAACACAAGAACAGCGCGCCTGCTTTGACAGCCCTTTTATACTCGGCTGTCAAAGCGGGAGCCAATCAGAACAGAACAAGAAACCATCTCCACCACTAGGGGCCGCCACTGCTGGTGCAGGACATAACAGTACACTTTTGGTTTTCTTGCCTAAGTGTAAAACTTTAGGTAAGTGTAAAACTTTCTCTACATTGAATTTTATTTTGTTAGATAGGGCCCAGTGTTCAAGTATGTCAGGATCCATCTGGATCTTGAGCCTATCTTCTAAGGTGGTATTCCTGCCAGCCTAGTATCATCTGCAAATTTGGTAAGTTCGCCTTCTATTCTCTCATCTAAGTCGTTTATGAAGATATTGAAGAGTAGTGGGCTCAAGAAGAATCTTGTGGTACCCCACTGTTTATGAGTTTCATCCCACCAAGTTTCAGTAGCAGCAATTATATCATACTGCCCTCATATACTAGTACTGCAAGTTCATCCTGTTTGTTCCCTAAACTTTGAGTGTTAATAGGTAGGCATTTCAGTCCTATATATCTGAACCTGGGTACAGTTCCCCCATTGCCTACTTTGTATCTGTGTTTTTTTTCCTTCCCATCATAATGCACTTCCTTGTTATCTTTGGGTTTATGCATGGGATTAGATCCTAAACATTGGTCTTTCATTCAGTTCTCATTTAAAGCCCTTTGGATGAGCTGAGCCAGTTGTTTTCCAAATACATTCTTCCTGGTTCTTGTAAGTTGAAGCCCATCCCTTGCCAGTAGCTTTTCATATAGGTGATGGAGACCATGATCAAGGAATCTGAAGTTCTTTTGGTGGCATCAACCCTTAAACCATTGGTTCATTTCTAAAACCCCTTTTTCCTTCATTGGCCTTTTTTTGGAAGTACAGACGAAAACATGGAAGCTTGAGCTCCTAACTCCTTAACTTTCTTGCCAAGTTGCTCATAGTCTCTTGATATTGTATTTAGGTTCATTGTTGTGTCATTTGTCCCCACATGAAGGAAAAGAAAGGGATAATAATCTGTGGACTTTATTATTTTAGTATTAGTATTTAGTAGTAGAATTTAGTATTATTTCAGTAAGGTTCTTCGCCACATCTTTGATTTTTGCTCCAGCGAGATAACATACTTCCCTAGACTGCTTGTCTGTCTACAGATGGCTGATTATGTTCCAATGAGAAGTAAATCTCCTATCACCAATAGACACCTTTTTCCCACCATGGAAGTCTGGGCTACTTTTCTTCCTAGCAAAGGAACTCTTGATGATATCCCTTTTCTAGGTGTCTGCATGTTTTCAGTAGAGGTGACAAATAGATTTAAAGAATTAGATCTGATAGACAGAGTGCCTGAAGAACTATGGACGGAGGTTCGCAACATTGTACAAGAGGTAGCAACTAAAACCATTCCAAAGAAAAAGAAATGCAAGAAAGCAAAATGGCTGTCTGAGGAAGCTCTGCAAATAGCTGAGGAAAGAAGGGAAGCGAAAGGCAAGGGAGAAAGAGAAAGATACACCCAGTTGAATGCAGAATTCCAGAGAACAGCTAGAAGAGATAAGAATGCATTCTTAAATGAACAGTGCAAAGAAATAGAAGAAAACAATAGAATAGGGAGGACCAGAGATCTATTCAAGAAAATTGGAGATATGAAGGGAACGTTTCATGCAAAGATGGGCATGATAAAGGACCAAAATGGCAGGGACCTAACAGAGGCAGAAGAGATTAAGAAGAGGTGGCAAAATTACACAGAAGAACTATACAAGAATGAGCTTAACATCCCTGATAACCACGATGGGGTGGTCACTAACCTTGAGCCAGACATCCTAGAATGTGAAGTCAAATGGGCCTTAGGAAATCTGAGCAACAACAAAGCTAGTGGAGGAGACAGTATTCCAGCTGAGCTATTCAAAATCTTAAAAGACGACACAGTAAAAGTGCTACACCCAATTTGCCAGCAAATTTGGAAAACTCAACAATGGCCACAGGATTGGAAAAGGTCAGTTTACATTCCAATTCCAAAGAAAGGCAATGCCAAAGAATGTTCAAACTATCGCACCATTGCACTCATTTCACATGCTAGTAAGGTTATGCTTAAAATCCTACAAGCTAGGCTCCAGCAATATGTGGATCAAGAACTACCAGAAGTACAGGCAGGATTTCGTAGAGGCAGAGGAACTAGAGATCAAATTGCCAACATACGCTGGATCATGGAGAAAGCTAGGGAGTTCCAGAAAAACATCTACTTCTGCTTCATTGACTATGCTAAAGCCTTTGATTGTGTGGATCACAACAAATTGTGGCAAGTTCTTAAAGAGATGGGAGTACCAAACCATCCTCCTGGAATTTTGATGCTGGATGAGACTTTGGGCCAAAAATTAGGGGACGTTGAGGTCAAATCAACATTCGCTTTCTTGAATTCTTCTCCTAAAAGGTGAGTTCCACTCCTGCCATGTGCACAACAAACTATTGAATGACTTTGTTATTATTTATTTATTTATTTATTTATTTATTTATTTATTTATTTATTTATTTATTTATTTATTTATTTATTTATATTTATATACCGATAATAAATTAAAGAAGATGACTTATCTTTCTACATTAGGCATGGTACGTTCTCCTCCTGGAAAGCTCATGATGGGTGGCTGAAAGAGTTTGGGCCAATACTCAAGGGACGGTGAGTTCTAATTCCGCTTTAGGTTTTGATCAATTCTAAATGTTAAGTTCTACTATTGCAGGAAACTGAAAGATGACTGAATGACTTTGGGCCAATAACCAGAATATTGTGAGTTCTAGTTCTCCAGTAGGCACAAATTTTTTCCTTCCTTCCTTCCTTCCTTCCTTCCTTCCTTCCTTCCTTCCTTCCTTCCTTCCTTCCTTCCTTCCTTCCTTCCTTCCTTCCTCTCTCCCTCCCTCCCTCTCCTTTTTCTCTCTCCTTTCTTCCTCCCTTTGGAGAAGACCATCTCAGTGACCTTAGGCCTATTGTTCTTTCTCAGATCTTGAAAGGAGGGAAAAGGAAACCATTTCTGAAACACCTTGCCAAAAAAAGTAGATGGATTTCTTCAGACAATCTTTGAGAATTGGAACCAACTGATCAAATGAAAAAAGAGGAACAGATGAGAAAGATGGAAGGGTCCCTCCTCAGCATACCACGTCCTGGCTAAGGCTACAGTGAGGCTGGAGAGAAGCCCCTTTGACCCCCAAAAAACCAATGACCCCCACTGTGTGATCCAAAATCAACTACAGAAGTGTGACCACAGCTATTTCACCGGGCAATTGCTGAATGAGCCACACCCACTTGATGCTGCCCCATATCATCCAACAAGT